>NC_140994.1:137913249-138652374 GCF_052327205.1 Somniosus microcephalus | reverse complement strand
TGATCCAGTTCCCACCACTTGTCCCAACACACGCTTAGTCCTCCATGAGTCCCGGTAATCGTCCGATGGGTGTTGTTTCCCAACCGTTCCCACTCGGCTTTGGGGTTCCTCATGTCCTTGCTCAACTTTCTGAGCCACCACCACCTATCCAGAGGAATGTTTCCTTTACACGTTAAACATATTCGCTTTCCAACGGTCTCGCTGACCCTCGTGGTAACGACCCGTACCCTGGGGCACAGGAGGGAGGCCTTCCCGTACGTGAATCCGGTTTGGCTGGAGTACTGAGACGAATTGGACCCCAGCCATCCTGGCCACCTTCCCTCGTGGACGTAGACGGCGGTCTCCTCCGCATCCCGTTCACCGCTCCCATCGGTCGCGATGGGCACTCTGTCTCCCGAACACCCGTAGATGTGGGAGTCCTGGACGTCGCCCCGTCTTTCAAAGCTCATCCCAATCAGGGCGAATAGGATCACGATCCCTTCCATCCTGAAAGTCTTTCTGCAAAAAGATGTAAAAACATGCAGCCAGGTCCCCAAGAGATTCTCTGGCTTGGTGAAGCATGGTCAGGTCCCGCGACCTCGACCCAAATATACACTCTTAGCAGATTGCTCACTTAAAACTACCCATCACCTTATTTAACTTAAACTAAAAACACCCAAACTTAAGCTAAATAATTAAACTTACTTAAACTAAAACTATTACTAAAACTATATACATCCACCGCCCGTCTCCGGGCGGCCAGGCTAATCCCTGGTTGGACTGCGGCTCGCCGCTACCCCCGGCGTGACCGCACCGTCCTTCACTGTTGGTCCCTCGCAACCCGTGGCTGCTGGCTGAGGACCTCTGTCCTTGGACCTCTGCCTGACTCGAGAGGCGGCCCTTGGTAACTGGAGGGCTGGTGACCATGGCTTTCTCGGCTGGGGCGTCCGTGGGGACCTTCTAGGGACCTTGACAGATGGGGCTTTCTTGGCCGCTGGGCCTTTAACCCGAACCACCGCTCCCTCAGGTTTGACCCCTCCCGAACCTGGGCTGGGGGCAGGTAACTCTTCGCAGCCTGCTGCTGCGAGCTGAGAGTCTCCGCCCCCAGGTTCCATGGCTGGGTCCGGGGCGGGGCTTTCGACCTCAGGTCCCTCCCTCTCTACACCTGGATTAGGGGAGGGGTTTTCGCCCTCAGGTCCCTCCCCCTCATCTGGATCCCAGAAGAGTGGGGGAGTGTCCCAATCGATGGGCGGGACAGTCCCTCCCTTCAAGCAAGCCACAGCGCCTGCCTGTGCAGTCTGTGAACTCGCTCCTGCTGCAACTGGCTGCTTTCCCCTTTCAGGTGTAAACAGCTTACACTGGTTGATATGGAACCATTTTGTACACCGGGGCATCTTCATGGCGTATACCATGGGGCTGGCTTTATCTACAATGCTGTAGGGCCCCATGTACAATGGCTCCAAACTTCCTACTCGGGCATAGTTCCTCACCATGACCTGATCTCCTACCTCCCACTCATGGTGCTTTCTCGGTTCAAGCAGCAACCGGTTACTCCGATGCTGCCTTCCCATGTTCCCAGCCGTCTGCTCATGGACCTGCTTCAGGTGTTCAAAGAGGTTTCGGGCAAAACTGTCCCGGTTTACCTCTCTGAGCTGACCCTCCGTAAGCACCGGGGCTAGTACATGGGTGGGGGTCCGCATAACCCTGCCAGTCATTAGCTCGTACGGGGAATACCCCGTGCTTTTAGACTGGCTGGCCCGGATCCCCATCAAAACCAACGGTAGGACCTCGGCCCATTTACGGGGCAAGTCCACCATTTCCTTTCTTAACCTTTCTTTGAGGGTCTGATTCATACGTTCTACAATCCCGGATGACTGGGGGTTGTGGGCCACGTGTCATTTCCCCTCAATGCCTAGCAGCATCAGGGTGTTCTTCATCACCTGTCCGGTGAAGTGACTCCCTTGGTCGGACTCCACGTACTGTGGTAGTCCCCACCTCAAGAACACTTCCCGGACCAGGATCCTGGCAGTACCCAGAGCTGTGGCAGTTCTGCAGGGAAAAGCCTCTACCCACTTGGTAAACACGTCCACCAGGACTAGGCAGTACTTATAGCCTCCCTGGGCGGTGGGCAGGGGCCCGATGTAGTTGACTTGTATTGACTGCCATGGTCCCTCTACCCTCCTGACGTGTCCCATAGGGACCTTCCTTTTGTGGGGGTCGAGGTTGTTTGCAGCGCACACAAGACAGCCTGCACAGAACTCGCGGACATCGTCCCTGAGTCCCGGCCACCATCCCGCCTGTTCCACCCATTGCCAGGTGGTCTCAGGCCCGGGGTGTCCCGCTCCTGGACCCTCATGGGCCAGTTGAAGGAATTCCCTCTGGTGCTGCTGCGGCACAACCCACTGTTCCCCCCGGAACAGCATGCCCTCTTTAACGGAAAGGGTCGCTGTGCCGTATGGACCTTCTACTCCCTTTCCTTCAGCGACTGCACTGAGGACTGCTTTTAGGACGGGGTCTTGGGCTTGGACCGTCTTAAGGTCCGGGGCTAACGCTACCCCTACACTCCCTTGGGACCCGTCCCTACCTCTGACCAACGCCATGGATCTGGACCCAAATGGGTCCCAGAAAGTGCCTGTGCGGGCACCCTCCTTGGCGAGCAAGTCAGCCTGCTGGTTGCCTTGGCCGCGGGGTTCTGTGGAGGAATGGGCCTTCACCTTGTGGATGAAAACCTCCCCTTCCTCCCCCACTGCTGCCAGCAGGGGCTTTACAGTGAGGGGTCTCCCGTCAGCGGAGGTGTATCCGCGGTGGGACCAGATGGCTAGGTACTCCGTACACGAATTACATGTGAACATGCTGTCCGAGCAAATCATGTTGGGGGTGGGGAAGATTTCGGGGTGTGTAACAACGTACACCACCGCGGACAGTTCAGCCTGCTGGGCGCTCATGGTGCTGGGGAGCTTAATCACCAGGGCAATGTTTGCCGCTGGGTCATAAACTCCACACCCCGTGAGACGCTCGCCAACAGATACCATGCTGGAACCGTCTACATAGATTTCGCGGCCTGTGGGATGTATCCCGGCCCGTAAACCTATGTTTACTTCCCATACCCCTTCAATGGAACACCGATAGGCTGTTCCAGGATATACCATGTTGGCTGCGAGCTTTGGCTCAGAGAGACCCTTCACCTTCAGATCCATCTGTGAGAGGAGCAAGATCCAGCGGGCAATGCGGGCACTGCTCACTGTCCCATCCTTGATTCTCCCATCCAGAAGCATCTGGGTAGGTGTGTGATGGGTGAGGAGGTGATGGGGGAGGTGTCTGTGAAGATCAGTGATCTCTTCACAGCCCAATGTGAGACCAATAGGTGCCGCTCACAGTTGGAGTAGCTCCTTTCCACATCCGTGAGTATCTTGGAGGAGTAGACCACCGGCCGCAGCCGGCCGTGCCGCTCTTGGAGCAGCACAGCACTCAGGCTGTCCCCGCTGGCTGCTACCTCCAGGAAAAACTCTTTCCCCCCATCTATGGCCCCTAAAGCTGGCGCGGTCTGCAAGTCCTTCTTGAGCCTGACAAATGCTGCCTGGCAACCCTCATCCCAAAGCCACTCCACTCCCTTGTGTAGGAGTCGGAGCAGAGGGGCTGTGGTGGCTGCATAGTCCTCAATAAAGTCTCTACAGTACCCGGTTAGCCCTAGAGACGACCTCACACCCATTACTGTGTTAGGGACTGGTAGTTCTTGTACCGCCTCCCTCCTAGCCTTATCTATGGCCCTTTCTCCAGCACGCACAGTCAGGCTGAGGAATTTCACCTCCTGCTGGCCGATCTGCGCCTTCTTGGGATTTACCTTGAAACCCTTCTGCCCTAGCAGCTCCAGCAGTTCGGCCAATGGCGGGCCATGCTCCTCTTTCGAATCAGTGAACAGGAGAAGGTCATCCACGTATTGAACCAACTGTCTGGGCTGGCTAAAATCCTTCAAACTGTTGGCCATGCGCTGATGGAAAATGCTGGGGCTGCTATGGAAGCCCTGAGGAAAGCAGTTCCAGGTGTACTGTTGCCCTTTAAAGCTAAAGGCAAACTTGTACTGATCCTCCCTCCTTACAGGGATGGACCAAAACCCATTTGAAATATCCAGCACCGTGAAAGTGGTCGCGGATGCTGGAACACTCCCGATGAGGTCGGCAACTGCTGCTACTGTGGGTGCGCAGGCTGGGATGTTACTATTGAGCACTTGATAGTCCACCGTGGCCATCCAGGAATTGTCCGGCTTTCTGACCGGCCATAACGGAGAATTCACGTGGGTAGCTATCGGTCTCAGAACTCCCTGCTGCACTAATGAGGACATGGCTGCTTCCATGTCCGGCTCTGCTTCCCTGGGGAAGTTATACTGTTTCTGTGGTCGGGCCATGGGATTCCCGTCTACGCTGACCTCAAACCCTGTGACCCTCCCGCAGTCATGCTTGTGAGTGGCAAATGTGGCCAGGTGGGCCTGCACAAATGCCTGGAACTCTGGCGGGGTGTTGCTGACCATAAGCCTGAGGTTATAATCCTCTTTGGGCTTCATGGTGCAGAGGGTCCCCTTCCCTTCCTTTCCCAGAATTACGACTTCTCCGTTCTTTATTCTACCTGCCCCCCAAAGGCAGTGATTCCTGAAATCCACGATAAAATCGGCCCCCAGGACCCCTCTTCCACCCTCCACGTCCCATTTCATCAGGACACACGTCCACTTGGAGCGGAGCAGTCCTATCCGAATGGCGAGCGGGATGGAAAACGAGCTGGCCTTTTCCCTACCTGTGAACCCCGATAGACTGCATGGGACCCCGCTGGAGAGAGGTGAGGCGATGGGGTTAGCTGAGTAGATCACGGTGCATGATGCCCCCGTGTCTAACAGATAGGTCCTTGTCACCTTCTCCACCTCCATCTCCAAAAGGGGTCTTTTCCACTCATCATATCGGAGAGAACACAGATAAACAGGCTGCGCTGGCTCTAGTCATGGCTGTGGGTTGGATGGGGCTGGCGGGGTGAGAGCACCGGTGGCGGCTGCTGCTCTCCCCTGGCCAGTCAGTAAGGACCTCATGGCATCCAAAAGCGACTCAACCTCTGCGGAAGGGGTCCCTGCCCCCGCCTTTTGGGCTGGGGCTGTGGGATGCTTTCCCTTGTTATCCTTCCAAGGGTTTTTGCACTCCTTCCGCCAGTGACCATCCTTCCCACACCCGTAACAATTGGTCTTTGTGTTGGGGGGGTTACTCCCTTCCTGGTGCCACTCTTTCCTACCCGGTCCGGGTTTTATCTCATGCACCTTCCCCTTGGGTGGGTGTGCATCAGCTCCCCTACTGTTTTTATAAGCCAGAGTGAGCTGCCTAATTACCGTGAGTTCTGTGGTCTGGGGCTCTTTGGGGTCGAACCAGGCTTCTGCCTTGGCCCGGACCTGTGGCAAGCTGTTCGCCACCAGGCAACGGAGCCAATGCGTCAGGGAATCCCCGTTCAGGAACGCCCGGCCCAGCGTCCCCGGGCAAGCCTTCTGGTACACCGGCCACAGCTGGTCCGTAAAAGCCTGCGGGGTTTCCCCAGAGAGCTGGGTCATCTTCTCCACGCGGGAGAAAGGACTTCCCTCATCCATCCCCATGGCCTCCAGAACCGCATCTCTATGCTCCTCGTACCCGCTCTGCCCCCTTTTACACTCGTCAGAGAGGGATTGGAGGAGATTACTCTCCAGGGAGAATAGCAGCATCTTGGCCTTCTCAGCGTCATTGCAGTCGTTGACGCTGGCGGCCTGCTCTATTTCCCTGAAGTGGATCGAGGGGTCTCCCTTTGCGGAAAGCTTCGGGATATGGTTGACCATAACCGTGAGCTGTTGGGTGTTAAAGGGTAACACGAACTGGTTTTGGAGGGGTCCCTCATTGTCGCCATTGGCAGGTGGGCCGAACCTCCGATGCCGCACTGGGCACATCGGTCCCGGCTACAACCTCTCGGGCGGGGGTTGCTCTACCTCTGCCTCCACCTCTGGCTCCACTTCGGGTTCCACCCCCAGTTCCACCCCCCCTTGCTGCCAAACCTCGCTGAAACTTGGCGCTACGGGTGGTGGCCGTGAGGTCTCCTTTCTCTCAACCGGGTCGTCCCTAAGCACTACCGGTGATGTTGGAACTGTCCTCCCCTCATTCCCCATAAAATCTGCCTGGCCTGACTTTGGGCTTATGAGGCATACCATGCCTTTTGCCTTCCGGAGGGCCCGGCTCAGATTTTCTATCCTCTCTCTACAGGGGCCGTGGTCTGCCTCCTCAAACCCCTGTTCACTTGCAAGCTTGTAAGCGACTTTTACCTCCTGCACTTTCTCTTCCTGTTCCCTAATCTGCCTTGCTAAGCAGGCGTTTTTCTCCCGCAACCTTAACTCGTTTCCCTTGGCCTCGGTGACTTGGCACCGTAGGTATTCCAACTGGGCCTTGTGTTCTCCCACTAAATGCACTCTTTCCTGGTTCAAAGCCTGCAAAGCTACTAATAACTTCTCCCCTGCAAGAGCCTTATCGTGGATCTCCAGGGCTGACTCCCTTAACTCGACTGCCTGTGCTGCAACGAGCCTGTCCAAAAGCTGGACCTGCTTTTTAAAGCACATCAGCCAAACTGCCTTCTCTAAGGACCTCTTGTGTTCTTTTCCCTCTGTCCACTTAGCTGCTGCATCTACCGGACGCCCAGCCTTTAACAGAGTGGTGATCCACTTCTTAGTGATATTTACCTTGCTAAACACATAATCAGAAATCCTTTCCTTCCTCATGGTTTGCTCATCCGAACCATTGTCTACTGTAACGCAAGCCTGTTGCCGGTGTCCTGCCGCGGTCGCCATTATGTAGGGGGTGGCGTGTGGTGGTGTTTGGCGCATACGCCCAGTCAGTTATGCCTCTGACTGTTTATGAACAGTTCAAATCACTCCCACGCCCCTGGGTTCTAGACACCGGACTTAGGTACAGGCGGCAATACAGAAAAGACTCGAGTAGACAGGTGGTTTGGATGTAAGCAAACTCAAGATTTTATTAAACAGAAAAAAAAAACACAGTCTTACGAGAAACTATGAGTATAAAATTACAGGCAAATATAAATAACTATACTTATACAGGGAATGGGGAACACACAGCACATCGAGGGAAAACAACTATCTTAACAATCCCCTTATCCTTATCCCACCCCCTATACCTAACTAGATTAAGCTATGAGGAGCCAGAATTTATGTTCACCAATCAAAGATCTGCTGGATTCAAACAGCGGTGGGGCTTGGGGTTCGCTCTTTGTGCTCTCTGGAGCCTGCCATCATCACGTGGTCTCCGGGTGCTGCAAGGGCGTTGTCCAGGTGTGAGTACCCTAAAGTTAACGTCTCTGCTTGGCTATTTTACCTCGCAGGGATGATGGTTCCTCTTCCTCGGTTGGCAGTTGGAGTTTGCATAAAGATAGTTGCAGGTTGGCCGAGACTGAAGGCCCGATGGTTCGAAGCCTACCGTCAGTCCGTCTCCTCAGTTCGTCTCCTCAGTTGGTCTTCCTCAGTTGGTCTTCCTCAGTTGGTCTTCCCTCCTCCTCTCGTCGCGTCCCGCCTCGCCTGGCCTGAATTGTCCGTGTCCGCCCGATGCAGTGCCTGGGTGATTTCCAGATCGAGCGGGAAAAGGCACGGGCAAGGCCGGGGGTAAGAGCGGGACGGGGAAAGAGCAACAGCCACGAGGGCGAGGGGCAGAAGAGCCGAGCAGAGAGTGAGAGAGCGGTTGCTACCCGGGGCCTTCAATTATACTCTTTTCGAAAACCCTTATCTGTGCGCCAGATCAGGTTAGTTCTTTGTCTTAATCTTGGCGGGCTATTTTAAATAATGGTAGCAATCTATACTAACTGTTTCTAGATGGCCGGTAATTGCATCTACCGGCCCGATAATTGACTTGTTTTGTTATGAATGTTCCTTGATGGGCCTGTCCAGCCTTGATGGCTTCCTTAATCTGTTGCTGATTATTTATGTAAACTGCTTGATGGCCTTAACTGTAGGCCTAACTGGGTTTAGATTTGTCTCCAATTCGATCTAATACATAATTCAAAGTCCTGTCTGGTTTCAAAATACAAAGTCTCTCTTCACAGAAACTACAGCTTTGGTTTCGATTTCTCCACAAGCTGCCTGTGCTGCAGAGTCCAAGCTTTAAAATCTCACAGGCTTTCTGCCACGAGGCACGGACGCCATCTTGGGTACCCTTTTTGATTTAAAATGTCCACGCAGTTTCCCTTTTACTAATAACAACCTTTGGGGAAATGCAGAAATTTTGCAAATCTTACAGGCCCCCGAGCTTCCCTACCCCCCTCGCGTTGCTGCAGCCCGCTGGGTCCTGGAGCTTCACCCTCATCAGACCATTCCCCCCTGCTCCCCTCCAGGGAAGGCGTGTCCCCAGTATGGGCATGGGCTGCCTCGGTAGAGGGTGGTGCTGATGGTCCAGCTTCCTCTTCCTCCTTGCCTTCAGCTTCACTCTCACTGGCAGCTTGAGGGCCTGTCTCCTCACCTGGTGAAACTCCATCTGAAAGCAGGGAGATACAAGAGTGGCTTTAGCGTGAGGACAGGGTGGCAGCAAGGGAGGCATGAGTGCAGCGATTTAGTGATTTGGATTGAAAGTGTCAAAGGCTGCTGTTGTGAGGAACAAGTGGAAGGAGAGAGGACAAAAAGGTGATGACCTTATCATTGCTGTCCAGAACGGGGTCGGCGTCTCCAGTGGCAATGGGACCAATCACCCAGCTTGCCACAATCCTGTGGATGCGCTGCTCAAGATCGCTGAGGGCTTGAAAGTGAGGCCGCCCTCCACCAGTCCATTGCTGCTGTCTCCTATTATGAGACAGCTTGGCCTGCAAGAAAAAGGACGGCGTCTGAGTAAATATGCAGCCATGATCTTGCCTGAAATGCCTCCCATGATTGAATAGCCCTCACTGTATGCAGCCATGATCTTGCCTGAAATGCCTCCCATGGTTGAATAGCCCTCACAGTATGCAGCCATGATCTCAAAGGTAGTAATCTCAGGATTGCTACCAGTGCCACGTGCTAGTCAGAGTAGAAATAGGAGGATATTTCAAATGAATACGTGGCTAGAGGAATGGTGCAAGGAGGAGAGATTCAAATTCCTTGGACATTGGAATCGGTTCTGGGAGAGGTGGGACCAGTACAAACGGGACGGTTTGCACCTGGGCAGGGCCGGGACCGATGTCCTAGGGGGAGTGTTTGCTGTTAGATCCGTGTGTTAATGGAGACACGGAATGCAGGAGTTGATTTAACAAGTGTTTACTGAACAAAGTCTGGAGGTGAACTAACAACACGAGACGCTACACAGGCTTATATACCCGAGTGGTCACTACTGGTACTACAGTATACAAAGGCTTCAAAAACATAGTTCCTCTTAAAGGTACATACACTACAATTCCTCCCCTTTTAGATAAATAGTACATAACATTTTAAGTAATCATTAAATAACATTTTTACAAGAACAATAATATACACATTTGCTGAAGTTAATCAATTACAAATTCAGTCTCTCTGGAGGCTTCCTGACTCGGTCCGGATAACGCCTCGGTGGTGTAGTAGGTTCTTTGGGCAAGGTTGATTCGGCTTCAATGCTAGTGTCGGGTTCATCTGGTTCCAGTATCACCGGATCGGAGGTAGATACTATGGGTATCTCTGCTTCATCACTAGGCGTATAGAGTTGTAGTGTAGGTTGTCCTTTTTCGGATGACTCTATGATCTGGTCAGCATGGCGCCTTATTATGCTTTCTCCAATGTCCACGGTATACATCAGCGGTCCTAGTCGTGTGCAAATAGTTCCAGGCTGCCATTTCTCGGTACGGTAGTCCCGGGCCAAAACTGGTTGACCTATCTGGAAGGTTCTAGTTGGCCTTTCATTCATGCTTTGAAATTGCCGGTTCTCTACGTCCCTTCTGACATTTGGCTTGACCAAATCCAGCCGGCATCTTAGTCTTCTATTGAAAAACATCATGGCGGGGGCTTGGTTTGTAACCACATGTGTTGCATTCCTGTACGCAAACAAGAAGTTATCTACCTTGGCCCAGAAATTCCAGAACGGGGCTTGCAGCGCGTGCAAGCCCCGTATTTACACTTACCCCGCGCTACTGCCGATCAGTTCCAGGGACGCCTGGAATTGGTGTTTCCAGAAGAAGAATCCCGGGCAGCGTATGACGTCATGCCGCCCAGGAGTGCAGCCAGCGCGAAGCCAGGAGCGTGCAGTGCAAGTGAGACACGCCCCTTGAGGTCTCAGTTTCACTGGACACGCCCCCAATGTTTCTGTCAAGCTGCTAACCATTTTTACATGCAAAGCAGCAGTTTAAATAGGTTTTTGGAAGTTTTTTGAAGATTTTGGTAACTTTTATAAACTTTTTAAAATGTTTACATTATTTTGAGTAATCTGAAGTAGTTTTAAACAGAATTAAAGCAATTTAAAGACTTTTAAAAGCCCTAAAAGAATTGTTTTAATTCCATTTATTTATTTAGCAATGTCGTCGTCATACGTGTCTTCACACTGTTCCCTTTGGGGAACTGTATGAAGTGGTGGAAGGATTTATGGCCATGATTAACGCTCATTCCATGACCGTAACCATCTTTGAACCAGGCATTAGGGCGGTTAGTCCTATGGCGGGAGGGTTTTACGGGCTCCCACAAGCTATACAAGGAGGGAGGGCCACCCACACCCACAGACGCAAATATCCCACTGGATGTCAACCCAGAATTTAGAGCCGGAGCTCCGACTCCACTTGCCGGGACTGTCTGGAGCGGGGTTCGAAACCCTACCCTGATCTGGCCCAGCGGCGGGGATCCTACCGCTATGACAAAGGCCCAATCCGATTAGCAACGTGAAATGGCAGCATAGGGCTCCAGTCACGGGGAGGGAAAAGGCGCAGGAAACATATGGGTGTCACCTTTTGTGCGGAGTGGGCCTTTTGCGTAGCAGTAAGCATCCCCGCCGCTGGGCCAGAAGGAGTAGGGTTTTGAACCCCACTCCAGACAGTCCCGGCAAGTGGAGTCGGAGTTCCAACTTTAAATTCTGGGTGGACATCCAGCGGGATACTTGCGTCCGTGGGTGTTGGTGGCCCCCCCCCCTCAGATGGGTTGTGGGAGCCCGTAAAACCCTCCCGCCATAGGACTAACCACCCTAATGGCTGGTTCAAAGATGGTTACGGTCACGGAATGAGCGTTAATCACGGCCATAAATCCTTCCACCACTTCATACAGTTCCCCAAAAGGAACAGTGTGAGGATACGTACGATGATGACCTCTTGCGCAATGCACCTCCTTGGACCCTCAGTCGCAGATGCGAGGGGGCAAGTCGTGCAATTGTTAAATTTTTCATTTTATTGACATGTAAAATGTTGGCCCAGCAATTCCCTTCCAAATGCGCGAGTACGGTCGGGGTACTTACGCATCTGGCTGGATGAAATGCCGGTTTTCAGCATGCACAGTGCATGTGGGGAAAACCGGCATTTCCTGTCCTCTGAACGAAGGGGTTCAGAGGCAGAACGCGTGCGACTGCACAGGCAGCGCGTGCGCAGTATAATTCGCCGCTTTCATTAATGCTTTCAGTGAGGTCAAGTCATTACAACTTACACATGAAAAAAGCATGGGTACAGTTGCTCCAGAGGCTGCGGAGGAAGATATTTATTATCGTGGAGCTTCTGAAAGTATGTATGTCTGTATATATTCCTTTGCGTGTTATGTATATATTCCTTTACTTATGTGTATGAATGTATTATTTAATTATGACTTTCAGAGAAAGTAACTTATTGGAAAATCATAATTAAAAACATACATTCATACACATTAGTAAAGGAATATAAAACATACATACATATACGTAAAGGAATATATGTGGACATACATACATAACTCATTCTCACATTCCATTCACACAGCCACAATTGCTCCTTCTACCTACCGTTCTGAAAACCCTTTTTAAAAAAAAAAATTTTTAACTTTAAAACTTACTTAAAATTTCTTAAAATAACTTCCCTCCCTTTCCCAAACAAAAATATTGCATTTCAGAAGCTCCACGATAAAATGTTTCTTCCTCCGCAGCCAATGAACCACTTTACACTTGCTTTTTTCAAGTGTAAATTCTGAGGACTTACCCTCACGGATTTCATGAATGAAATCTACGAAGTTCACTGCGCAAGCGCTGCCTGTGCAGTCGCACGCGCTCGAGGTCTGGAAATGCCGGCGTTCCCCGCATGCGCTGTTCATGCTGAACGCCGGCATTTCCAACGGCCAGATGCGTGAGTACCCCGACCGTACTGACGCTTCTGGCCGCGAATTTCTGGCCCCTTATGTTGTAGATTTATGTCTTCATTACCCATGGCCTTTATGGCCTTCTAGAAGGTCTGGACAAACCTTTCAGCCAATCCATTGGTGGCGGGGTGGTATGGGGTGGACGTGTAGTGCTTAATGTTTTGATTTCTTTTTGGGTTCAATAAAGACTCATTTCTGAAAGAGAATGTTGTTTAATCTAAAGTCTTGTTCAAGACTTTCTACAGCTTTTTACAGAACACACTATGCTGTGATGCATCTAGAATGAAACTGAAAGTAAAACTCCTCTGGACTGCTTGTCTCTCACATGACCTCTGCTGGTCAGGCACAAGTAATCAAAAACACAGACAAATATGCTGTAAGGCATAAGTAATCAAACACAGACAAATATCATCACTATTTGCTGATATCATTACATCTCCCTTTCTTAAAACAAAAGTATTTTACTTTTAACTAACAACATTTAATGAACTTACATTATCATTATCATGATCAAGGTTTTTTACCCTTGCTTTGTGTGTTCACATGAAATATGTCAATACACTAGAATTTGAAGAAAGAATAAGATAACATTACTTCCTTCTTTAACAATAGTCCTTAAATTTGCTCAATGAGTCTCTCAGGAGGCTTCACGTGTCTTGAGGATTTTCTGATTGATTGTCCTTGAATCTGAGTTGTTGCCTCAGATGATTGGTTCTCAGCTGTGTGATCAGGTTGTTCACCAGTATCAGTCTCTTGACCTGCTGTGGCTGGTCCCATGAGAAGATCTCGACGATTTCTTCTCAGAACAGCACCCTCATCTGTCTGAATGGTGTATGATCTTGGTTGAACTTCACTCAGGACAGTTCCCTTCTGAGTCCATGTGTTTGTTTTGTCTTTCAACCTTACTTGGTCACCAGTGTGGAGTTCAGGTAGGTTTTGTGTTCCTCTGTCATAGTAGTACTTTTGCTTTTCTTTCTGTTGCTCTTTGAACTTCCTCACTTTCTCCCCCTCTTTTGTTTTCAGGAGGTTCTCCGGGATGGGTAGGTTTGACCTTAGCCGACGTCCCATCAGGAGTTGGGCTGGTGACATACCACACTCGAGCGGTGTTGTGCGGTATACAAGCATGCTTTGGTAGAAGTCAGTTCCACTGTCTTTTGCCTTGTACATCAGTCTTTTCACTGTCTGGACCGATTTTTCCACTGGTCCATTGGACTGTGGATAGTGAGGACTTGACGTTGTGTGGACAAAGTCCCACTCTTTGGCAAAGTGTCGGAAATTTGCATCGTTAAACTGGGGTCCGTTGTCTGTGAAGACCTCGCTTGCCACGCCATGTCTGGAGAATATGGCTTTCATACTTCTTATCATAGCTTCTGCAGTGGTGGTGTACAGTCGACAAACCTCTGGATACAGGGAGTAATAGTCTGTGACGACAAGATAGTCCTTCCCTTGATATACGAATAGGTCAGCGCCTACCTTCTGGTAAGGTCTGTCTGGTGCTGGGTGTGGCTTTAGTGGTTCTACCGGATTGCTTGCTCGATATTTCAGGCATATTGTGCAGTTTGACACCTCATTTGTCACATCTTGGTTGATTCGTGGCCAGTACATCACTTCTCGTGCTCTTTTCTTACACTTTTCGATTCCCAGATGTCCTCCATGGATCTTTTTTAGCATCTCTCTTCTCAGACTCTTTGGGATAACTATTTTACTTCCTTTGTAGATGATGTCTTCCACCACTGATCGTTCCGCCCTGCAGTTCCAGTACTCTGCCATGTCAGGTGAGCCGTCTTGCTTCATGTTGGGCCATCCATCCAAGATGCTTTTTCTCAGTCGTTTCATTGTTTCATCTTTGTTTGTCTCAGTCTTTATGAGCTCCATTTTTGCATCTGCTATGGGCAGTGCACTTGTGATCATGTCCACGTAGGCGTTCACTTTTTCATTCATTGTGGTGTTTGCGGGCTCACTTGGGTCAACAGCTCTGGACAACGTGTCTGCTGTATACATCAGCTTACCCGGTGTGTACGCAACATTCAGTGTATAGCGTTGCAGCCTGATCATCATTCTTTGTATTCTAAGCGGACAGCTATTCAGTGGCTTTTGGAACAATGCATTCAAGGGCTTATGGTCAGTCTCTACACTGATTGCTTGTCCTGCCACAAACTGGTGAAATCTTTCACAGGCGTATGTGATGCTGAGCAGCTCCTTTTCTATTTGAGCATATCGCGTCTCCGCGTCTGTCATTGAGCGCGATGCATATGCAATAGGTTGCCAGTAGTCATATTGTTGCAGAAGAACGGCACCGAGCCCACTCTGTGATGCATCTGATGATATCTTGATGGGTCTCGCTGGGTCATAAAACCTCAGAACTGGTTCCTCTGTGAGCAGTTTCTTTAGATCGCTCCATGACTTCTCATGCTCATGATTCCATTCCCATTCTATGTTCTTTTCAGTTAGTCTTCTCAGTGGCGCTATTTTTTCTGAGAGGTTGGATATGAATTTACCCATGTAGTTGATCATTCCATTAAACCTCTGTACGTCCTTTTTGCATTGTGGCCTTGGCATATTCTCAATGGCAGACACCTTTCTGGGATCTGGTCTGATGCCCTCACTGCTAAGGATATCTCCCACAAATGTCAGTTCTGTCACCCCGAGCTGGCATTTCTCTCTATTCAGCTTCAGGTTTGTTTTCCTTGTTGCTTCCAGCACTTTTTTCAGTCTCTCGTCATGCTCAGTTCTCGTGGTTCCCCATACTATGATGTCATCCATTGATGTATCAACTCCCTCCAGGTGCTCATAGATCATATGGATAGTCTTGTGATACACTTCAGGAGCTGAGGCAATGCCAAATGGTAACCTTAGGAATCTGTATCTGCCAAATGGAGTGTTGAACGTGCACAGTCGTGAACTTGCTTCGTCCAGCTTCATCTGCCAAAATCCCGAGGATGCATCTAACTTGCTGAAATATTTTGCATTTGCAAACTGTGCCATGATTTCCTCACGTGTAGAAAGCTTGAAGTGCTCTCTCTTTATTGCTCTGTTTAGATCTCTTGGATCCAGGCATATTCTGAGCTTTCCATTCTTTTTGTCCACTACGACGAGGGAACTCACCCACTCAGTTTGCTCATCTATCTTCTGAATCACGTTCAGGCTTTCCATCCTGTCCAACTCTGCCTTCAGTTGCTTTTGAAGAGCAAACGGAACTTTTCTGCATGGATGTATGAGCGGCGTCATACTTTTATCTACTCTGATCGTGTGTTCTCCTGGAATGCAGCCTAGACCCTTAAATAGGTCTTTGTACTCTTTCATGAGTTCATCATAGACTGTCTCTCCTTCGCTTTCCACAACGAGGACTCTCTTTACCAGGTTCAGTCTCTCACAGGCTTTTAACCCTAGTATGGCTTGCACATCCTTTGGCACCACGATTAATGCTAGCGTGTGCTCTCTGTCCTTGTGTGTTACTTTGACAATGCATTTTCCTTTCACTGGTATATCAGTACCTGAGTATCCGGTCACTTTCACTTGTATTCCATGTAACTTTGGTCTGGGTCTAATTCTCTTAAAATCGGTCTCTGATATCACATTAACTTATGCTCCAGTATCCAATTTAAATGCAATGTGTATGTCATTCACTTTTAGTGTCAACATCCAGTCTCTTTCTTCTTTTTTGTTTTCAGACACCACATCTACATAGAATTCCTCTATCTTGCTTTCATCTACTGTATGGACCTTGCTTTGTTGCGCTTGGTTCTTACAGCAACGGGCATAATGGGTGTTTTTGTTGCATCTATTGCATGTTTTACCATATGCTGGACACTTTCTTGGTGGATGCTGTGTACCGCATCGACTACATGACTTCCGATTGTCCCTTTCATTTTCGTTTGCTGGCCACGTCTCTTTTTTCACATTGGCGCTCCCTTTGTTAAACGGTTTGTATCCGTTCTTTCTCACTGCATCCACGTTGCAGCTACTGTCACGGAACAGCTCCTTTGCCTGCAACTTCACAGTCTCTGTAACCCTACACAGTGCAATGGCTTTTCCCAGGTCTAGATCTTGCTCTCTTAGCAGTCTTTCCCTTAGACCATTATCTGGAATACCACACACCAGTCTGTCTTTTATCAGCGAGTCTGTGAGTCCCCCAAATTCACACGATTTGCTCCGGTTTCTCAGTTCAGTCACATACTGATCAATAGTCTCGCCGATTTTCTGTACACATGTGAAAAATTTGTGCCTCTCAAAGGTCACGTTGCGTTTAGGTATGCAGTAGGCCTCAAGCTGTTCCATTATTTTATCTAGCTTCATTTTGTCTTCATCAACAGCAAATATGAAATTATTATATACCTCCAGCACTGCATCACCCACGACATGTAAGAACAGTGACGATTTCTGTTTATTACTTTTCTTGTCAGCTCCGATTGCCGCTAAATACAACTCTAAACGTTGTTTGAACCTTCTCCAATTTTCAGCCACATTACCTGACAATTGAAGCGTCGCCGGTGGGTGTAAACCTTCCATTCTTTCACTTCGTTAGCTATTCTCTAATGGTAAGCAACGATGTTCTCTTCTGGCTTGCTAATATGTGGAGAGCTGATTTCGCTTACTTGCCACAACTGCTTTCACTGTCCCATCAAGTTGCTAACTTCAGATTTTTCTCTTTCAGCCACTTCTGACATCATGTTTTGATTTCTTTTTGGGTTCAATAAAGACTCATTTCTGAAAGAGAAAGTTGTTTAATCTAAAGTCTTGTTCAAGACTTTCTACAGCTTTTTACAGAACACACTATGCTGTGATGCATCTAGAATGAAACTGAAAGTAAAACTCCTCTGGACTGCTTGTCTCTCACATGACCTCTGCTGGTCAGGCACAAGTAATCAAAAACACAGACAAATATGCTGTAAGGCATAAGTAATCAAACACAGACAAATATCATCACTATTTGCTGATATCATTACACTTAACCCCATTGTTTTTTAAGAACTTCCTGAATTCTTCGGACACAAATTGCGGTCCATTATCAGAACAAATCTGTTCCTGGCGAATATGGTCCTTAATACTGTGATGGTTTTTTCCGTGGTGGTGGAGGACATCTTTATTACCTCCGGCCACTTGGAGTGTGCATCCACCGCGATTAAGAACATTGAGTCCATAAATGGACCAGCAAAGTCGATATGTACCCTTTGCCATGGAGATGAGGGCCACTCCCATGGATGTAGATGGGCTTGTGGTGGGGCGTTTTGGACCTTCTGGCATCCTAGACAGCTCTTGGTCATTTCTTCGATGTCTCCATCGATACCTGGCCACCACACAAACGCTCTGGCTAAGTTCTTCATTTTCACTCCACCCAGATGCCCCTCTTGAAGCTCCTTTAGCACTTTATCCTTGAGTTTGGGTGGAATCACCACTCTGGATCCACACATCAATGTTCCTCGGCACACTGACAGCTGTTCTCTTCTTTGCGAGAATGCTGGCAACAGTGGTTCGCCATGTGCTGGCCATCCCTTCACCGTTAAATCGTAGACTCGTGAGAGAGTTGGGTCATTTCACGTTTCCTTTTCAATGGTAGAATTTGTCACCGGTAGACAGTCCACTATGGTCGAGTGGAATATCTCCACTGGGTCCACTGTAGGCGCCTCTTCCACTGTTGGCAACGGTAGGCGCGATAACCCATCAGCATTCCCATGCTGTTTTGTTCCTTTGCACTCTATGTCATATTGGTGTGCCCCTAGGAAAAGGGACCACCTCTGTAGCCTTTGCGCTGTCATAATGGGAACGCCCTTTTTAGGGTTGAATATGGAGACGAGGGGTTGATGGTCAGTCACCAAGGTAAACTTTTGTCCGTGTAGGTAATGGTTTAATTTTTGCACCCCCCACACCAGGCTGAGTGCCTCCCTGTCGATCTGGGCATAGTTACGCTCAGCTGAGTTCAATGAGCGTGACGCAAAAGCTATCGGCCACTCCGAGCCATCAGGGAATCTATGCGATAATACCGCTCCCACGCCGTAAGGGGATGCATCGCACGCCAGCCTGATTGGCAGTGATGGGTTGTAATGAGCCAACACTTCCCTGGACATGATCAAGCCTTTGCATTTATGGAAGGCACGTTTACAGTCTTCGCTCCATTTCCAAACTACTCCTGTTTGTAGCAGTGCGTTAAGCGGGTGCAGAACCGTCGACAAGTTTGGTAAAAATTTATGATAGTAATTTACTAATCCCAGGAATGACCTTAATTGTGAGACATTTTCAGGCACTGGGGCCTTTACGACCGCTTCAATTTTTTCAGGTGACTTATGCAACCCTTCTTCGTTAATGACATGGCCACAATATGATATTTATTTCTGGAAAAATTCGCATTTGGGGCGATTTGCTCGTAGGCCCCGTTCTCTCAGCCTCGTGAGCACCTGCTCCAAGTTGGCAAGGTGCTCGTTGTCATTTTCTCCTGTTACAAGAATGTCGTCTAGGTAGCATTGAGTCCCCGGAATCCCTTGCAGGACTTGCTCCATAGCTCTTTGCCAGATAGCCGGAGCTGATGCCACTCCGAAAACCAGTCGATTGTACTGGTACAGGCCTTTGTGTGTGTTTATCGTGAGATACTTTTTAGAGGCCTCCTCAACCTCCATCTGTAGATATGCCTGTGCTAAGTCAATTTTGGTGAAACGTTTCCCTCCGGATAGTGAGGCGAAAATATCTTCTATCCTCGGAAGAGGATACTGTACTGTGTGAAGAACCGGGTTTACAGTCACCTTGAAGTCCCCACAGATGCAAACTTTTCTCTGTTCTTCAGATTTATCATTATTCAACGTTTTCTTCATGACCGGGACGATGGGTGTTGCCCACTCGCTCCAATCTACCTTGGATAACACGCCTGCTTTTTCCAAATTCTCCAGCTCTGCCTCGACGGCTGGACGAATTGCGTATGGCACCGGCCTTGCCTTAAAAAACTTGGGAATTGCCGCATCTTCCACTTTTATTGAGGCGGTGGCGCCTTTCAGGGTTCCTAGTTCCTGTTGAAACAGTTCTTTGGCGTTAGCCAAGATTTCTTTTAATCGTCCAGGTATGACGTCATCATCGTTTTTTTTCTTACTGGTCACCGTCAGTGCCTGAATGGAGTGCCAGTCTAAATGTATCTTTCTGATCCATTCACGTCCCAACAACGGTGGACCACCATCTTGCAGAATGTATAAATACAACTTCTGTATTTCCTTGCCGTTGTATACAACAGGCACCCTTATTTTCCCTCTGGGGTATACTTTCTGCCCCGTATATGTCTTCAAGACAATGGATGTGTCTTTCAAAGGTATATGCGAAAACAGCCGCTCGTAATCCCGTCGACTCATGACGGTCAGAGCTGATCCTGTATCTAGCTCCATTTTGACTGGGGACCCCGCTATCGTGAGGGTAACCCAAATGGTCTGGTAATCTTCTTTGGCAATTACATTATGTAATTTGAGACAGCTTAGTCTCTTGTTTCCGGAGTCGCTATCGCTCTTCTGGTCTTCGGAGCTACTGTCCGTCATCATTTGTACCTTTCTGTACTTTTCCTTATTGACCTTTTTACTGTCAGCGGATTTCTTTCCAGATCTGCATACACGTGCAATGTGCCCCATCTTTCCGCATTGCCTGCATGCTTTGTCCTTGAACCAGCAGTCCTTCTGGTCATGGGTGGATCTGCCACAGCAATAACATCTCTTGAAACCCCGTGTCATTTCATGGGTGCCGAAGTCCTGTGGCTTTTGCTGTATCTCTGCAGCTCCTCTTGCTGCTGCTTCGTATGATACAGCCACACTGAAAGCCTTGTCCAGTGTCAAATCTTTCTCAGAAATTAATCTTTTCTGTGTTCCTTCGCTTAGGAGACCGCAGACGAATTTGTCTCGTAGAGAATCTGCCAGTCCTGCCCCGAATTGGTAGTGCTTTGACAGCTTTCGTAATTCGGTGAGGTAATCAGCGTTACTTTCATTCTTGTGCTGATTCCTCCTGAAGAATTTGAATCGTTCTGCTATCAGCAGCGGTGTTGGGTTTAAGTGCTCCTGTAAGGTATCAACAATCTCCTTAAAATTCTTGTCCATCGGTTTGGCTGGAGTGATCAAGTTTCGTAACAGCCCGTATGTCCTTGCGCCCATCAGATTTAGAAGTACCGATGCCTTTTTATCATCCGCTACTTCATTCGCCTTGCAATATACCTCCACTCTTTCCACATATGTGGTCCAATCTTCTATATCACTATCGAAAGCAGTAATATTGCCAGTCTTCGGCATCTTGAAAATCTAAAATGGCGCTTCCCGCGCTTTTCTTTCTTCCCCGCCGAGTTAAGATGGCGCCTCCCGTGCTTTCCCGCCGCTGCCGCTGCTGCCAACGCTGTTCTACGCGGTTCCCGTTGCGACCTGCAGCTTTTCGCAGTATTTCTATTTTTTTTATATATCGCTCAATAGTTTCTCCGTTACTTGGAGAACCGTTCCCGCCGTGGAGCGGACCCTCTGGGACTTTCTCCTCCCTCTGCTCGGTCCGAACGCCGACCTGCTTTGCAGCACCGGCCGCGCCCTGAGTGCTCCACCCTCTCTCTCTCTTTGCTTCTGCTTCCCGACACGCTGCCCGGCCCCGTTGCAGAGCCACCCGATCGAGCTCTAGCCCGCCGAAGCCCAGGAAGGATCAGTGCACTACCTGCCACCAGCCCGTTTAGCTGGGGAAACCACAGACTGGAGACCAAGCCTGGCCCTCGTTTTCGAGTTTCTTCGAGTTATTTTTTTTTTCTTGCTTCTGGCTTCGACCTTCGTCTGAGGAATCGATCCCCTTGAGGTGCTGCCGAATTGCAGGTAAGTTCATTTCTAACTCGTCGCCACTGTTAGATCCGTGTGTTAATGGAGACATGGAATGCAGGAGTTGATTTAACAAGTGTTTACTGAACAAAGTCTGGAGGTGAACTAACAACACAAGACGCTACACAGGCTTATATACCCGAGTGGTCACTACTGGTACTACAGTATACAAGGGCTTCAAAAACATAGTTCCTCTTAAAGGTACATACACTACATTTGCTAGTGCTGTTCGGGGGGGTTTAAACTAAAATGGCAGGGGGTTGGGAACCTGAGCATGGAGACAGAGGAAAGGAAAACAGGGATAAAAGCAAAAGATAGGAAGGAGAAAAACAAAAGTGGCAGTCACAGAAATCAACGGTTTAAATCAAACGTGGCCACAGTAAATAATAATTCTAATAGGTCTAAGAGCGTTATAAAAACAAGCCTGAAGGCTTTGTGTCTTAATGCGAGGAGCATTTGTAATAAGGTGGATGAATTGGCTGCACAAATAGAGGTAAACGGATATGATTTGATTGGGGTTACGGAAACGTGGCTCAAGGATGGCCAAGACTGGGAACTCAACATCCAGGGGTATTCGATATTCAGGAAAGATAGGCAAAAAGGAAACGGAGGTGAGGTAGCATTACTGGTTAAAGAAGGGATTAATACAATTGTAATGAAGGATATTAGCTCTGATGACGTGGAATCTGTATGGGTAGAATTGAGAAATACTAAGGGGAAAAAAACATTAGTGGGAGTGGTATATAGACCTCCAAACAGTAAGGCGGAGGTTGGGGATGGCATTAAAAGGGAAATTAAAGAAGCGTGCAATAAGGGCACAGCAGTCATCATGGGTGACTTTAATCTACATATAGATTGGGCCAACCAAATTAGTAACAATACTGTGGAGGAGGAATTCCTGGAGTGCTTACGGGATGGTTTCCTGGACCAATATGTCAAGGAACCAGCGAGAGATCAGGCCATCTTAGGCTGGGTATTATGTAACGAGAAAGGATTAATTAGCAATCTTGTTGTACGAGGCCCCTTGGGTCGGAGCGATCATAATATGATCGAGTTCTTCATTAAGATGGAGAATGAAGTAGTTGACTCGGAGACTAGGGTCCTCAATTTAAATAAAGGAAACTACGATGGTCTGAGGAGCGAGTTGGGTAGGATTGATTGGGGAATGGCACTCAAAGGGTTGGCAGTGGATAGGCAATGGCAAACATTCAAAGACCGAATGGATGAGCTACAGAATTTGTTCATCCCAGTTTGGCACAAAAATAAAACAAAAAAGGTGACTCAACCATGCCTAACAAGGGAAATTAGGGATAGCATAAGATCCAAGGAGAGGACATATAAATTGGCTAGAAAAAGCAATAATCCTGAGGATTGGGAGCAGTTTAGGAGTCAACAAAGGAGGACACAGGGATTAATTAAGAAAGGGAAAATAGAATATGAGAGTAAGCTTGCAGGGAATATAAAAACTGACTGTAAAAGCTTTTATAGATATGTGAAGAGAAAAAGATTGGTGAAGTCAAGCGTAGGTCCCTTACAGTCAGAATCAGGGGAATTTATAATGGGAAACAAGGAAATGGCAGACCAACTAAATACATACTTTGGTTCTGTCTTCACAAAGGAGGGCACAAATAACCTCCCAGAGATTTTAGGGAACATAGGGTCTGATGAAAGGGAGGAACTGAAAGAAATCAGTATTTGTAGGGAAATGGTGTTAGGAAAATTGATGGGACTGAAGGCCGATAAATCCCCAGGGCCTGATGGTCTACATCCCAGGGTACTTAAGGAAGTGGCCCTAGAGATAGTAGATGCATTGCTGGTCATCTTCCAGAACTCGATAGACTCTGGAACAGTACCCATGGATTGGAGGGTAGCTAATGTTACCCCACTATTCACAAAAGGTGGTAGAGAAAAAGCGGGGAATTATAGACATCGGTAGTGGGGAACATGCTGGAGTCTATTATAAAAGATGTAATAGCAGAGCACTTGGAAAGCAGTGACAGGATCGGACAAAGTCAACATGGATTTACAAAAGGTAAATCATGCTTGACTAATCTACTGGAATTTTTTGAGGATGTAACTGGTAAAATAGATAAGGGAGAACCAGTGGATGTGGTGTATTTGGACTTTCAGAAGGCTTTCGATAAGGTCCCGCATAAGAGATTAGCGTGCAAAATTAAGGCACATGGGATTGGGGGCAAGGTATTGACTTGGATAGAGAACTGGTTGGCGGGCAGAAAGCAAAGAGTTGGAATAAACGGGTCATTTTCCGAGTGGCAGGCAGTGACTAGTGGGGTACCGCAAGGATCGGTCCTAGGACCCCAGCTGTTCACAATATATATTAATGATCTGGACGAGGGAATTGGATGTAATATCTCCAAATTTGCAGACGACACAAAGCTGGGTGGGAGGGTAAGCTGTGAGGAGGATGTCGTGAAACTCCAGTACGATTTGGACAGATTGGGTGATTGGGCAGAAACATGGCAAATGCACTATAATGTGGATAAATGTGAGGTTATCCACTTTGGTGGCAAAAACAGGAAGGCAGATTATTATTTGAATGGCAATAGATTGGGAGAAGGGGAAGTGCAAAGAGACCTGGGTGTTATTGTGCACCAGTCGCTGAAGGTAAGCATGCAGGTGCAGCAGGCGGTTAAGAAGGCAAATGGTATGTTGGCCTTCGTAGCAAGAGGGTTCGTGTACAGGAACAAGGATGTCTTGCTACAGTTGTACAGGGCCTTGGTGAGACCGCACCTTGAGTATTGTGTGCAGTTTTGGTCACCTTACCTGAGGAAGGACGTTCTTGCCATGGAGGGAGTGCAGCGAAGATTCACCAGGCTGATACCTGGGATGGCAGGAATGAGGTATGAGGAGAGATTGTGTCGATTGGGCTTATGCTCACTGGAGTTTAGAAGATTGAGAGGGGATCTCATCGAAACCTATAAAATTCTGTCAGGTCTGGACAGACTAGATGCAGGAAGGATGTTTCGGATGGCCAGGGAGTCCAGAACCAGGGGTCATAGTCTAAGGATAAGGGGTAAGCCATTTAGGACTGAAATGAAGAGTAACTTCTTCACCCAGAGAGTGGTGAATGTTAAGTCTGTGTGTTATATTGAGAATTACTACACAGACCACAAGAGTAAACTTTAACAGGTCTTTACTGGTTGAAGGTCAGGGCGGAACTGCCCAATAAATCATTACACAGCACTTATATACCGGTGTGGTCACCACCGGTATTACAGTATACAGCAGCCAAGATAAAGTAGTGCAACCCTTAAAATAGTTCTCTTAAAGGTGGAACAGTTACATACACTACAATCCTCCCTTTTTAGGTTAACAGTATATATTCCCATTAAACATAACATCATAACATATATGCACAACTTAATGTAAAAACAGTTCACAGATTCAGTCTCTCTGGAGGCTTCCTGACTCGGTCCGGATAACGCCTCGGTGGTGTAGTAGTTTTCGGTGGTGTAGTAGGTTCATTTGGCAAGGTCGATTCGGCTTGAATGTCAGTGTCGGGTTCATCTGGTTCCAGTATCACCGGATCGGAGGTAGATACTATGGGTATCTCTGCTTCATCATTAGGCGTATAGAGTTGTGGTGTAGGTTGTCCCTTTTCGGATGACGCTATGATCTGGTCAGCATGGCGCTTTATTATGCTTTCACCAATGTCCACGGTATACATCAGCGGTCCTAGTCGTGTGCAAATAGTTCCAGGCTGCCATTTCTCGGTACGGTAGTCCCGGGCCAAAACTTGTTGACCTATCTGGAAGGTTCTAGTTGGCCTTTCATTCATGCCTTGAAATTGCCGGTTCTCTATGTCCCTTCTGATGTTTGGCTTGATCAAATCCAGCCGGCATCTTAGTCTTCTATTGAAAAACATCATGGCGGGAGTTTGGTTTGTGACCGCATGTGTTGCATTCCTGTACGCCAACAAGAAGTTATCTACCTTATGTTATAGATTTATGTCTTCATTACCCATGGCCTTTATGGCCTTCTTGAAGGTCTGGACAAACCTTTCAGCTAATCCATTGGTGGCGGGATGGTATGGGGCGGACGTGTAGTGCTTAACCCCATTGTTTTTTAAGAACTTCCTGAATTCTTCGGACACAAATTGCGGTCCATTATCAGAACAGATCTGTTCCGGCAGCCCATTCCTGGCAAATATGGTCCTTAATACTGTGATGGTTTTTTCCGTGGTGGTGGAGGACACCTTTATTACCTCCGGCCACTTGGAATGTGCATCCACCGCGATTAAGAACATTGAGTCTATAAATGGACCAGCAAAGTCGATATGTACCCTTTGCCATGGAGATGAGGGCCACTCCCATGGATGCAGAGGAGCTTGTGGTGGGGCGTTTTGGACCTTCTGGCATCCTAAACAGCTCTTGGTCATTTCTTCGATGTCTCCATCGATACCTGGCCACCACACGAACGCTCTGGCTAGGTTCTTCATTTTCACTCCACCCAGATGCCCCTCATGAAGCTCCTTTAGCACTTTTTGCTGGAGTTTGGGTGGAATCACCACTCTGGATCCACACATCAAAGTTCCTCGGCACACTGACAGCTGTTCTCTTCTTTGCGAAAATGCTGGCAACAGTGGTTCGCCATGTGCTGGCCATCCCTTCACCGTTAAATCGTAGACTCGTGAGAGAGTCGGGTCATTTCTTGTTTCCTTTTCGATCGTAGAATTTGTTACTGGTAGACATTCCACTATGGTTGAGTGGAACATCTCCACTGGGTCCACTGTAGGCGCCTCTTCTACCATTGGCAACGGTAGGCGTGATAACCCGTCAGCATTCCCATGCTGTTTTGATCCTTTGTATTCTATGTCATATTGGTGTGCCCCTAGGAAAAGGGACCACCTCTGTAGCCTTTGCGCTGTCATAATGGAAACGCCCTTTTTAGGGTTGAATATGGATACCAACGGCTGGTGGTCTGTCAGCAGTGTAAACTTCTGGCCCTGCAGGTAATGATTAAACTTCTTTACTCCCCACACCAGGCTGAGAGCCTCCCTATCTATCTGAGCATAGTTGCGCTCAGCGGAGGTCAATGATCTGGATGCAAATGCAACTGGCCTTTCCGAGCCATTTGGCAACTTGTGTGAGAGTACTGCTCCAATACCATAAGGAGAAGCATCACAAGCTAAACGAATAGGTAGCGTTGGGTTGAAGTGAGCCAACACTTCCTCTGAGGTGATCAATGTCTTGCTTTTGCGAAAGGCCTTCTTACAGTCCTCGCTCCACTTCCATGGTACTTCTTTCTGCAAAAGAGCATTCAGCGGGTGCAGCACCGTGGATAGATTTGGCAGAAACTTATGGTAATAGTTAATCAACCCTAGGAACGACCTCAACTGGGATACATTTTCCGGAGCGGGAGCCTTCACAACAGCTTCGATCTTGTCAGGTGACTTGTGCAGCCCTTCCTGGTCAATGACATGACCACAGTACGAGATCCGTTTCTGAAAGAACTCACATTTCTGGCGATTAACTCGAAGGCCATATTCCTTCAACCTGGTGAGCACCAGTTTCAAGTTTGCAAGGTGTTCCTCACCGTCCTCTCCCGTAATCAGGATATCGTCCAAGTAACATTGAGTGTTTGGAATTCCCTGTAATACCTGCTCCATGGCCCTCTGCCAAATTGCTGGAGCCGAAGCCACTCCAAAAACCAGTCTATTATATCGATACAAGCCTCTGTGCGTGTTGATTGTGAGATACTGGCGCGACTCTTCCTCAACTTCCATCTGTAAGTATGCTTGCGCCAGGTCTATCTTGGTGAAGTGTTTCCCGCCAGACAATGAAGCAAAGATATCCTCAATCTGCGGGAGCAGATATTGCACCGTGTGAAGCACCGGATTAACTGTGATCTTGAAGTCTCCACAGATGCGGACCTTCCCCGGTTCCCCTGGCTTGTTACTCGATGAACGCTTCATGACGGGAACAATGGGCGTGGCCCACTCACTCCAGTCCACCTTAGACAGTACTCCCGAACGTTCCAGCCCTTCCAGCTCAGCTTCCACAGCAGGTCGTATCGCATAAGGTACCGGTCTGGCTTTGAAAAATTTTGGGTTTGCATGTTCTGCAATCTTGATTTTTGCCTTAATTCCTCTTAGTGTTCCCAGTCCCTGTTGGAGCACCTCTTTAGCCTCATCCAATATTCTGGACAATCGTTCAGGTTTGACATCTTTTTTTCCGGAATCTACCGTTATTGCATTTAGGGGGTGCCAGTCCATATTTATTTTCCTGATCCACTCCCGTCCCAGAAGTGGTGGACCTCCCTCAGGTAGTACATATAAGTCCATTCTTTGGTGTTCTTTGCCCTTGTGTATCACCTTGACTTTTATCTTTCCGATGGGGTATACTTTTTGCCCCGTGTATGTCTGCAATACTATCTCCGTATCCCGTAGGGGAATATGTTTGAATAACTTTTTGTAATCTTGCTTATTCATGACCGTCAACGCTGATCCGGTGTCCAATTCCATCTTCACTTGGACTCCTGTTATCTGCAGTGTGACCCAGATAGTTTGTCGGTCAGCTTCCTTACTCACGTTGTGAATTCTCAGACTACCCAGTTCCTTGCTGTTGGAGTCTGAATCCGAATTCTGTTCATCCGAACTCTTCTCAGCCACGTTATGTACCTTTCTGCACTTTTCCTGTGGTGACTTTTTGTTGCTGGTCTTCTTTCCTGACCGGCATACTTTAGCTATGTGACCAAGCTTGCCACATTTTCTACATTCCTGGTTTTTAAACCAGCATTGGTTCTGATCGTGTGTTGTCTTCCCACAACGATAACATTTCGTTGTACCCGAAGCCATTTGATCTACGCTGAGTACCGCTGCCTTCAGCTGCATTTCCGCGGTGCCTCTCGCTGCGGCTTCGTGCGATGCTGCAATAGTGACAGCCTTATCAAGTGTAAGATCATTCTCTTCAAGCAACCGCTTTTGTGTTCCTTCTTTCGACAATCCACACACGAATTTGTCTCTCAGTGCCTCTGTCAGGCTTTCCCCAAACTGACAGTATTTCGCTAGCTTGCGCAGTTCAATTAAATACTCCGCGTTGCTTTCCTCTTTCAGTTGCGTTCTCGCATAAAATTTAAATCGTTCCGCTAACATCAGCGGTGTGGGGTTCAAATGATTCTTCAGGACAGCAACAATATTAGCGAAAGTCTGATCCACCGGTTTAGCTGGTGATAGAAGATGCTTCAATAGCCCGTATGTCTTCGCACCCATTGAGTTTAGTAAGGTTAGTGCTTTATCTTCATCTGATATTTTATTTGCCTTACAATATATCTCTATGCGTTCTACATACGTGGCCCAATCTTCAACATCGGGATCGAAATCGTTGATGTTACCACGCTTAGGCATCCTCGCGATCTTCTTGAGAAACAAAAGAATTATTTTATTTATTTTATTTTTTTACAAAATGGCGGTTTCCCGCGCTTGTCTTCTTCCCCCGCCTCCGAAAATGGCGGCTTCCCGCGTTTGCCTTTCTCCCCCGCTGGCTGTAATGGCGATTGTCGATTTGCTGCGTTCGCCCTCCCCCAGCGGTTTTCAAATCGTGCCTCCCAGCCCCTCTTGCAGTCCAGTCCTTTCCCCCCCCGGCTGCGGCTGAGTTCTCCGCGGTTTTTTTTTTTTTATTTTCTCCCGCGCCTTACGCTGACCCGGTCGCTGCGCCTCGCGGCCTCGGTAGCTGCCCGGCCTTTTTCACCGGTCGCGGTCGAGCTCTCTCTCGACACTGTTGCGTCTCCCAGCCCGCTTGCAGCCCAGTCTTTCGCACCAGCTGCATTTGCATGCACGCGGCTTCCGTGCCTTACGCTGCCCCAGTCTCAGCGCCTCTGGCCCCGACTTCTGTCCGGCTCCTTTCCCCGGCCATGGTCGAGTTCTCCGCCCTTATATCCTCCGTTTTTTTAAATTATATTCTCCCCTACTCACAGTCAATGTGGCCGACTTGCTGCTCGTCGCTGATCGGCTTACCCACTACCGTGATAGAAGGGATGATCACTGCCTGTTGCTGATGGAAGGCTTCGTGTCAGAATTCTTCCTTTGCGCTGCAGACCCGAGTCTTTTCTCAGCAGAATGATGGGGCGGATGCCTCCCCTCGACGCCTGTTAAACTGCCTTGGATGTATCTCTGCCGCAGGGTAAGATCGTACTCGTCGCCATTGTTAAGTCTGTGTGTTATATTGAGAATTACTACACAGACCACAAGAGTAAACTTTAACAGGTCTTTACTGGTTGAAGGTCAGGGCGGAACTGCCCAATAAATCATTACACAGCACTTATATACCGGTGTGGTCACCACCGGTATTACAGTATACAGCAGCCAAGATAAAGTAGTGCAACCCTTAAAATAGTTCTCTTAAAGGTGGAACGGTTACATACACTACAGTGAACCTGTGGAATTCTCTGCCACAGAGGGCGGTGGAGGCCAGTTCATTAAATATATTCAAGAAAGAGTTGGATATATTTCTTGAGGCTAAAGGGATCAAGGGATATGGGGAGAAGGCAGGGACAGGGTACTGAATTTGGCTGATCAGCCATGATCTCATTGAATGGCGGAGCAGGCTCGAAGGGCCGAATGGCCTACTCCTGCTCCTATCTTCTATGCCTGAATTGCCTCCCATGGTTGAATAGTCCTTACTGTATGCAAAGTGTGGAATGTGCATGTGTGTTTGATGAAAGGGCCATAGGTGTTGGATGTGTGTTGGGCATTGGGGCTTTCAAGACCCTCTGGCCATAAAGTGAGGTTGAGATGGAGGGATGAAGAGGTTTTGGAAAAAAGGCACTCACCCTGATGCCCCGAATGAGGTCGTTGAAATTTTTCCTACATTGCACATGGGTCCTAGGCACCATGCTGCCTGAGGACACTCTCTGAGACACCTCCCTCCACACTTTTCTGTACTCGCGTGGCAAAGGCCTCCTGCCACTCTCTGGGTACAGAATGTATCCTCTGTGCTCCACCCCGCGAAGCAGAGCCTCCAAAGCCCGCTCGCAGAAGCGCTGTGCTCGCTCCCAGAAGCGCTGTGCTCGCTCCCTGGCCCTTTCCATAGTGCCTGGCTGCTAGATTTAGCCACAGGTCTGCTCAGGCCGAGATTCAAGGCTCCACTGAGTAGGGTGTGTTGCAGAGCAAGTTCGGCCATCACCTTCAAGAACTGACCCATGTCAGTGTGTCTGTGCTTAATCGCTAACTGACAGCACCTGCGCTTCGCCCGCCCTCTGAGGTAGCGCCTCGCTCCTCGGCCTTAGCACTTTAAGAGAGTTGTGTAGCGCCTGATTTAGCGCTCCAATCACCTCCAGGGGCGATAAAAGCCAAGTTTGCTGTCGGAGGCGATAATTAGCGCCAGGCGCTAATCTTTGCGCCCGGCCGATAATTGCACCCCAAATGGGGTGATACTGAATTTCTCCCCCTCAGAGTTTTATCATCTATCTAACATGAAAACCTCAGATCAATCACACACCCAGGCTTCAGGATTTCACTATGTACTGCGTCACTCACTGCCTTATGCTCTGTGCTTGGTTGCAGTGGTGCTATGTTCTTCTCCCATTGCATTGCGCTGTGATAGGCTTCACTGTTGTAATATGCAGTGATGTGTTGAGCTACACTCGCCTGTGCTGCACAGAGTACTGTACTGAAATGGTCTCTCCTGTGCTAAGCTGTACTGTCCTGTGCCTCTCACTTGGTGGGGTCCTGCTTATATGGAATCTGCCACCAGAGGGAGCTGATGACTCTGAAGCTGACTCCTCTCAGCCTATACCCTATTAGATCTGATTTTTGGTGCCACATTGACCTCAGTGTGAAAATTGCCAATAAAATAAAATTGAGTACAGGCAAGATACTGCTCTCAATTGTGGCAGTGTGGCAAAGATCCCGGTGATCGAGTGGTGTATTTACATGGTGTCAGCTCCAGTACCCCCACTGCCCAGGTTGACAGACAATGCTTATCGCTGATCTTGATCAGATATCATCCTCGACCCTTCATCTGCTTTTGAATTGCTGAGCATCACCACCAGCACAGGAATAAATCCATGTGTGCATACGTGATATGATGTCATGCTTTGTGCGAACGCATGTGCATGCCTGAGGGAGTGACTCTAAGGAAGGAGGATGCATGGTAAGGACAGACAAACTACATCAGTATATCAAACAGAGGAGGGCTTGTACCGCAAATTGACACTTGGGCCTTCGGCAAGGCTTTACTCACTATTAATCATACTCTTGGCTAAAATGACATAACTTTTAACCTTTCTACAGCAGGCTCTGTGTGATAAGAGAAACTGGTGACAGCAGTTAGAGATCAGTATGGAAATTATAGAACCCAACTCACCCTTAAATAAAAGCAGAAAATGCACAGCAGACCCATTAGAGAAAATAAGGGCAACCAGTTCTACTGAGAGATCTCCACTCAAAATATTAACCAGTCTTCTTCTGTTAAGAGGCTGATGGACCTGTTGTGTGTATTCAGCATTTTCTGTTTGTATTTCAGAATGATTTTGGGTTCTATCATTAAGCACTACTGTCTAAAGTAGCTGGTATCAGGTATCTCACAAATGTCCCAAAAGCGCTTCACCTACAGGGGCACATTTCTGGAGGTTCTGAGGCCATTGAGCGTGTCGCTCAGCAAGAGCATCGATTGGGGAACTGGGGTGGAGGACACGGTCCACGATTTGCTGTCTATTAATTTTAATGGCCAGAAAAAGAATGGAAACATCCCGAATCAGGCAGGCGAATCATCACGCCCAATTCTCCGATCGGCACTCCTGCCAATGAAACTCTGTAACAATGTTACATCGGCTACACTTCACTTTATCCAATGCCATCTTACAATGATACAAGCACAATATAAGATATATATAAAAGGATATATGGCTATGAATATGATAGTCACCAATTCAGAAGAAGCAACTGGGATTTCCGGAGAGATTCAAGAGCCTTTGATTTTTACACTGAAGAAGAGAAGGTTGAGGGGCTATATTATTCTGATAATAAAAAGCCCCTATTTTATATTCTGTATGCCCATGGGGTGGGTGCACCCGGGGGTATTCCATAGGGTGTGCCGCACTGAATTTGGTGATCCACGACCTGCCCCCTAATTTGCCTAGGCTTCTTGCACATGAGAAGTGCGCGCATTTTATCTGCACTCTGCTGCTGCATGGGGGCTTCTAATTGGTGGGCAGTAACCAGGGGTTACAAAGGGTAGCTCTAGTCTCTCAGGAGCCATCCAGATGTTCTCTTAGTGCTTTCCTACAATGTCAACACCGTGAACTGCTGCTCCCTGCTAAGGGCCATTAACAAGCAGGATGGCATTGCTGTGATTGGATACCATCTGCACGTTAATTGGGTTGTTGTGGGAAACCTTTGATGGTTACATGAGTTCCATTTGTAACATCCTGCACTCTTGGGAAGCCTGCTGGTGACAAATGTTCTGTGCCCTCAGCAGTTTAAACTTTTCCTCTGGGAAAGTGATAGTGATAAAGTGTTCCCCCTGAGCAAACATGGCATAAGTCACTTTCTTCATTCAGGAACAAATTGCAGACTGACTTAGAAGGTAGATGACACCTGTGGTGGCCTGGAGGGATTACACAAGAGTATGGGAGTTGAAAATGGCAGTTCCATTCTTCAAATCTTAACTGACAGTTGGATTGCTGTAGCTATTTGCCTTTTAAATTTTTAGCGCAATAAAATGACGATTATGCAAAAAAACAGCACCAGGGAACCAAATCCCACGGACAAACTGGCAGTGCAGAGAGAAAGACAAATAAGGAAAAGGGATAGAGAATATGATAAAGACAGGAACAAAAGGTGGTAAAGAATACTGTACATTAATGTACTTGTCTGCCCATGACGGATATAGCTTACCACTTTTAGCCAGACTTTTCTTAGCCTTAGGAATATAGCTCAAGACTGAAAATTTCACACTTAGGATTTGTCCAATGTTGGCAGCTCAAAAAGTGTCAGCTTGGCTCAGTTAGTAGCACTTGTACTTCTTATTCAGGAGGTTGTGGCTTCAAGCCTCATTCCAGGACTTGAGGACATAATCTAGGATGAGACTCCAGTGAGGGAGCGCTGCACTGTCGGAGGTGCCGACCTTTAGACGAGACGTTACACCATGGCCCTGTGTCCCTGTTCAGGTGGATGAAAATGCCACTATCCGAAGAGTGGGGAGTTCTTCTGGTGACCTGGCCAAAGTCCTCCCACAACCACCACCACCAAAAATAGATTAACTGGCCATTCATCTCATTTGGTGTTTGTGGGCTCTTGCTGTGTGCAACTTGGCGCAGTGACTACACTTCAAATCTAATTCATTGAAGATGATGAGCTTTGGGGTGCCCTTGAGGTCATAAGAAGTTATATCAATACAAGTTCTTCAGTTCTGCCTGTACCACCCTGTAATACCAAATCTGAACAATGCCGATTGACCCTGCGTACAGTGTTATGGGTCAAAAGTTTTTCTATAAATTCCACAAAAAGAAAGCATACAGACACCTTTGAAACAATTACTATCTCTCAGATCATGTACACTTAGCTCTTCATAACCGTGTGCTCACTTTACTCTAAACATTTGTCATTTGTGCTGGGCTACTAAGAGCGAGGAATGAAAACATCCTGTGATATTTTTAGATAATCACACCGGTCAAATTTCATCTCTTCTGGTAAAAGGATTTATCGCTCTTGACATGGCAGAGATCAGCAGATAAAGGGTTTGAAGTGAGAGCCCCTATCAGCAGAAGCGTTGTTATCAAGGTTGACATTCCTGTGTTTAGATTGTAATACACTCCTTCATTATCTCTCTGTGCACAGGAAACAATGTCCAAACGCAAAACTCTAACGACAGCTTCTTTGGTAATTTGCTTCACTACTCACTCAAAATATTGGACCCTCCAGGGGGAGAACTTAAGTTTGAATCCTATCTTAACCAACATTCACTTTCCTGATGGGAGATGGCGAAAGAGGAGGTTTGACCATTTATACCTCGGTGATTTGGGTGCAGGCTGAGTGGAGAAAGTAGAGAGCAATTTCTTCACACAGCAATCTATCATTCAACATCGTGGAATATAAGGACTGATTCCATGAGCAGGTACTCCCAGTGTGGAGCGCCGCTCCATGCTGGGAGTGCTTGATCATGAGATTACCCCTACAGTTTTGTCTCTAGATCTGTTTTTGGTTTGACACAGGAGTAGTGAATTTAACCTTATAAGATTGCCCCTTATTCTGGTCTTTCTTCAGCAGTGTGGGGGCTAATTTTGACCCCCAAAAATGGGTGGGTTTGGGTCAGATGGGAAGTTAATACTTAATAAATTTCAAACCCGAACCCAGGCTGCGTGCCTAAGATTTTTTTCTGTTCCAGCTTTAACACTGGCCGGTCGGGAAACCCGGTAGCTGAAGGGAGGCGAGGACTGCTGGATTGAACAGTAAGTGCCTTTCCAAAACTGCTTGAAGGCCAGGAGGAACAGGTGTGCTTCCCCCAGCCCTCCAAACTACCTTGTTAACCCACCCAGCGATCGGACCCTCCTCCCCCCCACCACATCCGATGCCCTCCCAATGTCCTCCCTGGTCTGCGCTCTCCACCTTGCCCCTGCCGCCCCCCCCCACCACGTTCTCCACAGGCCCCCGTGATCTTCTCCCCTCCCCCCCCCCCCCCGACTTCTCCGGGCCCCCAATTGATGTCCTCCCCCTCCTGACCTCTGACCTCTCCGGCCCCCCCAACAATGTCTCTTTCGACCTTCAATCCCTCCCTCACTCCTCTGCACTCCCTGGCTGTGACTTGGTGCCACAGGCCTACCTGCCCGCCAGCCAGCCAGCATTTCAACTTGGCTGGCTGCGGCTGGGAAAGCGAGTCCAGAAATGGTAATCAGTTCCTGCCATTGAATTCGTCAGGACCTAAGGGAAACCTGCTCTTCTGGGGTTCCTGACCACTAAACCTCTCCCACTCCCCGCCACCCCCATCGCCGCACCCCCCTCCCCCCCGCCCCCCAGTAAACAAGGAGGTTCTTGGGATACTGGATGAGATAAAAATGGGATAAAAATGAGGTACTAGAAAGGCTGGCAGTACTTAAAGTGGATAAGTCACCAGGTCCGGATGGGATGCATCCGAGTGTTGATGCAATGGTAGAAATTGCAGAGGTGCTGGCCACAATCTTCCAATCCTCCCTCGATACAGGGGTGGTAACAGAGGACTGGAGGATTGCAAATGTTACACCCTTGTTGCAAAAATGTGAGAAGGGTAAACTTGGCAATTACAGTCCTGTGAGTTTAACGTCAGTAGTGGGGAAGCTTTTAGAAATAACAATCCAGGAGAAAAATAACAGTCACTTGGACAAGTGTGGATTAATGAAGGGTAGCCAGCATGGATTTTTTAAGGGCAAATCATGTTTGATTAAGTTGATTGAGTTTTTTGATCAGGTAACTTGTGTGGGAAGAGCATAACTAGAGGCCATCAATATAATAGTAAAATACTGCGGATCTGGAAATCTGAAATAACAACCCGAAACCACATGGACTGCAGCGGTTCAAGAAGGCAGCTCATCACCACCTTCTCAAGGGCAATTAGGGATGGGCAATAAATGCTGGCCTTGCCAGCGACACCCACATCCCATAAACTAATTAAAAAAAACTCTGTTTCTCTCTCCTCGATGCTGCCTGACCAGCACTTTCTGTTGTTATTTCAGATTTCCAGCATCTGCAGTATTTTGCTATTGTATTAGTGTTTAGTTCACTGCCACTTCTCTTCCAGAAATATCCACCTTGAAGAAGTTCTGCTCTTCTCTCCGACAGGATTTCCGTTCGTCTCTTCAACCTTGTTCATCTTCATTGCTTTCTGTTTCCCTTCTTGTGTTTGGTCAGGTATCTGCCAAGACTCGCTTTCACAGCCATATCTCTTTCCTCAGCAACTATCTCCGGTTCTGACTTATTCCATGTGGATTCCAACTGAAATTCCACCCTTCATGTTTCGGATCCACCCAGGATTACAGATATTTCCAAGATATTCAGCGTTCCTCAAACTTCTGCTCTCGCCGTATCCTGAGATCCATGCTCAACGCCATGCATTGCCACATGAACACTCTCGACCTCACTCTTCAGCAGCACCGACGCACTCTATCTCAAAGCTGGCCTGGTCCACAGTTACATTTCATAGATACATAGAAGATAGGAGCAGGAGTAGGCCATTCAGCCCTTCGAGCCTGCTCCGCCATTCAATGAGATCATGGCTGATCATCCAAATTCAGTACCCGGTCCCTGCCTTCTCCCCATATCCCTTGATCCCTTTAGCCTTAAGAAATATATCCAACTCTTTCTTGAATATACTTAATGAACTGGCCTCCACCGCCCTCTGTGGCAGAGAATTCCACAGGTTCACCACTCTCTGGGTGAAGAAATTCCTCCTCATTTCAGTCCTAAATGGCTTACCCCTTATCCTTAGACTATGACCCCTGGTTCTGGACTCCCCGGCCATCAGAAACATCCTTCCTGCATCTAGTCTGTCCAGGCCTGACAGAATTTTATAGGTTTCGATGAGATCCCCTCTCAATCTTCTGAACTCCTGTGAGTATAAGCCCAATCGACACAATCTCTCCTCATACGTCATTCCTGCCATCCCAGGTATCAGCCTGGTGAATCTTCGCTGCACTCCTTCCATGGCAAGAACATCCTTCCTCAGGTAAGGCGACCAAAACTGCACACAATACTCAAGGTGTGGTCTCACCAAGACCCTGTACAACTGCAGCAAGACACCCTTGTTCTTGTACTCGAACCCTCTTGCTACGAAGGCCAACATACCATTTGCCTTCTTAACCGCCTGCTGCACCTGCATGCTTACCTTCAGCGACTGGTGTATAAGAACGCCCAGGTCTCTTTGCACTTCCCCTTCTCCCAATCTATTACCATTCAAATAATAATCTGCCTTCCTGTTTTTGCCACCAAAGTGGATAACCTCACATTTATCCACATTATAGTGCATTTGCCATGTTTCTGCCCAATCACCCAGCCTGTCCAAATCGTGCTGGAGTTTCACGACATCCTCCTCACAGCATACCCTCCCCCCCAGCTTTGTGTCGTCTGCAAATTTGGAGATATTGGCCCAGTAATTCCGTTCCAAACGCGTGAGTACGGTCGGGGTACTCACACGTCTGGCCGGAGGAAATGCCGGTTTTCAGCATGCACAGCGCATGCGGGGAAAACCGGCATTTCCTGTCCTCTGAATGAAGGGGTTCAGAGGCACAGCGCGTGCGACTGCACAGGCAGCACGTGCGCAGTAAAATTCGCCGGTTTCATTCGTGCTTTCAGTGAGGTTAAGCCCTTACAACTTACACATGAAAAAAGCATGCATACAGTTGCTCCAGAGGCTGCGGAGGAAGATATATTTTATCGTGGAGCTTCTGAAAGGCAATAGTTTTGTTTGGGAAAGGGAGGAAAGTTATTTTAAGAAATGCTGAGGTAAGTTTTAAAGTTTAATTATTTTTTTTTAAACGGGTTTTCAGTACTGTAGATAGAAGGAGCAATTGTGGCTGTGTGAATTGAATTTGCTGTGTTTATTAAATGTGAAAATGACTGTTCTAAAATGAATAATGTAACATTTCCAACATTTTTAAGAAAGAAACTTTTCATCAGTAATATATTCTTTTAAGTAATTATGTATGTATGTCCGTATATATTCCTTTACGTATATGTATGTATGTATATATTCCTTTACTTATATGTATGAATGTATGTATTTAATTATGATTTTCCAATAATTTACTTTCTCTGAAAGTCATAATTAAATACGTACATTCATACACATAAGTAAAGGAATATATACATACATACATATATGCAAAGGAATATATACAGACAGACATACATATTTACTTAAAAGAATATATTACTGATGAAAAGTTTCCTTTTTAAAAATGTTGGAGTCATTTTCACATTTAATAAACACAGCAAATTCAATTCACATAGCCACAATTGCTCCTTCTACCTACAGTACTGAAAACCCATTTTAAAAAACAAAAATAAACTTTAAAACTTACCTCAGCATTTCTTAAAATAACTTTCCTCCCTTTCCCAAACAAAAATATTGCCTTTCAGAAGCTCCACGATAAAATATATCTTCCTCCGCAGCCTCTGGAGCAACTGTACTCATGCTTTTTTCATGTGTAAGTTGTAAGGACTTAATCTCACTGAAAGTATGAATGAAACCGGCGAATTTTACTGCGCACGCGCTGCCTGTGCAGTTGCACGCGTTCTGCCTCTGAACCCCTTCGTTCAGAGGACAGGAAATGCCGGTTTTCCCCGCATGCGCTGTGCATGCTGAAAACCGGCATTTCCTCCGGCCAGACGCGTGAGTACCCCAACCGTACTCACGCGTTTGGAACGGAATTACTGGGCCATTGGAAAATCATCTCGGGCTGTGAAATTGATCAGGCGGGTATGATGTATTACCAAGACGATAACGCGTTTCTCCTGCCATAGGCCGGGGTGATTTTCTAGCCAGTCACTTCATTAAAATTACTTTAACAACTCTTTCCATTTCTTCCTTGCAAGGACGTCTGTGTAAACAGGAGGCCTGTGAGCGAGAAAAATGCCCGGGAACTGCTAGTAGCCAACACCTTCACGAACTAGTGGCGCCTTGTACCTCCCCCTCCCCCCGCAAGGCAAAGAAAGGAGCAGACACAATTTAACGTGAAGCAGTGAACTTTTATTGCATCATAAAACAGTTTTCAGGGTCAGTTTTGATGTAGATAATTTATAACTTTAAAATGTTAACTAGCTATTTCCTGCTTTTAAAACATTTGTAAACATGAATAGTTCAGAAAAAATGTGTTAACATTTTAAAGTGACTTTTTCTGTTTTCTTAGTGCAATAAAGACATTCAAAGTGGAAATTAGCTATGTTCTAATTTTCAAATAGTTGTTGTAAAAATACTTTGGCTCCAATAAAAGTTGCTAATTTTTTTCAAACTGACTACAGGCTGCACTGTTTAAAGGAAAAGGTTACATATCCTTTCAGTCACAAATAAACATTTCAATGAAAAGAGCAAACACAACATTTTACATGTCAATAAAATGAAAAATTTAACAATTGCACGATTTGCCCCCTCGCATCTGCGACTGAGGGTCCAAGGAGGTGCATTGCGCAAGAGGTCATCGTCGTACGTATCCTCACACTGTTCCCTTTCGGGAACTGTATGAAGTGGTGGAAGGATTTCTGGCCACATTAACGCTCCTTCCGTGACCATAACCATCTTCATACCAGCCATTAGGGTGGTTAGTCCTATGGCACGAGGGTTTTACGGGCTCCCACAACCCATCTGAGGGGGGGGGGCCACCCACACCCGCGGACGCAAGTATCCCGCTGGATGTCCACCCAGAATTTATAGTTGGAGCTCCGACTCCACTTGCCGGGACTGTCTGGAGCGGGGTTCGAAACCCTACTCCTTCTGGCCCAGCGACGGGGATGCTTACCGCTACGCAAAAGGCCCACTCCGCGCAAAAGGTGACACCCATACATTTCCTGCGCCTTTTCCCTCCCCGTGACTGGAGCCCTATGCTGCCACTTGAAAGACCAAGCTATCATCTGTCCTTTTTGCGGCGCCTTGGACTTCTCATTACCAATGATGAGCAGGCGCTGCACCTCCACCTCGTTGAGGAGATTGCTGAGGTCATCATCAGTTCAATTGTGAGTTCTTTTAATGTCGTGAATTGTGCTCATTCCAGCCATTTCACGTTGCTAATCGGAGTGGGCCTTTGGCGTAGCGGTAGCATCCCCGCCGCTGGGCCAGACGGGGTAGGGTTTCAAACCCCGCTCCAGACAGTCCCGGCAAGTGGAGTCGGAGCTCCGGCTTTAAATTCTGGGTTGACATCCAGTGGGATATTTGCGTCCGTGGGTGTGGGTGGCCCCCCCCCCTCATATAGGTTGTGGGAGACCGTAAAACCCTCCCGCCATAGGACTAACCACCCTAATGGCTGGTTCAAAGATGGTTACGGTCACAGAATGAGCGTTAATCACGGCCATAAATCCTTCCACCACTTCATACAGTTCCCCAAAGGGAACAGTGTGAAGACACGTATGACGACGACGTTGCTAATTAAATAAATGGAATGAAAAAAATGCTTTCAGGGCTTTTAAAAGTCTTTAAATTGCTTTAATTCTGTTTAAAACTACTTCAGATTCTTCAAAATAATGTAAACGTTTTTAAAAGTTTATAAAAGTTACCAAAAGCTTCATAAAAATACCAAAAACCTATTTAAAATGCTGCTCTGCATGTAAAAATGCTTTGCAGCTTGTGAGAAACATTGGGGGCGTGTCCTATTAAACTGAGACCTCAAGGGGCGTGTCTCACTTGCACTGCGCGCTCCAGGCTTCGCGCTGGCTGCACTCCTGGGCGGCATGACGTCAGACGCTGCCCGGGAGTCATCATTTTAAAACAGGAATTCCAGGCGTCCTTGAAGCTCAACGGCCGGCGCTTCGGGCAAGTGCACATCGGGGGCTTGCACGCGCGGCAAGCCCCCGATCCTAATTTCTGCCCCAATACATCCAATTCCCTCGTCCAGATCATTAATATATATTGTGAACAGCTGGGGTCCTAGGACCGATCCTTGCGGTACCCCACTAGTCACTGCCTGCCACTCAGAAAACAACCCGTTTATTCCAACTCTTTGCTTTCTGTCCACCAACCAGTTCTCTATCCAAGTCAATACCTTGCCCCCAATCCCATGTGCCTTAATTTTGCATGCTAATCTCTTATGTGGGACCTTATCGAAAGCCTTCTGAAAGTCCAAATACACCACATCCACTGGTTCTCCCTTATCTATTTTACCACTTACATCCTCAAAAAATTCCAGTAGATTAGTCAAGCATGATTTACCTTTTGTAAATCCATGTTGACTTTGTCCGATCCAGTCACTGCTTTCCAAGTGCTCTGCTATTACATCTTTTATAATGGACTCTAGCATTTTCCCCACTACTGATGTCAAGCTTACCGGTCTATAATTCCCCGCCTTTTCTCTACCACCTTTTTTGAATAGTGGGGTAACATTAGCTACCCGCCAATCCATGGGTACCGTTCCAGAGTCTATCGAGTTCTGGAAGATGACCAGCAATGCATCTACTATTTCTAGGGCCACTTCCTTAAGTACCCTGGGATGTAGATTATCAGGCCCTGGGGATTTATCGGCCTTCAGTCCCATCAATTTTCCTAACACCATTTCCCTACAAATACTGATTTCTTTCAGTTCCACCCTTTCATCAGACCCTATGTTCCCCGGCATCTCTGGGAGGTTATTTGTGTCCTCCTTTGTGAAGACAGAACCAAAATATGTATTTAGTTGGTCTGCCATTTCTTTGTTCCCCATTATAAATTCCCCCGATTCTGACTGCAAGGGACCTACGCTTGACTTCACCAATCTTTTTCTTTTCACATATCTATAAAAGCTTTTACAGTCAGTTTTTATGTTCTCTGCAAGCTTACTCTCATATTCTATTTTCCCTTTCTTAATTAATCCCTTTGTCCTCCTTTGTTGAATCCTAAACTGCTCCCAATCCTCAGGATTATTGCTTTTTCTGGCCAATTTATATGCCCTCTCCTTGGACCTTATGCTATCCCTAATTTCCCTTGTTAGCCACGGTTCGGTCACCTTTTTTGTTTTATTTTTATGCCAAACTGGGATGAACAAATTCTGTAGTGCATCCATTCAGTCTTTGAATGTTTGCCATTGCCTATCCACCGTCAACCCTTTGAGTGCCATTCCCCAATCAATCCTACCCAACTCGCTCCTCAGACCATCATAGTTTCCTTTATTTAAATTGAGGACCCTAGTCTCCGAGTCAACTACTTCATTCTCCATCTTAATGAAGAACTCGATCATATTATGATCGCTCCGACCCAAGGGGCCTCTTACAACAAGATTGCTAATTAATCCTTTCTCGTTACAAAATACCCAGTCTAAGATGACCTGATCTCTGGTTGGTTCCTCGACATATTGGTCCAGGAAACCATCCCGTAAACACTCCAGGAATTCCTCCTCCACAGTATTGTTACTCATTTGGTTGGCCCAATCTATATGTAGATTAAAGTCACCCATGATGACTGCTGTGCCCTTATTGCACGCTTCTTTAATTTCTCTTTTAATGCCATCCCCAACCTCCGCCTTACTGTTTGGAGGTCTATAAACCACTCCCACTAACGTTTTTTTCCCCTTAGTATTTCTCAATTCTACCCATACAGATTCCACCTCATCAGAGCTAATATCCTTCATTACAGAATCACAGAAACAGAAACCCCACAGTGCAGATAGAGGCCATTTCGGCCCATCGAGCCTGCACCGACACATATCCCACCCGATCCCCGTAACGCCTACACCAACACATATCCCACCCTATCCCCGTAACCCCACGTATTTAATCCCCCTAACACTAAGGGTCAATTTATCATAGCCAATCAACCTAACCCGCACATCTTTGGACTTCTTTAACGAGTAATGCTACCCCACCTCTATTACGTCCATGAATAATTGAGACATGGACTGCAGGAGTGGAACAAAATAAGTCTTTACTGGTGGAAGTCAATAGTGAAACTAAAAACACAGAGGCTCACTAGCGCCTTTTATACAGGGGTGGTCACTGCCGGTACTGCAGTCTGAGACCAGTTATCCTCTTAAAGGTACATACACAACAATTCCTCCCCTTTTAGATAAACAGTACATAACATTCATTTAACAACTAAATGATAACGAATTACAATCACAATTACTGTTGCTAGATACATTGGTTAAGTTTAAGCAATTATAAGTTCAGTCTTTGAGGAGGCTTCCTGATTCTGTCTGGATAACGCCTCTTTGGGGTATCAGGTTCTTCTGGCAATGTTGAGTCGAGATCAATGTCGTTGTTTGGTTCATCTGCTTCCAATATTACCGGTTCTACGGCAGCTGCAATTGGAACGTCGATTTCATTACCAGGTGTATCAGATCGTGGTGTGGAGTTGACGTTTTCCAGTGACTCTAGAATCTGGTCAACATGGCGTCTTACAATGCTCTCCCCAACGTCCACGGTATACATGAGAGGTCCTTGTCGTGTACAAATCGTTCCTGGCTGCCATTACTCAGTGCGGTAGTCCCGGGCCAAAACTGGTAGACCTATCTTAAAACTCCTGGTCGGCCTTTCATTCATATTCTGAAACTGCCTGTTCTCCACATCTCTTTGGACGTTTGACTTAACCAAATCCAAGCGGCATCATAGTCTTCGATTGAAGAACTGGAGTTTGGTTGGTAACCGCATGTGTCGCATTCCGGTAGGCAAACAAGAAGTTGTCCACCTTGTGTTGCAGGGGTATATCTTCATTACACATTGCCTTGATAGCCTTCTTGAATGTTTGGACAAACCTCTCGGCCAATCCATTAGTGGCTGGATGATATGGGGCAGATGTGTAATGCTTAACACCATTGTTCTTTAAGAACCTCCGGAACTCTTCAGACACAAACTGTGGTCCATTGTCAGAGCAAATCTGTTCAGGCAGCCCATTCCTGGCGAATATGGTTCGTAAAACTGTGATTGTTTTTTCCGTGGTGGTTGAGGACATTTTTATTACCTCTGGCCACTTTGAATGTGTATCCACCGCAATTAAAAACATCGAGTGCATGAAGGGACCAGCAAAATCAATGTGCACCCTTTGCCATGGAGATGAGGGCCACTCCCATGGATGTAGAGGAGCTTGTGGTGGGGCGTTTTGGACCTTCTGGCATCCTGCACAGCTCTTGGTCATCTCTTCGATTTCTCTATCGATTCCCGGCCACCACACAAACGCTCTGGCTAAGTTCTTCATTTTTACCCCACCCAGATGACCCTCATGAAGCTCATTGAGCACTCTATCCGTCAACTTAGGTGGAATTACTACTCTGGATCCACACATCAAGGTTCCTCTGCACACTGACAACTGTTCTCTTCTCGGCGAGAATGCTGGCAGCAGTGGTTCGCCATGTGCTGGCCATCCCTTCACCGTTAAATCATAGACCCGTGATAGTGTCGGGTCATTCCGTGTTTCCTTTTCTATGTTTGCATTCGTCACAGGGAGACATTCGACTATGGTCGAGTGGAATAACTCCATTGGATCCACTGCAAGGTCGTCTTCTTCCACCGTCGGCAACGGTAGACGTGACAATCCATCAGCATTTCCATGCTGTTTAGTTCCTTTATACTCGATGTCATATTGGTGTGCCCCTAGGAAAAGGGACCATCTCTGCAGCCGTTGTGCCGTCATTATCGGTACGCCCTTCTGAGGGTTGAAAATGGAGACAAGAGGTTGATGATCGGTTAGTAGAGTAAATTTTTGACCGTGCAGGTAGTGATTGAACTTCTTCACCCCCCACACCAGGCTGAGGGCCTCTCTGTCAATCTGGGCGTAGTTACGCTCGGCAGAAGTTAACGAGCGTGACGCAAAAGCTATCGGCCTCTCTAAACCATCAAGGAACTTATGTGACAGTACCGCCCCAATGCCGTAGGGAGACGCATCACACGCCAGTTTGATTGGCAGTGCTGGGTTGTAGTGAGCCAATACTTCCCTTGAAGTGATTAAGTCCTTACTCTTCTGAAAAGCACGCTTACAATCATCGCTCCATTTCCATGCTGCCCCCGTTTGTAGCAGGGCGTTCAGTGGGTGCAGAATTGTCGACAAATTCGGCAAAAACTTATGATAGTAATTCACCAATCCGAGGAATGACCTCAGTTGCGACACATTTTCAGGCGCTGGGGCCTTAACAACCGTTTCAATTTTATCAGGGGACTTATGTAACCCCTCTTCATCAATCACGTGACCACAAAACGATATCTGTTTCTTAAAAAATTCGCACTTGGGGCGGTTGGCTCGCAGCCCATGTTCCCGTAGTCTAGTGAGCACCTGTTCTAGGTTGTTAAGGTGTTCACTGTCATCTTCACCTGTCACAAGGATGTTGTCCAAGTAACACTGAGTCCCCGGAATCCCTTGCAGGACTTGTTCCATCGCTCTTTGCCATATCGCCGGAGCCGATTCTACTCCGAATACCAATCGATGATACTGGTAAAGACCTTTGTGAGTGTTTATCGTGAGATACTTCCTAGAGGAGTCTTCAACCTCCATCTGCAAATATGTTTGTGCTAGGTCAATTTTTGTAAAACGCTTCCCTCCAGACAGTGAGGCGAAGATGTCTTCTATCCTTGGAAGAGGATATTGTACTGTGTGAAGGACTGGGGTCACCGTCACCTTGAAATCCCCACAGATGCGAATCTTCCTTGGCTCCCCGGACTTATTGCTTAACGTTTTCTTCATGACAGGAACGATGGGTGTCGCCCACTCGCTCCAGTCGACCTTAGACAACACGCCCGCCTTCTCCAGATTCTCCAGCTCTGCCTCGACGGCTGGGCGAATTGCATATGGTACCGGTCTTGCTTTGAAAAACTTGGGAACTGCATTCTCTTCTATTTTTATCGAGGCGGTTACGCCTTTAAGCGTGCCCAGTTCTTGTTGAAATGCCTCTTTGGCGTTAGCTAAGATTGTTGACAATCGTCCAGGAGTGACGTCTTCATCTTTTTTACCGTCCACTGTCATTGCATGAATGGAGTGCCAATCTAAGTTTATCTTCCTGATCCATTCCCATCCCAATAAAGGTGGTCCACCATTTGGCAGTATGTAGAGATACAATTTCCGTATTTTGTTGCCGTTGTATTCGACAGGCACCCTTATTTTTCCTCTAGGGTATACTTTTTGCCCCGTATACGTCGTCAAGACGTTGGATGTCTCTTTCAAGGTTATGTGTGAAAATAGCCGCTCGTAGTCTCATCGATTCATGACGGTTAGCGCTGATCCTGTATCCAATTCCATTTTAACTTGGGACCCTGCTATCGTGAGGGTGACCCAAATGGTTCGGTGATCCTCTTTTGTGATTACATTGTGAAGTTTGAGACAGCTTAGTCTCCTGTTTCCGGATTCACTATCGCTCATCTGGTCTTCGGAACTACTGTCCGTCATCTTTTGTACTTTCTTGTACGGTTCCTTAGTAGCCTTTTTGTTGTCGCTGGTCTTCTTCCCAGACCTGCAAACTCGTGCAATGTGTCCCATCTTCCCGCATTGCCTGCATATTTTGTCTTTGGACCAGCAGTCCTTCTGGTCATGGTTAGTTCTGCCGCAGCGATAACATTTTGCAAATCCCCGTGTCATTTCGTGGGTGCCGTATTCCTGTGGTTTTTGTTGAATTTCTGCAGCTCCCCTGGCTGCTGCTTCATACGATACTGCCACGCTGAAAGCCTTATCTAGCGTCAGCTCGTTCTCTGCGAGTAACTTCTTCTGTGTTCCTTCACTCAGGAGTCCACAGACAAATTTGTCCCGTAGGGTATCTGCCAGTCCTGCTACGAACTGGCAGTGCTTTGATAGCTTGCGTAGTTCCGTAAGATACTCAGCATTGCTCTCATCTTTGTGCTGAGTTCTCCTGTGGAATTTAAATCTTTCTGCTATCAACAGCGGTGCAGGGTTTAGGTGTTCCTGTAGGACAGCAACAATTTTGTTAAAACTCTTCGCCTTCGGTTTGGCTGGAGTAATCAGGTCCCGCAATAGGCCGTACGTTCTAGCGCCCATTAAGTTTAGCAATATCGATGCCTTTTTCTCCTCCGCTATTTCGTTTGTTTCGAAATATACCTCGACTCTTTCCACATACGTGGTCCAGTCCTCTAATGTATTATCAAAAGCAGTGATACAACCAGTCTTCGGCATCTTGCAAATCTAAAATGGCGCCTCCCGCGCTTTGCCTTCTTCCCCGATTTAACAAAATGGCGCCTCCCGCGCTTTGCCTTCTTCCCCGCTGTTGTTAGTGCTGCTTTCCACGGTTTCTTGCGCGTTTAATATATATATTTTTTTTCCCGTCGTGGAGCGGACCCTCTGGGACACTTCCCTCCCTCTTCTTAGGTCCGAACGCTGCCCGGCTTCGAAGCACCAGCCGCACCCTGTGTGCTCCACCCTCTCTCTCTCTTTGCTTCCTGACTCGCTGCCCGGCCCTGTTACAGAGCCACCCGATCGAGCTCTAGCCCGCCGCAGCCCAGGAAGGATCAGTGCACTACCTGCCACCAGCCCGATTAGCTGGGAAACCACAGACTGGGGAACCAAGCCTGGCTCTTGACAGTCTCTCCTGCAAGTTTTCAATCCGACGATTTGGAGGGCGGTTGCCCACGGTCGACGCCCATTTCTCGAGTTTCTGTGGATTCTATTTTTTTCTTTCTTCTGGCTTCGACCTTCAAAAACGTCATCTGAGGTGCTGCCGAGTTGCAGGTAAGTTCGTTTCTTACTCGTTGCCAGTATTATGTCCATGAATAATTGAGACATGGACTGCAGGAGTGGAACAAAATAAGTCTTTACTGGTGGAAGTCAATAGTGAAACTAAAAACACAGAGGCTCACTAGCGCCTTTTATACAGGGGTGGTCACTGCCGGTACTGCAGTCTGAGACCAGTTATTCTCTTAAAGGTACATACACAACAACCTCCCTTTCCTTTTTGCCTATCTTTCCTGAATATCGAATACCCCTGGATGTTGAGTTCCCAGTCCTGGCCTTCCTTGAGCCACGTTTCCGTAATCCCAACCAAATCGTATTTGTTTACTTTTATTTGCGCAGCCAATTCATCCACCTTATTACAAATGCTCCTCGCATTAAGACACAAAGCCTTCAGGCTTGTTTTTTTAACGCTCTTAAACCTATTAGAATTATTATTTACTGTGGCAATGTTTGATTTAAACCGTTGATTTCTCTGACTGCCACTTTTGTTTTTCTCCTTCCTATCTTTTGCTTTTATCCTTGATTCCCTTTCCTCTGTCTCCCTGCTCAGGTTCCCAACCCCCTGCCATTTTAGTTTAAACCCTTCCCCACAGCACTAGCAAACACTCCCCCTAGGACATTGGTTCCAGCCCTGCCCAGGTGCAAACCGTCCGGTTTGAACTGGTCCCACCTCCCCCAGAACCGGTTCCAATGTCCCAGGAACTTGAATCCCTCCCCCTGGCACCATTCCTCTAGCCACGTATTCATCTGAAGTATCCTTCTATTTCCACTCTGACTAGCACGTGGCACTGGTAGCAATCCTAAGATTACTACCTTTGAGGTCCTGTTTTTAAATTTATCTCCTAACTCCCTATACTCCGCTTTTAGGACCTGTTCCCGCTTTTTACCTATATTGTTGGTGCCTATATGCACCATGACAACTGGCTGTTCACCCTCCCCTTCGACTCATCCGATGTTTCAACAAAAAACCTTTTTTATTCCTTTCAGATGTCAAGGATTGCAAGCTTCATCAACTCTTGGACACCAACGCCCCTCCGGAAAGTTCCTCCCCTTCACTCTCCTCTGACCCCATCCCTTCTTCCAATCTCAACCCCTGCCGTGTTTTCACTATCCCCTCTGACATTCACCTCCTGACCCCGAATGATCAGTCCTTCGCAAAGGCCTGAGCTTCATCCCTTTATGCCCCCATCTCAATGAATTTCGAACTCGGCATGATGCTGAGCTCTTTTTCCGTCGCCTTCATCTCCGTGCCCACCTCTTTGGCCAGGAATCTTCCCCCTGCACAGCGGACCCTTTATCCCACTTTCAGAATTCTCGGTCTACCTGGACCCCTCCCTCTGGCCTCTTACCCTCTCTAGATCTTTTAATTGCTAACTGCCGGCGTGACATCGGCCGTCTCCATTTCTCTGCTCCCCTCACTCACTCCCACCTACCTCCCTCTGAATTTGCAGCACTCTGTTCTCTCCAATCCAATCCTAACATTGTCATTAAACCTGCTGACAAGGGTGGTGCTGTTGTTGTTTGGTGAACTGACCTCTACCGTGTGGAGGCTGAACGCCAACTCTCTGACACCTCCTCCTACCTCCCCCTGGACCATCACCCCACTACCGAACATCAAGAAATTGTTTCCAAGACTGTCACTAACCTCATCTCCTTTGGAGAGCTTCCCTCCATGGCCGCTAACCTCATAGTCCCTCAACCCCACACAGCCCGCTTCTACCTCCTTCCCAAGATCCACAAACAGGACTGCCCTGGTAGACCCATCGTTTCAGCCTCTTCTTGCCCCACAGAACTGATTTCTTCCTATCTCGACTCTATTTTTTCTCCCCTTGTCCAGTCTCTTCCCACTTACATTAGCGACTCTTCCTACGCCCTCTGCCACTTTAACAGTTTCCACTTTCCCGGCCCTATCCATCTCCTTTTCACTATGGACATCCAATCCCTCTACACCTCCATCCCCCACCAGGACGGTCTGAGGGCGCTCCGCTTCTTCCTTGAACAGAGGCCCAACCAGTCCCCATCCACCACCTTACTCCTCCGCCTGGCTGAACTTGTTCTCACATTGAACAACTTCTCCTTTGACTCCACTCATTTCCTCCAAATTAAAGGTGTTGCTATGGGAACCCGCATGGGCCCTAGCTATGCCTGCATTTTCGTGGGATATGTGGAACACTCTTTGTTCCAGTCCTACTCAGGTCCCCTCTCTCACCTCTTTTTCTGGTACATTGATGACTGTATTGGTGCCGTTTCCTGCTCTCGCCCTGAACTAGATAATGTCATTCACTTTGCTTCCAATTTCCACCCTTTCCTCACCTTCACATGATTCATCTCTGACTCTTCCTTTCCCTTCGTCGACTTCTCTGTCTCCATTTCTGGGGATAGGTTATTGACCAATATTCACTACAAGCCCACTGACTTCCATAGCTACCTGGACTACACTTCCTCCCACCCCGCTTCCTGTAAGGACTCTATTCCATTCTCCCAGTTCCCCAATCTCTGCCGCATCTGTTCTGACGATGCCACCTTCGATACTAGTGCTTCCGGTATCTCTTCCTTTTTCCTCAACCGAGGATTCCACTCTACCGTGGTTGACACGGCTCTCGACCGTGTCAGTTCCATTTCCCGCACTTCTGCTCTCACCCCTTCCCCTCCCTCCCAGAACCACGATAGGGTTCCCCTTGTCCTCACCATTCACCCCACCAGCCTCCACATTCAACGAATCATCCTCCGCCATTTCCGCCACCTCCAGCGTGATCCCACCACCCAACGCATCTGCCCCCACCTTCAGCATTCCGAAGGGACCGCTCCCTCCATGACACCCTGGTCCACTGCTTTATCACCCCCAACACCCCTTCCCCTTTGCCCGGCACCTTCACGTGCAAGCGCAGGAGATGCAACACCTGCCCTTTTACCTCCTCCCTTCCCACCGTGCAGGACCCCAAACACTCCTTCCAGGTGAAACAGCGATTTACTTGTACTTATTACAATTAATATACTGTATTCACTGCCCACGATGCGGTCTCCTCTATCTTGGGGAGATCAAACGCAGATTGGATGACCACTTTGCGGAACACCTCCATTCAGTCCGCAAGCATGACCCCAAGCTTTCGGTTGCCTCTCACTTTAATTCTCCCCTCCACTCCCACTCTGATCTTCCAACGAAACTCAACGTAAGCTTGAGGAACAGCACCTCATCTTTCTATTCGGCACTTTACAGCCTTCTGGACTTAACATTGAGTTCAACAATTTCAGACTATAAATTGGCCCCTGTATTTCTTTATATATATTTTTTTCTCTCATTTCCTCACATGGTAGCTGTTTATGTTGCTGCTGCAGGAACGTGGGTTCCTAACTAAAAGACTGAGTTCTACTCAGGCGATCAAACAAAACAAACTTTAATGAAACAAACAAGTTTTAACAAGGAACTGCAGGATAACATTGAATGTAGGTCTGCTCTCTTCGGAGGCTCCACAGGGACTGCTAGGCCGGTCCCGTGGCTGACGTCATGACGTCATCACGTTTTTCCCGCCAGTGGGAGATCACGTGATGAACGGCGTGACGTCATTGCGTTTTAACCGCGCTGTTAAAGTAACCACGCTCTGTACAGTTAAACAGCATAAATAAAGATACAGGCTCAGGCTGTAGCTAACATGTTGTTAAAGGAATTATATACAAATGATCTGAGTCCTTTGGTGGCTCTGCCACATGCGCCCCCCCAGAATTGTCTTTAACAGCAAAAGTGAGGCGTCGAGGAGGCCTGACAAGTCTGTCCGAGCAACTTCGGTAACCCTGCAGAGGAAGCCGATGGACGATGGTCGAGCTGGCGGGCAGCTGTGGTTGAGCTGGCGCGGCGGGTGCGGGCGGTCGGCCACGTTTCGACGGTTGAGCGATGACGACCGGGCGGTCCAGGTCCAAGTGAGCCGGCTTCAACCGGTCCACCGAAATGTGATCCGGCTTTCCTCCGATGTCAACCAAAGGACTGGTCTCCCGATTCGATGACGTGGAAAGGACCAGTGTAAGGGGGCTTGAGCGGGTCCCGGTGAGTGTCGTGGCGGATAAATACGTACTCGGCGTTCTTAAGCTTAGCCGGCACATGGGAGCTCTGTAGGCCGTGATTTGATGTAGGCACCGGAGCGAAGCATCTGGCCACTTCCTGGTGGCCGACGAGTTGCTGGGAGGTGGACCATGGCTCTGTGGGAGAAGGGAGGAAATTTCCTGGTACTCGGAGCGGCTGGCCATAAACGAGTTCCGCCGAGGACGATTGCAGGTCTTCTTTGGGCGCCGTATGAAGACCCAAAAGGACCCATGGGAGTCTGTCCACCCATCCTGCACCTTGAAGACTGGCCCGTAGGGCGGCTTTAAGCGACCTGTGGAATCGCTCGCACAGGCCATTCACCTGTGGATGATAGGCGGTGGTGCGATGAAGTTTGGGGCCGAGCCCCTGAGCTACAGCGTTCCAGAGCTCCGAGGAAAATTGTGGCCCATGATCGGAAGAGATGTCCGCCGGTACCCCGAAACGAGCAACCCAACAGGAGATGAAAGCTTTAGCGACGTCTGCCGAAGTGATGGAAACCAAAGGAATTGCCTCTGGCCACCTAGTGGTGCGGTCCACCATGGTGAGGAGATGCGTATAACCATGGGAAGGCGGAAGTGGCCCCACAAGGTCCACATGCACGTGGGCAAAACGACGCTCCGGAACAGCGAACGTAGCTACTGGAGCTTTTACATGATGCTGGACCTTGGCCTTCTGGCAGACCACGCAGGTGTTGACCCAATCACGGACATCCCGGTGCATACCCTTCCAGACAAATTTCGCCAACATTAGTCGTTGTGAAGCCTTCATACCAGGGTGCGACAACCCGTGTATGGCGTCAAACACTTTCCGGCGCCATGCGACTGGCACGATAGGTCGGGGAACGCCCATGGAGACGTCGCAAAGGAGCGTGGTGCCTGCGGCCTGGAAACTGACGTCGGTCGCTTGGAAACTAGAGGGGACGGTTCTGTATGATTGGACCTCTGGGTCCGAGGCCTGATCCGCAGCCATGAGGGCATAGTCAATCCCAAGGTGAACCGCATGGACCGTTGCGCAGGAGAGGCAATCCGCTACCAGGTTGTCTTTACCAGACACATGTTGAATGTCTGTGGTGAATTCAGGAATAAACGTCAGGTGACGTTGTTGACGAGCTGACCACGGTTCGGCGGTCTTGGCCATGGCGAACGTTAGAGGCTTGTGTGACGTGCCTCAATAACTTCAAGACTCGAAGTTAGCAGAATAAAACAAGGCTTTTATTAGCAAAGAAAAGATGCCGGTGGCTGCACCTAGCTTCACCTGGCGTGCTGCTGTTCTACTGCAGGACAAGCCTGGACTTGTCTTAAGTAGGGCCAGGTATGGGCGGAGCCGACACACAAAGGGGGCGGTGCCCTATACACAATACAAGGTACAAACACCAGAGCAGGCAATACAATATATACAGTTAACTACAGAGTCTGATGAATGACATATTTCATCACATTCACCCCTTCTACAGATTTAGTCTGTCCGGGGGTGTGATAGGCCTCTGTGACCGACGTAACGGTTGCAGTGCCGCGGGTGCCGGCTGGGTGTCCCGGATGGTCTCCTGGGTCTCTGCCGGGGGCGCCACCGGGGTTGTTGACGGAGTAGGTGGTGAGGGTACCGTTGGCTGGTGTTCTTCCGGGGGTGATGAAAAATTAGTGGGTGGAGTGGGTGGGTAATAGTTGTTGTGGTTGTTGTTGTTGTTGTTGAAGTCGTTGTCGTTGTTGCTGTTGTTACCGACTGGGGCGAGGTCTTTTATGGACACAGTGTCCTCCCGTCCATCGGCGTGCCGGACATACGCATATTGTGGGTTGACGTGGAGCAGGTGCACTGGCTCCGCGAGGGGGTCCGTCTTGTGGCCCCTCACATGCTTCTGCAGGAGTACCGGACCTGGGGTGGAGAGCCATGACGGTATGGATATGCCTGAGGTGGATTTCCGGGGAAACACAAACATTAGCTCATGAGGCATGGCATTAGTGGCGGTACACAATAGTGACCGTATTGAGTGGAGCACATCTGGGAGGACTTCCTGCCAGCGGGAGATAGGGAGGCCCTTGGTCCTTAGAGTTAGGGTGACTGCCCTCCATACTGTCCCGTTCTCTCGCTCCACCTGACCATTACCCCGGGGGTTGTAGCTGGTGGTACGGCTCGTGGCAATCCCCTTGGACAGCATGTACTGGCGTAGCTCTTCACTCATGAAGGCCGCCCCCCTATCCGTGTGGATATAGCTTGGCATACCGAACAGGCAGAACAGGCTGTTGAGGCATTTAATGACCATGGCGCTGGTCATGTCTGGGCAGGGGAAGGCGAATGGGAAACGGGAGTATTCGTCCACAATGTTCAGGAAGTAAACATTGCGGTCGACGGACGGGAGGGGGCCCTTGAAATCTAAGCTAAGCCGCTCAAAGGGCCGTGTAGCTTTGATTAGGTGGGCTCTATCAGGGCGGTAGAACCGAGGCTTGCACTCAGCGCAAGTGCGGCAGTTCCTGGTCAGAGACCGAACCTCCTCAATCGAGTAGGGTAAGTTGCGGGACTTTATGAAGTGGAACAGCCGTGTGACCCCTGGGTGGCAGAGGTCGTTGTGGAGGGTCTGTAGCCGATCCCCGGTGGCGTTGGCACACATCCCTCGTGAGAGGGCGTCGGGGGATTCGTTAAGGGCCCCCGGCCGGTATATGATGTCGTACTCGAAGGTGGAGAGCTCGATCCGCCACCTAAGAATCTTATCATTTTTAATCTTCCCCCTCTGTTTATTATTGAACATAAATGCTACCGACCGCTGGTCGGTAAGTAGGGTGAAGCGTTTGCCGGCTAGGTAGTGCCGCCAGTGGCGCACTGCCTCCACGATGGCTTGGGCCTCCTTTTCCACGGAGGAGTGTCTGATCTCGGGCCCCTGGAGGGTCCTCGAGAAGAAAGCTACGGGCCGCCCTGCCTGTTTGAGTGAGGGTGGCCGCCAAGGCAAAGTCAGACGCATCACTTTCCACTTGAAAGGGAGTGTTCTCGTCCACTGCCTGTAGCGTGGCCCACTCAATATCCTGCTTAATGCTTTTGAAGGCAGCATGGGCCTCAGCAGAGAGCGGGAAAGAGGATGCTTTCAAGAGGGGACGGGCTTTATCGGAGTAGTTAGGGACCCATTGGGCATAATATGAGAATAACCCCAGGCACCTTTTCAGGGCTTTGGGAGTGTTGGGCAGGGGCAGCTCCCATAGGGGGCGCAATCGGTCGGGGTCTGGTCCGATTTCCCCATTCTCCACCACGCTGCCTAGTTGGTGGTGAGGTTGAGTTTTTGTGCGGTTTTCAGAAACCTCGCGAGGTTTGAGTCGTGGTCCTGTTGGTTGTGGCCGCAGATGGTGACGTTGTCGAGATAGGGGAAGGTTGCCTGCAAGTGGTGGTCATCGACCATGCGGTCCATCTCCCTTTGAAAGACCGAGACCCCATTCGTCACCCCAAAGGGGACTCTGAGGAACTGGTAGAGGCGTCCGTTTGCCTCGAAGGTGGTGTATGAACGGTCCTCTGGTCTGATAGGGAGCTGGTGGTACGCTGACTTGAGGTCGATGGTGGAGAACACCCGGTATTGGGCGATTTGGTTCACCATCTCGGATATGCGGGGTGGCGGGTAGACGTCTAGTTGGGTATAGATGTTGACTGTTTGACTATAGTCAATCACCATCCGCTTCTTCTCGCTACCCCTCACCACCACCACTTGGGCGCGCCATGGGCTGTTGCTGCGTTCAATAATGCGCTCCTTCAGGAGCCTGTCTACCTCGGTCGCGATAAACCGCCTGTCCTCCCAGCTGTACCTCCTGCTTTTGGTCGCTATTGGCCGGCAGTTAGGGGTAAGGTTCGCGAATAGCGAAGGCGGCTTTACCTTCAGGGTAGCCAGACCGCACACTGTGAGGGGCAGCTGGGTCCCACCGAAATTGAGCGTGATGCTTTGGTGGTGGCACTGAAAATCCAGGCCCAAGATCACGCTCACACATAAATCTTTCATAATTAACAGTTTAAAATTATTATATACAGTGGCTTTAACGGACAATCGTACCGCGCAGTAACCCGCAATAGTCGATATCTGGGTTTTGTCGGCCATAGAGATCCTGCCCTGAGTAGGGGCTATAGTTAGAGAGAGTCGTTGTACCAGATCAGGGTGAATGAAGCTCTCTGTGCTCCCGCTGTCAATTAAACATTTAACCTTGCACCCGTTTACCTCAATGTCCACCATCGATTTGGATAGTGGGTGTGGTCTGGACTGGTCCACTGTGATCGACGCCACTGTAGGGCCCTGATCGGGACAAGATGGTGGGCCACATGAGGCCGGGTAAGATGGCGTCCACGCTGTCTGCTCGCGAGATGGCGGACCCCACGAGGTCGGACAAGATGGCGTCCAAGATGGCCGCTCCCACGGCGCGCACGCGGCAGTGGCGGTTTTGCCTGCGGGGTTCCCTCTGCACACCTTCCCAAAGTGCCCCTTCTTACTGCACTTAAAGCAGGTGGTGCCTTTCGCCGGGCACAGGTTCCTGGTGTGCTTCGGCTGCCCGCAGAAGTAGCATTTGGGGCCCCGATGCGTCGCGGCGGTCGTAGGGCTTCTGGGGGGAGAGCAGGGCCCCGACGGTGTTGGGCTACCGGGCTGGGAAACAGAGGCGGCGTGGGCCGCGCGGCCTGCCGAGTAGGAGTCAGAGTTCTTCTGAGCCACATCCAACGATCGCGCTGTGTCCACAGCCTGTGTCAGATCTAGGCCCGTTTTCTCTAGCAGTCTCTGCCGGATATAATTAGAGCTAAGGCCTGCGATAAAGGCATCCCGAATCAGCTCGTCTGTGTATACCGTGGCTTTCACGTCTTTGCATTTGCAGTCTTTGCCAAGCACTTTTAGGGTGACTAGAAAGTCCTCTAGCGACTCTTCGGGTCGCTGTGTGCAGGTAGCAAGCAGGTGCCTGGTGTACACTTCGTTCGTAGGCCGCTGATAGTGGGCCTTTAGGATGCTGCAGGCATCCAGGTAGCTGGCGGCGTCTTGTATGAGTGGAAAAACCCGGTGGCTTACCTGATTCTGTAGGATCCCGAGTTTCACATCTCTGGTGGCTGTAGAGGCTGTGACGGCTTCGGAGTTGGCCATAAAGAATTCCAAGCACTGGAACCAGTGTCCAAACCGTGCCGATGCATCCGAAGCATGCAGGTCCAAATCCAAGCGTTCCGGTTTCAAAAGTTGATCCATCGTTAAAAGTTTGCTAATAAAATTGACGTGCCTCAATAACTTCAAGACTCGAAGTTAGCAGAATAAAACAAGGCTTTTATTAGCAAAGAAAAGATGCCGGTGGCTGCACCTAGCTTCACCTGGCGTGCTGCTGTTCTACTGCAGGACAAGCCTGGACTTGTCTTAAGTAGGGCCAGGTATGGGCGGAGCCGACACACAAAGGGGGCGGTGCCCTATACACAATACAAGTTACAAGCACAATATATACAGTTAACTACAGAGGGCTGGATTTTGCTACGGGGGCGGGTTGGAGGTGGGAAACCCACATTCGGGCTTGTTGTCCCACCTCCATGGAGATGTGGCCAACCCACTGGATTTTCCTCTGATTGACCTTGTTGAGCCCGCCCTGTGGGCTCAGCAGGCCAATTAAGGGCCACCCGGCAACAGGTGACATCAGAGATTGACATTTCATCTGTCAAAAGCTTTTGGCAGATGAAAGATCAGTGTTTAACAGCTGTTTGAAGCTGTCAAGCACTGAAAAACTGCTAATTCAGCCTCAGTCCTTTCTCAGGATAACTTTAAAATCATTTTGCTGTAGAAACAAAGAAGCTGATTTTTTTTTTAAATCGGATCTTCTGTGGTTCTTGCAGCCGACTCCCGACACCGGAATGCAGGACTCCTGTAAAGGTAAGTAAAAGTAAGTTAAACTTATTTAAACACTTGCAAAACACTTACCTTTGCACTCCTGCACCCCTCACTCACCTGAACACTGGGCATCTCGACCCCTCCAAGACCTCAGACCCACGTCCCGCCTCGAAAACTTTTCGTGGTTTGGAGCTGTCGGGAAGCCCACAAACCTGCAATAAAAATCGCGAATAGGCAAAAAACTATCTGTTAACTACCTGTTAACAGGCAGTTTAATTGCCTTTAATCCCTTCCCGCCTCTGGGAGTCGGGTTCCAGCACTTGTCGGGAACCCGACTCCTATGAAATTGACATGGAGGCGGGTTGGAGGCGGGATGGGGTCGGGACCCCCGGATCTCCGATTTTTATCGCCCGCACGCCTCCAACCCGACTCCAGGGGCTTAGGAAAATCCAGCCCAGAGTCTGATGAATGACATATTTCACCACATTGTGGTCGACACAAGATGTGAAGGGACGTCCTTCTAATAAGAATCGGAAATGGCGGATGGCTAGAAAAAGGGCCAGCAACTCCCGATCGAAAGTGCTGTATTTTCTTTCATTTCTCCGTAGTTGACGGTTGAAAAACGCCAGTGGTTGCCACGTGCCGTTCACCCACTGCTCCTGCACTGCGCCGATGGCGTAGTCTGACGTGTCGGTAGTAAGGGCGATGGTGGCACCTGGAAGCGGGTGCGCCAGCATGGTTGCGTTGGCCAAGGCGCTCTTAGTGTTGACGAATGCCTGGTCCATCTCGGCCGTCCAGCTGATTGGATCCTTACCGGACTTGCCCTTGAGGGCCTCGTACAAAGGCTGCATAAGCAGAGCCACCTTAGGGACGAATCGGTGATAGAAATTGACCACCCCGAGGAACTCTTGCAGGGCCTTGATGGTTGGCGGGCGCGGGAAAGAGGTAACAGCTTCCACCTTCGTCAGTAAGGGGACGGCGCTGTCTGAAGTGATGCGGTGTCCCAAGAAATTGATCCGCTGCAGGCCGAACTGGCACTTGGCCGGGTTGATGATCAAACCGTGCTGACTGAGGCATGTAAAGAGGGTACGCAAATGGCAGATGTACTCTTCCTTGCTAGCGCTGGCGATGAGGATGTCGTCGAGGTAGACGAAGATGAAGTTTAGGTCTCGGAGCACGGAGTCCATCAAGCGCTGGAAAGCCTGTGCCGCGTTCTTCAAGCCAAACGGCATCCGCAGGAACTCAAAAAGGCCGAAATGGGTGATGACTGCAGTTTTCGGGACGTCTTGCGGGTGCACGGGAACCTGGTGATACCCACGGACGACGTCGACTTTTGAAAAGATGGAATTTCCCACCAAATGGGCCGAGAAATCCTTAATATGCGGGATCGGGTACCGATCAGGAGTAGTGGCGTCGTTCAGGCGTCGGTAGTCGCTGCATGGCCGCCAGCCGCCGCCCGGTTTCGGAACAATGTGGAGAGGTGAAGACCAGGGACTGTTCGACCGGTGAATAATTCCCAGCTGCTCCATCGTGTCGAACTCCGCTTTCGCAGCCGCGAGCTTGCCGGGTTCAAGCCTTCTAGCCCGTGCATAAACCGGGGAGCCAGTAGTGGTGATATGATGTTCAACACCATGCTTCATGGCCGAGGAGGAGAAAGTGGGCCTGGTCAGCTCCGGGAACTCTCCGAGGAGCCGAGTGAAGTCATCCAGAGACAGGAACGTGCAGGCGCTAGAGCGCGACACGGCGTTACCGCGGTGGCACGGAATCGAGTGGAAGGTGGCTGCGTTGATCAACCGGCGGTGCCGGACATTGACGAGGAGGCCGTTGGCACACAGAAAATCCGCCCCTAGGATAGCCTGCGAGACTGTGGTCATGACGAATTCCCAATGGAAGCGCTGACCACCGAAACACACTTGGATCCGCCGCTTTTCAAAAGTTTGAATGTGTGCACCATTAGCCGCGATGAGGAAAAGGCCGTGGCCCCCAGCTTGAATATCGAGACTCGACGCAGGTAGGATCTGCACTGCGCCCCGGTGTTGCAAAGGAAACGTCGACCCGATAGGGAGTCGGTGATGAAAAGAAGTTTCCCCGAAGATCCGATGGCCATCGCAGCCGCGGAGCGTCCGTTAGACCCGGTCCTCCTTCGCCAGGAACGCTGCAGGAGCTTTGTTTTTGTTTTGGGCGAAAAGCTGCAGGGAGAGCGGCAGCGTCGTGCTTTTGCGCCAAAACGGGCATGGTAGGAGCACCAGCCCGCTGCAAGAGGAGCTGGAGCCGCGTCTGTGGGGGATGGGCATCTCGTGGCAGTGCAGCACTGCTGGGTTGCTGTGAAAATCTTATCTGCTTCGGAAGCAAGCTCCACGCAGTCTGTGAGCTCGGACCTGGCTAGGGCCAGCCTGCACCTGCTCCGGCAGTTGGCAGAGGAAAAGCTCCCGGAAGAGGAAGCATTCCGGTTCGGCACCTAAGAGCGTGAGCATTTGGCTCATGAGCTCGGACGGTTTGGAGTCCCCGAGGCCGAGCATAGCGAGAAGCCGGCGAGCGCATTCTGACTTCGAGAGCCTGAAGACTTGTAGCAACCGTGCCTTTAACGTATCATACTTATGGTCAGTGGGTGGACTACCGAGTATGCTGACGATCCGCGAGGCAGTGGCGCTATCGAGGGCGGACACCACGTAGTAATAATGGGTCTGATCCGCGACGATGTTCCTGATGGCGAACTGGGCTTCAGCCTGGATGAACCACGCGGCTGGTTGTTGCTCCCAGAACTGTGGCAGTTTCAGAGTCACGGCGTTCATTTCTATGCTGAAGATCTTCAGCAAAAACTGTTCGTGAAATTCATTTTCACCAATGTAGGAATGTGGGTTCCTAACTAAAAGACTGAGTTCTACTCAGCCGATCAAATAAAAACGAACTTCAATGAAACAAACAAGTTTTAACAAGAAACTGCAGGATAACATCGAATGTAGGTCTGCTCTCTTCGGAGGCTCCACAGGGACTGCTAGGGCGGTCCCGTGGCTGACGTCATGACGTCATCACGTTTTTCCCGCCAGTGGGGGATGACGTGATGAACGGCGTGACGTCATCACGTTTTAACCGCGCTGTTAAAGTAACCACGCTCTGTACAGTTAAACAGCATAAATAAAGATACAGACTCAGGCAATAGCTAACATGTTGTTAAAGGAATTATATACAAACGATCTGAGTCCTTTGGTGGCTCCGCCACACTGCCATCATCATCCACACATCATCTAGAGCCATCTTTTGTCTCTTAACTTGTCCCATTACGTCTCCTTTTGCCTCGCACCATCATCCCTTTTGTCAGTCAATCTTTCCTGCCTTCCTTCCCTTTGTTTTTTCCTCCCCTCCTCCCTGCCCCTGCTTAAAAATCTCTCTTCCCTAAACTTTTCCAGTTCTGACGAAGGGTTTGACCCGAAACATTGACTCTGTTTCTCTCTCCTCGATGCTGCCTGACCTGCTGAGTGTTTCCAGCCATTAATATAAGTTAGTCACCAAGAAATCCAATAGGGAATTCAGAAGAAACTTCTTTACCCAAAGAGTGGTGAGAATGTGGAACTTACTGCCACAGGGCGTGGTTGAAGCGAAAAGTATAGATGCATTTAAGGGGAGGTTTGACAAGCATATGAGGTTATAGAAGGGGATAGAGGGTTATGCTGATAGAGTTATATGAGGCAGGATGGGAGGAGGCTCAGATGGAGCATAAATGCCGGCATGGACTGGTTGGGCCGACTGGCCTGTTTCTGTGCCATATATCCTATGTAATCCAATGTAACAGAGAGGGTGGATGAGGGCAGTACAGTTGATGTTGTGTATATGGACTTTCAAAAGGTGTTTGATAAAGTACCACATAATAGGTTTGTTAGCAAAATTTGAAACCCATGGGATAAAAGGGGCAGTAGCAGCATTGATTCAAAATTGGCTTAGGGGTAGAAAATAGAGAGTTGTGGTGAATGACTGTTTTTCGGACTGGAGGGAGGTATACAGTGGAGTTCCCCAAGGTTCAGTACTAGGACCACTGCTGCTTTTGATATACATTAATGACTTCGACTTGGGGGTACAGGGCACAATTTAAAAATTTGCAGATGACACGAAACTTGGAAGCGTAGTAAACAGTGAGGAAGATAGTAATAGACTTCAAGAAGACATAGACAGGAATGGATGGACACATGGCAAATGAAATTCAACGCAGAAAAGTGTGAGATGATACATTTTGGTAGGAAGAATGAGGAGAGACAATACAAGCTAAATGGTACAATTTTAAAGGGGATGCAAGAACAGAGAGACCTGGGGGTGTTTGTGCACAAATCTTTGAAGGTGGCAGGACAGATTAACAAAGCAGTGAATAAAGTATATGGGATCCTGAGCTTTATATTAGAGGCACAGAGTACAAAAGCCAGGAAGTTATGCTAAACCTATATAAAACACTAGTTTGGCCCCAGCTGGAGTATTGTATCCAATTCTGGGCACCACACTTTAGGAAGGATGTGAAGGCTTTGGAGAGGGTACAGAAGAGATTTACTAGAATGGTTCCAGGGATGAGGGATTACAGTTATGTGGGTAAACTGGAGAAGCTGGTGTTGTTCTCCTTGGAGCAGTGAAGGCTAAGAGGAGATTTGATGGAGGTGTTTAAAATCATGAAGGGTTTAGATAGAGTAAATAAAGAGAAACTGTTCCCAATGGCTGAAGGGCCGATAACCAGAGGGCACAGATTTCAAGTGATTGGCAAAAGAACCAGAGGCAACATTAGGAAAAACATTTTTACACAATGAGTGGTTAGGATTTGGAATGCACTGCCTGATCGGGTGTTGGAAACAGATTCAATAGCAGCTTGCAAAAGGAGAACTGGATAAATACTTGAAGGAAAAAAAATTGCAGGGATAGTGGGAAATGTAATGTATATACCTTTAAGGGGGGAGCTACTTTTTACAGCTCATGTATACTGCAGTACCGGCAGTAACCACACCTGTATATAGCATTGAGTAGTAATCTGTACAGTTCAGTTCCAGAGTGAGCCACGTTGAGCAAACACCTGTTGTACCGTTCCCCTGCAGTCTTGTGTCTTATTAATCTCGGACACAACATTGGTGACGAGACAAATTCGATCCTACCTGCAACTCTGCATCACCTCCCAGGGAGTCATTCCTGGAGACCAGTAGATTGGAGGTCAAGGCCAGAGACACGGGCGTCGACCACGGGCAACCGCCCAGTCATCCAGCAGAGACTCGAGAATTGCGGGGGAGGCTGTTGAGAGCCAGGCTTGGCTTTCAAGTCGCAGTGGTCCAGCGAAACGGGCTGGCAACAGGTAGTGCGCAGACCCTTCCCAGACAGCGGTGGGCTAGAGCCCGACCGAGCGGCACAGCAAAGGGCCGAGCAGCGTCGACGGGGGAGAGAGAGAGAGGGCAGAGCGCACAGGGCGCAGCCGGTGTTCAGGGGCCAAGCAGCGTAGAGGAGAGGGAGAGAGAGGTGCAGAAACCAGTGAGGCGCCGCCATTGCCACGAGGACCGCCGAGAGCGGCGTTGGCAGCAGCGGGGGAGGAAGGAAAGCGCGGGAGACGCCATTTTAAACCACTTTAAACCACACCCAAAATGCCGAAGAGTGGCAGTATCACCGCATTTGACAATGAAGTCGAAGATTGCACTACATATGTCGCACGAATAGAGGTATACTGCAAGGCAAATGAGGTGCCAGATGACAAGAAAGCGCCGGTATTGTTAAATTTAATGGGTGCAAAGACGTATGGCTTATTACGAAATCTAGTAACCCCAGCGAAGCCAGTGGAAAAGAGTTTTGGAGACATAGTGACAATACCACAGGAACATTTAAACCCCACACCGCTGCTGATAGCAGAAAGATTCAAGTTTCACAAACAGAACCAGCATAAGGATGAAAGCAATGCTGAATATTTAACAGAACTGCGCAAACTATCGAAACACTGCCAGTTTGGAACGGGACTGGCAGATACCTTAAGGCACAAGTTTGTGTGTGGGCTTCAAAGTGAAGGAACCCAGAAATGGCTTTTATCTGCAAAGGACCTTACACTGGACAAGGCTTTCAGCATTGCGGTATCATATGAAGCAGCAGCACGGGGCGCTGCAGAGATACAACAGAGACCGCAAGAATATGGCACAAACGAAATGTCATACAGAACAGAGAAGTGCTATCGCTGCGGCAGAACAACACATGACCACAATGATTGCTGGTTCAAAGACAAAATGTGCAGACAGTGTGGAAAAGTAGGACACATAGCACGAGTCTGCGTGTCGGGAAAGAAAACCAGCAATAAGAAATCTCCAAAAGAAAAGTACAAGAAGGTACATAAGGTGATGGAGAATAGTTCAGACGAACAAAAGAGTGATACCGACTCCGAAAACAGGGAGCTGAGTTGTCTGAAACTACATAATGTGATCAAAACGGAGGATCACCGAACCATTTGGGTCACTCTCAAGATAGCAGGAGTCCAGGTAAAAATGGAATTGGACACAGGATCAGCCCTAACAGTCATAAACCGACGGGACTATGAGCGGCTATTCTCACACAAACCCTTGAGAGACACAAAAATTATTTTGAAGACGTACATGGGGCAAAAAGTCTACCCCAAAGGAAAAATAAGGGTGACCGTTATATATAACGGTAAGGAAACACCAAAACTAGACCTGTATGTATTGCAAGATGGAGGACCACCATTACTGGGACGTGAATGGATCCAGAAAATACAGCTGGATTGGCATTCCATACAAGCACTGACTGTGGCTGCCAAAAAGGATGACGACGTCACACCTGGGCGACTGTCAAAGATCCTAACCGACGCGCAAGAAGTGTTCCAGCAAGGACTCGAAACACTAAAAGGCATGACAGCAACAATTAAAATCGAAGAAAATGCAACGCCAACATTTTTTAATCCAGCCGTCGAAGCAGAGCTGGAGAGTTTGGAACGTTCAGGAGTACTGTCCAAGGTAGACTGGAGCGAGTGGGCTACACCCATCATCCCTGTGATGAAAAAGTCATTGAGCAGCACGCCTGGGGAACCAAGGAAGGTTCGCATCTGTGGGGACTTTAAGGTAACAGTGAACCCAGTCCTTCACACCATACAATATCCACTTCCGCGGATTGAAGATATTTTCGCCTCGCTATCTGGAGGGAAACGCTTCACTAAGATTGATCTGGCCCAGGCGTATCTGCAAATGGAGGTAGAAGAAGCATCAAAAAAAATACCTCACAATCAACACCCATAAAGGTCTCTACCAATACAACTGACTGGCATTCGGGGTAGCGTCAGCCCCGGCTATTTGGCAAAGGGCAATGGAACAAGTCCTGCAAGGGATCCCAGGGACCCAGTGTTATTTGGATGACATCCTGGTCACGGGCGAAAATGACAGTGATCACCTCGCCAACCTGGAGCAGGTGCTCACTAGATTGAAGGAATATGGGCTCCGAGCTAACCGCCCCAAATGCGAGTTTTTTAAAAAACAGATCTCGTATTGTGGCCACGTTATCGATAAAGAGGGGTTACGTAAGTCCCCAGAAAAGATTGAGGCAGTAGTAAAGGCTCCAGCACCGGAAAACGTGTCACAACTGAGGTCGTTCCTCGGGCTGGTTAACTACTACCATAAGTTCTTGCCAAATTTGTCTACAATACTACACCCACTGAACACCCTACTGCAAACTGGGGTGCCATGGAAGTGGAGTGACGAATGTAAATGAGCTTTCCAGAAGAGCAAAACACTAATCACATCGAAAGAGGTGTTGGCCCATTTCAACCCAGCACTATCAATTCGGTTGGCGTGTGATGCGTCACCCTACGGCATTGGAGCAGTGTTGTCGCACAAATTCTCGGACGACTCAGAGAGGCCAATAGCCTTTGCGTCACGGTCACTAACCTCAGCCGAGCGTAACTACACCCAGATTGACAGGGAGGCCCTCAGCCTAGTGTGGGGAGTGAAAAAGTTCAATCACTATCTGCACGGGCAGAAATTCACCTTGCTGACTGACCACCAGCCTCTTGTCTCCATTTTTAATCCAAAGAAGGGCGTTCATGTGATGACTGCACAACAACTACAAAGATGGTCACTCTTTCTAGGGGCGCACCACTATGAGATTGAATATAAGGGCACGAAACAGCATGGAAATGCTGATGGGCTATCACGCCTGCCACTGCCTACTGCAGAGGAAGCACCAGCTGTGGATCCTGTTGAAATATTTCATTCGACTATAGTTGAATACCTACCGGTAGCTAACGCTCGTATAGAACAAGAGACCCGAAATGACCTGACACTGTCTCGGGTATATGATTTGACGGTGAAGTGATGGCCAGCACATGGCGACTCACTGTTGCCAGCATTCTCGACAAGAAGGGAACAGCTGTCAGTGTGCTGGGGGACCTTGATGTGTGGATCCAGAGTGGTAATTCCACCCAAGTTAAGGGATAGAGTGCTCAATGAGCTTCATGAGGGTCATCTGGGAGGGGTAAAAATGAAAAGCCTTGCCAGGCTTCTGTGTGGTGGCTGGGAATCGATAAACAAATCGAGGACCTGACCAAGAGCTGCTCAGGATGCCAGAAAGACCAAAATGCACCACCACATGCCCCTCTACACCCATGGGAGTGGCCCTCATCTCCATGGCAATGGGTGCATATTGATTTTGCTGGTCCCTTCATGAACTCAATGTTTTTAATAGCCGTGGATGCGCACTCGAAATGGCCTGAGGTCATCAAAATGTCCTCCACCACCACGGAGAAAACTATTGCAGTCCTACGGACCATTTTTGCCAGGAATGGCTTGCCAGAACAGATTTGCTCCGATAACGGACCACAGTTTGTGTCCGAAGAGTTCCGGAGGTTTATGAAGAAGAATGGTGTAAGGCAAACACATCCGCCCCGTATCATCCAGCCACAAATGGATTGGCTGAGAGGTTCATACAAACCTTTAAGAAGGCAATAAAGGCTATGTACAATGACAACATTCCGCTGCAGCATAAGGTGGACAATTTCCTGTTCGCCTACCGGAATGCGACACATGCAGTCACCAACCAGGCCCCGGCCATGATGTTCTTTAAGCGAAGGTTAAGATATCGCCTGGATTTGCTCAGACCAAACGTACGAAGAGATGTTGAGAGTAAGCAATTCCAGCACATCCATGAGAAGCCAACAAGGAGCTTCAATGTAGGCCAACCAGTCTTGTCCGCGACTACTGAACAGAATAATGGCAGCCAGGAACAATATGCACACGGCAGGGCCCACTAATGTACACAGTGGACGTTGGGGAGAACATCGTGAGACGCCATGCTGACCAGATCCTAGAGTCACAGGAACAAGTCAACCCCATGTCTCGCCCATACGTACCTGGTGAGGAACTCGACGTACAGGTCGCATCTACCCCAGAAACAGTAGCATCAGAAGCTGATGACCCAACCGACGACAGGGTGCCAGAATCACCTCCGCACCAAGAGCGAGACACTCGGGAAAGGCGCTATCCAGAAAGGATCAGGAAGCCTCCCCAAAGACTGAATATATAAATGGACTATTTTCAGCTAACGTTGTATGTTAAAAGTTTTTATTGTAATTAGTTTGATATTTAATTGTTAAATGAGTGTTATGGTACTGTTAATCTAAAAGGGGAGGAATTGTAATGTATATACCTTTAAGGGGGGAACTACTTTTTACAGCTCATGTATACTGCAGTACCGGCAGTAACCACACCTGTATATAGCACTGAGTAGTAATCTGTACAGTTCAGTTCCAGAGTGAGCCACGTTGAGTAAACACCTGTTGTACCGTTCTCCTGCAGTCTTGTGTCTTATTACTCTCGGACACAACAGGAAAGAGCGGGGGTGTAGGTTTAACTGGGTTGCTCTTCGAAAGAGCTGGTGCAGACTTGATGGGCCGAATGGCCTCCTTCTGTGCTGTGCTATTCTATGATTCTATAATATTGGGGCCAGCTCTTCTGTTTGAGCAGCAGTTTCACAGTCATCAGGCATTAGGTCTGCTGAGTCTCTTGCTGAAGGGGATTACTCATGTAATGGCTAATTAGTAATTATAATGGAACATGATTCTCTATGTGAAAGTTAAACGATAATTGATAATTACTCTTTGAATGCAATCTAAACATGGTGAGGGAGATTGTGCCATTAAATTCAGCAGGACCTGAATGAAACCCATTCTTCTGGATTGCACCTCCAGGACCTGAAAAGCCATACCAATCTTGCTTTTAGTCGTGTCCTTATGCCAGGGAGGTCAAAGGGTAGAGGCTAGACAAATAGTAACCATACTTGGCATCGAGTGGTCACTACCCAAGTGCAATCTAACTGTCCTGTGTAGGGGGCTATAATTTAGAATTACTGAGATAACAAACCAATGTACTCCAGTTTCAGCCTGTTAGTGCTGCACCATGAGGTAAAGAGTTCACAGAGAATCTCCATTTATGCTCGTAGACTACTTACCGAAGTTTACTGATCACTGACCGTTATGCCTTGGCTTTCCATTGGAGCACATACTGAAGGACAGAAGGAAAGTAAAGCTCCCTCTACTCTGACCAACAATATGCCTTGACTTCTACCTTGGAAGATCATCCCTGACTGCGCCACGATTACATTTTTAACTCCCCTTTGTTGTGGCCTATCTGAAAAACTGACAAAGGGCTGGTATTTAGGAGCTTCGCTCAACAGCTCAGCCATTTAGTTTGGAAGCCATATAATTAAAGGAGAAAGAAGACTGCCTTTCATTCTCCAACTTTCCCACTGCTTCTCAATCTCTATCCTCTTACTGCCTCTTTCTTCCCTATTATCCTCTCTTCCTTCTTGCCTTTTATTCTGTCTCCACTCTTTCTCTTGTGTCTCTCATTCCCTTGCTCTCTCACCTTCACTGCCTTTTGTTTGCTTTCTCATCTCACTGCTTCTCGTTTCTCCTCCCATTGCTTCGCATTTTGTCTTTCCTCTCATTACTTCTCCTCACACTGCCTTTCTTTATCATTCTTTCTCCTTCTCCTCTCGTCCCCCTTTGTTCTCTCTCATTGCCTCATGTTCTCTCCCTTTTCTCGCTGCCTCTCGTCCGCTTCTCTCCTCTGCTTTCAAAACCTTTCATTCTCCCCTTCTACGTTCACTGTGTGTAGTCCCACTATGTGCATTTGATTACAATGCAGACTGAACTAGTGATGAACTAGAACCAATTCCTACGGTCAGTACACATTAGAAAACAAGTACTGTATTAACTTGGGACTTGGAAATATACATCACTCTAATGTTTTTTTAACCTTATGGAGCTCCTGAATGAGGGTACATTTGTGGTCCTTTAACCTATAACGCCCTCTCTAATAATAGAATACAATGAGCAATAGTGTCCATGAAATAAAATACTGTTAAAGGAATCACAACCACACAGCTGAGAAGCAGAATGACGGCTAACAATTTATAGTGCTTTAAACAGTAATTCTTATCATCTGAAGGGTTCTCTGCCCATATGCAGGATCCACCCTTCCAACGCCACATGTAGACAGTTTGTGAGCAGACTTCTTGATCTGAAGGATAATCTATTAATTTCACAGTAATGCTCTCTTGTTACATGATGAATGGGTCTGATGGTTGCTAACTGGTAGCAGTGGTATTACATATCAACAGTCAGAAACCGGCAGATATTATTCATGATTAAAATTCCCATAGACACATTATATATAAGGCACCACTCACCCAATATCTGTTTTTCATTACCCTATGCCCTCTCTTGCTCCTCCACTTCCTCATGCTCAATATCTGTTACCTTCCATTGACTTCAATGTTCACCAGATATTTGTATCTTACTGCATCAAAGATTGAAATAAAGTTGCATTACTTCTTATTTTAAATTAGATTTTTCAAAAGTGATTGCACTGTATACATTTAAACCAGATGATTCCATCTCCTTCATCTACATGCTGCCCCTCGGCGACATCATCTGAAATCACGATGTCAGATTCCACATGGACGCTGATGATACGCATATATACCTCACCACCACCTCTCTCTCGATCCATCGAGTGCTGCACTGTCGGAGGTGCCGTCTTTTGGATGAGACGTTAAACCGAGGCCCCGCCTGCTCTTTCAGGTGGATGTAAAAGATCCCATGGCACTATTTCGAAGAATGGCAGAGGAGCTCTCCCCGGTGTCCTGGCCAATATTTATCCCTCAACCAACATAACAAAAACAAATTATCTGGTCATTATTGTTATGTATTGTGTGTTCTCCTCCCACCTGTGGTGGCACTGTTGTGTCGGTACCTTTTTTACCTGGACACAATTAGAACTCAGAACTCAGAGATTCAAACATGAAGTGCTTTATTCGAAGGGAAAGGGAAGTTCTGGAGTGTTCTGAACAAAGAGAGCTAAACATTCGCCAAGAGAACACCCAACCATTTATCTGCTGTGACAGCGCCACCACAGGTGGGAGGAGAACACACAATACATAACACATTCCTCCCCTCTTAAATGGAAGGTCCACATTATTCCTCAACAGGTAAGTTACTTTCAATGCACTCAACTAACCTAGAGTAGAGGTAGACTGCCTCAACCCCTGACTTTACCCTGGGGTTTATTCTTCCCCAGTCTTGTGGGTAAGTCGTTAAGCCAACAGATCCAAGCGTCTTGGAGGCCACCGCTCTCTGACAGGATACCGGCGGTCATCGCTGGCTTACACAGCAGTAGGCATTGACAAAGGCCTGGATGGAGAAGGTGCCTGTGTCATTCGAAAGTCAGGAGTTTGCACAGGTGGAACAGTCTCTTTGACTTCCTGTGTTGGAGAAGAGCACTGTGGCAAAGGATGCTGGTTTGCGGTATCATCCGGAAACAGTTCAGGCCAACCAGCCATTGGAGCCTCTGTGGCTGTCTCTGCTCCTAGCAACAGTTGATCTGTGTGTCTTCTCCAGACGACATCCTCAGCAGTCTCAACCGTGTAAGACACAGGGCCCGTCTGCGCGATCACCGTAGCAGGAACCCATTTCAGCCCAGTGTTGTAGTTTCGAGCTAAGACGTGCTCTCCTGGATGAAACCGTCTCTCCTTGGCTCTTTTCTCTCTCTTTTCAACTTGAGCTTGTTGTTGATGATGGACAACCTGCTCTGCCCTTGCAGGTTTGAGTAAGTCAAAACTTGTCCGCAACTGCCTCTTCAGCATGAGCGAAGCGGGGGAAGTTTTGGTTGTGGCATGTGGCTCGTTCCTGTAGGACAACAGGAAGCTGTTCAGACGTTGGTGGATTGAGCCCTGACCTTGCGATGCCTTCAAGGTGTGCTTCAAAGTTTGCACGAACCTTTCTGCCTGGCCGTTAGTAGAGGGATGATAGGGCGCAGACCTGATGTGTTGGACACCATTCACATGCAGGAAGGTTGCAAACTCCTGTGATACAAATTGTGGACCGTTGTCACTTACAAGTTGTTCCGGTGAGCCATAACGGCTGAACATCTCACCAAGTTTCTCAATTGTTTTCTCTGCCGTGGTAGACCTCATCACAGCGACCTCCGGCCAATTGCTACGAGCGTCCACAACCACCATAAACATCTTCTCTTCGAAAGGACCGGCGAAGTCCACATGTACTCGCTGCCACACTTCTGCAGGCCAATCCCAGGGGTGTAGGGTTGCCAGCTGTGGAGCATTCCAGACCCTTTGACATGGGGAACATGTTTTGGCTTTCTCCTCAATATTCCCATCGAGACCTGGCCACCAGAAGTAGCTTCTTGCCATTTCCTTCATCCGAACCATCCCACTGTGGCCTGTATGAAGTTGTTGCAGTATAGGTTCCCTCAGAGGTGGCGGAATGATGACACGGCGTCCCCAAAGAAGACAACCTGCCTGGACGGAGAGCTCATTTCTTTTTGAAACGTAAGGTTTCAAACTAGGAGAATCTCCTATAGCTCTTCCTCGACTGACATCATCCATTACCTCAGACAGGACTGGATCGTTGCGGGTGTACCTTCGCACCTGAACTGCAGTGACAGGTGCTCCCTCCACTTGTCTAAAGTAGAAGATAGCTATCTGATGAGGCTCTGGGGGAGTAATAGGCAAGGGTAGCCTCGAGAGACCATCTGCGTTGCCGTGCAAGTCTGATTTGCGATATTTGATGTTGTATGTGTGTCCTGACAACAGTAAAGCCCACCTTTGCATCCTGCTTGCAGCGAGAGATGGAATTCCGGTGTGGGGCCCGAAGATTGAAGTCAATGGACGGTGGTCCGTCAGAAGTGTGAACCTTCTCCCAAACAGGTACTGATGAAATTTTCGAATTCCAAAAACGATTCCCGAGGCCTCGCGCTCCATCTGCGCATAGTTACTCTCGGCCTTGTTCAAGGTGTGTGATGCGAAGGCGATAGGTTTCTCTTCACCCGAAGGCATGATGTGGGATATGACTGCTCCCACACCATATGGTGATGCATCACATGCTAGCTGCACGGGTAGCTTTGGGTCGAAGTGTGTCAGGACCTCCGATTTCAGCAATGCTTTCTTTGCTTGGGCAAAAGCTTTGTTGCACAGTTCAGTCCATTTCCATGTTTTGCCTTGACGTAGCAACTGATGTAACGGCTTCAGCAATGTTGCTAAGTCTGGAATAAACTTTCTATTATGTCCGTGAAAGATTGAGACACGGACAGCAGGAGTTGAACAAAACAAGTCTTTACTGAATGAAGTCAATCGGGAAACTGAAACTACAGAGGCTCACTAGCGCCTTTTATACAGGGATGGTCACTGCCGGTACTGCAGTCTGAGACCAGTTATTCTCTTAAAGGTACATACACAACAATTCCTCCCCTTTTAGATAAACAGTACATAACATTCATTTAACAACTAAATGATAACTAATTACAATCACAATTACGGTTGCTAGATACATTGGTTAAGTTTAAGCAATTATAAGTTCAGTCTTTGAGGAGGCTTCCTGATTCTGTCTGGATAACGCCTCTTTGGGGTATCAGGTTCTTCTGGCAAGGTTGAGTCGGGATTAATGTCGTTGTTTGGTTCATCTGCTTCCAATATCACCGATTCTGTGGTAGCTGCAATTGGTACGTCGATTTCATTGCCAGGTGTATCAGGTCGTGGTGTGGAGTTGACGTTTTCCAGTGACTCTAGAATCTGGTCAGCATGGCGTCTTACAATGCTCTCTCCAACGTCCACGGTATACATGAGAGGTCCTTGCCGTGTACAAATCGTTCCTGGCTGCCATTTCTCAGTGCGGTAGTCCCGGGCCAAAACTGGTTGACCTATCTTAAAACTCCTGGTCGGCCTTTCATTCATATTCTGAAACTGCTGTTCTCCACATCTCTTCAGACGTTTGGCTTAACCAAATCCAAGCAGCATCGTAGTCTTCGATTGAAGAACATCATGGCTGGAGTTTGGTTGGTAACCGCATGTGTCGCATTCCGGTAGGCAAACAAGAAGTTGTCCACCTTGTGTTGTAGGGGTATATCTTCATTACACATTGCCTTGATAGCCTTCTTGAATGTTTGAACAAACCTCTCGGCCAATCCATTAGTGGCTGGATGATATGGGGCAGATGTGTAATGCTTAACACCATTGTTCTTTAATCACAGAAATCACAGAAACCCCACAGTGCAGATAGGGGCCATTTCGGCCCATCGAGCCTGCACCGACGCATATCCCACCCGATCCCCGTAACCCCACGTATTTAATCCCCCTAACACTAAGGGTCAATTTATCATAGCCAATCAACCTAACCCGCACATCTTTGGACTGTGGGAGGAAACCGGAGCACCCGGAGGAAACCCACGCAAACACGGGGAGAATGTGCAAACTCCACACAGACAGTCGCCCGAGGCCGGATTCGAACCCGGGTCCCTGGCGCTGTGAGGCAACAGTGCTAACCACTATGCCACCGGAACCTCCGGAACTCTTCAGACACAAACTGTGGTCCATTGTCAGAACAAATCTGTTCAGGTAGCCCATTCCTGGTGAATATGGTTCATAAAACTGTGATAGTTTTTTCCATGGTGGTTAAGGACATTTTTATTACCTCTGGCCACTTTGAATGTGCATCCACCGCAATTAAAAACATCGAGTCCATGAAGGGACCAGCAAAATCAATGTGCACCCTTTGCCATGGAGATGAGGGCCACTCCCATGGATGTAGAAGAGCTTGTGGTGGGGCGTTTTGGACCTTCTGGCATCCTGCACAGCTCTTGGTCATCCCTTCGATTTCTCTATCGATTCCCGGCCACCACACAAATGCTCTGGCTAAGTTCTTCATTTTTACCCCACCCAGATGACCCTCATGAAGCTCATTGAGCACTCTATCCGTCAACTTAGGTGGAATTACTACTCTGGATCCACACATCAAGGTTCCTCTGCACACTGACAGCTGTTCTCTTCTCGGCGCGAATGCTGGCAGCAGTGGTTCGCCATGTGCTGGCCATCCCTTCACCGTTAAATCATAGACCCGTGATAGTGTCGGGTCATTCCGTGTTTCCTTTTCTATGTTTGCATTCTCTTCTATTTTTATCGAGGCGGTTACGCCTTTAAGAGTGCCCAGTTCTTGTTGAAATACCTCTTTGGCGTTAGCTAAGATTGTTGACAATCGTCCAGGAGTGACGTCTTCATCTTTTTTACCGTCCACCGTCATTGCATGAATGGAGTGCCAATCTAAGCTTATCTTCCTGATCCATTCACGTCCCAATAACGGTGGTCCACCATTTTGCAGTATGTAGAGATACAATTTCCGTATTTTCTTGCCGTTGTATTCGACAGGCACCCTTATTTTTCCTCTGGGGTATACTTTTTGCCCCGTATACGTCGTCAAGACGATGGATGTCTCTCTCAAGGGTATGTGTGAGAATAGCCGCTCGTAGTCTCGTCGATTCATGACGGTTAGCGCTGATCCTGTATCCAATTCCATTTTAACTTGGGACCCTGCTATCGTGAGGGTGACCCAAATGGTTCGGTGATCCTCTTTTACGGTTACATTGTGAAGTTTGAGACAGCTTAGTCTCCTGTTCCCGGATTCACTATCGCTCATCTGGTCTTCGGAACTACTGTCCGTCATCTTTTGTACTTTCTTGTACGGTTCCTTAGTAGCCTTTTTGTTGTCACTGGTCTTCTTCCCAGACCTGCAAACTCGTGCAATGTGTCCCATCTTTCCGCATTGCTTGCATATTTTGTCCTTGGACCAGCAGTCTTTCTGGTCATGGTTAGTTCTGCCGCAGCGATAACATTTTGCAAATCCCCGTGTCATTTCGTGGGTGCCGTATTCCTGTGGCTATTGTTGAATTTCTGCAGCTCCCCTGGCTGCTGCTTCGTACGATACTGCCACGCTGAAAGCCTTATCTAGCATCAGCTCTTTCTCTGACAGTAACTTCTTCTGTGTTCCTTCACTCAGGAGTCCACAGACAAATTTGTCCCGTAGGGTATCTGCCAGTCCTGCTCCAAACTGACAATGCTTTGATAGCTTGCGTAGTTCCGTAAGGTACTCAGCATTGCTCTCATCTTTATGCTGAGTTCTCCTGTGGAATTTAAATCTTTCTGCTATCAACAGCGGTGCAGGGTTTAGGTGTTCCTGTAGGACAGCAACAATTTCGTTAAAACTCTTCGCCTTCGGTTTGGCTGGCGTAATCAGGTCCCGCAATAGGCCGTACGTTCTAGCGCCCATTAAGTTTAGCAATACCGATGCCTTTTTCTCATCAGCTATTTCGTTTGCCTCGCAATATACCTCGACTCTTTCCACATACGTGGTCCAGTCCTTTATTGTACTATCAAAGGCAGTGATACAGCCAGTCTTCGGCATCTTGAAAATCTAAAATGGCGCCTCCCGCGCTTTGCCTTCTTCCCCGATTTAACAAAATGGCGCCTCCCGCGCTTTGCCTTCTTCCCCGCTGATTAAGATGGCTCCTCCCATGCTTTGCCTTCTTCCCCGCTGTTGCTAGCGCTGCTTTCCGCGGTTTCCGTTGCAACCTGCAGCTCCTCGCGGTTTCCTGCGCGTTTAATATTTCTTTTTTTTATTATTTTCCCATCGTGGAACAACCCTGTGGGACTCTTGCCTCCCTCTTCTCGGGTCTATACGCAGCCCGGCTTCGTAGCACCGGCCGCGCCCTGTGTGCTCCACCCTCTCTCACTCTCCTCTTCCTGACAACGCTGCTCGGCCCCGTTGCAAGCCACCCGTTCGAGTTCGTGACTGCCGCAGCCCAGGAAGGATCAGTGTACTACCTGCCACCAGCCCGATTAGCTGAAGCACCGTCAACAGGAACCAGGCCCCGCTTTCGACAGCTTCTCCAGCAATCTTCAACTCCGCTAACACAGGGGCGGATGCCCACGGTCGACGCCCGTTTCTACTGCTTCTTACTTCCTTCTGGCCTTGACCTCTGCTCACTTCACTGCAGGAATGGATCCCAGGAGGTGGTGCAGACTGTAGGTAATTTCGTATCTGCTCGTCGCCAGTATTATGTCCGTGAATGATTGAGACACGGACGGCAGGAGTTGAACAAAACAAGTGATGTAGGGGTCGGGGTGTCGCTGCGGGTATCAGATGGGGGGGGGTTGGCGGTCTGCTGCGTCCCGGCTGGTGTCCAAGATGGCGGCGTCCATGATTCCCATGTGGCTGGAGTCGTCCAAGATGGCTGCTGCTGCGGTGGTTCGCACATGGTTGGGGAGGCCAAAGATGGCGGCCCGCACGGCCCACACGCGGCGCTGTTGGGGGCCCAAGATGGCGGCTCGCCCGGCCCACACGCGGCGCTGCTGGCGTTCGGGGTGGCTTTGGCCTTGCAGACGCTGGCATAGTGTCCCTTTTTCCCGCAGCCCGAGCAGGTCGCATTCTTCGCCGGACAGCGCGCTCTCGGGTGTTTGGCCTGGCCACAGAAGTAGCATTTCTGGCCTTGGGATACTGCTGTCTGGCTTTGGGACACTGCTGCGGCAGTTGGGCCGTTGTTGGGCTGTGGCTGGGGTGGCACGGTGCTATGGGGCTGTCCTACCGTGTCCCAGGTTGTCGTTCCCTGCGGCGTCCACGGTGCAGAGGAGTAGGCATCCATGCCCCGGTAGGCTGCGTCCAGCGTTAGTGCGATTTTGGAGGCTTTGTTGAGGTTGAGGTCGTTCTTCTCCAGCAGACGCTGTCGGGTGTAGTTGGACCTGTGGCCCACTACGAAGGCATCCCGGATCAGTTCCTCCGTGTACTTAGCGGGCGTTACCACCTTACACCCACAGGCCCGGCCAAGCACGGACAGTGCTTGGAGGTATTCCTCAGTCGATTCCCCAGGTTGTTGCTTGCGACTCCCCAGGAGGTGCCTGGCGTACACTTCGTTCACAGGGCACGCGTACTGGGTCTTGAGGAGCTGGAGGGCGTCTGTGTACGAGGTCGCGTCCTGGATGACTGAGTACACTCGGTGGTTCACCTTGGAGATCAGGACAGACAGTTTGTCCGCATCCGTTGTGACCGCAGTGGAGGCAGTCAGGAATGTCTCGAAGCACATGAGCCAGTGAGCAAACTTGGTGGAAGCGTCCACTTCCCGACTGTCCAGGTCCAGGCATGCTGGTGTGAGGATCTTCTCCATTATAAAAATTTAGTTAATAAAATTGTTGCGCCATCAATTACTCAAAAGACTGAGGTTGAGCGAGTAACAACCAGGCTTTTATTAACTAAAGAATGAAGGTCTTGTGTCGAGTGGTCGACCCGTCCAGAATACTAAGGGACTGGGAGGTAGTCACTTATATACCTGGAATAGTGGGAGGAGTCAGCCGAGGCATGTCCAGACCTGTACCTAGTGGAATACACATACCTCTACAGACAGGTATAACAGTGGTTTACCACAACAAGTCTTTACTGAATGAAGTCAATCGGGAAACTGAAACTACAGAGGCTCACTAGCGCCTTTTATACAGGGCTGGTCACTGCCGGTACTGCAGTCTGAGGCCAGTTATTCTCTTAAAGGTACATACACAACACTTCCCATAGTAGTTAAGTAGCCCCAGAAATGAACGTAACTGGCTCACATTCTGGGGTGCTGGGGCCTCCACGATCGCCTTGACCTTTGATGGCGCCTTATGCAGGCCAGTAGCATCAATCACATGCCCCAGGTACTCAACTGAAGACTGAAAGAATTCACATTTGTCTTTACGAACTCTGAGTCCGTACTCTTTCAGTCGTTGTAGTGTCGCATCCAAGTTCAGAAGATGATCCTTCTCATTTGTCCCAGTGACAAGGATGTTGGCCAGGTAGCACTGGACTCCTGGCAGTCCACTCAAAATCTGATCCATTGCCCTTTGGAATAGAGCAGGGGCCGACGTAATTCCAAACGGAAGGCGGCAGTACCTGTATAGCCCCTTGTGTGTCACAATTGTCAGCAGCTCCTTTGATTTGTCATCGACATGCATTTGTAGATAAGCCTGGCATAAGTCTATTTTGCTGAACTTTTGCCCTCCGGCCAGGCCCGTAAAAAGATCATCAATGAGGGGAAGAGGGTACTGTTCCGCAGACAGCACCGGGTTAATAGTCACTTTAAAATCCCCGCAGATTCGAACAGATCCATCCTTTTTCAGGACAGGAACAATGGGTGTGGCCCATTTGCTCACGCTCACAGGCTCCAGGACTCCATTCTCGACTAAGGCCTCCAAGTTAGCCTCAACTTTTGGCCTAATTGCATAGGTTACAGGTCAGGCTTTGTGAAACTTCGGCTTGCTGTCAGGTTTAATGTCCAGTCTCACGCTGATCTTTTTCATGCTCCCAAGTTCCCCATTGAAGAGTTCTGCATGTTTGTTTAACACTGCAGTCAGACTTGACTCCCCTTTTGACATCATGCGGACTGCAGGCCAGTCCAGCGTGATTTTCTCTAGCCATGCACGTCCCAGTAGCGATGGGTAATTTCCCTTTACCACATATAGTGGCAGTTTCGCAGTCTGTCCGTTCAATTTAACTGTCACCTCAATGGCGCCTCTCATGGCCACAGGTTCGCCGGTATACGTCTTTCGCACAATGTTTGTTGGCTGAAGGGTAAGATGCTTTCGCATTTTGTTGTAGACAGTGTCTGAAACAAGGGACACAGCCGCGCCTGTGTCCACCTCCATCCGCACTGATTGTCCCTCCACCAATGGTGACACCCAGTAGCCATTTGAACCACCTGCAACCATCAATATGTGCACCTCTTCCTCCTCAGAGGTGTCGCTCCCCTCTGTTTTGCTTGTTCCATCATACTGCACTGATTGAACACTCTTTTTCCTCTCTTGTCCAAATGCAGACATTTTGCTTCCATGCTTCCCAGCTCTGTCTGTTCTTTTTTTACCTCTACAGGCACGTTCAATGTGACCCTTTTTGCCACAATTTCGGCATTCCAGCTCCGTACACCAGCAGTCATTAGCGTGATGGCCCGTTTTCCCACAACGGTAACGTGCCATTCCACGCACCTTTAGGCTCAGACGACACCTTGTGAACTCTCCCTGTTGAACTCAACTGGTGAGCCTCCTTTTCCGCCATCTCCATGGAGACACTAACTTCAATGGCCTTTTCAAGAGTAAGGTTGTCCTCAGTAAGAAGGCGCTTCAGTGTGGCTGCACTTTGCAGACCACACACAAGTCTGTCTCTAATGGTGTCATTCAGCACCTCCTTGAACTGGCAGTGTTCCGACAACCTTTTTAAAGCAGCAATAAACATCGTCACTGATTCCCCCTCCTCTTGATTCCGTTTGTGAAATCTAAATCTCTCAGCAATAACCAGAGGTTTTGGTGAAAAATGTGCTCCAAGAATTTCCACTAGTTGCTGATATGTTTTAGTTCCTGGCTTATCTGGCTGCACAAGGCTGCGAAGTATATTGAATGTCTTCCGTCCCATTACACTCAAAAAGGTAGGCACGACCTTTTTGTTTGCCACCGCATTCGCCAAGACAAAATAGTCAAAACGTTCCGTATAAGCGCTCCATTGCTCCACATTTTCATCAAAATCACCGATGTTTCCTAATATAGTAGCCATCTCATGTTTCAAATTTAAATTTCTGTTTACTCACTGCACCCATAACGTACGCAGATTCATCCCATCCTCGTCGCCACTTTGTTGTGTTGGTACCTTTTTTACCTAGACACAATTAGAACTCAGAACTCAGAGATTCAAACATGAAGTGCTTTATTCGAAGGGAAAGAGAAGTTCTGGAGTGTTCCGAACAAAGAGAGCTAAACTTAACCAAGAGAACACCCAACCATTTATCTGCTGTGACAGCGCCACCACAGGTGGGAGGAGAACACACAATACATAACATATTATCACATTGCTTTTTGTGGGACATTGCTGAGCACAAATTGGCTGCCGCGTTTCCCACATTACAACAGTGACTCCACTTCAAAAAGTACTTCATTGGCTGTAAAGCGCTTTGAAACGTCCAGTGGTCATGAAAGGCGCTATATAAATGCAAGCCTTTCTTTTTCCACTGCATATGATTTGTCACGCTGCTTGTCCAATATTCAGTATTGGATAAGCAGAAATATTCGTAAGAGCGAAGGCATTGACTTCGGCCCCCGCCATATACTCCGTTCCCTAGTCACTGATTCTATCCCCCTCCCTGGCTACTGCCTAAACCAGACTGCTCGCAACCTCAGTGTCCTATTTGACCCTGAGCTGAGCTTACGAACCCATATCCTCTTCAACATCAAGACCACCTACTTCCACCTCCTTAATATCATCTGTCTCAATCGATCTGCTGCTGAAACCATTTCCATGCATTTGTTAGCTCCAGACTCGACTATTCCACTGTTTTCCAGTCCACACTCCCACTTTGCACCCTTCCTAAACTTCAGCTCATCCAAATCTCTGCTGCCCTTCTCCTAACTCACACCAAGACCCATTCATCCATCATCACTGTGCTCGCTGACCTACATTGGCTCCCGGTCCAGCAATGTCTTAGTTTTAACATTCTCATACTTGTGTTCAAATCCCTCCATGGCCTCGCTCCTTGTGGTGATTATTCTTGTTTTATAAGAAGCATTGTAATTGGTTGCCTGTTTTCCTGCCTTGAGATATATGCTGTAAACTTATTGGTTCGTTGATTCCATGTGACCTGTGGTGGCCATCTTAAATTCAGTTTTCTACAGTGGTTGAGACTGGGTGCTCAACATGTACTTGCTGGTTTTTTAAGGTTAATAAAGCCTAGCTTTTGAAAGGCAATCTACTCTTTATTTCAATTTATTAACCTTTTGCTATAATGGAACGATATCTTCGACCGGAATGATTTAATGCTGACCCTAATTCTGCAGGAGTGGATGATCAATGGAAACATTGGTATCGTACATTTAAAAACTTTTTGGGTGTGTTGGATCAGCAATCTCTGAATAAGTTGGATATACTAATCAACTACATTGCTCCAGATGTGTATAAGTATATTTTGGACTGTGAAACTTATGAATTGGCTATTGCTACGTTGGAAAAAAAAATTGTTAAACCCAAAAATGAGGTATTTGCACGTCACCTTTTATCTGCCCATAGGCAGCAGGCGGGAGAATCCTTGGATGCTTATTTACAAGCACTCCAGCGCCTTGGTGCTAACTGTAATTATAAGGCCATGTCTGCAGAAGAACATAAGGAAGAGTCGGTACGGGATGCATTTATTAATGGATTACTGTCTAGATCAATTCGTCAGCGGTTATTAGAAAATAAGACTTTGGATCTTAAGAGTGCTTTTGAGCAAGCCTCTACATTGGATTTGGCTCAGAGAAGTTCGGATTCTTATGCTCTTTTTGATCGGCCTGCGACTGTGGTTTCGGCAGTTCCGGATGAAAGGGAGTTACGTGGATTTAATAGGAGTGGTTTACCAGATTCCGAAACAGTTTCTACTTCGGCAGCTGTTGCCTCTAGGATTCAGAAGTGTTTTTTTTGTGGGAACGCCCGGCACCCCCGTCTGAAGTGCCCTGCCCGGGAGGCTGTGTGTAGTAAATGCGGCAAGGGAGGTCATTATGCACGTGTTTGCAAATCGGTTGCCTCCTCTGCGACCATTCAGCCTTTAGATAGGGCGTTTATTGCATCAGTTTCTGCCGCCTTTTCCCATGGCCTAAACAAAGCTATAGTTATGGCCCAAGTTAATGGGTTAGAAGTGAAGGCCCTTATAGATACGGGCAGTACTGAGAGCTTTATAAGTCTTCAGTTTGTGAGGGAGAAGCGTTTGAAAATTTTGCCTGTTTCCTATCAGGTGTGTATGGCTCAGACGACTCTCATCTCACAAGTAGCTGGTTATTGCCTTGTGAAATTAATTCTCCTAGGTAATACGTATACTGATATATGCCTATCCGTTCTGCCTAATCTCTGTGCGGACATTTTGATTGGTCATGATGTGCTTCAATTACATGAGTCCCTCAGTCTTTCTTTCGGAGGAACCAAGCCACCTTTGTCTATTTGTGGATTAACTTCTTTATTCATTTCTCCATTATCACTTTTTTCCAATTTGATGCCGGACTGTAAGCCAATTGCTACCAAGTCAAGAAGGTATAGCAGTCAGGATAAAGAATTTATTAATTCTGAAGTTCAACGTCTTTTATCGGAAGGAATCATTGAACCTAGTTTTTCGCCCTGGCGGGCACAGGTAGTTGTCACCACTAATGAGAGACATAAGAAGCGAATGGTGATAGACTACTCTCAAACTATTAACAGGTAAACTCAATTAGATGCGTACCCCCTGCCTAAGATTGATGAGCTTATCAATAAAGTATCTCAATATAAGGTTTTTAGCACTATTGAACTAAAGAGTGCTTATCATCAGATTCCTATCGCTAAGAGGGACAAACCATATACGGCCTTTGAAGCTGGCGGAAAGCTGTACCAGTTTTGCCGAGTACCATTCGGTGTTACTAACGGTGTCGCCTGTTTTCAACGGGCAATGGATGCTTTTATAAGTGATAACTCTCTCTCTGACACCTTCTCATATTTAGATGACATCACGGTGTGTGGCAAATCAAGGGTGGAGCACGATTTTAATCCAGAAAGATTCCTTCAAGTTGCGGAAAAAGTTGGCTTAACTTTCAATAAAGAGAAGTGTATCTTTTCGACCAGCGAGGTAAATTTACTGGGGTATATTATCTCGGGAAACAAGATTAAACCAGATCCAGAACGGCTGCGACCACTGATTGAGTTACCTTGCCCTACTAATTCTAAGGCCTTGCAACGAGTTGTTGGACTGTTTTCTTATTATTCTAATTGGATTGCAAACTTCTCGCAGAAGATCTGGCCCCTTATTCGGGCTACGACACATCCTCTATCATGGGAGGCCAGGATGTGTTTTGATAATCTTAAAAAGGATATCCTTGGAGCAGTTGTGCATTCTATTGATGAGCAGGTTCCCTTTGTGATTGAGACGGATGCTTCCGATTTTGCAATTGGGGCTACCCTGAACCAAAATGGAAGACCTGTGGCCTTTTTCTCACGTACTCTGAGCAATAGTGAGCAGAGACATTCATCAATAGAGAAAGAGGCGTACGCAATAGTAGAAGCACTGCGTAAATGGAGACATTATTTATCTGGGCGACATTTTACGTTAGTAACTGACCAAAAATCTGTGTCCTTCATGTTTGATGTCAAACATTTCGGAAAGATTAAGAATGATAAAATAATGAGGTGGAGGATCGAGTTGGCATGCTATCATTTCGATATAGTCTATCGTCCGGGGAAGGATAATGTTGCCGCTGATGCGCTGTCGAGGGCTTATTGTTCTGTGCTTCACGGAGATACGCTTATTAATCTTCATAATGCTTTGTGCCATCCTGGTGTTACGAGGATGATACACTTCGTACGCAGTAAGAATTTGCCCTTTTCAGTTGAAGACGTCAAGCGGATGACTTCGTCATGCTCTGTCTGCGCCCGGTGTAAACTGAATTTCTTTAAGCCTCAACGAGCTCATCTTATAAAGGTTACTTCTCCCTTTGAACGCCTGAGCGTTGATTTTAAGGGGCCTCTTCCTTCAACGACTCAGAATCGATATATATTTACTGTTGTGGATGAGTTTTCAAGGTTCCCTTTTGCTTTTCCTTGTGCAGATGTTTCAGCTGCTACAGTTATTAAATGTCTGACTCAACTTTTTGTCATCTTTGGGATGCCTGCGTATATCCATTCGGATCAGGGAAGTTCTTTTATGTCTTCCCAGTTGAAGGAATACCTCCAGAGTCGGGAATTTCTACTAGCAGAACTACCCCGTATAATCCCCAGGGTAATGGACAGTGCGAACGATACAATGGGGTGATCTGCAAGGCAGTTATGTTGGCTTTGACATCCCGGAACCTTAAGAATACACAGTGGGAAATGGTACTGCCTGATGCCCTGCATTCCATTAGATCATTGCTTTCAACGGCTACTAATGTGACCCCCCATGAAAGGCTCTTCAACTATCCACGGAGATCCACTACGGGATATTCGGTACCTTCATGGCTTACTATGCAGGGACCTGTGCTGCTCCGACGCCATGTTAGACTGTCAAAGTATGATCCTTTAGTGGAGGAGGTGGAGCTATTGGAGGCAAATTCCCAATATGCTCACATTCGATTCCAAGATGGGAAAGAAAGTACGGTTTCAGTTAAAGACTTAGCTCCTTGTGGTGGCCAGCCCTCCCCTGAGGACATTAACAATAGCCATAATTCAGATAATGTTGATGTCGTCACAGATACTACGAACATTTCCAATCCTATTGCAGACACTTACAATTCTCTTAGTCTGCCCCCGATGGATGTTCATGACCCTCCCAGTCTACCTTCTAATGGGACTTCCAATCCGGAAACCGTTGATAATCGGGATATTGATAGCCTCCCTGCAGAAGATATTTCTGTGTCTCCTGGTGTGGGAGGGCAAGGAACTCCATCAAGGCTAAGAAGGTCGACACGAACAAGATATCCGGTCGACCGATTAAAAATGGACTTTTAAATTAATTAATTAATTAATAGTAAAATTTTAAAATTGTTGAAGGCATTATACATGTATTGCTCTAGTCATAAATAACTAATTGTAACTGTAAAGGCTACCTAGGTTGAAGTATATTTTAAAAGGAGGGGTGAATGTGGTGATTATTCTTGTTTTATAAGAAGCATTGTAATTGGTTGCCTGTTTTCCTGCCTTGAGATATATGCTGTAAACTTATTGGTTAGTTGATTCCATGTGACCTGTGGTGGCCATCTTAAATTCAGTTTTCTACAGTGGTTGAGACTGGGTGCTCAACATGTACTTGCTGGTTTATTAAGGTTAATAAAGCCTAGCTTTTGAAAGGCAATCTACTCTTTATTTCACTCCTCCCTATCTCTGTAACCTCCTCCAGCCCTACAAACCTCCAAGAGCTCTGCATTCCTCCAATTCTGGCCTCTTGTATATCCCCGATTTTCTTCGCCCCCTCCATTGGCGGCTGTGACTTCAGCCATCTAGGGCCTAAGCTCTGGAATTCCCTCTCTAAACCTCTCTGCCTCTCTCTTCCTTTAAAATGCTCCTTAAAACCTAGCTCTTGGACCAAGCTTTTGGTCACATGTCCTAATGTGTGGCTCGGTGTCAAATTTTGTTTGGTGATGCTCCTGTGAAGCGCCTTGGGATGTTTCATTGCATTAAAGACGCTAGATAAATGCAAGTTGTTGTTGTTGTTGTTACGCCCTCTCCAGCCTTGTCTCGGCCCAGCAGTGCGATAGCTACAAAGGTGCATTTATCAGTCTCAATGCCATGAAGCGTTAGGACTAGGCAGCCTGGCTTCATCTGGCCAGTGATGCCCTTAGCCCACACATGTCCAAAATGGTCGCTCTCGTGGGCCTGTGGGAATGCTGTTCTACTATATTAAAATGTTAATTTTTTTTCTTCGTTTGACTCACTGTTGATCACAGATTCTAAATGTTAGTGAACATTACCACTGTGTTTAAAAAAGAAAAAGAAAATCAATTCCATTCAGTAAGAATATATTGTACACAAAATGTACAAAATGTATTCATGTGGCGTACCGACCACAGAAAGGACACAATCCACTTTTCGGTCTGTAGACTATAAATCAGGCGTCATGCCTTTAAGAAGGATCACACCTTTAAGAAACTCGATCTGCAACATAGTTAAGCCCAGAGCGGGGGAGGGGCAGTCGAAGCTGTGGACTGATGAAAGGCAGTCATGCTTGGTGTAGGCTCTGACGCCATTTTATGTTCAACATGCAGTCTCAAGAATTAAACCTTTTCTGTTGAACCTCTCCGAGTTCAGTATTTTTTGCTCGGAGTACGTAGACTCCTACATTGGTGACCCCGACGCTCAGGACGACTCCTAAGTGTAACCATGGCTGACACAAACGCAGTTTCTGTGAAGCTGCCGGAGTTCTGGGAGAACCTAGCCACCGCCTGGTTCCTTCAAGCCGAATCGCAATTCTGACTCCGCGGCATCACCGCCGACGCAACGATGTACGACTACCTCCTCGCCTCCCTGGGTAGCTCCACAATCACGAAAGTCTGGACAACACTACAAAACCCTTCGGAGGAAGGCAAGTACGCACATCTCAAGATCGCGCTCCTTAAAAAATTCACAGCCTCCCAATTTTTGCGCAACTGCCACCTCCTCGACCTCCCGGGCCTCGGTGACTCCACGCCGTCAGACTTGCTGTCACACATGCTTGCTCTGACCGACGAGAAACCGCCCGGCTCCCTCTTCCGCACGCTCTTTATCCGCCAACTACCTCCCAGCATCCGCCCGGCGATCGTGGCGTCCAGCCTCACGGACCTCGAGGTCCTGGCCAACGAAGCCGATAAGCTCCTGTCCGCCGGCTCCAACCACGCTGTCACCCCCGACCTGGCCTCCGCAGCGTCGGCGCGCGCTCCACCCTCTATCGCGCGGCCACACAGCTCGGCCACGAGGCCCCCCAGGCCCCCACGTCCCCCAAGCCCTCCGACCCAGGGCTACTGCTACTTCCATACCCGGTTCGGCGCACGGGCACGCCGCTGCAGCCATCCCTGCACGTTTCCAACCGCCCGCACACCGGCCTACACGATGGCCGTGGGGCAAGCAGGCGCGCTGCTGTACATCACGGACAGCGCTTCCGGATGCCGTTTCCTATGCGACACGGGCGCGCAGCGCAGCATCATCCCCGCGTCCGCCCTCGAGATCCAGCGAGGCGGCCGCGGCCCTGCGCTGGCTGCCGCCAACGGCACCGACATCTGGACGTACGGCACCCGCACCGTCACCATCGACCTCGCAGGCCGCCGCTACCACTGGGAGTTTATCACCAGCAATGTGCTCTCCCCGCTCCTCGGTGCGGATTTCCTGTGCGCCCACGGCCTGTTGGTCGACATGTCTCGGCGCCGCCTCGTGGACATGAACACCATGTCACCTATCCCGGGCGCCATGGCCCGCCCCCAACCCGCCGAAATGGCGTGGCAGTGCCGTGCCCGCTCAACGGACGACTACTCAGCACTCCTGGCTGAGTTCCCAGCCCTCACCAACCCGGCCTTCTCCGCGAAAGTTGCTAAGCACGGGGTAGAACACTTCATCCCCACCACAGGCCCACCGGTGTATGCCCACACCCGCAGGCAGGACCCGGCCAAGCTGGAGATCGCGCGGGCCGAGTTCGCCACAATGGAACATCTCGGCATCATCCGCCGCTCCAACAGCCCCTGGGCCTCCCCACTCCACATCGCCACAGCGCCTAAACGACACCGCCACGCTGGATCGGTACCCCATACCACACATTCAAGACTTCTTGGCTAGACTGGCCGGCCGCTCAGTCTTCTCCAAAGTCGACCTGGTGCGCGGTTACCATCAGGTGCCAGTCCACCCCACAGACGTTCCCAAGACGGCCATAATCACCCCTTTTGGGCTATTCGAGTTCCTCCGAATGCCCTTCGGCCTCAAAAACGCGGCCCAGGCCTTCCAGCGGCTCATGGACTCAGTCCTCCGGGACCTGAAGTTCCTCTTTGTCTACCTGGATGACATCCTGGTAGCTAGTTCCTCCAAGCAGGAACACATCGAGCACCTCCGCACCCTGTTCCAGCGGCTCAGTGAGCACGGGCTCATCATCAGCCCAGCCAAGTGCCAATTCGGCCTCAGCAGGATCGAATTCCTCAGCCATCACATCACGCAGGACGGAGCCATTCCCCTGCCCGCCAAGGTGCAAGCCGTCCAGCAGTTCCCCCGGCCTACCACCATCAAAGGCCTCCAGGAGTTCTTGGGGATGATCAACTTTTACAACCGCTTCATTCCCGGAGCGGCCTCCCTCATGCGGCTCCTATACGAAGCCCTCTGGGGTAAGAAAGACAGAATGGCGATCGAGTGGTCGGCGGACATGTTGACCGCTTTCGACTCGACCAAAAAGGCGCTCGCCGACACCACCATGCTCGCTCACACACAGCCCAACGCCAGGGTGGCCCTCACCACGGACGCCTCCGACCACGCAGTCGGCGCCGTGTACGAACAGTGGGTCGACGGGGCCTGGCAACCGCTGGCCTTTTTCAGCCGCCAACTGCGCCCCCCGGAGGCCAAATACAGCGCCTTTGACCGCAAACTCCTCGCACTGTACCTGGCAGTCCGCCATTTTAGATTTCTTCTGGAGGGCCGCCCCTTCACCGCGTTTGTCGACCACAAACCCCTGACATTCGCGATGGCGAAATCTGCGGACCCGTGGTCAGCCAGGCAACAACGCCAGCTCGCCGCGGTGTCCGAATTCACCATGGACATCCAGCACGTCTCCGGTCGAGACAACGTGGTGGCCGACTGCCTATCCCGCCCCGCCGTCCACGGCGCCCACCTGGCAGTGGACTATGCTCAACTGGCAGCGGAGCAACGCACCGACCCCGATTTGCTCTCCGCGCCCACAACCCTCCCAGGGCTGCGACTGACCGACGTCGCCTGCGGCCCGTCCGCCATCCCTGTCAAATGCGACACCTCCTTGGCGCAACCCCGCCCCGTAGTCCCGGCGTCCTGGCGAAAGCGGGTGTTCGACATCGTCCACGGCCTCTCACACCCCGGCACCCGTGCGTCCATTAGACTGGTGGCCAACCGATTTGTCTGGCATGGCCTGCACAAAGATGTGCGCATCTGGTCCAGATCCTGCACAGCTTGCCAGCGTGCCAAAATCCACCAGCACGTCAAAGCCCCACTCGAGAAGTTCACCGTGCCAGAAAGAAGGTTTGACCACATCCACATCGACCTCGTCGGCCCCCTGCCGCCATCACAAGGTCACACGCACCTGCTGACAATCGTGGACCGTACCACCCGTTGGCCCGAGGCCATTCCACTGACGTCCACCACCACCGCTGACATCGCGAGGGCGTTCATCGGTACTTGGATCGCTCGGTTCGGCGTCCCCTCCAACATGACGTCGGATAGAGGCCCGCAGTTCACCTCTGATCTGTGGGCCGCCATCGCCCAAAATCTCGGGGTGGCCGTTCACTGCACCACGGCTTACCACCCCCAAGCCAACGGACTGTGTGAGTGATTCCACAGGTCCATGAAGGCGTCCCTCTGTGCCAGCCTCGAGGACGAGGCTTGGATCGACTGCCTCCCGTGGGTGCTACTTGGCCTACACTCCGCGGTCAAGGAAGACCTGCTAGCCTCGGCGGCAGAACTCGTGTATGGCCAGCCACTGCGTGTACCCGGAGAGTTCCTGCCCACCGCCATGACCCCCTGGTCAGCTGACCAGCAACGCCGCGCTTTCGACAACCGAGCACAACAGTTCGCTCCGGTACCCACCGGCTGGCATGGCGAACCAGCAACCCGCGTACCACCTAGCCTGCAGATGGCCAAATTTGTTTTCGTGCGCCATGACGCCCACCGAGGACCTCTACGGCCCCCATACGACGGACCCTACAAGGTACTCCAGACGGGGAACAAGTTCTTCCTCCTCGAAGTGGGCGGCAGAACTGACAAGGTGTCGGTCGACCGGCTCAAGCTGGCGCACCTAGAGCCTGATGAACCCGTTCAAGTGGGCCAACCCCCACCACGGGGCAGACCGCCTAAGAGCCCGACGCGTCCGACCGCCCCGCTCCCGACACCAACTGCCAAGAGCCGTTCCGGCCATGCCATCAAGCCGCCACGCCAGTTCGTACACTCCCTACTAGCGGATTCTGGGGGGAGCTGTGTGGCGTACCGACCACAGAAAGAACACAATCCGCTTTTCGGTCCGTAGACTATAAATCAGGCGTCATGCCTTTAAGAAGGATCACACTTTTAAGAAACTCGATCTGCAACATAGTTAAGCCCAGAGCAGGGGAGGGGCAGTCGAAGCTGTGGACTGATGAAAGGCAGTCATGCTTGGTGTAGGCTCTGACGCCATTTTGTGTTCAACATGCAGTCTCAAGAATTAAACCATTTCTGTTGAACCTCTCCGAGTTCAGTATTTTTTGCTAGGAGTACGTAGACTCCTGCATTCACATTAAAAGTAGTTGTCAGTGCTTACCAACATTGACAGTGCTCACTAAGATTGAGTTTCTGTGATCAGTTGTGAGCCAAACCAAAGACAGCTTTCTTCCATGAATTCTTTTTTAATTTGTTCTCAGGATATGGCCAACGTTGGTAAAGCCACATTTATTGCCCATCCCTAGCTGCTCTGAGAAGCAGCCTGACCACTTTCTTGACCACTGTAGTCCTTGTGCTGATGGTGCTCCCATTATGATGTTAGGTAAGGAATTCCTAGATTTTAACTTGGTGACAATGAAAGAATGGCGATATAACAACAGAAAACACTGGAAAAACTCAGTAGGCCAGGGCAGCATCCTTGGAGAGAGAAACGGAGTTAACGTTTCAGGTCGAAGACACTTCATCAGAACTGGAAAAAAAGCAGGAAAAGGGATAGATTTTAAAGCAAGTGGGGGCTGGGAAAAGGGGGAGGGGATGAAAGAACAAAAGGGAAGGTCAGAGATAGGATAGAAAGCAGGAGAGATTAAGAGACATTGAGAGACATTAAGAGATATTCAAGGAACAAAGGATGGCTCCAGATGAGGTGTGAATGGCCCTGGCAGAGTGAAGGGCAGCTGCCATGTGGGAGGGAAGAAAAAAGCCCAGATGAAAGTGTGGATTTATATATATATATATGTGATAGGGGCCGAGGTTATGATCTGAAATTATTGAAATCTATGTTGAGTCCAGAGGGCTGAAGAGTGCCGAATCGAAAGATGAGGTGCTGTTCCTCGAGCTTACGCTGAGCTTCCGTGGAACAATGCAAGAGGCCGAGGACGGTGAGGTCTGAGTGGGAATGGGGCGGTGAATTAAAGTGACAGGCCTCCAGGAGCTCGGAGTCCCCCTTACGGACTGATCGGAGGTGTTCCGCAAAGCGGTCACACAATCTGCATTTGGTCTCCCCAATGTAGAGCAGACCACATCATGAGCAGCGAATACAGTATACTATGCAGGAAGTACAAGTAAACCGCTGTTTCACCTGGAAGGGGTGTTTGGGGCCCTGGACAGTGGGAAGGGGGGAGGGATAAGGGCATGTGTTGCATCTCCTGCGCTTACACGGGAAGGTGCCGGGCGAAGGGGAAGGGGTGCTGAGGGTGGTAGAAGAGTGGACTAGGGTGTCCCAGAGTGTGCGGTCCCAACGGAATGCTGAAAGGGGAGGTGAGGGGAAGATGCGTTTGGTGGTGGGATCATGCTGGAGGTGGCGGAAATGGCGGAGGATGATCCGTTGAATGTGGAGGCTGGTGGGGTGAAAGGTGAGGACAAGGGGAACTCTATCGTGGTTCCGGGAGGGAGGGGCAGGGGTGAGGGCAGAAGTGCGGGAGATAGAACGGGCACGGTCGAGGGCCATGTCAACCACAGTAGAGGGGAATCCTCGGTTGAGGAAAAAGGAAGACATGTCGGAAGCACTGGTATGGAAGGTGGCATCATCAGAGCAGATGCGGCAGAGATGGAGAAACTGGGAGAATGGAATAGAGTCCTTACAGGAGGTGGGGTGGGAGGAAGTGTAGTCCAGGTAGCTGTGGGAGTCAGTGGGCTTGTAGTGAATGTTTGTCAATAACCTATCCCCAGAGATGGAGACGGAGAAGTCGAGGAAGGGAAGGGAAGAGTCGGAGATGGACCGTGTGAAGGTGAGGGAAGGGTGGAAATTGGAAGCAAAGTGAATGAAATTTTCTAGTTCAGGGCGAGAGCAGGAGACGGCACCGATACAATCATCAATGTACCGGAAAAAGAGGTGAGGGAGGGGACCCAAGTAGGACTGGAACAAAGAGTGTTCCACATATCCCACGAAAAGGCAGGCATAGCTGGGACCCATGCGGGTACCAATAGCAACACCTTTGATTTGGAGGAAATGAGTGGAGTCAAAGGAGAAGTTGTTCAATGTGAGAACAAGTTCAGCCAGGCGGAGGAGGATGGTGGTGGATGGGGACTGGTTGGGCCTCTGTTCAAGGAAGAAGTGGAGCACCCTCAGGCCATCCTGGTGGGGGATGGAGGTTGTAGTGTATGTACCTTTAAGGGGAGAACTACTTTTTACAGCTCCTGTATACTGTAGTACCGGCAGTGACCACACCTGTATATAAACCCTGAGTAGGGATCTGTACGTTTAGTTTTTGAGTAACACTCATCCAGTAAATACCTGTTGATTGTTCCTGCAGTCTCGTGTCTAGTTATTGAAGGACACACTACATCAAAAATACACGGATCTAACAGTGGCGACGAGGCAGATTCGAACCTACCTGCAACTCTGCATTACCTCCCAGGGATTCGCTCCTGGAGAACAGTGGAAGAAAGTTGAGGCAAGAAGCACGGGCGTCGACCACGAGCAACCGCCCAGTCATCCAGCAGAGATTGAGCATCGCAGGGGAGGCTGTTGAGAGCTGGGCTTGGTTCTCCAGTCACGGTGGTCCAGCGAAACGGGCTGGCAACAGGTACGGCGCAGATCCTTCCCGGACAGCGGCGGCTAGAGCCGACCGACGGCACAGAAAAGGCTGAGCAGCGTCAACGGGAGAAGAGAGAGGGTAGAGCGCACAGGGCGCAGCCGGTGTTCAGGACCGAGCGGCGTCGACGGGAGAAGAGAGAGGGCAGAGCGCACAGGCCGCAGCCAGTGTTCAGGACCGAATGGCGTCGATGGAAGAAGAGAGAGGGTAGAGCGCACAGGGCACAGCCGGTGTTCAGGACCGAACGGCGTCGATGGGAGAAGAGAGAGCGGTGCGAAAGAAAACGCGCAGAGCGCAGCCGGTGTTCAAGGGACGAGCAGCCGCAGCGGAGAAGAAGGGAGAGCGTGGGAAAACGCCATTTTGAGCCGCAGCAGAGAAGAAGGGAAGCACGGGAAAATGCCATTTTGAGCCAGTCTAACCACACCCAGGGATGCCGAAGAGTGGCAGTATCACAGCGCTCGACAATCACAGAAATCACAGAAACCCCACAGTGCAGATAGAGGCCATTTCGGCCCATCGTGCCTGCACTGACACATATCCCACCCGATCCCCGTAACCCCTACACCAACACATATCCCACCCTATCCCCGTAACCCCACGTATTTAATCCCCCGAACACTAAGGGTCAATTTATCATAGCCAATCAACCTAACCCGCACATCTTTGGACTGTGGGAGGAAACCGGAGCACCCGGAGGAAACCCACGCAAACACGGGGAGAATGTGCAAACTCCACACAGACAGTCACCCGAGGCTGGATTCGAACCTGGGTCCCTGGCGCTGTGAGGCAACAGTGCTAACCACTATGCCACCGACAATGAATTTGAAGATTGGACGACATATGTCGAACGCATAGAAGTGTACTGCAAGGCAAATGAAGTGCCAGATGAGAGGAAAGCGCTGGTATTGTTGAATTCCATGGGTGCAAAAACGTATGGCTTACTGTGAAACCTAGTAACCCCAGAGAAGCCAGTGGACAAGGATTTTGGAAACATAGTGTCAACCCTACAGAACCACTTAAACCCCACACCGCTGCTGATAGCAGAAAGATTTAAGTTTCACAAAAGGAACCAGCATAAAGATGAAAGTAATGCTGAGTATTCAACGGAACTGCGTAAGCTATCGAAACACTGCCAGTTTGGAGCGGGACTGGCAGATACCTTAAGGGACAAGTTTGTGTGTGGGCTTCAAAGTGAAGGAACACAGAAACGGCTTATATCTGAAAAGGACCTTACGCTGGAAAAGGCTTTCAGCATGGCAGTATCACACAAAGCAGCCGCATGGGGCGCTGCAGAGATACAACGGAGACCGCAAGAATATGGCACAAATGAAATGTCATACGGAACAGTGAAGTGTTATCGCTGCGGCAGAACAACACACGACCATAATGATTGCTGGTTTAAGGACAAAGTGTGCAGACAGTGTGGAAAAGTAGGACACATAGCAAGAGTCTGCAGGTCGGGAAAGAAAACCAGCAGCAAGAAATCTCCACAGGAGAAGTACAAGAAGGTACATAAGGTGACGGAAAGTAGTTCAGACGAACACAAAAGTGATACAGGCTCCGGAAGCAAGCAGCTGGGTTGTCTGAAACTACATAAGGTGATAGCTGGAGTCCAAGTGAAAATGGAATTGGACACAGGATCAGCCCTAACAGTCATAAACCGAAGGGACTACAAGCGGCTATTCTCACATATACCCTTGAGAGATACAGAGATTGTCTTGAAGACGTACACGGGGCAAAAAGTCTTCCCCCAAGGAAAAATAAGGGTGAACGTTGTATATAATGGTAAGGAAACACCAAAAATGGACCTATATGTATTGCCAGATGGAGGACCACCACTACTAGGACGTGAATGGATCCAGAAGATACAGCTAGATTGGCATTCCATACAAGCACTGCCTGTAGATGCCAAAAAGGATGACGACGTCACACCTGGACGACTGTCATAAATGCTAACTGACGCACAAGAAGTGTTCCAGGAGGGACTTGGAACACTAAAAGGCATAACAGCAACGATCAAAATAGAGGAAAATGCAAGCCCAAAGTTTTTTAAGGCCAGACCGGTGCCTTATGCGATCCGCCCAGCCGTTGAAGCAGAGCTGGAAGGTTTGGAACGTTCAGGAATACTGTCCAAAGTGGACTGGAGCGAGTGGGCCACACCCATCGTTCCTGTAATGAAGAGGTCGTTGAGTAATACACCTGGGGAACCAAAGAAAGTTGGCATCTGTGGGGACTTTAAGGTGACAGTGAACCCAGTCCTTCACACGGTACAATATCCGCTTCTGCGGGTTGAAGATATTTTCACCTCGCTATCTGGAGGGAAACGCTTCACTAAGATTGATCCAGCCCAGGCGTACCTGCAAATGGAGGTAGAAGAAGCCTCGAAACAGTACCTCACGATCAACACTCATAAAGGTCTCTACCAATATAACCGGCTGGTGTTCGGGGTAGCATCAGCTCCGGCTATTTGGCAAAGGGCAATGGATCAAGTCCTGCAAGGGATTCCAGGGACCCAGTGTTATTTGGACGACATCCTGGTCACGGGCGAAAATGACAGTGCTCACCTTGCCAACCTGGAGCAGGTGCTCACTAGATTGAAGGAATATGGGCTCTGAGCAAATCGCCACAAATGCGAGTTTTTCCAGAAGCAGATCTCGTATTGTGGCCACGTTATTGATGAAGAGGGGTTACATAAGTCCCCTGAAAAGATTGAGGCAGTAGTCAAGGCTCCAGCACCGGAAAATGTGTCACAACTGAGGTCGTTCCTCGGGCTGGCGAACTACTACCTTAAGTTCTTGCTGAATTTGTCTACAGTACTACACCCACTGAACACCCTACTGCAAACGGGGGTACCATGGAAGTGGAATGACGAATGTAAACGAGCTTTCCAGAAGTGCAAAGAATTGATCACATCAAAAGAGGTGTTGGCTCATTTCAACCCAGCACTACCAATTCAGTTGGCGTGTGATGCATCACCCTATGGCATTGGAGCGGTGCTGTCACGCAAGTTCCCGGACGGCTCGGAGAGGCCAGTAGCCTTTGCGTCTCGGTCACTAACCTCAGCCAAGCATAACTACGCCCAGATTGACAGGGAGGCCCTCAGCCTAGTGTGGGGAGTGAAAAAGCTCAACCGCTATCTGCACGGGCAGAAGTTCACCTTCCTGACGGACCACCAATCACTTGTCTCCATCTTTAATCCAGAGAAGGGCGTGCCGGTGATGACTGCGCAACGGCTACAAAGATGGTCGCTTTTTCTAGGGGCGAACCAATATGAAATCGAGTATAAGGGCACGAAACAGCATGGAAACGCTGATGGGCTATCACGCCTGCCACTGCCTACTGCAGAGGAAGCACCAGCAGTGGACCCTGTCAAAATATTTCATTCGACTATAATTGAACGCTTGCCAGTAACTAACGCTGATATAGAGAAGGAGACCCGAAATGACCCGACACTGTCTCGGGTATATGACTTGATGGTGAAGGGATGGCCAACACATGGTGACTCACTGTTGCCAGCATTCTCATCCAGAAGAGAACAGCTGCCAGTATGCCAGGGAACCTTGATGTGTGGATCCCGAGTGGTAATTCCACCCAAGTTAAGGGAGAGAGTGCTCAATGAGCTTCACGAAGGCCATCTGGGAGGGGTGAAAATGAAAAGCCTAGCTAGGGCTTATGTGTGGTGGCCGGGGATCGATCAGCAAATCGAGGACCTGACAAAGAGCTGCTCAGGATGCCAGAAGGTCCAAAATGCACCACCACATGCCCCTCTACACCCATGGGAGTGGCCCTCATCTCCATGGCAACGGGTGCATATTGATTTTGCTGGTCCATTCATGGACTCAATGTTTCTAATAGCCGTGGATGCACACTCGAAATGGCCTGAGGTGATCAAAATGTCGTCCACCACCACGGAGAATACTATTGCAGTCCTACGGGCCATATTTGCCAGGAACGGCTTGCCAGAGCAGATTTGCTCTGATAACGGACCACAGTTTGTGTCCGAAGAATTTCAAAGATTCATGAAAAGGAATGGGGTAAGGCATTACACATCCGCCCCATATCATCCAGCCACAAATGGATTGGCTGAGAGGTTCGTACAAACCTTTAAGAAAGCAGTAAGTGCCATGTGCGATGACGACATTCCACTGCAGGATAAGGTGGACAATTCCCTGTTAGCCTACAGAAATGTGACACATGCAGTCACCAACCAGACCCTGGCCATGATGTTCTTTAACCGAAGGTTGAGATCTCGTCTTGATTTGCTCAGACCAAATGTACGAAGAGATGTTGAGAATAAGCAATTCCAGCACATCAATGAGAAGCCGACAAGGAGCTTCAATGTAGGGCAACCAGTCTTGGCCCGCTACTACCAAACAGAGAAATAGCAACCAGGAACGATATGCACACGGTAGGGGCCACTAATGTACACAGTGGATGTTGGGGAGAACATTGTGAGACGCCATGTCAACCAGATCCTAGAGTCACAGGAACGAGTCAACCCCATGTCTCGCGCAGCTGATGATGAACCCGACATAGAGGTAGCATCTACCCCAGAAACAGTAGCATTGGAAGCTGATGAACCAACTGACGACAGGGGGCCTCCGCACCAAGAACAAGACACTCAGGAAAGGCGCTATCCAGAAAGGATCAGGAAGCCGCCCCAAAGACTGAATTTATAAATGGACTATTTTCAGTTAATGTGCATTTTAAAAGTGTTAATTGTTAAATGAATGTTATGGTACTGTCAATCTAAAAGGGGAGGAATTGTCGTGTATGTACCTTTAAGGGGAGAACTACTTTTTACAGCTCCTGTATACTGTAGTACCGGCAGTGACCACACCTGTATATAAGCCCTGAGTAGGGATCTGTACGTTTAGTTTTTGAGTAACCCTCATCCAGTAAATACCTGTTGATTATTCCTGCAGTCTCGTGTCTAGTTATTGAAGGACACACTACATCAAAAATACACGGATCTAACAGAGGTGTAGAGGGATTGTACGTCCATAGTGAAAAGGAGGCGGTTGGTGCTGGGAAACTGGAAACTGTTAAAGAGGCGGAGGGCGTCGTGCTTGACTAATCTACTGGAATTTTTTGAGGATGTAACTGGTAAAATAGATAAGGGAGAGCCAGTGGATGTGGTATATTTGGACTTTCAGAAGGCTTTCGATAAGGTCCCGCATAAGAGGTTAGCGTGTAAAGTTCAGGCACATGGGATTGGGGGCAAGGTATTGACTTGGATAGAGAACTGGTTGGCAGACAGAAAGCAAAGAGTTGGAATAAATGGGTCTTTTTCCGAGTGGCAGGCAGTGACTAGTGGGGTACCGCAGGGATCAGTCCTTGGACCCCAGCTATTCACAATATATATTAATGATCTAGACGAGGGAACTAGATGTAATATCTTCAAATTTGCAGACGACACAAAGCTGGGTGGGCGTGTGTGCTGTGAGGAGGATGCCGAGAAACTCCAGGATGATTTGGACAGGTTGGGTGATTGGGCAGAAGCATGGCAGATGCAATATAATGTGGATAAATGTGAGGTTATCCACTTTGGTGGCAAAAACAGGAAGGCAGATTATTATCTGAATGGCAATAGATTGGGCGAAGGGGAAGTGCAACGAGACCTGGGTGTCCTTGTGCACCAGTCGCTGAAGGTAAGCATGCAGGTGCAGCAGGCGGTTAAGAAGGCAAATGGTATGTTGGCCTTCATAGCGAGAGGATTCGAGTACAGGAGCAAGGATGTCTTGCTGCAGTTGTACAGGGCCTTGGTGAGACCACATCTTGAGTATTGTGTGCAGTTTTGGTCCCCTTATCTGAGGAAGGATGTTCTTGCCATGGAAGGAGTTCAGCAAAGATTCACCAGGCTGATACCTGGGATGGCAGGAATGATGTATGAGGAGAGATTGGGTCGATTGGGCTTGTACTCGCTGGAGTTTAGAAGAATGAGAGGGGATCTCATTGAAACTTATAAAATTCTGACAGGACTGGACAGACTGGATGCAGGAAGCATGTTCCCGATGGTCGGGGAGTCCAGTACCAGGGGTCACAGTCTAAGGATAAAGGGTATGCCATTTAGAACAGAAATGAGGAGGAATTTCTTCACCCAGAGAGTGGTGAACCTGTGGAATTCTCTACCACAGAAGGCAGTAGAGGCCAATTCATTAAATATATTCAAGAAGGAGTTGGATATATTTCTTAAGGCTAAAGGGATCAAGGGGTATGGGGAGAAAGCAGGGACCGGGTACTGAATTTGGATGATCAGCCATGATCACATTGAATGGCGGAGTAGGCTCGAGGGGCCGAATGGCCTACTCCTGCTCCTATCTTCTATGTTTCTATGGAAGAGTCGCAGATGCAGGGGGGAAGAGACTGGACAAGGGGGAAAAAAAAGAGTCGAGATAGGAAGAGATAAGTTCCGTGGGTCAAGAACAGGCTGAAATGATGGGTCTACCAGGGCAATCCTGTTTGTGGATCTTGGGAAGGAGGTAGAGGTGTGCTGTGTGGCATTGGGGAACTATGAGATTGGCGGCCATGGGGGGAAGATCTCCAGAGGAGATGAGGTCAGTGACAGTCTTGGAAACGGTGGCTTGATGTTCGGTAGTGGGGTCATGGTCCAGGTAAAAGTAGGAGGAGGTGTCGTCGAGTTGGCGTGCAGCTTCCGCTAGGTAGAGGTTGGTTCGCCAAACAAAAGCACCACCCTTGTCAGCAGGTTTAATGACAATGTCGGGGTTGGATCTGAGAGAATAGAGTGCTGCAAGTTCAGAGGGAGGTAGGTTGGAGTGAGTGAGGGGAGCAGAGAAATGGAGATGACCGATGTCACGGCGGCAAGAATGGCAATACCTGCCCATACTTGGATAGTGCCAAGCCTCTTGAGTGCTACTGTGGCTGTACCAATTCAGGCAACATACGAACATACGATTAGGAGCAGGAGTAGGCCACTCAGCCCTTCGAGCCTGCTCCGCCATTCAATAAGATCATGGCTGATCCGATTACTCCACATTCCAGCCTACCCCCAATAACTTTTCACCCCCTTGCTTACCAAGAATCTATCTACCTCTCCCTTAAAAATATTCAAAGATTCTGCTTCCATTGCCCTCTGAGGAAGAGAGTTCCAAAGACTCACGACCCTCTGTGAGAAAAAAATTCTCCTCATCCCTGTCTTAAATGGGCGACCCCTTATTTTTAAACAGTGACCCCTAGTTCTAGATTCTCCCACAAGAGGAAACATCCTCTCCACATCCACCCTGTCCAGACCCCTCAGGATCTTAAATGTTTCAATCAAGTCACCTCTTATTCTTCTAAATTCCAGCAGATACAAGCCTAGCCTGTCCAACCTTTCCTCATAAGACAACCCGCCCATTCCAGGTAGTGCTTCCAACGCATTTACATCCTTCCTTAAATAAGGAGACCAACACTGTACACAGTACTCCAGATGTGGTCTCACCAATGCCCTGTATAACTGAAGCATAACCTCCTTACTTTTGTATTCAATGTCCCTCACAATAAACGATAACATTCTATTAGCTTTCCTAATTACTTGCTGTCCCTGCATAGTAACCTTTTGTGATTCATGCACTAGCACACCCAGATCCCCCTGCATCTCAGAGTTCTGCAATCTCTCACCATTTAGATAATGTGCTTCTTTTTTATTCTTCCTGCCAAAATGGACAACTTCACATTTTCCCACATTATACTCCATTTGCCAGTTCTTTGCCCACTCACTTAACCTATCTGTATCCCTTTGTAGCCTCCTTATGTCCTCTTCACAATTTACTTTCCTACCTATCTTTGTGTCATCAGCAAATTTAGCAACCATACCTTCAGTCCCTTCATCCAAGTCATTTATATAAATTGTAAAAAGTTGAGGCCCCAGCACTGATCCCTGTGGCACACCACTCGTTACATCTTGCCAATCAGAAAATGACCCATTTATGCCTTCTGTTTCCTGTTAGCTAGCCAATCTTCTATCCATGCCAATATGTTACTCCCTGCATCATGAGCTTTTATTTTCCACAACAACCTTTGATGTGGCACCTTATCAAATGCCTTCTGGAAAACCTAAGTACAGTACATCCACCGGTTCCCCTTTATCCACAGCACATGTTACTTCCTCAAAGAACTCCAATAAATTGGTTAAACATGATTTCCCTTGCACAAAACCATGTTGACTCTGCCTGATTACTTTGAACTTTTCTAAGTGCCCTGCTATAATGTCTTTAATAATAGCTTCTAACATCTTCCCTATGACAGATGTTAAGCTAACTGGCCTGTAGTTTCGTGCTTTCTGTCTCCCTCCCTTTTTGAATAAAGAAGTTACTTTCACTATTTTCCAATGTAATGGAACCTTCCCTGAATCTAGGGAATTTTGGAAAATTAAAACCAATGCACCAACTATCTCACTAGCCATTTCTTTTAAGACTCTAGGATGAAGTCCATCAGGACCCAACGACTTGTCAGCCCACAGCTCCAACAATTTGCTCAGTACCACTTCCCTGGTGATTATAATTTTCTTGAGTTCCTCCCTCTCTTCCATTTCCTGATTTACAGCTATTTCTGGGATGTTACTTGTATCCTCCATAGTGAAGACCGATGCAAAATACCTGTTCAATTCAACTGTTGTCTCCTTATTTTCCATTATTAATTTAAATATCTATAGAAACTCTTACTATTTGTTTTTATATTTCTAGCTAGCTTTCTCTCGTACTCTAATTTTTCTCTCCTTATTAATCTTTTAGTCATTCTTTGCTGTTTTTTATATTCTGTCCAATTTTCTGACCTTTGCGCATTTATATGCTTTTTCTTTAAGTTTAATACTATCTTTAACTTTTTCAGTTAACCACGGATGGTGGGTCCTCCCCTTGGAATTTTTCTTCCTTGTTGGAATGTATATATTCTGTGTATTTTGAAATATCCCCTTAAATGTCTGCCACTGCAACTCTATTGACCTATCCCTTAACCTAATTTGCCAGTTCACTTTAGCTAGCTCTGCTTTCATGCCCTCATAATTGCCCTTATTTAAGTTTAAAATATTAGTCTTGGACCCACTCTTCTCTCTCTTAAACTGAATGTAAAATTCAATCATATTATGATCGCTGTTACCTGGGGGCGCCTCCACTATGAGGTCATTAATTAATCCTATCTCGTTGCACAATACCAGGTCTAGTATAGCCTGCTCTCTGGTTGGCTCCAGAATGTGCTGTTGTAAGAAACTATCCTCAAAACATTCCATGAACTCTAGGCTACCTTTGCCCATCTGATTGTTCCAGTCTATATGCAGATTAAAGTCCCACATGATTATTGCTGTACCCTTCTGACAAGCTCCCACTATTTCTTCCTTATACTCCATCCTACCATGTGGTTACTGTTAGGGGGCCTGTACACCACTCCCATAAGTGACTTCTTGCCTTTATTATTTCTCATCTCTACCCAATCTGCTTCTACATTCTGGTTTCCTGAACTTAGGTCATCCCTCTCTATTGTGCTAATACCATCATTAATTAACAGAGCCACCCCTCCACCTTTTCCCATCTTCCTGTCCTTCCTAAATGTCATTTACCCTTCAATATTCAGGTCCCAATCTATGTTTCTGCAATGGCTATCAGATCATATTTATTTATTTTTATTTGCGCTATCAGTTCATCTGTTTTGTTTCGAATGCTACGTGCATTCAGATGCAGAGCCTTTAGTTTTGCCCTTTTGTTATTTTTGTAACCTCTAGCCTTAACTGTTGATTTACTCTTAGAATTGTACTCTCTATCCCTTCCTGTCACGGTCTGTTTATCATTCCCCATATTAATACCTTTCTCTATTGCCTTGTCTCTAATCTTTGAATTATCACATCTTTCCAGATTTGATCCCATGCCCCCACTATTTAGTTTAAAGCCTTCTCTCCCACCCTAGTTATACGACTCACCAGAACACTGGTCCCAGCATGGTTCAGGTGAAGACCGTCCCAACGATACTGATCCCACTTTCCCCAGTACTGGTGCCAGTGCCCCAGGAACCAAAACCCATTTCTCGTACACCAGTCTTTGAGCCACACATTCATCTTTCTAATTTTATTAATATATGCCAATTTGCAGACATTATTACCCTTGAGGTTCTGCTTTTTAATTTAGCCCCTAGCTGCTCATACTCTCTCAGCAGAACCTCTTTCCTAGTTGTACCTATGTCGTTGGTACCTACATGGAACACGACCACTGGCTCCTCCCCCTCCCACTGCAAGTTCCTCTCCAGCCCAGAGCAGATGTCCTGAACCCTGGCACCGGGCAGGCCACGCAGCCGTCTGGACTCTCGCTCTGGCCTCAGAGAACTGTATCTATCCCCCTGACTATGCTGTCCCCAATTACCACTACATTCCTATTAACTTCCCCCGCTTGAATGGCTTCCTGTACCTTGGTGCCATGGTCAGTTTGCTCATCCACCCTGCAACCATCGCTTTCATCCATACAGGCCGCAAGAACCTCAAACTTGTTGGACAATTGCAAAGGCTGAGGCTCCTCCACCTCCTGGGTCCCCATACCTGCCTCACTCGCAGTCATATCCTCCTGTCTCTGACCACTGACCAGAGCAGAAGACCCTATCCCAAAGGGTGTGACTGCCTCCTGGAATAAAGTGTCTAGCTGGCTTTCCCCCTCCCCGGTGCATCGCAGAGTCCGCAGCTCAGCCTCCAGCTCATCAACTCTGAGCCGAAGCTCCTCAAGCCGCAGACACTTACCGCAGGCGTGTTCGTCCTGGTTCACACTGGCGTCCAGGAGCTCCCACAAACTGCAGTCACAACACATCACCTGCCCTGCCATCTTTATTGAGTCTTAATTTATTTATTTTTATTAATTAATAATTAACAAACCCTACTACACCTAATAAGATTTATTACTGCTATTAAACTAGTACTAATGAAACCTTACAATTACTAATACATTTCCTGGGCTTTAAAAGATAAGGGAAGTGAGCAAAATACTCACCAACCAATCACTTACCCTTTTCCCTGTGATGTCACCTTTTATTTTTCTCCAAATGCGGTTGGGGGGTGTCACAGAGCCGAACTCCCGCTGGTTCTCTGTCTCCTCTTGTGCAGCTTTTTAACTCATGCTCTCCTGGAAGCTGACAAAGATAGAAAAAGAAAGGAACACCTCCCTCCCCAAACTCCCTCACTCACCAAACTCGCAGCTTTACACTCTGTTCCGAGCTGCACTCTGAGTGGGAGTATTTCATAGGAATAGAAGTAGGCCATTCAGCTCCTCAAACCTGTTACACCATTTAGTTAGATCGTGGCTGATCTATACCTCAACTCTGCATACGGAATAAATCAGTCAGTGTTCCTGGTTCTAATCATAAAGCATGACCCCTGCTGGGAAATAAACATGTGTCCTCACGCAAATGAGCATTGAATGTCAAGCTGTTCAACTATGGAAGCAACAGAAAGAAAAGCATCACAACACATCCCAGCCTGATACTATCAACCTTCGGTATCCCCATCAGCAGCGGTCACTGGATAATGATCAGGAATGGGAATCCTAACTAATTTGTTTCTCTCTCTTTTGCCCAACACCTCTAATTGTAGCCTACCAACTGCTGTCTTTGCAGAGACCATTAGCACAGAGCAGAGATCTAATGTAGGACTCTCCTAGTCCACATGGCTCAGTTACACACTACCTGTACCAACCAAGCCACAAGAAAAGCTCTCAGAAATGTAAAGTTTAAAGCACAAAAGGGAGCAATTCTTAAGTATCTCAAAATCATGAGGACGGATTATTTTTCCAGCCTTTCTAAAATTTAATTTCCAGGGAAGAAAAAGTTTTCAAAACCACTAATGAGGCACAGTCTCTGTAAGCAAATCTGGAGTCTGGATAAGACTCTGCTGATTAAATGTTGATGTTTGGCAAGTTCACCACTGACATGAAGAGATCTCAGGAAAACTTCCTGAAATGAGTCATAAACAACCCTGCCCTTCCCCACACTTTACACCCTTTCTATAATTACACTGACTATATATATTTCTTCAAATTCCACTAACAAAGTTCACTCCCTCCTCCCCCTGCTCTTGTCCTTTTTTATGAACCAATTGCTGAAAATGATGAAGAGGATGTTGAAGGCCCCTTGTCAAGTCGTTTAATTAAATCCACAACCACCCTGTAGGAAGTAACACAGACCAATGAAAGGGGACAATAGGTGCAGACAGAATAAGGTTAGAGTTTTTCAAGTTCACAAGATGCCGACATTCCAGGTATGACATCCACTGAAGCTGGGTCAACTCTGTGCCTTTCACTGGACTAATGGAATGAGTACAGTCATCTTTTGTTAAAAGCAAGGCCAATTTGCTAAGAAGAAAAAGAAAGCTCGGTTATGTCAGGAATTTACCTTTCCCACTGCTGCTAATTAGTTCCAGATCTGATACAAAGAGATGTACTGCTACCAAACCTCATGCCTTTAAGACTAGGAACATAGAAAGAGAAAGTCAGCAATTTTCTATCAGGTGAGGAGTTCAGAGTTTCACAACTCCGTCTAGATAACCCCAATTCATGTTGACCCAGACAGTTCTCCTTTGTTGCCGCAATACAAGACGCCGTGTTCAAGTACACATTAGAGGAGTATTCATGCGAGTGAGTGGGAACAGTTTGCATCGTGGTTGGATTAAACCCAGATCAATAAATATCAGCTTGGCTCGGTTGGTAGCTGTAATAAATGTGGTTAGAACAAATGAAGGACAGAGACAGGATAAGTTGCGAGCCAAGGTGCTTGTTTACGAGGCTAGAGTGAAGTGAACATTCTCATACTAAACCATGTGACAAACAATGTGATAATACATTACACTGCTTTCCCCTTAAAAAAATGCACATATTCCCCTCTCAAATACAATAAAACTATGGTCTCACCTTTCCCAGCATTACATGTACCATATCACAAAAACTCCTGGCTTTTTTTCTTTTAAATCAACTGCAAATGAACTACAAATCCAGTTTAATAACAGTAGCCTTCCTGATCTCCTTAAAGAAGGTTTTGGTGTTGAACCAATTTTCAGGCTGTTTTGTGTTGGTTATGAACTCAAAGAAGTAGGTACCACCACTCTGTTTCCCCACTTGATACAACCTTGCTCACAAGACAATTCAGTACGACAGTTATGGAATGGTTTCAAATCTGTGTCCTTTTTTTCAGTACTGAGTCATTTACAATCTCAGTTGCATTCACGGGAAAGTCTTTGTCAACTGCGCCTAGTGTGAAAATCGCACCTTCACTCCCAACACATAAGGCCTCATGTGGCAAACTGGACAAGGCATCTGCGATTACGTTTTCCTTTGAAGTGCAATATTCAATTGTGTAGTCATATTGTGACAACAACACTGCCCAATGTTGCATTCTTGATGCGGCCATTGCAGGGATGGCAGATTTGGGCCCCAATATTGCTAGGAGCGGTTTGTGATCGGTTATCAGGGTAAACTTTCTGCTGATCAAGAACTGTTGGAATTTCTTGATTCCAAACATTATGGTGAGTTCTTCCTTTTCAATATGCACGCAGTTTCTTTTGTTCTTTGCGAGGGTTCGCGATGCAAACGCGATTGGTTTCTCTTGGCCATCATCCATTACGTGGCTTATTACAGCTACCACACCATATCTAGAAGCATCACATGCTAACTTAAGCTCACGCTCTGTGTCATAGTGCACAAGTAGAGCATCACTAGAGAGACTTCTCTTACAAGCGTCATAAGCTTCCTGTTGCGCTTTGTCCACTTCCACTGAACATCCTTCTTGAGGAGCTCGTGCAATGGCGCTAACATGGTTGCTAACTCAGGTGAGAAACATGCGTAGTATTGGACCATTCCAAGGAATGATCTTAACTCAGACACAGTCTGTGGCTTTGGAGCATTGATGACAGCATCAAGCTTTTCCTCAACTGGTTGCAAGCCATTTGCATCAACTTTCAGACCAAGGTACACAACCTCGGGCTGCACAAAAGCACATTTGCTCCTTTTCAATTTGACATTGTGGGAATTCAACCTTTAAAGCACTAGAAACATAGAAAAATAGAAGATAGGAGCAGGATTAGGCCATTCTGCCCCTCGAGCCTGTTCCGCCATTTAATGAGATCATGGCTGATCATTCAATTTCAGTACCCTGTCCCTGCTTTCTCCGCATATCCCTTGATCCATTTAGCCTTAAGAAATATATCTAACTCCTTCTTGAATATATTTAATATAAGTTGGCCTCAACTGCCTTCTGTGGTAGAGAATTCCACAGGTTCACCACTCTCTGGGTGAAGAAATTCCTCCTTATCTCAGTCCTAAATGGAAGCACAGGCGATTCTGCATCAACATTAACAGTAAAACATCGCAAAAAATTCAGTTTAGGTGTCACAAATTCACCTTAAACTTTTCCACTGGAAGGTTGAATACTGTGTCTTTTCATGATCCCTAAAAATAGCTTTGGTATCCCATCCTCGTTGCCAAAAATCTATATATATAAAAGGATACATCTGTCTGTCATTCCGTCTGTCTGTCTGTCTGTCTGTCTGTCAGTATTGTATAAACTCGAAAGTTATAGAGCGTACCTACACGTGTGTTACATCGAAAGAAAGCTTACGATTCCAGAGCCGTCATAAGTGTATTTACGTTTCGGCCAGACAAACATTGCGCCCGTGGTATCCAAAAAACGTTCAACATTACGCTCATTATCCGCTCATTAGCATCGAGTGACGGCGAGGTCGACCAATCGTACGGTCGAGCGACCCGACGGTCGACCAATCGCTGCATGGCGGGGGCGGGTTCCTGGCGCATGCGGGCGGGCCCTCCTACAGTCGAGTGACGGGACGATTGACCAATCCTATGCTTCGGTGACCTGACGGTCCACCAATCGGTGCATGTGTGGGCGGGCCTTATCGTTCTGAACCGAGGTGAGTCACCGCCATCTTGATTCCAAACTTTTCATTTCTTTTTCCCGCTTTCTGCGTGTTTCTTTTCAAATCTACATTTCCAGCAAAAAAAAGTTGCTTTTAAAACACAAATTGTTTTTTAAAAAAGTTAATTAATTTGTAAATCTTTTCTGTAACATCTAGAATTTTCCTACCTTTAACCGTTTTTCCAGGCCTGTAAGCCTGGGCCTCTGTTGCCCAGCCATGCCTGAGCTAGGCACCTCCCGTCGCGCTGAACAAGCGGCTCGCGATCGCCGCCATCTTTGTGAAGGCTGGAGGGGGCGGGCCTGAGCCGAGCATCGCCACCGCCGCCATGTTAGTAAAGGCGGGTGGGGCAGGAGTCAGCGCGCGTGACTTGAGTCCGGCCGGGCCTCACGCGGTAGGTTGCGCGGCGGCATCTCTCTCTCTGCTCTTGAAGCCGGCTCGGGTGGGGGGCGGGGCTCGGGAGATCGGGCCTCCGGAGATCGGCGGGGGCGGGGGGGGCGAGCCTCGGGAGATCGGGGGGTGCGGGGCTCGGGAGATCGGGCCTTGGGAGATCGGCGCTCAGGAGATCGGGGGCGGGGCTCGGGAGATCGGGCCTCGTTAGATCGGGCCTCTGAAGGGCGGGGCTCGGGGACTCCCCCCCCTCCTCCCCCCCTCTTCCCTCCCCTCCCCTCCCCCTCCCCTCCCCCCTCCCCCTCCCCTCTCCCCCTTCCCCCCTCCCCTCCCCCTTCCCCCCCTTCCCCCCTCCAATCCCCCTTCCCCTCCCCTCCCCTCCCCCCCGCTCCCCCTCCCCTCCTCTCCCCCTCCCCCTCCCCCTACCCCCTCCTCCTCCCCCTACCCCCCTACCCCCTACCCCGCCCCTCCCCCCCTCCCCTCCCCCCTCCCCTCCCCCCTCCCCCTCCCCTCCCCTCTCCCCCCTCCCCTCCCTCCCCTCCCTCCCCTCCCCCCTCCCCCCTTCCCCCCTCCTCCCCCTCCCCTCCTCCCCTCCCCCCTCCCCTCCTCCCCTCCCCTTCCCCCCCTCTTCCCCCCCTCTCCCCACCTCTTCCCCCCAGTCACTCTCTCTCTTCCTCCCAGTCGCTCTCTCTCTTCCCCCGAGTCGCTCTCTCTCTTCCCCCCAGTCGCTCTCTCTCTTCCCCCCAGTCGCTCACTCTCTTCCGCCCAGTCGCTCTCTCTCTCTCTTCCAACAACAACATGCCCTCAAAAGACCCTCAGCACCGCCGGGCACTTCAGCTGGTGTAATATATGTGGGTAGAATGAATGAAGGATAGAGACACAATGGGGGAGAAATTCGGTTGGTTAGCACCTCCTGTTAGCACCTGGTGGGGGCACTAACATGGCGCTAATGAAGTAGCGCCGGGACAAGACGAATCCAGCGCCACACGCCAAATCCAGTCACCCCTTAGCACCACCGCTAACAGTTAGCGCCTGGGGCTTTAGTGCCAGGCAGATCGTGACATCAGTGAGCGTCCGATCTGCCAAATTGTTTATCGCCCCCTGTCTTAGTGCCTCGCCCCGACAACGACAGGAAGAGGAGGCGTGAAGCAGGCAGATGGCGGCTCCAGGGGTGATATTCAAAGGGCTGAGTTGCAGCTGTCAGGTTAGTGCTGTTTCACTGCTTCCTTGCCAATTTGCGATTGTGCAAGAGTTTAATTCAGCCATTTAAAAGTTCTTTAGTATCAGGAGTGTTGTGGCTACTAAAAATTTGTTACATTTATTCTGACAAAATTTCAAAATGCTACACATGGTTACATTAATGGGAGCTGTACTGGCAGTCGACCTCACCCAGGATCGATGGCAGAGGGAGCACCGGCAGCGAAAAAGATTACAAGATGTGGCCAGAGGGAGGAGGAGGACCATCAGGGCTCTCAACAGGAGGCCTTACCCTCTGAGGGTATTCCGAGAGCACTTCTCCGACCTCCAATTAAGCGAGGAGCAGTTAATTAGAAGGCTCTGCTTCAGCAAGGAGGTGGTCACAGAACTCTGCCACCTCCTGAAACCAGACCTCCAGCCTCAGATCAGGTCGACCACGGCTCTCAGTCGCAGTAAAGGTCACCGTCGCCCTCAATTTCTTCGCCAGTGGCTCCTTCCAGTCTGCAACAGGAGATACAGCTAACATCGCCATCAATCGCTGCATCCGGGAGGTCACAGAGGCTCTCTACAGTAGGAGAAATGACTACATTTCCTTCCCCATCACCAGATAGAAGCAGGACGAGCGTGCATGTGGCTTTGCCAGGATAACGGGCTTCTCCATGGTGCAAGGCACCATTGACTGCACCCATGTGGCTTTGCAGGCACCGCATAACAATCCTGAGGTCTTCCGTAACAGCAAAGGCTACCACTCACTTAATGTGCAGTTGGTGTGCAACCACAGACAGAGAATCCTCAATGTGAATGCCCGCTATCATGGCAGCAGCCACGATGCCTTCATCCTGCGCCAGACTGTAGTGTATGTACCCGTCTACCTTTAAGAGAACTATTGTATGTAACCGTTCACCTTTAAGAGAACTATTTTAGGTGTGGCACTACTTTGTTTGGCTTCTGTATACTGTAATACCGACGGTGACCACACCAGTATATAAGTGTTGTGTCAGGATTTATTGGGCAGATTCGCCCCGACCTTCGAATAGTAAAGTCCTGTTTTAAGTTACTCTTGGAGTCTGTGTATTAATTAACTAAACAACCCACAGACTTTACAGTGGCGACGAGTCCGATCGTACCCTACGGCAACAATACGTCCGAAGCAGTTAACGAGCGTCGAGAAGAGGCAACCGCCCTCGTCGTTCTGCTGGGAAAAAAACTCGAGGCTGCAGAACTAGAAAGGAGGAAGAATTTAGAGACAAAGACTTCCATCAGCAACAGGCACTGACTGTCCCTTCTGCCACGGTGAGGAGTGAGCCGATCAGCACGAGAAGCAAGGCGGCCACGGTGACTGTGAGTAAGGGAAAGTAAAAAGAATAACCGGAGGATAAGGGCGGTGCACTCGACCACGGTCGAGGGGGAAAGGAGCCGGACAGAAGTCGGGCCCAGAGGCGCTGAGACTGGGGCAGCGTGGAGCAAGGAAGCCGCGGTACAGACAGGCTGGGGGACGCAACGGCGTCTTGAGACAGCTAGACCGCGACCGGCGAAAAAGGCCGGGCAGCGACCGAAACCACGAAGCGCTGCGACCGGGAACGTAGGCGCGGGAAGAGATAAACTCAGCCGCAGCCGGGGAGGGAAGCACCGGACTGCGAGAGGGCTGGGAGGCGCGATTGGGAGCCGAGCGAGCGGGAGAAGCAGAGCCGACCAAGGGAGACTGAGCGAGAGCCAGTCCAGCGGCTGAAACTGTTCTCCGTCAACGGGGTGTACCCAGCGCCGGTAGAGCCGAGCGAGCGGGAGAGAGACAGAGCCCGAGCAAGGGGAACTGAGCGAGAGCCAGCCCAGCGGCTGAAACTGTTCGCCGTCAATGGGGTGTACCCAGCGCCGGTTGCCCTGCCGAGAAAAGGGAAAGCACTGAAGCCGACGCGCAGGCTGTGAACCTGAAAGCCAGCGGCCGTCGCCCGTGGGGAAAGTGTACCCCTCCCGCTAGGGAAGAAACGCGGGAAGCCGCCATTAGGCGGGGAAGAAGACAGAAGCGGGAAACCGCCATTGAAGTGGGCGGGGAGAGAAGATAAGCGCGGGAAACCGCCATTTTCGCGGGAACCGCCATCTTGGAAAAAAATAAATAAATAAAAGAAAATTTAAAGAAATAATTCGCGGTGTTATCAGGAAGAGAGGAAGATGCCTAAGCGTGGTAACATCAACGATTTTAATTCCGAGGTAGAAGACTGGGCCACGTATGTGGAACGCATTGAGATCTATTGTGAGGCCAATAAAATAGAAGAAGATGACAAAGCTATAACCTTGCTAAACTCGATGGGCGCGAAGACATACGGGCTCTTGAAGCATCTACTAGCACCAGCTAAACCGGCGGATCAGACTTTCGATGATATTGTGACTGTTCTGAAGGATCACTTGAACCCCACACCGTTGATGTTGGCGGAACAATTCAAATTCTATGCGAGAACACAACGGAAAGACGAAAGCAACGCAGAATACTTGGTCGAACTGCGTAGACTAGCGAAATACTGCCAGTTTGGAGGGAACCTGACAGAGGCATTGCGAGACAAGTTCGTGTGCGGATTGGCAAAGGAAGGAACGCAAAAGCGACTACTCGAAGACTTGACAGGGCTGTCCTTATTGCAGCATCGCACGAAGCCGCAGTGAAGGGAACTGCGGAAATGCAGCTAAAGACAACGGCACTCAGTGTGGATCAAATTACCTCGACAACAACAAAATGCTATCGTTGTGGGAAGACAACACACGACCAGAACCAATGCTGGTTTAAGAACCAGGAATGTAGGAAATGTGGCAAACTGGGCCACATAGCTAAGGTATGCCGGTCAGGGAAGAAGACCAACAACCAAAGGACCAACAACCAAAGGAAGCCATCACAGGAAAAGTACAACAAGGTACACAAGGTGGCTGAGAAGAGTTCAGACGAACAGAATTCGGACTCAGACCCAAATGGCCAGGAGCTGGGTAGTCTGAGAATTCACAATGTGAGTAAGGAAGCTGACCTACAAACTATCTGGGTCATGCTAAAAATAGCTGGAGTCCAAGTGAAAATGGAGTTGGACACTGGGTCAGCTCTATCAGTCATAAATTGAAGGGATTACCACCAGCTATTCTCACATATACCCTTAAGGGATACCAAGTTCGTATTGCAGACATACACGGGGCATAAAATATACCCCATGGGAAAGATAAGAGTCAAGGTGAGAGATAGGGGTAAAGAACACCCAAGAATGAACTTATACGTACTACCTGAGGGAGGACCACCACTTCTAGGACGGGAGTGGATCAAGAAAATGGACATGGAATGGCACTATCTAAAAGCCATAACGAGTGAGGACTCGGTGCAGACAATCAGCTCAGATTCTGAATCGGATGACGATAAGACCAACCCAAATGTGAAAGACAAGGCTAAAATGGACTTGCTGACTAAGGTTGGAAAAACGAAGGCATGCAGAAAGGCTTATGCTTCAGAGAAGAACAAAGTTTCAGAACAGATCTCCACCGAACAACGGCAACATAGTTTGACAGAGAATTCTGAGTCTGTTCGGTTTAAGGACATATCCATGACGGAAGAACACCGAGCTCGGACTCAAACTTATTTCAAATCACGACAACAATTAGAACAATTGAGTTACCGTCTCGTACAAGAGATGAAAACAATGAAAAAGTTCTATGACACCGAATGGGAGAATCTGGAAAGACAACAGAAGCAGCTAGCTCAAGCAGAGAGCGACCATAGAGCCATCGTGACCAATCACCGATCACATCTCCCTTATGATGTTCAGGAGTTGGAATATTTGCAGAAAGAAGCAAATGAAGAGGAATCTTCAGGAAGCCAGGATTTTATTCCAGTTCTTCTCTATGACTCCTTACAAGCAGAGTTTGAGAAGTTGAAGGAACAGTATGAACAGGCCCAGGCTACAATCCTGGAGGGGGTTAACTCAGCAACCTCCGAAAAGCTAGTTTCAGTGGAAGCATATGAGCAACTAAAGGTTGAACATGAACAAGAAGTCCAAAGGCTGCAGGAAATTCTTAATGAGCTCAAGGCCAAGACAGACTCATCGGTAGAAGTTCCATCCATAGATGAGAAATTAGAGGTGAAAGACATGGCAGAACGTGAAAGTCAAGATGTCCAAGAACTCATAAAAATATTGAAGGAAACCCAAGACAAATATGAGGCGGCAATGACCGAGGTTCAACAACTTGAAGAACAGATTCAACTGGGAATTCTTTCAGTGGAAGAAAAGGCAACTGTAAGAAACACAGAGACTGTAAGAATGGCCCCTGAACATGAGCTAGAGAGCATCAAGGCACAACTTCTCCGAGCGCTTAAAGCCAAAGTACAAGAGGAAAAAAAGGTGAAAGCATTGGAGGAAAAGGTGGATGAAATGGAGAAGACTCTGATCCACAGGGTCCCCGTGGAAGAGTTAACGGTCAGCCAACTCCTTCATATGCTGAGAGACAAGACTCTGCAAGGGGAACCATTTGAACACGAGCTTCAATCTTCAAAGGGAAGGGGTTCGGAGCTTTCAAAAGTTTGGGGAATAGTTGAGGTTGCAACACAGATTTTACGGGGCTGCCGAAAGTACGCTGAATCACATCAATGTGAACTACAGAATGTTGAAACAGCTGCTCCGGTAGAAGGATTGAATAGCCCGATCAATCAATCCCCGATGGAAGGGGAAGTATTGGAATCACAAATGAGGTCATTAGTGAAGGATTGGCAAGAAACCCAGGAAGAGCGGGATGAATATGAACGCATGAAGAAGTCTCTTCAGGAAAGATGTCTAGGGAGGGAACAACAGTCGGCTAACGTCCAGTTGGGTAAGGAAGAAGTAGCAGGCCCTCTCGCTAGAGTAGCTCAGGACGACACAGAATATTACCATGACCTGTTGAGTGACACGGAATATTACGATGACTTGGTCTGCCCAGCTTGTGATGAAAACTCCCAAAGTGCAGAAATCAGGATGAAGCACTTAAAGTCTAAGGAACATAGGGAGATGGTGGCGTTACAGCTGGCAGCGGATAAGGGAGCCCCGAGAGTCTCCAAGAAGCAGAAAAGAAAAAGACAAAGCAGAAGACGATAACCATCTAAATCATTATCACTTCTATCAGATCATGCACGTGGGCCCTACGAAGGGGGCCAAATCAGTTGGAAAGTAGGAAAAATTACCAAGGCAGTCCAGCTGTTTGTAAAAGTCAGCACTGCTGGTTCCACAGGACAGAAGTTCAAGCTGTTAAGCCAAGGAAAAGACTATTGGATGAGTCACGCTAGAAATGTGAACCGGCTACACCACAGAGATGTTGTTCGGACCGAGTCAAGACCAGAGACTGAATCTGTGAACTGTTCCCGCAGAGACTGAATCTGTGAACTGTTTCCCGCAGAGACTATATCTGTGAATTGTTTTACATGAAGTTGATTATATGTTATGTTTAATGGGGAATAAGTATATTGTAAGCTAAAAAGGGAGGATTGTAGTGTATGTACCCGTCTACCTTTAAGAGAACTATTGTATGTAACCGTTCACCTTTAAGAGAACTATTTTAGGTGTGGCACTACTTTGTTTGGCTTCTGTATACTGTAATACCGACGGTGACCACACCAGTATATAAGTGTTGTGTCAGGATTTATTGGGCAGATTCGCCCCGACCTTCGAATAGTAAAGTCCTGTTTTAAGTTACTCTTGGAGTCTGTGTATTAATTAACTAAACAACCCACAGACTTTACACAGACCAGTGTGCCAGCACTCTTCCAGTCACCACATCAAGCTCACAGCTGGCTGGTCGGAAGCAAGGGCTATCCGCTCTCCACCTGGCTCATGACTCCCTTCCGCAACCCCAGTACTCCAGCTCAGTAGTCATATGCTGAGAGCCATGCTGCCACCAGGAACATCATCAAGCGGACCATCGGAGTGCTCAAGAAATGGTTCCGCTGCCTTGACTACTCGGGAGAAGCCCTCCAGGACTCGGCTGAGCGGGTGTCCCATTTCGTTGTCTTCTGCTGCATGCTCCACAACTTGGCCATCATGAGGGCGCAGCCCTTGCCAGCAGGGATTGCGGGACCACCTCAGGGGGAGGAAGAGGGAGAGGAGGAGGAGGACGAGGACGAGGAGTCTGAGGAAGATCAGGAGGAGTAGGAGGAGGAGGAGGAACAGGAGCGAGGGAGGAGGCAGCCACTGAATCGGCCTTCCGGAAGTGCGGTCCGTGACCACCTTGTCAGACTGCGGTTCCAATAAATTAGCCCCAGATCCCCATTGCTCACCACATCCTCATCATTCCATCCCTGTCACAGGCCATATCACAGCACAATGTTGAAATGAGAGACACCACAAAATCATCCAAAGCCAATTAATAAATTTATCAATAATCAGTGAACACTTATTTACAAGAACAATATTAGCTCTTCACCCTTGTGCAATGCCTTAGTGCCCCTCGTTACTGTGCCTTTGCCTACTCTAGTGCTCCTACGAAGCGTTGGCCCAATAGCAGTCAGAACTTGCGTGGCATCAAGCTGAGACTGCATGAGAGCAGTCTGAGAATTGATGGCACCAAGCATAGACTACATTACAGCACTAAAATGTTGCATCGCTTCCTACTGTGCTGCAATGGAAGCTGCGTCATGTCTATCACACATGGCATCAGGTCTGGGTCACCACGGTCTCTCTGGGAGTCTACCATCCTTTGCAGACTGCAAATGATGGGCTCCATGGTGTGCGCAGAGTCTTGTGCAATGTTGGAGCTGGACTCCTGCACGCTCCTTACCATTGCTGAGAGGCTCTCAGGCACCCTTGCCATTGCACCTATCACCTCCTTGTGCATGCCCATCACCCTTCTTCTAAAGGCCTCCCTATCGAGGTCCTCATCTGAGTCCTGTGCAGCAGAACACGCGTGAACTCGCCCTCCAGGCAGCTGACTCCTGAGCTACCCTTTCCCCCTGGCCTTGCTGCAGCCCGCACGTTCCCGGTGCATCACCCTGTGCAGATCCCGCTACTATACTAGTCTCTAAAGGACGCGTAGTGCCAGTATCTGAGCGGGTGAGACATGCAGTGACGTGGTGCCTTCTTCGTCCTCCTATTCTCCTGCCTCGCTCTCTCAGGCACCCTCAGGGACAGGCTGCTCAGGTGCTTGCTCATTATCTGAAAGCTTAAAGACACAAGAGTTGGGTTAAGGTGAGGGGAGGGGGGCAGGAAGGGAGAAAGGCATGCATACAGCATGATTAGCTGGAAAGTGGGAAAGGCTTGTAGGGTGCGGGGGAAGTGGGATGTAAGAAGAAGGAGCAGGGATCAACATAATGTTGTTGTCCTCAAGGGGGTCAATGTCGCCGGTGGCCATGGCGCTCAACACCTGGCACCCAATGATTTGCAGCACTCTATCCTCCAGCTCAGAAAGTGGTTGAGTGTCAGGTTGTCCCCCACCTGTGCACTCCTGCTCCCTCCTGTTGTGAGCCACCTTGGCCTGCAAGAGAAAGGAAAGTGTGTGAGGGAGTGTGGAGCAATGTGTTTGGGAGATGAGCCTGTCATAGTTGAATAGCTGTCATTGTGTACAAGGTGTGAGATGTGGGTGTGAGTGTTGGTAGGTGGAGATTGTTGGTGGGTGAGTGCTGGGAGTGTGGTGCTTTGGGCAGTGTGTGCAGACTAAGGTTCAGATGGTGGTATGCAGCATTTGTTGAAGCATTGACTCACCCTGACCACCCGAGTGAGGTTGTTACATTTCTTCCTGCACTGTGTGTGGGTCCTGGGGACCACAGTGCTGCCCGAGACCTGCTGGGCTACCTCCGTCCACATGGTGTGGAAGACTTGCGGCAAGAGACTCCTGCCACTTGCTGGGTAGAGCACCGCCCTCCGTCTCTCCACAGCGAGGACCAAGGCCTCCAATGTTTGGTCACAGAATCAGCAAGCTCTCTCCCTGAGCCGGTGATCTGCCATAATGACACCTCCTTCAGTGGTCCGGTTCCTTCTCCTTGGCCTTCTGCTGCTTGCTGAGACAGCTGCAGAACCAGCAATGCTGAGAATGAGGTTCTGCAGCATGATTGAAGCTCTCCTTTAAGAACTGGAAAGAGCCTGTGGCAATGGTGACTAGTGATTAGACTGCACCTGAAATTGCTTAGCGCTTTGAGTCTAACGTCACTGAGCTAGGTCATTAGTGCTTGATTTAGCGCTCCAGTCCTTTCTTTAAGCGATGACACTGAATTTTGCGTGGAGTGAGATTCATTTAGCGCCTGGCTAATGAATTTCGCCCCCCCCCCCCCCACCCCCCGCGATGAGTTACTAGCCAAGGTGTTTGTTTACTTGGCCAGAGCGAACTGAGCATGCTCATACTAAACTGTGTGACAAACCATGTGATAATACATTACAGTAGAGCTCTTGCCTCAGAGTCAGAAGGTTGTGGGTTCAAGCCTCGCTATGAATTTCAGCAGCTGATCATTGCTGACACTCTGCTGCAGTCCTGAGGGAGTGCTGCATTATTGGAGACTTTATCCTCTGAATGAGATATTACAGCAAAGGCCCAACTGTCGGTTCAGGATCCCAATGTGCTATCCAAGGAGGAGCAGGGAACTCTCTTGTTTCCTTATTATAAAGTCACCCCTCAATCAACATCAGCAAAAACATATGAGCTGGTCATTCATCACAGTTTCTGGGAATTGCTATGTGCAAAATGTCTGATGCATTTGACTACAGAACAGCTGTCACTGTACTTTAAAGTAATTAATTGCTTATGTAGCATTTTTGCGACGTTTCTGAGATCTTTGTTACGGTACTATATAAACACAAGTCTTTCTTTTATTCCCCAATCTTTTGTTTCTCCTGCATGTGAGTGGTGCATTTTATTCTGGTCAGATTCAATAGGGACAGAACTGGACTGCTCCAGGATTCAGGAAAATTTAGCAAATTCAGGATTTTATACAATTCCAATAAACATCACCTGCATGACATTATAATAAATGCATGAGTATTGAAAGCAAACCTGACTGAGAAAAGATAACTTGTTCTGTAGTCAAATGCAGCAGCCATTTTGCACACAGCATCTCCCAGAAACTGCGATGACTGACCAGAATGAGAGGTGATCTCAGTGAAACATGTAAGATTCCAAGGGGGATTGACAGGGTAGGTGCTGAGAGGTTGTTTCCCCGGGCTGGAGAGTCTAGAACTAGGGGACATGGTCTCAGGATAAGAGGTCGGCCATTTAAGACTGAGATGAGGAAAAATTTCTTCACTCAGAGGGTTGTAAATCTTTGGAATTCTCTACCCAAAAGGGCTGTGAATGCTGAGTCTTTGAGTATATTCAAGGCTGAGATAGATAGATTTTTGGACTCAGGGGATGTGGGGATTGGGCGGGAAAGTGGAGTTGAGGTCAATAATCAGCCATGATCTTAGTGAATGGCGGAGCAGGCTCGAGGGGCCGCATGGCCTACTCCTGCTCCTAATTCTGATGTTCTTAGCACTGAATGAATTGGGGCAGTCTGTGTACAGTGCATAATATAAAGGAAATTATGTGGATAATTACTGTTAACTCTTAACTATGTAATTGATGTGCCATCGATAACTCAAAGACAAGGAGTTTAAAGGATTCAACTAAAGGCTTTTAATCACTAAGAACATTGCAGGTCTTTCCACATCGGGTTCGTCTGATAGAATGACTCATACAGCTCTTGAGACCTTTATATGACAAAAGACAGGGGCGGAGCCAATACACACAATAGGAAAAAGGGGGCAGTGCACACAATACAAAGCAGGTAAAACACAGGGGCTGATGAAGACATATATTTCATCACATTCACCCCTTCTACAGATTTAGTCTGTCCGGGGGTGTGATAGTCCTTCCTGAACGTCGCAATAGTACCTCGGGTTCCGACCGGGAGTCCGTGGTGCCCTCCTGGGCATACCCATGTGTTGGGGGTGTTGCAGGTACTTCTGGGGGTGGTGAGCCTGGGGATGGTGGAGGTTCTTCTGGGGGTGGTGGTGATGGGTCGTCGTCGCTTCCTGCTGAGGCGAGGTCCTTTATGGACACGGTGTCCTCACGCCCGTCGGCGTGCTTGACGTACGCGTACTGTGGGTTTGCGTGGAGTAGGTGTACTGCCTCCACGAGTGAATCCGTTTTGTGGCCCCTCACATGCTTTCGTAATAGGACTGTCCCTGGGGTGGAGAGCCACGAGGGTAGGGACACTCCGGAGGTTGATTTGCGGGGAAAAACAAACATCTTCTCGTGAGGAGTGGCGTTAGTAGCAGTACACAGTAGTGACCTTATCGAGTGGAGTACGTCTGGGAGGACCTCTTGCCAGCGGGAGGTGGGGAGGCCTTTAGACCTTAGTGCTAAGGTGACCACCTTCCACACTGTCGCGTTCTCCCTCTCCACTTGCCCATTACCCCGGGGGTTATAACTAGTGGTCCGACTCGTGGCTATCCCCTTCGACAGCAGGTATTGACGCAGTTCGTCGCGCATGAACGACGCCCCCCTGTCAGTGTGGATGTAGTTAGGCATGCCGAATGTGCAAAACAGGTTGCCGAGGCACTTGATGACCGTGGCACTGGTCATGTCTGGGCAGGGGTAGGTGAATGGGAAGCGGGAGTACTCGTCCACAATGTTGAGAAAGTACACATTGCGGTCGGTGGAGGGGAGTGGTCCCTTGAAATCTAAGCTCAGGCGCTCGAATGGCCATGTAGCTTTGATCAGGTGGGCTCGGTCGGGCCTGAAAAAACGGGGCTTGCACTCCGCACAGGTGCGGCAGTCCCTGGTCATAGACCGGACCTCCTCGATGCAATAGGGCAGGTTGCGGGATTTTATAAAGTGGAATAGCCGGGTGACCCCCGGGTGGCAGAGGCCATTGTGGAGGCCCTGTAGCCTGTCCCCCTGAATGCTGGCACACATCCCTCGTGATAGGGCATCGGGGGATTCGTTGAGGGCCCCCGGCCTATATATTATGTCATACTCAAACGTGGAGAGTTCGATCCGCCACCTGAGAATTTTGTCGTTCTTGATCTTCCCCCTCTGTTTGTTGTTAAACATGAAGGCTACCGACCACTGGTCGGTAAGCAGGGTGAAGCGTTTGCCGGCTAGGTAGTGCCTCCAGTGCCGCACTGCCTCCACTATGGCCTGGGCCTCCTTCTCTACCGAGGAGTGCCTGATCTCGGGCCCTTGGAGAGTTCTTGAGAAAAAGGCTACGGGCCGCCCATCCTGATTGAGGGTGGCTGCTAAAGCGAAGTCGGATGCATCGCTTTCGACCTGGAAAGGGGTGTTTTCATCTACTGCCCGCAGCGCGGCCTTCTCAATGTCGTGTTTAATGCTGTTGAAGGCGGCGTGGGCCTCGGCCGTGAGCGGGAAGGACGTTGATTTCAGGAGGGGACGGGCCTTGTCGGAATAATTGGGGACCCATTGGGCGTAATAGGAGAAGAACCCCAGGCACCTTTTCAGGGCCTTGGGAGTGTTTGGTAGGGGTAGCTCCCGTAGGGGGCGCAATCGGTCGGGGTCCGGACCGAGTTCCCCGTTTTCCACCACGCAGCCCAGGATACAGAGGCGCGTGGTGCTAAAGACATACTTATCCTCGTTGTAGGTGAGATTGAGTCTGAGGGCGGTTTTCAGAAATCTCGCGAGGTTCGAGTCGTGGTCTTGCTGGTCGTGGCCGCAGATGGTGACGTTGTCTAGGTATGGGTAGGTGGCTGTTAACTGGTTCTCATCGACCATGCGGTCCATCTCCCGCTGGAAGACCGAGACCCCGTTCGTTACCCCAAAGGGGACTCTGAGGAAGTGGTAGAGGCGTCCGTTCGCCTCGAAGGCGGTGTATGGACGGTCCTCCGGCCTAATGGGGAGCTGGTGGTATGCCGATTTTAGGTCGATGGTGGAAAACACCCGGTATTGCGCGATTTGGTTAACCATATCCGCTATGCGGGGCAGAGGGTAGGCGTCTAGCTGGGTGTATAGATTAACCATCTGGCTATAATCTATCACCATCCGCTTCTTTTCGCTACCCTTAACTACTACTACCTGGGCGCGCCACGGGCTGGTACTGCATTCGATGATACCCTCCCACTTGAGTCTTTCTACTTCCGACGCAATGAACCGTCTATCCTCCCAGCTGTACCGCCTACTCTTGGTCGCTATGGGTCGACAGTTGGGTGCGAGGTTGGCGAACAGAGAGGGCGGCTTGACCTTCAGGGTAGCCAGACCGCACACTGTGAGGGGCGGCTGGGACCCACCGTAGGTAAGCGTGATACTTTGGTGGTGGCACTGGAAGTCCAGACCCAAGATCACGCTCACACAGAGATCTGGCATTATCAATAGTTTAAAATCTCTGTAATCAGTGCCTTTTACCGACAACAGAACCGCGCAGAAACCTGTAATTTTTGAGGTATGAGTCTTATCAGCCATGGCGATTTTGCCCTGTGTGGGGACTATCGTTAGTGAAAGTCGTTTTACCAGGCTAGGATGAATAAAGCTTTCGGTGCTCCCGCAGTCAATCAAGCATTTAACCTTGTTCCCGTTTACCTCTATGTCCATCATCGATTTAGACAGCGGATGCGGCCTGGATTGATCCACTGTGATCGAGGCCACCAGTGGGTCCTGGAGGTCCGTGTAGTCGGGGCAAGATGGTGGATTCCATGAGGGTGGACAAGATGGCGTCCAAGATGGCCGCTCCCACGACGCACACGTGGTGGTGGTGGAGTTGGAGGCGGGGTTCCCTCTGCAGACTTTGCTGAAATGTCCTTTCTTCCCGCATTTAAAACAGGTGGTGTCCTTCGCTGGGCACAGATGCCTGGAGTGTTTGTCCTGGCCGCAGAAGTAGCATTTCGGGCCCCGATGCATCGCGGCAGTAGTGGGGCTCCTGGGTGGGGGCTGGGGCTCCGATGGTGCTGGGCTGGCCTGAGACCTGGGAGGTGAAGATGGCTTCCAAGATGGCGGCCCCCACGGCGCGCACGAGGCGGAGTGGGCCGCGTGGCCTGAGGAACAGGATTCAGAGTTCCTCTGGGCCATATCCAGCGATCGCGCTATACCCATAGCCTGTTTTAAGTCCAGCCCCTCCTTTTCAAACAGTTTCTGCCGAATGTAATTTGAACTGAGGCCCGCAATAAAGGAGTCTCAGATCAGCTCCTCTGTGTACACGATGGCAGGCACGGCCTTACAGTTACAGTCTCTGCCCAGTACCTTTAGGCTCAGCATAAAGTCCTCTAGTGACTCACCATGCCGCTGCGTGCGAGTAGTCAGAAGATGCCTGGCGTACACCTCGTTTATTGGCCGCACGTAGTGGGCCTTCAGAATGGTGCAGGCATCCCCGTAGCTGGTGGCATCTTGGATGAGAGGGGAGACCCGATGGCTCACCCAGTTTCGCAGGATTCCCAGTTTCACGTCTCCGGTGGCGGTTGCGGCTGCTATGGCGGTGGATGAGTTTGCAATGAAAAATTCAAAGCTTTGGAACCAGTGTCCGAACTGTGTGGCTGCATCTGAGGCATGGGGGTTCAGATCCAAGCACTCTGGTTTCAGGATTCGATCCACCTTGGTGTTTTAGTGATTAAAATTGATGTGCCATCGATAACTCAAAGACAAGGAGTTTAAAGGATTCAACTAAAGGCTTTTAATCACTAAGAACATTGCAGGTCGTTACACATCGGGTTCGTCTGATAGAATGACTCATACAGCTCTTGAGACCTTTATATGACAAAAGACAGGGGCGTAGCCAATACACACAATAGGAAAAAGGGGGCGGTGCACACAATACAAAGCAGGTAAAACACAGGGGCTGATGAAGGCATATATTTCATCACAGTAATCTTTGTGTGTTTTGTGGTTTAAAACTGCTGGTTAGAGGCATTCTCGAGGCAGCCATTTTGTTTAGGACAGTGTCTCAGGACCTCATAAATGAAGGGGGGGGAGGGGGAGCAGGAAACAGCCATGAGCAGAACTCTCCAATCATAATGTCACTGGATTCCACACTGAGGGGTAGATTTTGCCCTTGTGCAATAGTGCAAAATGGGTGATAGCAAATCGGCAGCCCGCTTTACATTACTCCCAATTTTTATTTCCATTGAAGTCGGCAATCTTATTCATCAATTTCCCAGCTGAGTCTGAAAGGGGGACCTGAAACACTCACTTTTAGAACTCAACCCAAACAGAAGCACGCTCCAGATTAGACAGAGGAAGTGCTGCAGTTTAATGCAACTGTGTTGTGTAAGGGGGACGGGGGGACGGGGGGTCTTCTGGGACTTGCCGCCACCCCTTTTACACGGTCGCACAAAGTCAAAATCTACCTCAAAATGTCAGCTTCCAGCATTTTGAAAGGCAAAGCCACTCACCCCCAATCACTGAAAGTGGCACGGGTCTCAGCAGACTCAAGGCATCCTTGTTTTCCATTTTGTGGTGGTGGGAAATGGGAATGGCAGGACAGCTGTCTCCAAGGTGGCCTTGAGTGAGTAAAAATCATTAAAGTATCACTGGCGGTGCTTATGATATTGCACAAAAGGAATCTGCCTCTCCTCACCCAGAGCGACGAGGAGTAATTTGTGGGTTTACTATTTGACCCACTGGAAGTTGCAGGAACACAAGCAACTCAATGTTAGAATAGTGCAGTGGGAGTGAAACGAACAAGGAGGAATTGGGAGGGCTTAAGAACTGACAAGCGGAATTCTTGCACATTTACTGAAGTCATTATGTTCCTATTACCTTCCACCTGTGTGTCAACATCATTTGTTAAAGGTGGCACAACAGTGGAAAGTTGTGCTTTGTGCACACATCATAAAGCAAACCACTTTGGTTATATTCTCCAGATACATGACACCTCGGGTCCCAGAAGGACCCTTCCCCCTTCCCTTGTGCCTCCCCCTCATGCAACACAGTTACATCAAACTACAGCACTTCCTCTGTCTAATCTGAAGCCTGCTTCTGTTTGGGTTGAGTTCTAACAGTGAGTGTTTCAGGTTCACTTCCAGACTCCGCTGGGAAATTGATGAATAAGATTGATGTTTCCTGCCTCTTGAGTTTCTTACTTCTGACACCCTTCCAGGCCAGTTCTCCAACACATCATTGCTTTTCTTTTCAAAAACTCCAGACAAATGTGGCTACATTTACAAGAAGAGAAAAAGAAGAGGTTTCACAGCGTCAATCCCACATGGCGTGAAAATGATTCTCAGATGAATACATAGCCTGAGCAACTGAGCTGGCAGCAGAGTACTGAAGGAGTAAAACAAAGTGATCCCAGCTGAACGGCCCAGCAATGTGTCTCAGATAAATATTTCTGATTTAAACTCCATATCGGATTTTCCGGTAATCAAATGCAGGTTATTTCACAATACACTTTTAGTAATGGCGTCATGGCGGCATGTTCGTCCAATCTGCATCTCATTGCGTATCAACGACACACAGCACACCTGACAGTCAGTCTTCGTGCTGGCAAGCAACCGCCTTTGCGATAAAAACTGGCTGAAAGGAGAATTAATACTTCCACATGAAATTGAAACAGTTTGTATTAAAATTAATACCAGATGCTAGCGAGTGGCTTTGAGACTGTAATTGGGTCAGATTGTGCTTACAACCAGTTTCATACTTGTGAATTGTGAAGTCATCTCTGTTGGATCCGTGGTTCAGTGGATATGCTGTTATTAAATAATCACACGGATGCTGTACATTAACAATAAACAGGTCTTTACTGGAGGAGGGAAGTCTCAAGACTGGGGGTACAGAGGCATGCGCAAAGCTTATATACAGGTGTGGTCACTGCCGGTACCACAGTATACAGGAGCTGTAAAAGTAGTTCTGACTTAAAGGCACATACACTACAATTCCTCCCCTTTTAGAATAGTAGTACCCCTAATATTCAAATAACAATTGACATTTCAACATGTACATTAAACAACAAAAGTCCATTTATAGATTCAGTCTTTGGGGCGGCTTCCTGACCCTTTCGGGATAGCTCCTTTCCGGAGGTTCTTGTTCTTGGTGCAGAGGCGATTCTGACCCCTTTTCATCGGGTAGTTCATCGGGTTCCACTGCTACCGAGGTAGATGCTACCGGTATGTCGGGTTCATCCCCAGGTACTCGAGACATGGGGTTGACGCGTTCCTGTGACGCTAAGATCTGATCGATGTGGCATCTCACAATGTTCTCCCCGATATCCACTGTGTACATTAATGGCCCCTGCCTTGTACATATCGTTCCGGGTTGCCATTTCTCTGTTCGATAGTCACGGGCCAAGACTGGTTGCCCTACATTGAAGCTCCTTGTCGGCTTCTCATTGATGTGCTGGAATTGTTTGTCCTCAACATTTCTTCGCACATTTGGTCTGAGCAAGTCCAGATGAGATCTCAACCTTCGGTTAAAGAACATCATGGCCGGGGTCTGGTTGGTAACTGCATGTGTCGCGTTTCGGTAGGCTAATAAGAAATTGTCCATCTTATGCTGTAGTGGAATTTCATCGTCGCACATAGCCTTTATCGCCTTCTTAAAGGTTTGTACGAACCTCTCAGCCAATCCATTTGTGGCTGGATGATACGGGGCGGATGTGTAATGCCTTACCCCATTCCTTCTCATAAATTTTTGGAACTCGTCGGACACAAACTGTGGTCCATTATCAGAGCAAATCTGCTCTGGCAAACCATTTCTGGCAAATATGGTCCGTAGGACTGCAATCATTTTCTCTGTAGTGGTTGAAGACATTTTTATCACCTCAGGCCAATTTGAATGAGCATCCACTGCTATTAAGAACATTGAGTCCATGAATGGACCAGCAAAATCAATATGCACCCGTTGCCATGGAGAGGAGGGCCACTCCCATGGGTGTAGAAGGGCATGTGGTGGTGCATTTTGGAACTTCTGGCATCCTGAGCAGCTCTTAGTTAGGTCCTCGATTTGTTGATCGATTCCCGGCCACCACACATAAGCCCTAGCAAGGCTATTCATTTTCACTCCCCCCAGATGACCTTCATGTAGCTCATTTAGCACTCTCTCCCTTAACTTGGGTGGAATCACCACTCTGGATCCACACATCACTGTCCCCTGGCATACTGACAGCTGTTCTCTTCTGGATGAGAATGCTGGCAACAATGAGTCGCCATGAGTTGGCCATCCCCTCACCGTCAATTCATATACCCGAGACAGCGTCGGATCATTGCGGGTCTCCTTCTCTATATCCGCGTTCGTTACTGGCAATCGTTCAATTATTGACGAATAAAGTATCTCGATAGGGTCCACTGCTGGTGCTTCCTCCACAGTAGGCAGTGGCAGGCACGATAGCCCATCAGCGTTCCCATGCTGTTTCGTGCCTTTATATTCTATTTCATATTGATTCGCCCCTAGAAACAGGGACCATCTTTGTAACCGTTGTGCAGTCATCACTGGAATGCCCTTCTTAGGATTAAAGATGGAGACAAGTGGTTGGTGGTCAGTCAGCAAGGTGAACTTCTGCCCATGCAGATAGTGGTTGAATTATTTTACTCCCTATACTAGGCTGAGGGCCTCCCTGTCAATCTGGGCTTAGTTGCGCTCAGCTGAGGTTAGTGACCGAGACGCAAAGGCTACTGGCCTCTCCAACCCGTCAGGGAATTTGTGCGACAGCACCGCTCCAATACCATAGGGTGATGCATCACATGCCAAACGAATTGGTAGTGCTGGGTTGAAATGGGCCAACACCTCTTTTGATGTGATCAATTCTTTACACTTCTGGAAAGCTCGTCTACAGTCGTCATCCCACTTCCATGGTACCCCTGTTTGCAGTAGGGTGTTCATTGGGTGTAATACCGTAGACAAATTTGGTAAAAACTTGTGGTAGTAGTTTACGAGCCCGAGGAACGACCTCAGTTGTGACACTTTTTCCGGTGCTGGAGCCTTGACTACTGCCTCAATCTTGTCAGGGGACTTATGTAACCCCTCTTCAACGATGACGTGGCCACAATACGAGATCTGTTTCTGGAAAATTTCGCACTTGTGGCGATTAGCTCGTAGCCCACACTCCTTTAATCTGGTGAGCACCTTCTCCAAGTTGGCGAGGTGATCACCGTCATTTTCGCCCGTGACCAAGATGTCGTCCAAATAACACTGGGTCACTGGAATCCCTTGCAGGACCTGATCCATCACCCTTTGCCAGATAGCCGGAGCCGAGGATACTCCAAACACCAGTCGGTTGTATTGATAGAGACCTTTATGAGTGTTGATCGTAAGGTATTGTTTCGAAGCTTCTTCTACCTCCATTTGCAAGTACGCCTGGGCTCGATCAATTTTGGTGAAGCGTTTACCTCCAGATAGCGAGGCAAAAATATCCTCAATTCGTGGAAGCGGATATTGTACCGTGTGAAGGATTGGGTTCACTGTCACCTTAAAATCCCCACAGATGCGGGCCTTCTTTGGTTCCCCAGGCGTATTACTCAACGACCTCTTCATTACAGGAACGATGGGTGTAGCCCACTCGCTCCAGTCCACTTTGGACAGTACTCCTGAACGTTCCAACCCTTCCAGCTCTGCTCCAACAGCTGGTCTGATCGCATAAGGCACTGGTCTGGCCTTCAGAAACTTTGGGCTTGCATTTTCCTCTATTTTAATCGTCACTGTTATTCCTTTTAGTGTTCCTAGTCCCTCCTGGAACACTTCTTTTGCGTCAGTTCGCATTTTTGACAGTCGTCCAGGTGTGACGTCGTCATCCTTTTTGGCCTCAACCTTCAGTGCCTGTATGGAATGCCAATCTAATTGTATCTTCCGGATCCATTCACGTCCTAGCAGTGGTGGTCCTTCATCTGGCAATACATATATATCCATTTTAGGTATTTCCTGGCCTTTATATGTCACTTTCACCCTTATTTTTCCTTTGGGGTAGACTTTTTGCCCCGTATACGTCTTCAAGACAATCTCTGTAGCTTTCAAGGGTATGTGTGAAACTAGCCGCTTGTAGTCTCTTTGATTTCACTTGGACTGGTGATCCTCCATTTCTGTTACCTTATGTAGTTTCAGACAACCCAGCTCCTTGATTCCGGAGTCTGTGTCACTTTTCTGTTCGTCTGAACCACTGTCCATCACCTGGTGTACCTTTTTGTACTTCTGTGGAGATTTCTTACTGTTGGTTTTCTTCCCAGACCTGCAGACTCTTGCTATGTGTCCTGCTTTCCCACACTGTCTGCACACTTGGTCCTTGAACCAACAATCTTTCTGGACATGTGTTGTTCTGCCGCAGCGATAGCACTTCCCTGTTCCATAGGACATTTCATTGGTGCCATATTCTCGCAGTCTCCGTTGTATCTCTGCAGCGCCCCTTGCGGCTGCTTCGTGTGATACTGCCATACTGAAAGCTTTGTCCAGCGTAAGGTCCTTTTCTGATAGAAGCCGTTTCTGTGTTCCTTCACTTTGTAGCCCACACACAAACTTGTCCCTTAACGTATCTGCTAGTCCCGCTCCAAACTGGTAGTGTTTCGATAGCTTGCGCAGTTCCGTTAGGTACTCAGCATTGCTTTCGTCTTTGTGTTGGTTCCTTTTATGGAACTTAAATCATTCTGCTATCAGCAGCAGTGTGGGGTTTAAGTGGTCCTGTAGGATTTCTACTATGCTTTCAAAATTCTTGTTTACCGGCTTCTCTGGGGTTATTAGATTTCGCAGTAACCCATAAGTTTTTGCACCCATGGAATTTAACAGAACCAGTGCTTTATTAGCATCTGGCACTTCATTCGCCCTGCAGTACACCTCAATACGTTTCACATATGTCGCCCAATCTTCGACTTCATTGTCGAACGTAGAGATACTGCCACTCTTCGGCATCCTTGTGTGTGAGTTAACTGTCAAAAATGGCGCCTCCCGCGCTTCCCCTTCTTCTCCGCTGGCACAAAATGGCGTCCCCCGCGCTTTCCTTCCTTCCCGCGCTCGCACTTCATCTCCGCTGCGGCTTCTAAAAATGGCGTCTCCCACGCTCTTTCTTCTTCTCCGCGGCTCAATGGCATCTCCCGCGCACCCCTTTCTTCGCCCCGCAGACCCTGTTCAGCCCGTGAGCCCTGGCTGTGCTCTGCGCGTTCTTCTTTTTATATTTTTCGACGCCGCTCAGTCTAGAACCCGGCTGTTTCTCTACCCTCTCTCTCTCCGGTTTGTTTTCTTCTTCTCGACGCTGCTCGGTGTTCAACCCCCGGCTGCGCCCTGCGCTCTTCACCCTCTGTCTTACCCCGTCGACGCTGCTCAGCTTTCTCTCCGCCGTCGGTCAGCTCCAGCCACTGCTGCTCGGGAAGGGTCTGCGCTGGACCTGTCGTCGGTCTCTTGCTGCTTGTCGTGGCTGGGGAACCAAGCCCGGCTCTCCACAGCCTCCCCTGCGAAGTTCAATCTCTGCCCGACTGCTGGGCGGTTGCTTGTGGTCGACGCCCGTGTTCCTGGCCTCGACTATTTTTTTTTTATGTTGCAGGTAGATTCGAATCGACACTCGTCGCCACTGTTGGATCCGTGGTTCAGTGGATATGCTGTTATTAAATAATCACACGGATGCTGTACATTAACAATAAACAGGTCTTTACTGGAGGAGGGTAGTCTCAAGACCGGGGGTACAAAGGCATGCGCAAAGCTTATATACAGGTGTGGTCACTGCCGGTACTACAGTATACAGGAGCTGTAAAAGTAGTTCTGATTAAAGGCACATACACTACAATCTCAACCCCTTGATTATATTCCAGCCTTTAACTCATTCCCAGGTATCCATTATTATTTTGTTTTATTTGTTCTCGGGATTTGGGTGATGCTGGCAAATTTACATTTATTGCCCATCCCTACTTGTGCTGAGAAGGTGGCAGTGGTGAACCTTCTCCTTGAACTGCAGCAGGCCCTCAAAATGACGATGCTCCCACATTGGTGTTAGATCAGAAATTCCAGAATACTGACACAGTGACGATGAAGGCATGGCAATATATGTCCAAGTCAGGATGGTGTGCATGTTGTAGAGGAAGTTGCTAGTCCTGTGTAGTAGCTTCACTAGGTTCATAGCTCATTCTAAAGTATGGCTGGTGCTGATCCTGGTATTTCCTTCTAAACTCCACATTGAACCATGGTTGGTCTCCGGACTTGATGGTGATCAAGGAGCAAGGGATATGCTTTGCCATGAGGTTACAGATTGCAGTGTTATACAACTCTGCTGCTGCTGATGACCCACAGTGCCTCATGGATGCCCACCTTTGAGTTTCCAAATATTTCCTTAGTCTGTCTCATTTGTGGTCACTTTTACCAATGTACAGATGTGTCTGTGACAGGTAGGTTGGTGAGGATGAGGCCCAGTAGGTTAGGTACTTGTGTTGGTTCCCTCACCACCTGATGCGGGCCCAGCCTGGCAGCTGTGTCCTCCAGGTTTCAGTCAGCTCTTAAGCAGCTATTACCAAACCACTCTTGGTGATTGACACTGAACTCCACATCCAGAATACATTCTGTGTCCTTGTTTACCTCAGTTCTTCCTTGGAGTACTAATTCATCATTTGGGGGCGATGGGGGCTGGGGTACACTGTGGTAGGTGATGATCAGCAGGAGGTTTACTGTAGTGTCCGAGTATAAATAATACACGGACTGCTGCAGAACAATAATAACAGGTATTTACTGAACAGAGGGTACTCTTTTATTTGGACCCAAAAAGAAAACCCAATTCAACTGTAAATAAACAAAAGTTCAACTAAAGCTTAACAAATCAAATTAAAATTTGGTTTTCTGTGTTGATGATGCACTCCAGTCCCCGCGGCGCCCATCGGTCGCGGAAATACTCAAGCGCACCGGCGGACACCGCGTGCTCCATCTCCAGGGCCACCCGGGCGCGAACATGGCCGCGGAAGAGATGCAGGCAATCCGGCTGGACGACCCCCTCGACCGCCCGCTGCCTGGACCAATTGATGGCTCTTTTAGCCAGGCCCAGGAGCAGGCCCACAAGGAGGACCTCCAACCTGTCCGCTCCCCCCCGCACCGGGTGACCGTAGATCAAGAGCGTGGGACTGAAGTGCAACCAAAAATCGAGGAGCAGCCCCTTCAAGTAGTGAAAGAGGGGCTGCAACCTCTCACAATCCATATAAACGTGAAACACGGACTCCTCCAGGCCGCAAAAAATGCAGGCGGCCTGGGAGTCCGTGAACCTACTTAAAACCTTATTGCACGGGACCGCTCCGTGCAACACCCTCCAGGCCAAGTCCCCGATGGAACAAGGGAGGACTCCCGCATAGAGAGCCCTCCATTGGGGACCTCCGCTACCACCGGTCGGCAAAACGCCACGCCAAGGCGTTTCCGGACGGTAGACGAAGATGGCAAAGTGGAGAGTGTGCAGGAGCAGCCCGTACAGGAAACCCCTCCGCACGGAATGAAAAGGCACGGAGGGTATTTCCTTGAGACGGCTCAAGTTGTGAGGCGCCGGTTCCCGAGGGGAGTTTCGGGGCCGGGCGCCGATGAGGAATTCCGTCCGAACGGGGGTAAGCTCGGACGGGATCGCCCCACGTGCTTGAGCCGCCTCGATACACCTAGTGGAGTCGGGGCCCAGTGCCGCTTTTACCGATTCGATGGTTTCGACCGCGAGCCGGACGTTGGCCCAGGACAGGCGCCGCGCCAGCTCCTCCGGCGCCATCCAGCCCGCTCCTCCGCCATCGAGCAGGTCCCCGACTCTGGTTACCTTGCCAGCCACAGCCCTACCCTCCGCCAGCCGCCCGAACCCGTGTTCGTGGAGGTGCGGATTCCTGAGCAGCGGCTCCCGAAGGAGAGCCGCCGCTCCTGACGGGGGAGAGCTCCGCCTGGAAGCGACGTAGTTCCAAACCCATAGCAGTTCCTGGTAGAAGACAGGCAGCTCCCGCAGGCCGGCACGCCTGCTGCCCAGTTTCGCAAACAGGAGCTGCGTGTCGTAATTGAGGCCATGCAGCTGGCGGAAGAAAAACGTCGCCAGCGCACACCATCTCGGAGGATTCTCGACGTACAGGTATCTCTGCAGCGTCTGAAGACGGAAAGTCGCAGCCTGGGTGCGAAGGCACACCAGCGCCTGACCGCCCTCCCTAAGCGGGAGACACAGAACCGCGGCAGAGACCCAGTGCTTCCTTTTGTCCCAGAAGAAGTCGATGAGCTTCTTCTGAATCTTGGCGACAAACGCAGGGGGAGGGATCAAAGTGACCAACCGGTACCACAACATGGTGGCCACCAGCTGGTTTATGACCAGCGCTCGACCACTGTAGGACAACACTCGGAGCAGTCCTGTCCAGCGTCCTAGGCGAGCGGTGACTTTGGCCTCCAGCTCTTGCCAGTTCGCCGGCCAAGCGTCCTCGGCAGGGCTAAGGTAGACTCCCAAATAGAGGAGGTGCGTGGTGCTCCAGGCGAAAGGCCTGAACTCCTCCGGCAGGGAGTCCACCCGCCACTGACCCACCAGGAGTCCGGAACATTTCTCCCAGTTGATCTTGGCGGAGGATGCGTCCGAGTAAATCTGCTGGCATTCCCGCATCCTCCGCAAGTCAGCGGGATCCATGACCATGAGGAGCACGTCATCGGCGTAAGCCGAGAGGACCACCTCCACGCCCGGCCCTTGCAGAGCCAGTCCCATCAACCTCTTCCGCAAGAGGCGCAGGAAAGGCTCCACGCAAATGGCATATAACTGACCGGACATGGGGCATCCCTGACGCACACCCCTCCTGAAGCGAAGGGGCGCCGTCAAGGACCCGTTAACTTTAATCAGACACTCCGCGGCGGCGTACAGAAGTCGGATCCGGGCGACGAAATGCGTCCCGAACCCGAATGCGCGCAGAGTCCCGAAGAGATACTCGTGATCCGCCCTGTCGAACGCCTTCTCCTGATCCAGGGAAAGGAAGGCGACCGACAGACCAGCCCTCTGGGAGTGGTGGACCAGGTCCCGGACCAGATGGATGTTATCATGGATGGTCCGGCCCGGGACCGTGTAGGACTGGTCGGGGTGGATCATGTGGGCCAGCACGGTGCCAAGGCGAGCAGACATGGCTCTGGCAAAGATTTTATAGTCCGTGCTGAGGAGGGAGACCGGGCGCCAGTTCTTAAGGAGGCGGAGATCGCCCTTCTTAGGCAGCAGGACAATGACCGCCCTGCGCCAAGAGAGGGGCATCTCCCCGGTCGCCAAACTTTCCCCCAGGACCCGCGCGTAGTCGCCCCCCAAGACGTCCCAGAACGCCCTGTGGAACTCCACGGTCAGCCCGTCCAGCCCCGGGGACTTTCCCCTAGAGAGCTGGTGGAGGGCGCCGGTCAGCTCCGCCAGACTTAGCGGAGCGTCCAATTTTTCGGCGCCCTCCGGGCCAACCTTCGTCAGGTCCTCCCACAAAACTCTGCGTGCATCCTCGCTGGACGGATCCGGAGAGAACAGAGCCCCGTAATAGGCGCGGGTCTCCGCGCTGATTCCCTCCGGATCCGAGACCAGAGATCCGTCGTCGGCCAGCAGCCCCAAGAGCTGCTTACGGACCCCCCGTCTTTTTTCCAGCGAGTAGAAGAAGGGGGAGCCGCGGTCCAGGTCCCGCAGGAGCTGGATCCGCGACCTCACATACGCGCCTCGGGACCCGACGAGCTGCAGGTCCTTCAGCGCGCCCTTCTTCTCTTCGTACACCTTCCGCAGGGCCGGGTCCTCGACGACCTGACCGAGACGGGACTCCAGGTCGAGCACCTCCTTCTCCAACCGCCCGACCCGGGCCTCCCGCCTCTTGGTCGACCCCTTCGCGTACTCCTGACAGAAGAGACGGATGTGAGCCTTGCCCACATCCCACCATAGCCTCAAGGAGGGGAAGCCCCCCTGCTTCCTTCTCCAGTCGGCCCAGAATCGACGAAACGAATCCCGGAACCGTGCGTCCTCCAGCAGCAGGTTGTTAAAATGCCAGTACACGGACCCCCCCCGCGCGTGCAGCGGAGCGAGCTCCGCCCACACCAGGTGGTGGTCCGTCCACGGCACCGGCCGCATGGAAGCTGCCGGAACGCAGGAGACGTACGCCCGGGAAATGTAGAGGCGGTCGATTCTGGACCTTCCTCCCCCAGACCTCACGCTAGTGAAGGCGCTGGAGTCGGGGTGGAGATTTCGCCAGACATCCACCAAATCGAAGGACCCAACCAGGTCCCTCAACTTCTCCATCGCCGCCGGGCTTCGCGGGGGACCCGAACGGTCCCTCGCCTTGAGGGTGCAGTTAAAATCCTCCCCGAGGATGACGCACTCGCCCACGTCAATGGAGCACAAGAGAGCGGACACTTCTTCGAAGAAGCGCACTTGCTGCGCACTGGTCTGAGGGGCATACACGTTCACTAGATGGAGCGGCACGACCCCCAGGCGAACAGTGACCTGGAGCAAGCGGCCCGGCACGTGCTCCTTGACCCCCAAGATCTCCGGCTGAAAATGCGGGGCCAGCAAGATAGCCACCCCGCTGGAATTGTTGGAGAGGTGACTCATGCTGACCCCTCCTTGCCACTCCAGGAGCCACGTGGCTTCGTCTCCCGGAACGGTGTGGGTTTCTTGCAGGAAGCACACCGCATACTTCCCGTCCCGAAGGACCGAGAAGTTATTGAATCTGCGGCGCGCCTCCCTGCTGCCGTTGATGTTGAGGCTGGCTATGGTTATCTTTATGTCAGAAGCATAGTGCAACCTCTACCTACACCTAACGGGGGGAGGAAGCGCAGCCGCTGGTCAGCCGCCACTTCCTCAGCAGCCCAGTGAGAAACGTTGTGAGCCGACGCAGCTCGAGCGGGTTCACACCCTCGTCCGCGCCCATGATCTTAACGGCGGCGCGGACGGAATCGATGAGCAGCGCCAGCTCCGACCACCTGTCGAGGGCCAGCCGGACCTTATTGCGCTGACCCAGGCACGTGGCCATAAAATCCCGGAGTTCCCTTACGGAAATGAGGGGAGACTCGGCAAGGGGCACGAGGTCATCCATCGCCACGTCGGCGCTGGAGTCCGAATCGTCCTCCGTGCCCATCACCGAGTCCCCATCCTCCTCCAGGGGGTCGTCACCAGCGGCCGACCCGTCCGCCGCGCAGTGCGAAGCGAACGACTCGGCCGCGCCAGCCAGCCCCGCCTCCGCCCGGATCCCACCCCCAGGATCGGCGGCAGAGGATTTCTCCCTGGGCTCCTCTAGGGGTGCCGGGCCAGAAGACGGCGGCGGTTCAGAGCTCCCCTCCACCTCAGACGCCGGAACGACCGGAGAATCCGGGGAGAGAACAATTTCCAGCTCCTCCAGTACGTCCGGCACCAGAGACGCAGCCAGGGGGCCATCCTCCTCCCCGCCACCAACCTCCGACCCAGCGGACGGGGGGTTTTGAATTAAAAGCTCTACCAGGACGAGCATCCCCTGGGAGACGTCCGGGTCGCATTGGGCGAGCTCATTATCCTCGAGCTCGCCCGACCCAGCCCACAGGCTGCCCGACCCGGCGAGGGGTAACGACACCGATAAAAGGTCAATTTCAATTACTGCCGCGGGTTGTTCCGCAACCCCCCCCACGGGCACGGTCTCAACCCCATCCCCGGGAGGCACGTGCTGGACAGATACATCTGCCTCAGCCTCCCGAGGGACAGGCGACCCCTACCGATCGCTGGTGATGACGACAGCGCTGGGGGTGGGGGGGGCGCAGTACCCGCGGCGGGCGATGACTCCCCCTGCTCGGAGGGACCTTCCTCCTCCCGGTCCTCCTCCTCATCCAGGGGGTCGCGCCTTCTTTTTAGCACGGAGGGAGCGAGGGAGACCTCCATGTCTGCAAAGGCCTCCTCCTCGATTCCCTCCGGCGGAGCAGGTTTGTCGGGTTCCTCGGGCCCGAGCCCGGCCGCAGGTATTGGCATTACCGCTGCGGCGGTTGCGGCCACAGGCTCGGGCACGAGGCCCCTCACGCTCACATCTGCCCTGATCAACTCCGCGAGGAGCGCGGGTGTAAGGGGCTCAAGGGGCAAGGGCTCGCCATCCACGGGGGGACCCGCCCTAAGGTGCTTCTTTTTTCCCCGCGCCTTCTTTCCGGCCGGACACGCTCCCTCCCCCCCGCCGGAGGCCTTGGTGGCATCGGCCCCCGACGTCAACCGCGCATCAGACGTACTTGACGCGCGGGCAGATCCGGGGGGAAGGGCGGTGGCGGCGGCGCCAGCGCCAGCCTCGGCCGCACGAGATGATCCGGCGGCCTTGGAGGCAGGGCAGTTCCTCCTGATGTGCCCCAGCTCCTTGCAGGCATGGCACGTCACACCGTCCGACGTCCAAAAGGCGCGGTAGGCGGTCCCCTCGTGGAGGACGACGAACGCCCCGTCAGTGTCCTCCTCCCGCGCCAGCTGGATAAACAGCTGGCGCCGGAAGGAGAAGACGTGGCGAAGGCTGGCCTCCCGGAAGCCGAGCAGGATGGGTGTGATCCCCGACCTCACCTCCCCAAGTTGACGCAAATGGGGAAGGAGGAGCTCACCAGGAACATAGGGTGGGACGTTGGAAATAATGATCCTCTGCGCGGTGGCCTCGAGAGGATCCACCGGCAGGAAGGTCCCGCCCACGGTGAGCCCCTTGGCGACAGCCAGGGACACCGCCCGCTCCGACCCCAGGAAGAACACAGCCTTCCCATACATTTTTGAGGCCGCGACGATGGCTGAGGGGCCGACAACCCCAGCCATGGCCTTGACGCAGGCCTCGATGGTCATAGTGGGGTGAGTGTAGCTCTTCACCCCAAGCTTTTTTGTTATTAATCGAAAAGGTGACGGGGCAGCAGGAACAGCGGGAGCAGCTGTGGCTGTGGCTACCACTCTCGCATAGGTCCCGGCTGGCCCCGCCACCGGCGAAGAAGCAGTCGCCATTCTGGGGTGCTTTTTTTAAGGGCTACACTCACCCCAAGTCACAGGCCTGAAGGTGTTAATGGCCTCGGTGTATATATATTTTTTTTGTCCTCTATTGAGCAGAGGGAGCTGATTAAAATGAGGACACACCTCTCTCCTTATTGATTTAAATTGGGAGAGGGGCCCTCTCCCCTCTGCTCAATTGTCAATTAATAAAATAGATGAAACTAAGGTGCCTTAGAAAGACAGGCAGAGAGAGACAAAGAGAGAGAGAGAGTTGGGGGGGTGGGAAGGAGGGAGGCCGCAAAGGGCAGTGTTGCCACTCAGGATGGTGGGTGGGTGTTGGCAGGGTTGCACTCTCCGATGGAAAAAGTCTTTGGTGGTGGTGGTCTTCTGGCAGGGGGAGAAGACGTCTTCACCTGGAAAAGCTGGAGAAGCCCAGGCTCAGTCCTGCAACAGGTCTTAACGATGTAATTAAATTAAATTAAGGACTTCACCTTGGGCAGCTCCAGCTCTCCCAGGGCAGGCAATAGAAGGGATGCTATTTAGTGGTGTGTGTGGCCTAGCTTTTAACAAGAGCACACACACACACTACACCCCTTGATGATCCGGCCTTGCTTCTTCTTTTCTCCCCCCACCTAAAATACAAAGTCTTGGGAGAGTGCCCCAAATAACACCCACCTGTAGATATTCCGGATGAAGTTTTCTTCCCTCCTTTCAAGCAGTTGGTTTCTCTCCCCTCTCTCCCTCTCCTGAAGTGGAGGCCAATTTGGGGAGGCAGTGATAGAAAAGGCCTCTCCCCTGGTTGATGTTGATGTAGGCCTCCTTTCTCCTTCTGCTCCTCTGTCCTCTCTCTCCAGGCACCTCAGTTGATGTAATGATGGTGGAGTTGGTGGTGGTGGTGGTCCAACGTTCTCCTCCTCTTCCTGGTCAGGGGACCACCACTTTAATCCACTCTCCAAAGTCTGGCTGCTCCCTCTGCTCGTGCTTGCAGCTGAACAGAGGGTAACTTAAGACTGAAATACAGAAGCCTGCTATGGCTTTATATACAGGGGTGGTCACTGCCGGTACTGCAGTATAGAATCAGTTCTTCTCTTAAAGGTACATACACAACAATTCCTCCCCTTTTAGATAAACAGTACATAACATTCATTTAACAACTAAATAATAATTAATTACAATTAGAATTTACTCTGTACTATATATATCAACTGAAATAATCATTTATAAGTTCAGTCTTTGAGGAGGCTTCCTGATCCTGACTGGATAGTGCCTTTCTGGAGTATCCTGTTCTTGCGGCGGAGTTGATTCTGGCTCAATGTCATTGGTTGGTTCGTCAGCTTCCAATACCCCTGCTTCTGAGGTAGACGCAATCTGTACTTCGGGTTGATTACCAGGTGCACCTGCTCGTGGTATGGGTTAGGCTTGTTCCTGTGACTCTAGAATCTGGTCAGCATGGCGTCTCACGATGCTCTCTCCAACATCCACTGTGTACATTAGTGGTCCCTGCTGTGTGCATATCGTTCCTGGCTGCCATTTTTCTGTTCGGTAGTCGCGGGCCAAGACTGGTTGCCCTATCTTGAAGCTCCTGGTTGGCTTCTCATTTATGTGCTGGAATTGCTTATCCTCAACATCTCGTCTTATGTTTGGTTTGAGCAAATCCAGGTGACATCTTAGCCTTCGGTTGAAGAACATCATGGCTGGAGCTTGGTTGGTGACTGCATGTGTCGCATTCTGGTAAGCAAACAAGAAATTATCCACCTTGTGTTGTAGTGGTATGTCGTCATTATGCATTGCCTTTATGGCCTTTTTAAAGGTCTGAACATACCTCTCAGCCAATCCATTTGTGGCTGGATGATATGGGGCAGATGTGTAATGCTTCACCCCATTATTCCTCAGAAACCTCCGGAAATCCTCGGACACAAACTGTGGCCCATTGTCGGAGCAAATCTGTTCTGGCAAGCCATTCCTGGCGAAGATGGTCCGTAGGACTGCAATAGTTTTCTCCGTGGTGGTGGAGGAAATATTGATGACCTCTGGCCATTTCGAATGGGCGTCCACAGCGATTAGGAACATTAAGTCCATAAATGGACCAGCAAAATCAATGTGTACCCGTTGCCATGGAGATGAGGGCCACTCCCATGGATGTAGCGGGGCCTGTGGTGGAGCGTTTTGGACCTTCTGGCATCCTGTGCATCTCTTGGTCATATCCTCGATATCTTTATCGATTCCCGGCCACCACACAAACGCCCTGGCTAGGCTTGTCATTGTTACCCCTCCCAGATGACCCTCGTGAAGCTCATTGAGCACTCTATCTCTCAACTTGGGTGGAATTACCACTCGGGATCCACACATCAAGGTCCCCCGGCACACTGACAGCTGTTCTCTCCTTGGTGAGAATGCTGGCAACAGTGAGTTGCCATGTGCTGGCCATCCCTTCACCGTCAAATCATAGACCCGAGAGAGTGTCGGGTCATTTCGGGTTTCCTTCTCTATACTTGAGTTTGTAACAGGTAGACATTCGACTATGGTCGCATGGAATATCTCAACAGGGTCCACTGCAGGTGCTTCCTCTACTGTAGGCAACGGTAGGCACGACAGCCCATCAGCGTTTCCATGCTGTTTCGTACCCTTGTACTCTATGTCGCACTGATGTGCCCCTAGAAAAAGTGACTATCTTTGCAGCTGTTGCGCCGTCATCACCGGAACGCCCTTCTTTGGGATAAAAATGGAGACCAGGGGCTGATGATCAGTCAGTAGGGTGAATTTCTGCCCGTGCAGATAGTGATTGAACTTCTTCACCCCCCACACCAGGATGAGGGCCTCCCTGTCAATCTGGGCGTAGTTACGCTCGGCTGAGGTTAACGAACGCGATGCAAAGGCTATTGGCCTCTCTGAACCATCAGGGAATTTGTGTGACAGCACCGCTCCGATGCCGTAGGGAGACGCATCACATGCTAACCGAATCGGTAGTGTTGGATTGTAGTGGGCCAATACTTCTTTTGAAGTGATTAGGCATTTACATTTCTGAAAGGCACGCTTACACTCATCACTCCATTTCCATGTTACTCCAGTTTGCAGTAAGGCGTTCAGTGGGTGCAGAATTGTAGATAAATTCGGCAAGAACTTATGGTAGTAGTTCACCAACACGAGCAACGACCTCAGTTGCGACACATTTTCTGGTGCTGGAGCGTTGACTGCAGCCTCAATCTTGTCCGGCGACTTATGCAACCCTTCCTCATCAATCATGTGGCCACAATACGAGATTTGTCTCCTGAAGAACTCGCATTTGGGGCGGTCGGCTCGTAGCCCATATTCCTGTAATCTCGTGAGCACCTGCTCCAGGTTGGCAAGGTGTTCACTGTCATTTTCGCCCGTAACCAGGATGTCGTCCAAATAACACTGGGTCCCCGGGATCCCTTGCAGGACTTGTTCCATCGCCCTCTGCCAAATAGCCGGGGCTGATGCTACCCCGAATACCAGTCGATTGTACTGGTAAAGGCCTTTGTGAGTGTTTATCGTGAGGTATTTCCTAGGCGCTTTTTCCACCTCCATTTGTAGATACGCTTGGGCCAAATCAATCTTTGTAAAGCGTTTCCCTCCAGATAGTGAGGCGAAAATATCTTCTATCCGTGGAAGTGCATATTGTACTGTGTGCAGGACTGGGTTCACAGTTACCTTGAAGTCCCCACAAATACGAACCTTCTTCGGTTCCCCAGGCATGCTGCTCAATGATTTCTTCATTACAGGAACGATGGGTGTGGCCCACTCGCTCCAGTCCACCTTGGACAGCAGACCCGAACGCTCCAGACTCTCCAGCTCTGCTTCAACGGCTGGGCGGATCGCGTAAGGTACCGGTCTGGCCTTAAAAAATTTTGGCCTTGCGTTATCTTCGATTTTTATCATTGCCATTACTCCTTTTAGAATCCCAAGTCCTTGTTGGAACACCTTTTTCGCGTCAGTTAGAATTGTTGACAGTCGTCCAGGCGTGACATCATCATCCTTTTTATCAGTCACAGTTAGCACCTGAATGGAATGCCAATCCAATTGTATTTTTCGGATCCATTCACATCCCAATAATGGTCGTCCTCCATCTGGTAGTATATATCGATACAGTTTCTGTGTTTCCTTGCCGTTGTATTCAACTGGCACCCTTATTTTTCCTCTGGGGTAGACTTTTTGCCCCGTGTATGTCTTCAATACAATGGACGTGTCCTTCAAGGATATGTGTGAGAGTAGCCGCTCATAGTCTCGTCGATTCATGACAGTTAGGGCTGATCCTGTGTCCAATTCCATCTTTACTGGGGACCCTGCTATCATGAGGGTGACCCAAATGGTTCGGTGATCCTCCTTTGCGATCACGTTGTGTAACTTTAGACAACTTAGTCTCCTGCTCCCGGAGTCCTTATCACTCTCCTGATCTTCCGAACTACTGTCTGTCAATTTCTTTACTTTCTTGTACTTTTCCTTAGTAGTTCTTGTAGTGTTGGTTTTCTTTCCCGACCTGCAGACTCTTGCTATGTGTCCCATTTTACCACATTGCCTGCATACTTTGTCTTTAAACCAGCAGTCCTTCTGATCATGGGTTGTTCTGCTGCAGCGATAGCACTTTTCTGCTCCATACACCATTTCGTTAGTGCTGTATTCTTGTGGTTTCTGTTGTATTTCCGCAGCTCCCCGTGCTGCTGCTTCATAGGATACTGCCACGCTGAAAGCCTGTTCTAGCGTCAGGTCCTTTTCCGAAAGTAGTCATTTCTGGGTTCTTTCACTCTGGAGCCCACAGACAAACTTATCCCGTAAGGTGTCTGCCAGTCCTGCTCCGAACTGGCAGTGCTTTGATAACTTGCGTAGTTCCGTAAGATAGTCAGCATTGCTCTCATCTTTGTGCTGGTTTCTTTTATGGAACTTGAATCTTTCTGCTATCAGCAGTGGTGTAGGGTTTAGGTGTTCCTGTAAGATATTAACAATCTCTTCAAAACTTTTCTCCATTGGTTTAGCTGGGGTAATTAAATTCCGCAATAGGCCGTACGTTCTCGCGCCCATCAAATTTAATAATACCGACGCCTTCTTTCCATCGGCCACCTCATTGGCATTGCAGTACACTTAATTCTTTCCACATACGTGGTCCAGTCTTCTACCTCATTGTCGAAAGCAGTGATACTGCCACTTTTTGGCATCTTGGGTGATTTAAAATGGCACCTCCCACGCTTTTTTCTTCTTCACCAATGGATTAAAATGGCGCCTCCCGCGCTTTTCCTTCTTCCCCAATGGAATAAAATGGCGCCTCCCGTGCTTTTCCTTCTTCCCCTTGCTGCCACACTGCTCCTAGCGTTCTGCAGGGTAATGGCGGCGACCCGCAGCTTCGGCACGTCTCACTTTTCCTTCCCCTTGTTTTATTTTCGCTACGCTGCCCGGTTCTTGAGCACCAACCGCGCCCTGTGCGCTCCACCCTCTCTCTCTCTCTCTTTTCCTCCCGACGACGCTGCATGGCCCCTTTGCAGAGCCGCTCGATCGAGCTCGAGCCCGCCCCAGTCCGGAAGGGTCAGCGCACTACCTGCTACCAGCACGATTTGCTGGAACACCTTGACTGGGGAGCCAAGCCCAGCTCTCCACAGCCTCTCCTGCAACCCTCCGAACTCCGATGGATCCTTGGGCGGTTGGCTGCGGTCGACGCCCGTTGTTCTGACTTCGACCTCCAAGAAGCTTCTTCGCAGGGAAAGATCCCCGTGAGGTGATGCAGTACTGCAGGTGAGTTCGAACCTGTTCGTCGCCAATGTAGTGTCCGAGTATAAATAATACACGGACTGCAGGAGAACAATAATAACGGGTATTTACTGAACAGAGGGTAACTTAAGACTGAAATACAGCAGCCTGATATGGCTTTATATACAGGGGTGGTCACTGCCGGTACTGCAGTATAGAATCAGTTCTTCTCTTAAAGGTACATACACAACATTTTCTTCACTTTGTTTGACCTAAAGCCGAGACTTCATGGGGTCTGGAGTCAATGTTAAGAACTCCCAGGGCTACTCCCACCCAACTTTATATTATTGTGTCCCCAACACTTTGCTGGTGGTAGGACCGGAATGATGATGGAGGAGTCCAGAATGTTGGTTGATATGACTCTGTGAGCACTACTACGTTAGACTGCTATTTGGCTAGTCTGTGGGCGTGCCTTAAGCTTAGTGAGCACCTTAAAGGGCTGGTGCCCAATAAGACTAAGGCAAACCCACAGACTAGTTAAGCATCAGCCTAACATAGTAAAACTCATAGGGGGCTTTGCAGGGCTAACTGGGCTGAGATTGCCATTGCCTATCCTGTTATAATTGATGCATCCATTTTGTAGCAATTGTTAACAACTGTATGACTCGCTGGGCCATTTCAGAGGGCATTAAGAGTCATCCACATAGTGTGGGACTGGAGTCACATGTAGGTCAAACCAGGTAGGGATAGTAGCCTCCCTTCCCTGAAGGATATTAGTGATCCAGTTGGATTTTTACAACAATCCAACTGCCTTCACGGTTATTTTTCTGGCGCAAACCCAGAAATTATCAGATTTATTGAATTGAATTTCATAATTTGCCTTGGTGGGATTTGAACTCATGAGGAGAAATTTTAACCCCCCCCCCCCCAGGATGGGCAGGAGGCATTGCCGGTGTGTGTTTGAAAATTCAAAAATCTGAAACCCGACCCCAACCCGCCTACTTCTGGTTTTAACGGAGGCAGGTTGCGGGGCAGGCGACTAGCCGGCTCTCCAGAGACCGCTCCATCACTTCAATATTTTAATGAGGCTGTTTGCCTCAAATTTTAGGACTTTAGGACAGTTTTAAATGTAATGTCTGCGGGCCGGGTTTCTCAGGGCTTGGGAAAACCGGCAGCTGAAGGGAGGCGAAAGTGGCAGGTAAGTGCTTTTACAGCAGTGCTTGTGGGCCAGGAGGAGTAGGAGAACTTCCATCCGGCCCCCCAAGCAAACCTGCTTCCCTCCCCGCCATCGGCCTCCCTCCCCCCAATATTGTAATGAAACCATTTTAAAAGTTTGCTACAAATTAAAGTAACAATAATGCATTAGGTATTACATTGCAGTGCGTTATAATGGTGGATGAAACCTAAGGTGGATGAATCATGGCAGATTTACATTTAGGGAAAAAACTGGCTGAAGCAGTTAAACCTAATTTTTAATTTTAACTGTACATTTTAGGAGGAAAACAGAGTAGGTTCATGCCAACCTGATTTGTTAAATATCCTCGTAATTGTCTTAATTAGTGTTTCAGTTGCCTTGACTTGTTTTGCTAAAGTCATGTGGTATTGAGGCAGAGCAGAGTGACAGTAATCAGAGTGAATGCTGGACTACTGACAGTGGTAACACAGCATATTCTCATGTACTGTTCTAACAGATCATTGAAGAACCTAGCAAATGGAACACACAGCTTCCCAATGAGAGCCCCTCCAACCCCTTCAGTTCAAGCTGGCCCTCTGCTTTTCTTCCCCCTCCCACTTCATGCCATCATTCTTCTCCATCCCTCAGTTAATGCTAGCACTCTCTCTCTTAACTCTCTCTCAGTTATCGCTGGTAGGCTCATTCCTTCCCCACTCAAACTCTCAGCTTCTCCCCTCTCCCGCCACCACCCCCCTCCCCTTGACCCTGCACCGCGCCCAACTTCTGTCACCTTCACTCTCCCCTTCATCACCATCCATTTCCCTTCCATCTTCCCTTAATTGCCATCCATTTCCCTTCCCTTCCCTCTTTCTTCCATCTGTTTTCTCTTTCCCTCTTCCCTCAGTAATACTCCAAACTGAATTTAGCCACTAATGGAAGGGATTCCAGCCATTGCACGCTGTTGTTGCAAGATTTCCTGCCTATGATGTGCAGCAGCTACTTCCATTTGGAATCGGACTCTTACAGGAGCAGCTCTGTGAGGAAAAGGGCTCAGTTCATGTTGAATGTTTTCAGTAAATGCTGACACGGGTACCAACGCTGCAAAATGCTGACTGTCAGGGAGAAACGTTAATGGCTGGCATGTATAAACATTTTTCTATTTTGGATCTCAGCATTAAGCACTCTTTGGTCAGGTTAGATGGAAACTAAATCTCCATCTACACTATTCCATCAATCATTGCCAGCTTTGGTAAAGCAGGTTAAATACAGGGTAAAGCTGTCTCTGCATTGTTCCACTAAGAACTCCCACATTAGGTACAGTATAGCATGGATCATATGCAGAGTAAAGGCCTCTTTACTGTGTCTGTTCATCCCCAACGTATTAGTACAACTTTTCCATTTCCCATGGAGTTTAATGTGGATGACTGTGATGTAATCTACATTGGACATAAGAAAGATAAATCAGGGTATTTTCTAAATGGTGAAAAACTAGGAACTGTAGAGGAGCAAAGATTTTGGAAGTTCAAGTACACAAATCATTTGAAGCTAGTGGACAGGTTCAAAAAGTAAACAATAAGGCTAATGGAATGTTGGCCTTTATCTCAAGGGGGATGGAATACAAAGGGGTGAAAGTGATGCTTCAGTTGTATAGGGCATTGGTCAGACCCCATCTGGAGCACAGCGTTCAGTTTGGGCACCGCACCTCAGGAAGGATATATTGGCTTGGGAGGTGGTGCAGCACAAATTCACCAGAATGATAGCAAAATACTGCGGATGCTGGAAATCTGAAATAACAACAGAAAATGCTGGAAATACTCAGCAGGCCAGGCAGCATCCGTGGAGAGGGAAACAGAGTTAACGTTTCAGGTCTGGGACCCTTCATCAGAACTGGAAAAAGCTGGAGATGTAACAGATATTAAGCAGGTGCAGAGACGGGGGGGGGGGGGGGCGGGGGGTTAGGAGGGGAGGAAGGAATTGAAAGAACACCCTGTACTTTTGTAAGAGGCAGGAAAGATAAAATGTTGCAAATGGGAGTGGCAAAAATCATACTGCATGAAAAATGGGGGAAGGGATAATTATCTGAAATTGTTGAACTCAATGTTGAGTCCGGCAGGCTGCAAAGTGCCCAATCGAAAGATGAGGTGCTGTTCCTCGAGCTTACGTTGAGCTTCATTGGAACAATGCAATAGGCCGAGGACAGAGAGATCAGAGCGGGAGTGAAGCGGTGAATTAAAGTGACAGGCGACCGGAAGCTCAGGGTCACCCTTACGGACTGAACGGAGGTGTTCCGCAAAGCGGTCACCCAATCTGCATTTGGTCTCCCCAATGTAGAGGAGACTGCATCGTGAGCAGCGAATACAGTATATTAAATTGCAAGAAGTACAAGTAAATCGCTGTTTCACCTGGAAGGGGTGTTTGGGGCCCTGGACAGTGGGAAGGGAGGAGGTAAAAGGGCATGTGTTGCATCTCCGGCGCTTGCACGGGAAGGTGCCAGGTGAAGGAGAAGGGCTGTTGGGGGTGATTGAGGAGTGGACAAGGGTGTCGCGGAGGGAGCGGTCCCTTCGGAATGCTGAAAGGGGAGGTGAGGGGAAGATGTGTTTGGTGGTGGGATCACGTTGGAGGTGGCGGAAATGGCGGAGGATGATTCGTTGAATGTGGAGGCTGGTGGGGTGAAAGGTGAGGACAAGGGGAACCCTATCGTGGTTCTGGGAGGGAGGGGAAGGGGTGAGAGCAGAAGTGCGGGAAATAGAATGGACACGGTCAAGGGCCGTGTCAACCAAGGTAGAGGGCAATCCTCGGTTGAGGAAAAAGGAAGACATGTCGGAAGCACTAGTATGGAAGGTGACATCGTCAGAACAGACGCGGCGGAGACGGAGAAACTGGGAGAATGGAATAGAGTCATTACAGGAAGCGGGGTGGGAGGAAGTGTAGCCCAGGTAGCTGTGGGAGTCGGTGGGCTTGTAGTGGATGTTTGTTGAAAGCCGATCGCCAGAAATGGAGATGGAGAAGTAAAGGGAGGGATCTTCCCCTCACCTCCCCTTTCAGCATTCCGAAGGGACCGCTCCCTCCGCGACACCCTTGTCCACTCCTCAATCACCCCCAACAGCCCTTCTCCTTCACCTGGCACCTTCCCGTGCAAGCGCAGGAGATGCAACACATGCCCTTTTACCACCTCCCTTCCCACTGTCCAGGGCCCCAAACACCCCTTCCAGGTGAAACAGCGATTTACTTGTATTTCTTGCAATTTAATATACTGTATTCGCTGCTCACGATGCGGTCTCCTCTACATTGGGGAGACCAAACGCAGATTGGGCGACCGCTTTGCGGAACACCTCCGTTCAGTCCGTAAGGGTGACCCTGAGCTTCCGGTCGCCTGTCACTTTAATTCACCGCTTCACTCCCGCTCTGATCTCTCTGTCCTCGGCCTATTGCATTGTTCCAATGAAGCTCAACGTAAGCTCGAGGAACAGCAGCTCATCTTTCGATTGGGCACTTTACAGCCTGCCGGACTCAACATTGAGTTCAACAATTTCAGATAATTATCCCTGCCCCTATTTTTCATGCAATATGATTTTTGCCACTCCCATTTGCAACATTTTATCTTTCCTGCCTCTTACAAAAGTACAGGGTGTTCTTTCTATTCCTTCCTCCCCTCCTAACCCCCCTCCCCCCCTGTCTCTGCACCTGCTTAATCTGTTACATCTCCAGCTTTTTCCAGTTCTGATGAAGGGTCCCAGACCTGAAACGTTAACTCTGTTTCTCTCTCCACGGATACTGCCTGGCCTGCAGAGTATTTCCAGCGTTTTCTGTTGTTAGTTCACCAGAATGATACCAGCATAGAGGGTTAAATTATGAGGAGCGATTTCATAAACTTTTCTTATATTCCCTTGAGTAGAGAAGATTGAGAGGTGATCTGATTGAGGTGTATAAAATGTTAAAAGGGTTCGATAGGGTAGACACAGAAAAGTTATTTCCTCTGATGGGGGAATCAAGATCGAGGGGACATAACCTTAAAACTAGAGCTAGGCCATTTTGGAAATCAGGAAGCACTTTTTCCACACAACAGGTAGTAGAAATTTGTAATTATCTGTCCCAAAAGGTTGTGGATGCTGGTACAATTGAAGCTTTCAAGACTGAGATTGATAAATTTTTGTTAGGGAAAGATATTTAGGGATATGGAACCAAGGCAGGTAAATGGAGTTGAGGTACAGATCAGCCATGATCTAATTCAATGGCGGAACATGCTTGAGGGATTGAATGCTCTACTCCTGTCCCTATGTTCTTTGTGACATTTTTGTGTGAAAGTGCCAATTAATGCAGAATGATGGGCGATATTTCTGCTTTGGATTTACTAGGGACTGGACCGACTTATTTTATGTATAAAATAGAGAGCAGAAAGCGGGGACTTTCATCGCATATCACCAATACAGCAGTTGTCTTAGGGGGAGTGTTTGCTCGTGCTATTGGGGAGGGTTTAAACTAAAATGGCAGGGGGTTGTTAACCTGTGCAGGGAAACAGAGCAAAGGGAAGCAAGGATAGGAGCAAAAGACAGGAAGGAGAAAAGCAAAAGTGGAAGGCAGCGAAATCAAGGGTGCAAATCAAACAGGGCCACTAAATAATAATTCTAAAAGGACTAAGAGTTAAAAAACAAGCCTGAAGGCTTTGTGTCTTAATGCGAGGAGCATTCGTAATAAGGTGGATGAATTAGCTGCGCAACTATATGTAAACAGATATGATATAATTGGGATTATGGAGACATGGCTCCAGGGTGACCAAGGCTGGGAATTCAACATCCAGGGGTATTCAATATTCAGGAAGGACAGGCAAAAAGGAAAAGGAGGTGGGGTAGCATTGCTGGCTAAAGAGGAGATTAACACAATAGTAAGGAAGGATATTAGCTCTGATGATGTGGAATCTGTATGGGTAGAGCTGAGAAATACCATGGGGCAGAAAACGTTAGTGGGAATTGTATACAGACCACCAAACAGTCATGCGGAGGTTGGGGGTGGCATTTAATGGGAAATTAGAGACGCATACAATAAGGGCACTGCAGTTATCATGGGTGACTTTAATCTACATATAGATTGGGCTAACCAAATTAGTGACAACACTGTGGAGGAGAAATTCCTAGAGTGTATACAGGATGGTTTCCTGGACCAATATGTCGAGGAAGCAACTAGAGATCAGGCCATCTTAGACTGGGTATTATGTAATGAGAAAGAGTTGATTAGCAATCTTGTTGTGCGAGGCCCCTTGGGGAGGAGCGATCATAATATGATAGAATTCTTCATTAAGATGGAAAGTGAAGTAGTTGACTCAGAGACTAGGGTCCTGAATTTAAATAAAGGAAACTACGATGGTATGAGGCATGAGTTGGCTAGGATGGATTGGGGAATGTTACTTAAAGGGTTGATGGTGGATAGGCTATGTCAAACATTTAAAGATCGCATGGATGAACTACAGAATTTGTTCATTCTGTCTGGCATAAAAATAAAACAAAAAAGGTGGCGCAACCGTGGCTAACAAGGGAAATTAGGGATAGCATAAGATCCAGGAAGAGGACATATAAATTGGCCAGAAAAAGCAGGAAACCTGAGGATTGGGAGTAGTTTACGATTCAGCAAAGGAAGACAAAATGATTAATTAAGAGGGGGAAAATAGAGTATGAGAGTAAGCTTTCAGGGAACATAAAAACTGACTGTAAAAGCTTCTATAGATATGTGAAGAGAAAAAGATTGGTGAAGTCAAGCGTAGGTCCCTTGTAGTCAGAATCAGGGGAATTTATAATGGGGAACAAAGAAATAGCAGACCAATTAAATACATACTTTGGTTCTGTCTTCACAAAGGAGGACACAAATAACCTCCCAGAGATGTCGGGGAACATAGGGTCTAATGAGAGGGAGGAACTGAATGAAATCAGTATTTGTAGGGAAATGGTGGTAGGGAAATTGATGGGATTGAAGGCTGATAAATCCCCAGGGCCTGATAATCTACATCCTAGGGTACTTAAGGAAGTGGCCCTAGAATTAGTAGATGCATTGCTGGTCATCTTCCAAAATTCTATAGACTCTGGCACAGTTCCCATGGATTGGAGGGTAGCTAATGTAACCCCACTATTCAAAAAAGGTGGTAGAGAGAAAACGGGAAATTATAGACTGGACAAAGTCAACATGGATTTACAAAAGGTAAATCGTGCTTGACTAATTTCCTGGAACTTTTTGAGGATGTAACTGGTAGAATAGATAAGGGAGAACCAGTGGGTGTGGTGTATTTGGACTGTCAGAAGACTTTCAATAAGGTCCCACATAATAGATTAGCATGCAAAGTTAAAGTACACGGGATTGGGGGTAAGGTACTGACTTGGTTAGAGAACTGGTTGGCAGACAGGAAGCAAAGAGTTGGAATAAATGGGTCTTTTTCCGAGTGGCAGGCAGTGACTGGTGGGGTACAGCAGGGATTGGTGCTAGGACCCCAGCTATTCACAATATATATTAATGATCTAGACGAAGGGACTAGATGTAATATCTCCAAGTTTGCAGATGACACAAAGCTGGGTGGGCATGTGTGCTGTGAGGAGGATGCAGAGAAACTCCAGCATGATTTGGACAGGTTGGGTGATTGGGCAGCTGCATGGCAGATGCAGTATAATATGGATAAATGCGAGGTTATCCACTTTGGTGGCAAAAACAGGAAGGCAGATTATTATCTGAAAGGCAATAGATTGGGAGAAGGGGAAGTGCAACGAGACCTGGGTGTCCTTGTGCACCAGTTGCTGAAGGTAAGCATGCAGGTGCAGCAGGCGGTTAAGAAGGCAAATTGTATGTTGGCCTTCATAGCGAGAGGATTCGAATACAGGAGCAAGGATGTCTTGCTGCAGTTGTACAGGGCTTTGAGTATTGTGTGCAGTTTTGGTCACCTTATCGGAGGAAGGTTGTTCTTGCCATGGAGGGAGTGCAGCGAAGATTCATCAGACTGATACCTGGGATGGCAGGAATGATGTATGAGGATAGATTGGGTCAATTGGGCTTATATTCGCTGGAGTTTAGAAGAATGAGAGGGGATCTCATTGAAACCTATAAAATTCTAACAGGACTAGACAGACTAGATGCAGGAAGGATGTTCCCGATGGCGGGGGAGTCCAGTACTAGGGGTCACAGTCTAAAGATAAGGGGTAAGCCATTTAGGACAGAGATGAGGAGGAATTTCTTCACCCAGAGAGTGGTGAACCTGTGGAATTTTCTACCACAGAAGGCAGTTGAGGCCAATTCATTAAATATATTCAAGAAGGAATTAGATATATTTCTTAAGGCTAAAGGGATCAAGGGATATGGGGAGAAAGCAGGGACAGGGTACTGAATTTGGATGATCAGCCATGATCTCATTGAATGGCGGAGCAGGCTCGAGGGGCCTACTGGCCTGCTCCTGCTCCTATCTTCTATGTTTCTATGTTTCTATGTCTTGGGTATGCTAATCTGCAGTCAAGGGTTCAGATGATTTTCTGAACTAATTTCCATCAGTTCATCGTGCCATCTGAATTCTTCAATGTCATTACATTTTAATACCGCACCCTGAGTTAGCTACTGATTCTGTTTGGTCCTGTAACCCAAAATAGGTTCACGCGCATGTTGATATTTATCTTTGCGATTCTTACAATCTCTTCAGACCCACAGAATTAGATAAGAAAGTCACTCTGAGCCAAATCAGAATTGTGCCAGTGTTTCTGCTTAAACTTGCAGAGACCGGCACAATGGGATTGGTGTTAATTGGTTGATGGCAGTGGCCGACAGGGCTGTACGTGTCAATCTTCATGTTTGCTGCTCTGAGATAAAGAGGGCAGTCCCTATTCACATTCAGAGATAGTGATCCTGTTTTTATACAGCTCAACGACAACCTTAAATGAGCATTATTGTCATGGTTTCGGTTGTGGCCAACTGAGTACAAAGATAGATATGCTGCCAGTTCACCCTGTGCTTTTAAGTTATGCTAAAACATTTTAAAGGTCAATTTTACAGCAAATAGCAGCAAAGCATGGAATCCACCAAATACAAGAAAGAAATACTGGTATCAAAGGAAACCGAGAACAAAGGAGAGAGGAAAGGGTGCAGAAATGGTGAGAGAGTCAAGGTATGCCAGCAAGTCACAGCTTGCAAGAAGCAAAGCTGTAACATTCAAGGGGCCCTTGTCTTTTGTATGAGGTGGGGTTGGGCGGGGGAGGAGACTGTGATGTTTACTTCATCAGATTGCTTTCAATGACCCAAGGTATAGGCCAGACTCCATCTTTTGTGCCACACCAATGCCAAATGTACATCAATCTAACCCTGATGTGCTCTTCATTATGGAGCAGTGAGACTGCACCCAGTACCAACTTTAGGGACAAGCAACCAGGTCAAATGCCTGGATGCTCCAGGCAATGGGTGAGTCCCCACTAATTTAGGTCATATGTAGAGTACTGGAAAACATAAATTTAACTGCATACATCACCTTAAAAAGTGGTGTAGTCTAGTTCATGACACTGTTAAATTTTATGACAATTCATAGAATCATACAGTACAGAAGGAGGTGATTCAGCCCACTGTGTCAGTGCCGGCTCTTTGAAAGAGCTATCCAATTAGTCCCACTCTCCCGCTCTTTCCCCATAACCCAGCAAACTTTCCCCCTTCAAGTATATATCCAATTCCCTTTTGAAAGTTACTACTGAATCTGTTTCCGCCACCCTTTCAAGTAGTGCATTCCAGATCACAACAACTCGCTGCATAAAACAATGTCTCCTCATCTCCTCCCCGGTTCTTTTGCTAATTATCTTGAATCTGTGTCCTTTGGTTACCGGCCCTCCTGCCAGTGGAAACAATTTCTCCTTAGTTACTTTATTAAAACCTTTCATCATTTTTTTTAAAACACATCTATTAAATCTCCCCTTAACCTTCTCTGCTCTAAAGAAAATAATCCCAGCTTCTCTAGCCTGTCCACAATTGTTAAAAGGTAATGATGCCATTGTGGCAGAACCACTGAATGACTCTGACTGTACATAATTCTCTTTAACGATGTTCTAACATCAGCCTAAACCTGTACCATTGTGTTAGGCATTACTGTGTTCTGTATATAGAGTTTGCATGTACGGGGCGTGGCCCCTTTAAGAGCGTGGGAAAACACGGGCAACGCGATGACGTCACGTCGTAAACGTGATGACGTCACGTCGCAAGCCACGGGGCTGCCCAGGCAGTCCTCGTGGAGTCTCTGATCAGTAAAAAACTGTTTGCTTGTTCCCTTGTGTCGATCTCAGTTATTTATAGGAATTCGTCAATTCCTACATTGGTGACCCCATTTTTGTGAACGTTTTCACAAAAGAAGAGCACAGCATGGAGGCAAACTCTGTTTCACTAAAGCTGCCACAGTTCTGGGAGCAGCAAGCGACCTCGTGGTTTATTCAGGTCGAGGCCCAGTTCGCCCTGCGGAACATCGATGCGGATCAGACCAAATACCTGTATGTGGTCTCCGTACTCGACAGCTCTACCGCCTCTCGGATCGTCAGCCTCCTCAAAAAACCCCCAACGGAGCGCAAGTATGAAACCATCAAAGCGCGGTTACTGCAGGTTTTCGGGCTCACAAAATCGGAGCACATCCGTCGATTACTCGCGATGCCCGGCCTCGGGGACTCCAAGCCTTCAGAGTTGATGAGCCAAATGCTCACACTCCTGGGCTCAGAACCGGAATGCTTCCTGTTCCGAGAAATTTTCCTCAGCCAACTGCCTGATCAGGTGCAAGCTGCCCTGGCCAGATCTGAAATCGTGGACTGTTTTGCAACACTCGCTGCGGAGGCTGACAAAATTTTCGCTGTAACTCGGCAGTACTGCGCCGCCACGAGGCACCCATCCCCCGCAGACGCCGCCCCAGCTCGTCAGCCTGCTGGGCTGTGTTTCTACCACGCGCAGTTCGGCGCGAAGGCGAAGCGTTGCCGCCCTCCCTGCAGTTTTCCCCTAAAAAAAAACAACACCCAACAACTGCGACCGCCGAGGAATGGGTTTAACGGGCACCCCGCGGCCACGATGGCGATCAGCAATGCGGGAAAGTTGCTTTTCATCACCGACACTCTCTCCGGTCACTGTTTTATGTGCGACACCGGAGCACAGTGCAGCATTTTACCGCGTCTGCCCTCGATGTGCAGACGGGGAATCACGGCTCAACCCTTGAAGCGGCCAATGGTGGAACAATTCGGACCTTCGGCAGACGGCGAGTTGAGGTGTGCTTCGGGGGGGAACGCTTTCCCTGGGAGTTTGTTACGGCCAAAGTTTCCCAGCCCCTCCTCGGCGCGGATTTCCTGTGCGCCAACAGCCTCCTGGTCGACGTTAGGAACCGGCGGCTGATCAATGCAGCAACTTTTATTTCTCTCCCGTGTTACCGCAGTAACACTACGTCCCGCACCGTCTCCTGTGCTTTCCCGACTCCTGATGAGTTCGCTCGCCTGCTCAGTGAATTCCCCGACCTGACAAGACCCACGTTCTCCTCCACAGCCATGAAACATGGTGTGGGACACCACATCACCACCAACGGCCCCCCGGTCTACACGCGGGCCCAGCGCCTGGAACCTGGCAAGCTGGCTGTCGCAAAGGCGGAGTTCGCCACCATGGAATGGTTAGGGATTATTCGCCGGTCGAATAGTCCCTGGTCTTCACCCCTCCATATCGTCCTGAAGCCTGGCGGCGGATGGCAGCCATGCGGCGACTATTGACAACTAAACGACGCCACCACTCCTGATCGGTACCTGATTCCCCATATCCAGGATTTCTCTGCCCCTTTGGCAGGGAACACCGTTTTCTCAAATGTCGACCTCGTCCGAGGCTACCACCAGGTCCCAGTTCATCCACAGGACATCCAGAAGACCGCAGTCATCACCCCATTCGGCCTCTTCGAGTTTTTACGGATGCCATTTGGGTTAAAGAACGCCACCCAGGCTTTCCAACGCCTGATGGACTCAGTGCTGCGGGACCTCAAGTTCCTCTTCGTCTATCTGGACGATATTCTAATCGCCAGTCCTACCAAGGAAGAACACACCTGCCACCTATGCACCCTTTTTCGACGCCTCAGCCAACACGGCCTGATTATCAACCCGGCCAAGTGTCAGTTTGGCCTGCACCAAATTGATTTCCTGGGGCATCGCATCACCTCAGAGGGAGCGGCTTCTTTACCTTTGAAGGTAGAGGCGGTGACATCCTTTCCACGCCCGTAGAACATAAAGGCCCTGCAGGAATTCCTAGGCATGGTAAATTTTTACCACCATTTCGTGCCTAAGGCGGCACTACTCATGCAGCCCCTGTACGAGGCCCTCAAGGGCAAGACTGGCAAGAACACGGTAGACTGGACGGATGACATGGCCCGAGCGTTCGCCGACACCAAAAGCGCCTTAGCCAGCGTGACTATGCTGGCGCACCCGCTGCCAGGAGCCACCATCGCCCTCGCCACCGACGCATCAGACTACGCAGTCGGTGCCGTGCAACAGCAGTGGGTGAACGGGACGTGGCAGCCGTTGGCATTCTTCAGCCGTCAACTACGGCAGAACGAGAGAGCATACAGCATGTTCGACCGGCAGCTGCTCGCTCTTTTTCTGGCCATCCGCCATTTTCAGTTTCTCCTGGAAGGACGTCCTTTCACCGCCTTTGTGGACCATAAGCCACTGACCTTTGCAATGTCCAAGACCGCCGAACCATGGTCAGCCCGACAGCAGCGTCAACTGACCTACATATCCGAATTCACCACGGATATACGGCACGTGGCCGGTAAGGACAACCTGGTGGCAGACTGCCTCTCCCGCGCGTTCGTCAATACGGTTCATTTGGGCATCGACTACGCCCTCATGGCAGTGGACCAAGCCGCAGACCCGGAAGTCCAAGCTTACAGAACGGCCATCACTGGCCTCCAGTTGGCCGACGTCAAGTTCCATTCGGCAGGTACCACGCTGTTGTGTGATGTCTCCGTACAGGATCCTCGCCCTGTCATGCCGGTCGTCTGACGCCGCAAAGTGTTCGATGCCATACATGGGTTGTCACACCCTGGAATGAAGGCCTCTCAGAAACTGATGTCCGTGAAATTTGTATGGCATGGCATGCACAAAGATGTCCGCGACTAGGCCAACACCTGCGTGGTCTGCCAAAAGGCCGAGGTACAGCGACACATCAAAGCTCCATTGGCCGCCTTCACAGTTCTGGAGCGCCATTTCGACTATGTCAACGTCGACCTAGTAGGACCACTCCCACCCTCCCATGGTTTTTCACACATCCTGACCATGGTTGACCGCACCACCAGATGGCCAGAGGCGGTTCCCCTGTCATGCACTACTTCGGCGGACGTGGCCAGGGCGTTCATTTCCTCCTGGATCGCCCATTTCGGAGTGTCCGCAGATATTTCGTCGGACAGGGGACCGCAGTTTCCCTCCGAACTCTGGAATGCGGTGGCCCAAGGACTCGGTGTCAAATTACACCGCACCACAGCCTACCACCCACAGGCGAATGGCCCCTGCGAATGCTTTCACCGCTCAATGAAAGCTGCCCTGAGGGCCAGCCTCCAGGACGCTGGATGGGCAGACAAGCTACCGTGGGTCCTGTTGGGCCTTCACACGGCCCCCAAAGAAGACCTTCACTCTTCATCAGCGGAACTCGTGTACGGTCAGCCGCTGCGAGTCCCAGGGGACTTCCTACCAACATCTACGGAGCCGTGGTCCGCGTCTGCCCAGCTTGCTAGTCACCAAGAGGCGGCCAGATGTTTCGCACCGGTGCCCACTTCGCACCATGGGCCGCAGAGGTCACACGTTCCCACGGAGCTTCACAAGGTGGAGTACATTTTTATTCGCCATGATGCACATAGGGATCCGCTCAAGGCCCCATATACCAGTCCCTTCCGCATGTTGGAAGCAGGGGACAAAACCTTCACGATAGATGTCGGTGGTAAACCGGACCACATTTCGGTTGACCGTTTAAAGCCAGCGCATTTAGACCTCGACCGCCCCGTCGAGACAGCACAACCGCTGAGACGGGGTCGGCCACCCATCGTCGTTACGGCAGATCAAGTGCGACCGCCCACCAAACTGCCAGCCGCCCAGCAGCCTCCGCCTCGAGAGTACAGGAGTCGTTCTGACAGGCTTGTCAGACCCCCTCACCATTTGACTTTGTCCGTTAAAGCGAATTCTGGGGGGGCACATGTGGCAGAACCACAGAATGACTCTGACTAACTGTACATAATTCTCTTTAACGATGTTCTAACACCAGCCTAAACCTGTACCATTGTGTTAGGCATTACTGTGTTCTGTATATAGAGTTTGCATGTATGGGGCGTGGCCCCTTTAAGAGCGCGGGAAAACGTGGGCAACGCGATGACATCACGTCGTAAACGTGATGACGTCACGTCGCAAGCCACGGGGCTGCCCAGGCAGTCCTTGTGGAGTCTCTGATCAGTAAAGACCTGTTTGCTTGTTCCCTGGTGTCGATCTCAGTTATTTATAGGAATTCGTCAATTCCTACACCATTTTATATTAACAGGAACATAACAATTAATGCTAGTGATCTTTTAGTTTGTAGTAAAGATTTTTTATCTCCAAATCTGGTTGGTCGCAGGATATTTTATCTCTTGAACATTCTCTGTAAAGTTCAACAAACACGCAGTATTGATTTTGAGGCACCAACTGTTGCTTTCATCCAATTGGACAGTATCTGAAAATTCTAGAACTCGGTGCTGACTGTGACCAAATAATTGCTACCTATGCATCGCATGTCAGTTTGTCTGTGGATGAAATGACACTGAATCATACTACAGCAGTCAAGAAACGCTTGTATCTTAGCTCAAAAACAAAAGGATTTCACAGGGCAAGCCAACCGCATTTTTCTGCATCACAAGAGACAGAAATTGGGAAAAGTTCCATCTCTGTTGAACAAAGTCTTTGACTCGGCTTTGACCTGAGACGCTAGATCTTAGAGAAATGGTGAAAAACGTGCCAACAGAATCAGAGGACTCTGACATACAAGGAAAGCCATATAGAGGTCGTTCAGATGTTGTCTGATGACCCAGCACTATAACCAGAAAGACTAAATGATGCACAAAGATGCAAATCGTCGAAAGAGGTCCCAAGCAAATAATGGACTTTGAATTTCCACAAAATAACGATAACATTCCATGATGCTTTATGTAAGGAGAACTATTACATCCACCTGAAAAATGGAGATAAACTTCACCGAACATAGTATGTGCTTTTTCAGTCTTCAGATAAAAAGTGTTTAGCTTTTGCTGTTTTTATTTTGGAAGATGTGAAAGATCATGAACATTCACCAGCACACGTGCACATCATGGAGGAGGCATGGCGGTACCTGAAAGCAGTGATTAGTGACAATAGAACTATCACCAATGTCAATATGGAGTTACTTGCAATGGAAAAAATGACTGGGGATGTCGCTTTCAAAGAAACATGTTTGCGTTGTTTTTCATTTGGTAGAACGGAATTTGGCAGTTTGTGAAACTATATTAAAAAATCTTCATGATCGTCGTAATTGAAATTTCCTTGGTCACGTTGAACTGCTGGCTAAGTTTGACTCCATAATGAGTGAACACTGGAGGTGAATTGGGAAAAGAAAAATTGTTGATCAATACCTCAGTAAAGATATTCAAAATGAATTGATTTCCCAAATGGGAAAGCTCATCCTTCAGGCTGTTGTTGAACAGGTTCACCATGCAAAGTATTTTGATGTGATCATGGACAGCACACCAGACATTTGCCATACCGGGCAATTGTCAAATGACAATGCGCATTGTTAATTTTGAATTATCAGTTGGTGCTTCAATTTCAGAACATTTTACTGGATTTCTTGCTGTTGAGACGGCTTCCGCTGAAGCCTTATGCAATACCTTGTTGAGCCACCTCGAGTATTTAAATACTCTCAAAGCATTGGTGCATCATGCAAATTGGAAAAAGGACAGTGCAACTGCATCAGAGGCACGGAGCCTTGCACAAGCGATCTCTTCAGGGCTCTTCTCAGTATTTTGTGCTTTATGGCACGATGTTTTAGTTCAAATCAATTGCGCCAGCAAACTGTTTCAGAGCCCTAATGTAGCGATGGATGCCCTTAAAAATGAAACTCATGCAGTGCTTAAAGTTCTGTAAGATTATTTGCATCAACTTACATTTGTGCACGGCAAATCGCAGATCAGATGGACATTGAGATAATATTTCCAGAAGAGAGGAACTGAAGGAAGAAAGTGATCTTTAAGTATGAATGTTCAGATGATGTCCCTAAAAGTCCTGAGGTGAAATTTAAGCGAGATTTCTTCCTTCCATTAGTTGATACAGCTGTAACCAGCCAGAGCAAAACAATTTATTTCTCTCTCTCTCTCATGAACCTCTCAGATTATCAAACTGGCTCCTACATTCAATTTACTTTTTAATATCCCATGATAGCAACAGCAAGAATGAACCGGTCCTCAGATTTGCATCTCTGGCTGGCTTCCACAGGTACAGGGTGTGTAAGATTTGCAAAATTTCTACTTTTCCCCGAAGGTTGTTATTAATAAACGAGACCCTGCGTGGACATTTTAAATCAAAAAGGGTACCCAAGATGGTGTCCGTGCCTCGTGGCAGAAAGCCTGTGAGATTTTAAAATGGACCCTGCAATGCAGACAGCTTGTGGATCGAAACCCAAGCTGCAGGTTTCTGTGAAGAGAGACTTTGTATTTTGAAACCAGACAGGACTCTGAATTATGCATTGGACCGAATTGGAGACAAATCTAAATTCAGTTTAGGCCTATAGTTCAGGCCATCAAGCAGTCTACATATATAATCGGAAACAGATTAACAGAGCCATCGAGGCTGGACAGGCCCATCAAGGAACTTTCATGACAATACAAGTCAATTATTGGGACGGTAGACGCGATTACCGGCCATCTAAAAACAGTTAGTATGGATTGCTACCATTATTTAAAATAGCCTGCCAAGATTAAGACAAAGAACTAACCTGGATTTCGCGCGCAGATAAGGGTTTTCGAAAAAGGTATAATTGAAGGCCCCTGGGTAGCAATCGGTGTGCTGTGTGCTGCTGCTCTCTCTGCTCTCTCCGCTCTTCGGCCCCTCGCCCTCATGGCTGCCGCTCTTTCCCCGTCCCGCACTTACCCCCTGGCCTTTGCCTGTGCCATTCCACACTCCATCTGGAATCGCCCCGGCACCGGGTCAGGCGGACATGGACAATTCAGGCCAGGCGAGGCGGGACGCGATGAGGGGAGGAGGGAAGACCACCGGAGGGAAGGCCACCTGAGGAAGACCGGCTGAAGAAGACCAACTGAGGAGACGAACTGAGGGGAGGCTTCGAATTATCGGGCCTTCAGCCTCAGCCGACCTTCGAATAGCTGCACACGAACTCAAACTGTCGGCTAGCGACGAAGAATGATCCCTGCAAGGTAAAGTACCAAACAGAGACTTTGGCCCCGATTTTCTCCCAGCTGTCGGGCGGGTTTTCAGGCGGGCGGGGGCCGAAAATCGGAGAAATAGGGGGTCGCGACCCCACCAGCCCGATTCCCTGCCCTGCCCAACTTTCGCCCCCGTGTTTCAGCGGGACCCGAATCAGTCCTGCCCGCCGCAGGCGGGAATCGTCGACGGGAGTCTAATGACCAATTATTAGCATGGTTAAACCTATTTTCAGGGGCCCTTGCAATTTTCTGGCTTCCCCCACGTAAACCACGCCTGGTGGGAACACCGCTGATGAAACCTGGCGTGAATAGAGTTGGCTTGCTTGCTTTCAGCTGCAGGTCAATCAGGACTGAAGAGATTTAAACAGGCAGCATTTGCAGGCTGCAGGACCTTGTTGCTGAAGTCTTGGGGCAACTTTTTGAATGCTTAGGCACAGCTGTGGAAGGTTGGAGCCTCACACACTTCTCCAGTGTGAGCTCCTGGGAAGCTCTTCTCACCACCCTAACTCAGCGCCTCCTCAACGGAGGCATCTGCCAGAAGCATGGGAGGCCTTTTGTTCCTTCCCTTCCTGGCATTAGAGGATCTCCAACAGCAGAGGAGGCTGGAGCAACTCCAGCAACAGCATCACCAGCAACAACAACAGCACCAGCAGGAGCGGCAGGCTGCGGCTCAGTGACCTGGGGCAGCACAGGCCAGAAGGGGCCAGCGCATGGAAGGCCGTCGGCGCAGGAGATACCCCCCAAACAGGGTCTACAGACACAGGGTCAGCTACCTCAACATGACTGAGCAGTAGTTGCAGAGGTGGCTACAACTTTCGCGAGAGGTTGTGACTGACTTCTGCGCAATACTGCAGCAAGACCTGGAGCCCAGAGCACCAGGTCCACACTACTTACCAGTGGCCATCAAAGTCACCACCGCACTCAACTTTTATGCCTCAGGCTCCTTCCAGTGATCAGCAACAGGCATCAGCAGCATCTCTCAGGCGGCCGCACACACTTGCATCACGCAGGTAACCGATGCCCTCATTGCCCTCGCGCACAATCACATCCATTTCACCCGGGATCGCGCAAGTATGACGGCGTGAGCGCGTGGATTAGCTCAGCTGGCAGATTTTCCAAGGGTGCAGGGTGTCATTGACTGCACACATGTGGCCCTTAGGGCACCCCACTGCAATCCAGGAGTTTTTGTTAATCGCAAGGGCTTCCACTCCCTTAACGTTCAGCTGGTGTGTGACCACAAGAAGGTGATTTTGCATGTTTGTGCCAGGTTCCCTGGCAGCTGCCATGACTCCTTCATACTGCGCCAGTCTACTGTGCCTCCGCTATTCAGTCCGCCAAACGAACTTCAGGGATGGCTACTTGGAGACAAGGGATAGCCCCTGCGCTCTTGGCTAATGACGCCATTGAGGAGACCAGCCAGTGAAGCTGAGGAGCGCTACAACTCCAGCCACATTACTACCAGATGCATTATCGAGCAAACCATCGGATTGCTGAAGATGCGCTTCAGATGCCTCGATAGATCAGGTGGAGCCCTACAGTACTTATCAGCCAGGGTCTCCAAAATCGTCGTGGTGTGCTGTGTGCTTCACAACATGGCACAGCGTCGTGGCTTGTCGATTCCGCAGAACCAAGAGGCTCCTCACAGAGCCACCTCGGATGAGGATGATGCTGAGGAGGAGGAGGAGGAGGAGGAGGAGGAGGATGGAAATGAGCATCCTGCAGAGGCCCGCCAACCAGCGGCACCAGTGCGCGAGAACATTGCTGGGCGGAATGCAAGGAACGCACTCATCCTGGGCAGATTTGTGTAGCCTGGCACATCAAACACTGCAGCCTCACTGTTTCTTAACTGACCATGGACAGTGGCCCATGCCTACACATTCCTACCTATTTGACCAGCTTGCTGACATCTGCAAGTTATCCTAAGGCCTCTATGTGATATCCCCATTCGCCAAATGACAGACGCCATAACTGCAGCAGCTGCCACCAGGTTTTTTATGTACAGGAAAATGATGGCATTAAAACTATTTACAAGACTGGATGGTGGAATAGTTATGTGAATGTGAGCATAGAGAGATACAGAATGGGTAAGGGTGCATGGATGTGACTGTGAAGTGGGATGTGGAGGAAGAGATTGCTGAAGCTGAGTGCTGTTGGGGAAAGGCAATAGGGATCAGGTTGAGGGTAATGGAAACTTCGTACTTGCTTTCCCTGTGCAGTGAAGGTCATGGAAGCGCTTCTTGCACTGCATCCAGGTGCGACGGGTGACTCCCAGAGAGTTTACCTCTGCTGCCACCTCCATCCAGGCAGCCCTGGACTCTTTAGGAGGCCTCTTCCTCCCTGAGTGAGGGTAGAGGACCTCCCTGTGGGCCCTTACCCAATCCACCAAGGTCTGCAGTGACGTCTCGTTGAATTTGGCCGCAGCTCGGCCTCTGCCGCTGGTAACAGCTGGTGCAGGCTCCTCTGCCATTGTGCAAGAGTGGTTGAGAAGCCTGCAGAGGTGGAGAAGCTTGCTGGACACTTTAAAAGCACCACGAATGATGACATCATACTATGGAGCTTTCTGACTGGAAATGGACACTTAGCAAGGCTGCCCACACGCTGGAACATAATTGGCCACTCGAGGGAAAATTGCATCCAGCTGGCTGACCCATTTTTTTTCGGGTCGGAACCCCACATTCGGGGAACCCGAACATTTCCCGCATGATCCAGAAAATCGGGCCTTTTAACTTTGGGGTACTCGAACCTGGACAACGCCCTTGCAGCGCCCGGGGACCACGTGATGACGGCAGGCTCCAGAGAGCACCAAGAGTGAACCCTGAACCCCACTGCTGTTTTGAGTCCAACAAACTTTTTGATTGGTGAGCATGAAGTTCTGACCCCTCATAGCTTAATCTAGTTAGGTATAGCGGGTGGGATAAGGATAAGGGGATTGATAGGATAGTGGTTTTCCCTCGATGTGCCGTGTGTTCCTCATTCCCTGTATAAGTATATAGTTATTCTTTTGTATTTTTTGCCTGTAGTAGTGTACACAAGTAATTTTCCGTAAGATTGTATCAGTTTTTCCTTTTCAATAAAATCTTGGTTTTTTGTTTACATCCAACCACCTGTCTACTCGAGTCTTCTCTGCACCGCCGCCTTGTACCCAAGTCCGGTGTCTAGATCCCAGGGGCGTGGGAGCAATTCAAACCACTCACAAAACAGTCAGAGGCATAACTGACTGGGCGTACGCGCCAAACACCACTACACGCCACCCCCTACAGGTGCCATCAATTGCACACATGTGGCAATCCGAGGACCTACAGATCAACCAGGAGTATTTGTCAACTGCAACAGATTTCATTCAATCAATGTTTAGCTGGTCTGCAACCACAAGAAAAGCTTCATATAGGTCTGTGCTAGCTTCCCTGGGAGCTGCCATAATGCTTTCATATGGAGTTCAACATCCCAACCTGTTCTTACCTGGATGTACCCTTAAGGGGTGGCTGCTAGGTGACAAAGGATACCCCCTTCAAACCTGGCTGATGACACCTCTGAAGAACTCGACCAATGAACCCCAAGATCGCTCCAATGACAGCCATATGATAACCAGATGTATCATTGAGCAATCCATCCGCATGCTCAAGACACGCTTCAGGTGCAGGTCTGGAGGCGTCCTTCAGTACTCGCCAGCGAGGGTCTCTAGGATAATCGTTGTGTGTTGCACTCTGCACAACATAGCAAAGCAGTGAGGACTAGACATGAAGGATAAACAAGCCGCTCATCACTCATCATCTGATGAGGATTCCAATGGCGAGGAGGAGGGGGAAGAGGAAGACGAGGCACCTAATGCCAGGCCAGCCGCTCACCATGCTGATCGTGATGTCAGGGATTCCCTAATAGCTCGAAGGTACAGTTAGTCACTCACACTGGACCAAAGTAGCTATCACATGCCCTGGTAAGAGCGTGGACAGGCGCCTTCCGATGCGGACTTCTCCACAGCTGTCCCTACCACCACTCTCTGCTCGTGACCACTTGTGAACTGTGAGTCACCAGGTGAGATCCCACCTAACTCTCTAACAGGACCCACTATAGTGCACATATCTGCACTGGTACCCGGTAAGCATATAGCCTGCGACAGTGCACCCTTAGAAGAATCAGCTTGTCTGAAGAATTGTCATCTTGAAAGTCAACAGACTGCTGTTGTACGTGTCAGGAGGAGAGAAGAGGCGGATATGAATTAGTACTGACAATGTCAAAATGTTTCTACTGAGTATAATTTAGATGGTCATATTTCACTCGTTGCTGAAATCAAGTCAACATGAATGAGTCTTGTATGAGATGTGGGTTGGAGATATTTAATTCTGTCCCAGGCAGCTGCGAAGTCTCAGTCTGTCCATGTCCGATGTTCAGAGATGCATTGATCTCCATGGCCTCTTCCTCTGATGATGTCAACTGCACTCTCTGTGGGGGCCCATCTCCGGTCCTCTCCCTCTTGTTCTGTGCTCGCTTCTCCTGCAACGGGGGAATGGCAGACCAATGGACCTGAAATTGCGGTCGGAGGCTTCCCGCGGGTGAATGCCTCCGATCTGCAAGAAAAGTATGCACCTACCTGGTGCCTCTGTATCTTCGGACTCTTGCAGTCCTGGATCTGCAGGCGTACACCTGCGTAAAGGCCCACGTATCCCAGGGCTGCAGGCAGTTCGCAAACGTCCCTGGGATCACGTGGGCCGGCCCAACCATTTAAAAAGGGGGATTCCCATTATGCTTCCCATTATGCATAAACATATTAGGAATGACAGAAAAAACACACTTTCACACAACCTAAATAAAAATAAAACACCACATGTTTAAAATTAAAGAAATACAATTTAATTAAACATTTAAAACAAAAATTTAAGTTTTTGAAAAATAAATTTAAATATTTTTAAAGGGGCCAATAATAACCTAAACTAATTTAAAAGATTTTTTGAATGTTTAAATGATTTATAAAAATGTTATTTTAATATTTATTTTCACCCTTACACTGGTAAAAGGCGGCCTTATGCCTGCTTTTACCAGGCGTAAGGGTTTCGTGAGCATTCGCTGGGCAGTAGTTGGGCAAATAGCCCAACACTCCGCCAGCGAATGACCATTTCCTGCTCAGGCAGGGGATCTATCAAGCTGAAACTTGACAGGTCGCAAGTTCCGGGTTTTCCCGCACGCGCAGCACATGCAGAAACCTGGGACCTGTGGGGCACTGTGTGTGCGTACGCGGTCATAGGCCCCGTAAAGTCCAGGCCTATGAGTGTCTGTGAGCCATATGTTCACCCGATGGATGCAGTGCATTCGGTGAGGGTGACTATCAGGCAGGTGTATCACATTGCATAAAGGATTGGGATGAGTGGCAGTGGTGGATGGGAGGTGAGGAAGTGCATTGAAAGTGAATGAAGTGTGCTCTTCAAACTTAAGTGGGTGTGAGGAATAATGTGATGGAGTACTCTTGACAAGACAGAGTGGGGGAGCGGTGGTTGTGCACTACAGGATGTAGGTGAATCTACAACTGTACTCAGCTTTCCTGACCTGGTTTGGTCATTAAAGCGCTTCCTGCACTGGATCCAGGTACAGGACACAATAGTCCCGCTGCTGACCTCCTCAGCCATGTCTAACCATGCCTTCCGCCTTCTTGGTGACAGCAGCAGGTTTCTTCTTCCCATTGCTGGGGAGGATTACCTCCTTCCTGCTCCTTACTGCCCCCATCAAGTGAGACGTCGTTAAAGCGGGGCGCAGCCTTTGAACATCCTGAGTCCATCTTGTACGTTTGCCATCTCTTTGCAAAGTCTCCCAAATCCTCCAAGTTCTATCTTTGAATTGGCCATTTAAATATTCGAGCAGAGATCGTGTCTTGCGGGTGTGTATCACACCCGCTGACGCGCATTGGAGGCACGAAACCCGGAAGTAAAATGATAATTAGGTGCGCATGTTGAAATCGGACATTCCGACCCGGTGAAAATTCTTCTGAGTTTCGCGCCCGCTATCGCCCCCCACCCCCGCCACCCCCACCACTCAGAACCCACCTCTGGGTTGTTATCTGGCCCATGTGTCCTCCTTGTCATACAAACTTCCAGCCATTCCTCGTGTGGAGTGATAGTGAATAGACCTGTTTAGAGCTTCTCCTGCATTTTCTTGTTTTGTAAAGTTTTAGCACATTAAACTCAGTTTGTTAACTACTAGTGAGTTTATAGATTCTTTGCTAGGAGTGCAGAGACTCCTACATTGGTGACCCCGAATCCTCGCGATCGTTTTTCACGGTGAACGCAGAACACGGGCCAGGAATGGAGGCCAACGCAGTGGCCTTGAAGCTCCCCCAATTCTGGGAACAACAGGCAGCCTCTTGATTTGTGCAAGCCGAGGCGCAATTTGAACTCCGCAATGTCGTACAGGACCAGACCAGATATCTCCACGTGGTCTCCGCCCTCGATAGCTCGATGGCGTCGAGAATCATCAGCCTTCTGGAGAGTCCCCCGAATGCTGACAAGTATGTAGCCATCAAGACACGATTGCTGCAGGTATTTGGTCTTACCAAAGCGGAGCGCGCTCACCGTTTACTGACGCTACCAGGGTTAGGTGACTCCAAACCCTCGGAGCTTATGAGCCACATGCTGACTCTCCTGGGGTCCGAGCCCCAGTGTTTTCTGTTTTGCGAGCTGTTCCTTACTCAGCTCCCTGAGTAAGTCCAGGCAACCCTCGCCTGAGCAGAAACTGCAGACTGCGTCACGCTCGCCGAAGAGGCAGATAAGATTTATGCAGTCCGGCAACAGTACTGCGCCATAGCACAACGCCCCGCCACGAGGAGCCCGGCCCCGGCTCCGACCACGGCGCCTCCGACGACCAGTTACTGTTACTACCATGTTCATTTCGGCCCAAAGGCCCGCTGCTGCCGCCCACCGTGCAGTTTCGTTACCAGACCGTCGAATAGACCGCCGCGAGTCAAGCACGCCGATCCCAGTACTTCCCCCGCGGCCACGATGGCGATCGGCGCTTCCGGGAAACTCACCTACTTAACCGACTCCATCTTGGGCCGTCGTTTTCTATGCAACACGGGGGCGCAATGCAGCACACTTCCCGCCTCGGTCACCGACCTTCGGTCCGGCAGACGGGGTCCCCCTCTGCAAGCGGCCAACGGGGGTTCGATCCGCACTTGCGGAAAGCGGCTCGTCCAAGTCTGTTTCGGTGGACAGCTTTTCACCCGGAATTTCATCACCGCTCAAATCTCGCAGGCCCTGTTGGGTGCTGACTTTTTGGGCGCCAACGGCCTGTTGGTGGACGTGAAAAATCGACGCCTCGTTCATGCCGCCACGCTCGACGATATTTCAGGTGCGCGCAGCACGGCTGCGTCACACACGATTTCATGTGCGCGGCCACCGCCCGACGATTTCGCCCATCTCCTCGAAGAGTTCCCCGAGCTGACGAAGCCCACCTTTTCGGCTTTGACCGTCAAGCATAGGGTGAAGCATCATATTTCGACTACCGGCTCTCCCGTTTATGCCAGGGCGCGACGTTTAGAGCCCAGCAAACTATCGGCAGCAAAGGCGGAGTTTGCCGCGATGGAGAAAATGGGGATCATCCGTCGGTCCAGTAGTCCCTGGTCCTCCCCGCTCCACATCGTCCCCAAGCCCGGCGGAGGACGGCGGCCCTGTGGTGATTATCGCCGCCTCAATGAGATAACGACGCCCGACCGCTACCCCACTCCCCATATACAGGACTTCTCAGCACATTTGGCGGGGACGTCCATCTTCTCGAAAGTCGACCTCGTCCGTGGTTACCACCAGGTGCCAGTGCACCCTCAAGATGTCGAAAAGACGGCGGTCATTACCCCCTTTGGACTTTTTGAATTCCTACGAATGCCCTTTGGACTTAAGAATGCGGCGCAGGCGTTTCAGCGCCTCATGGATTCAGTCCTGCGGGACCTTGATTTTTTATTTGTTTATTTGGATGATATTCTGATTGCCAGCACCTCCAAGGAGGAACACCTCGAGCACCTTCGGGTCCTTTTTCGATGGCTTCAGCAGCACGGCCTCATCGTTAACCCGGACAAATGCCGTTTCGGCCGAGCGCAACTTGATTTCCTGGGCCATCGCATAACCCCCGCTGGGGCAATGCCACTTCAAGTCAAGGTGGAGGCGATCGCGGAGTTCCCGAAACCACAATCCATGAAAGCCTTACAGAAGTTCCTGGGGATGGTGAACTTCTATCATCGTTTCATCCCCAGGGCAGCGCAGCTCGTGTCCGCTCTACGAGGCCCTCAGGGGCACGACGGGAAAGGAGCCCGTGGTATGGTCGCAAGACATGGATCGCGCCTTCGAGGAGACGAAGACTGCGCTCGCCAACGCGACCATGTTGGCACACCCCCTGCCGGGAGCTACCATCCCACTCACGACGGACGCGTCAGACTACGCGGTGGGAGCCGTCCAGGAGCAGTGGTTCGATGGCGCGTGGCAACCTCTGGCCTTTTTTAGCCACCAGCTACAACGGCATGAGCGCCGATACAGTACCTTCGACCGAGAGCTGTTGACTTTGTTTTTAGCCATCCGCCATTTTCGTTTCCTCCTCGAAGGGCGCCGCTTCATCGCGTTTGTTGACCACAAGCCATTGACGTTCACAATGGCCAAGTCTGCGGAACCATGGTCGGCTTGGCAGCAAAGGCAGCTGACGTACATATCGGAGTTCACCACCGACGTCCGGCATGTGGCCGGTAAGGACAACGTCGTCGCCGATTGCCTATCCCGCGCTGCCGTCCAGACCGTCCAATTGGGCATTGACTACACACAGATGGCAGCTGACCAAGCGGCCGACCCGGAGACCCAGGTTTTTCGTTCGGTTCCAGCCAGCCTCCAGCCGAGGGATGTGCCGTTCCATTCCGCAGGTACTACTCTGCTCTGCGATGTTTCGTTGGGTGCACCCCGTCCGATTGTCCCGTCTAAATGGTGCCGGGCTGTTTTCGATGCCATACACAGCCTATCGCATCCTGGAGTGCGGGCGTCGCAAAAGCTGCTGGTCTCCAAATTCGTATGGAGGGGAATACACAAAGACGTCAGAGACTGGGCGAACACTTGTGTTGTTTGCCAATGAGCCAAGGTGCAGCGGAATGTCAGGGTCCAGCTCGCCATCTTCGAGGTCCCGGAGCGGCGATTCGATCACATTCACATTGACCTAGTGGGCCCGCTTCCACCGTCCCGGGGCTTTACGTACCTTTTGACAATGGTGGATCGCACCACGAGGTGGACGGAGGCAGTCCCCATGACGTCCACCACCTCTGCGGATGTTGCTCCAGCTTTCGTTTCATCATGGGTAGCCCGGTTTGGTGTCCCTGCGGATATTTCGTCAGATCGTGGGCCGCAATTTTCGTTTGAACTGTGGAGTGAGGTGGTTTCCGTGTTGGGCGTTAAACTCCACAGCATTACGGCCTATCACCCACAAGCAAACGGCTTGTGCGAGCGGTTCCACCGTTTCTTGAAGGCGTCGCTCAGGGCCAGCCTTCTGGATGCATCCTGGGTCGACAAACTGCCGTGGGTGATGTTAGGACTCCGCACGGCACCGAAGGAAGATCTCCAGTCGTCGTCGGCGGAGATGGTTTACGGGCAACCTCTTCGAGTTCCGGGTGAATTCCTGCCGTCCCCTACGCGGCCATGGTCTGCGGCCAGGTAAAGAGAGACCCACCGGGATGCAGCCCGCTGTTTCCGCCCAGTTCCGACTTCACAGCACGGTTTGCCTTCGTCCAACGTCCCGGGGGCGTTGTCGAAGGCCAAGTTCATTTTTGTGCGCCAAGACGGCCATCGTACCCCGCTCGCACCTCCTTACGCAGGGCCCTTCCAGGTTTTGCAGGCAGGGGACAAGAGTTTTGTGATCGACGTCGGGGGCAAGCCTGATCACATCTCTGTCGATCGCCTTAAGCCTGCGCACCTAGACCTCGAACGACCGATCGAGCTGGCGCAGCCTCCGCGCCGCGGCTGGCCACCGGCCACCGCCACACCTGACAGCGCCATGTTACCTGCCAGCTCGCCGCCTGCTCAGCGTGTTCCCCTCCGGGAATTTAGGAGTCGGTCCAACAGGCTTGTCCGACCTCCTGAGCGATTGACTCTTCTCGTTAAAGACAATTCTGGGGGGGCGTATGTGGCAAAGCCACTAAGAGACTCTCACAGTGACTGGTACAATTGCCTTTAATCATGTTTATTACCTTTTAATGTTGGCTCTGGTTAAACAGAGCTAGATCGACAAAATCGCGGTCTGACGCGATGACGTCATCACGTGGGTCATGTGATGTTCCAATGGCGGGAAACATGATGACGTCATGACGTCAGAGGTAGAGGGCGTTTCCAGCCATTCCTCGTGTGGAGTGATAGTGAATAGACCTGTTTAGAGCTTCTCCTGCATTTTCTTGTTTTGTAAAGTTTTAGCACATTAAACTCAGTTTGTTAACTTCTAGTGAGTTTATAGATTCTTTGCTAGGAGTGCAGAGACTCCTACAATATCCTGTTCTTTGTATGTCGCCTCATATGCACTTCCCCAATCTTCTGGTAGGTGGCACTGATGTGCACTCTGGTGAGTCAAGGCCAATGTAAAATCAAAAAGCTGGTTTATTTTGCCAGTTTTATGTGACTGAACAGGGTAGTAATTCCAGATGTTATAAACTTCTTTTATACTGCCTCCTGTAACAAAACAAAACACAAAAACACATTACAGTATCCTAGTTAGTGGATGGAAAACTCACTGTAATCTGACCGGCTCCATCTCAATTTCTGGATCAGTCTACTCTTGCAGCCTCTGTTCTAACTGACCTTGAACATACGTCTGTTTATTCTTTTTGAGGCTTCTTGGGACAGGAAGCTTTCCCTTTTACTCTTGACCCCTTCCTTGACAAAGGGCTGGCCAGCAGAGGCACCAATTAACCCCACTACCATCCTCCCTATCTCAGATGTAGGCTCCTTGACAAGTCATTTCTCCTGCTTTCGGAATTAATTTTGTTATTGCAACACAATGTGCCTGGATGGAATGAACAGCTTAACATTCCCCTTTCCTCACTGCCTTTCACACTTCCAGATTGTTAAGGATAATGGCTTGAATGGTTGGCTCATCTTTTTTTTCCCAGCCCTAGCTGCATGCTGGATTTTAACCCTTTGTGATCTTGCTTAAGCTTCAATAGCAATACTTCGATATAAATCATGCCCTTATGGAAAAATAGTTTAAAGATCCCAAAAGCAAGTCATGTACAAGGTGAAGCAATCGCATAGCATTGTTTATGTCTGAATGATTCCTCTCTCAAGCCTGTAACCAAAACTTGAAATAATATGTCACGGTAAGCTTGGTACAAGAATTTGAACTGCATTCAGTTTTTTTTTGGCTGCTTAATTACTATGGCTGGATTTAAAGGAACAGCCATCAAACCAATGTCTGGTTTTGGAGTCAGTGGTGGGAGGTCATTAATTTTAAATTATCACTGAGTGCAGATAGGGGTTGGGAGAAATCTCTTTGCACAGAGAGCTGTTGCAGCATGCAATGCTTTGCCACAGGGAGTGGTTGAAGCAGGAACAATTGCACCTTTTAAGAGAAAATTCACAAAGATTAAAAGCAGAGGAAGATGCAAAGCTATAGGGGGAGAGCAGAGCGGTGGTATTAGTTTTGGATTGCACTAGCAAAGAGCTGGCACATACATCATGGGCCAAAATGGCCTCCTCCTTCTGTACTGTAACCTTCTATTGTACAAAAATAGACAAAAATCCTTGATTTTCATCACAAAGAGTACAAAGGAGTTACAACCAATATAGTGAATGCACCACACAACTGTTTAAGCTGTACTAAATTTAAAGTGGGAGTATCACTGTTGTGTATGTACCTTTAAGAGAAGAACTGATTCTATACTGCAGTACCGGCAGTGACCACCCCTGTATATAAAGCCATAGCAGGCTTCTGTACTTCAGTCTTAAGTTACCCTCTGTTCAGCTGCAAGCACGAGCAGAGGGAGCAGCCAGACTTTGGAGAGTGGATTAAAGTGGTGGTCCCCTGACCAGGAAGAGGAGGAGAACGTTGGACCACCACCACCAACTCCACCATCATTTCATCAACTGAGGTGCCTGGAGAGAGAGGACAGAGGAGGAGAAGGAGAAAGGAGGCCTACATCAACATCAACCAGGGGAGAGGCCTTTCTATCACTGCCTCCCCAATTTGGCCTCCACTTCAGGAGAGGGAGAGAGGGGAGAGAAACCAACTGCTTGAAAGGAGGGAAGAAAACTTCATCCGGAACATCTACAGGTGGGTGTTATTTGGGGCACTCTCCCAAGACTTTGTATTTTAGGTGGGGGGAGAAAAGAAGAAGCAAGGCCGGATCATCAAGGGGTGTAGTGTGTGTGTGCTCTTGTTAAAAGCTAGGCCACACACACCACTAATTAGCATCCCTTCTATTGCCTGCCCTGGGAGAGCTTGGAGCTGCCCAAGGTGAAGTCCTTAATTTAATTTAATTACATCGTTAAGACCTGTTGCAGGACTAAACCTGGGCTTCTCCAGCTTTTCCAGGTGAAGACGTCTTCTCCCCCTGCCAGAAGACCACCATCACCAAAGACTTTTTCCATCGGAGAGTGCAACCCTGCCTACACCCACCCACCATCCTGAGTGGCAACACTGCCCTTTGCGGCCTCCCTCCTTCCCACCCCCCCACCTCTCTCTCTCTCTTTGCCTCTCTCTGCCTGTCTTTCTAAGGCACCTTAGTTTCATCTATTTTATTAATTGCCAATTGAGCAGAGGGGCGAGGGCTCCTCTCCCAATTTAAATCAATAAGGAGAGAGGTGTGTCCTCATTTTAATCAGCTCCCTCTGCTCAATAGAGGACAAAAAAATATATATATACACCGAGGCCATTAACACCTTCAGGCCTGTGACTTGGGGTGAGTGTAGCCCTTAAAAAAAGCACCCCAGAATGGCGACTGCATCTTCGCCGGTGGCGGGGCCAGCCGGGACCTATGCGAGAGTGGTAGCCACAGCCACAGCTGCTCCCGCTGTTCCTGCTGCCCCGTCACCTTTTCGATTAATAACGAAAAAGCTTGGGGTGAAGAGCTACACTCACCCCACTATGACCATCGAGGCCTGCGTCAAGGCCATGGCTGGGGTTGTCGGCCCCTCAGCCATCGTCGCGGCCTCGAAAATGTATGGGAAGGCTGTGTTCTTCCTGGGGTCGGAGCGGGCGGTGTCCCTGGCTGTCGCCAAGGGGCTCACCATGGGCGGGACCTTCCTGCCGGTGGATCCTCTCGAGGCCACCGCGCAGAGGATCATTATTTCCAACGTCCCGCCCTATGTTCCTGGTGAGCTCCTCCTTCCCCATTTGCGACAACTTGGGGAGGTGAGGTCGGGGATCACGCCCATCCCGCTCGGCTTCCGGGAGGCCAGCCTTCGCCACGTCTTCTCCTTCCGGCGCCAGCTGTTTATCCAGCTGGCGCGGGAGGAGGACACTGAAGGGGCGTTCGTCGTCCTCCACGAGGGGACCGCCTACCGCGCCTTTTGGACGTCGGACGGTGTGAGGTGCCATGCCTGCAGGGAGGTGGGGCACATCAGGAGGAACTGCCCTGCCTCCAAGGCCGCCGGATCATCTCGTGCGGCCGAGGCTGGCGCCGCCGCCGCCGCCCTTCCCCCCCGGATCTGCCCGCGCGTCAAGTACGTCTGATGCGCGGTTGACGTCGGGGGCCGATGCCACCAAGGCCTCCAGCGGGGGGGAGGGAGCGTGTCCGGCCGGAAAGAAGGCGCGGGGAAAAAAGAAGCACCTTGGGGCAGGCCCCCCCGTGGATGGTGAGCCCTTGCCCCTTGAGCCCCTTACACCCGCGCTCCTCGCGGAGTTGATCAGGGCAGATGTGAGCGGGAGGGGCCCCGTGCCCGAGCCTGTGGCTGCAACCGCCGCAGCGGTAATGCCAATACCTGCGGCCGGGCTCGGGCCCGAGGAACCCGACAAACCTGCTCCGCCGGAGGGAGTCGAGGAGGAGGCCTTTGCAGACATGGAGGTCTCCCTCGCTCCCTCCGTGCTAAAAAGAAGGCGCGACCCCCTGGATGAGGAGGAGGACCGGGAGGAGGAAGGTCCCTCTGAGCAAGGGGAGTCGTCGCCCGCCGCGGGTACTGCGCCGCCCCGCCCCCCCCAGCGCTGTCGTCATCACCAGCGATCGGCAGGGGTCGCCTGTCCCTCGGGAGGCTGAGGCAGATGTGTCTGTCCAGCACGTGCCTCCCGGGGATGGGGATGAGACCCTGCCCGTGGGGGGGGATGCGGAACAACCCGCGGCAGTAATTGAAGTTGACCTTTTATCGGTGTCGTTACCCCTCGCCGGGTCGGGCAGCCTGGGGGCTGGGTCGGGCGAGCTCGAGGATAATGAGCTCGCCCAATGCGACCCGGACGTCTCCCAGGGGATGCTCGTCCTGGTAGAGCTTTTAATTCAAAACCCCCCGTCCGCTGGGTCGGAGGTTGGTGGCGGGGAGGAGGATGGCCCCCTGGCTGCGTCTCTGGTGCCGGACGTACTGGAGGAGCTGGAAATTGTTGTTTCTCCGGTCGTTCCGGCGTCTGAGGCGGCGGGGAGCTCTGAACCGCCGCCGTCTTCTGGCCCGGCACCCCTAGAGGAGCCCAGGGAGAAATCCTCTGCCGCCGATCCTGGGGGTGGGATCCGGGCGGAGGCGGGGCTGGCTGGCGCGGCCGAGTCGTTCGCTTCGCACTGCACGGCGGACGGGTCGGCCGCTGGTGACGACCCCCTGGAGGAGGATGGGGACTCGGTGATGGGCACGGAGGACGATTCGGACTCCAGCGCCGACGTGGCGATGGATGACCTCGTGCCCCTTGCCGAGTCTCCCCTCATTTCCGTAAGGGAACTCCGGGATTTTATGGCCACGTGCCTGGGTCAGCGCAATAAGGTCCGGCTGGCCCTCGACAGGTGGTCGGAGCTGGCGCTGCTCATCGATTCCGTCCGCGCCGCCGTTAAGATCTTGGGCGCGGACGAGGGTGTGAACCCGCTCGAGCTGCGTCGGCTCACAACGTTTCTCACTGGGCTGCTGAGGAAGTGGCGGCGGACCAGCGGCTGCGCTTCCTCACCCCGTTAGGTGTAGGTAGAGGTTGCACTATGCTTCTGACATGAAGATAACCATAGCCAGCCTCAACATCAACGGCAGCAGGGAGGCGCGCCGCAGATTCAATAACTTCTCGGTCCTTCGGGACGGGAAGTATGCGGTGTGCTTCCTGCAAGAAACCCACACCGTTCCGGGAGACGAAGCCACGTGGCTCCTGGAGTGGCAAGGAGGGGTCAGCATGAGTCACCTCTCCAACAATTCCAGCGGGGTGGCTATCTTGCTGGCCCCGCATTTTCAGCCGGAGATCTTGGGGGTCAAGGAGCACGTGCCGGGCCGCTTGCTCCATGTCACTGTTCGCCTGGGGGGCGTGCCGCTCCATCTAGTGAACGTGTACGCCCCTCAGACCAGTGCGCAGCAAGTGCGCTTCTTCGAAGAAGTGTCCGCTCTCTTGGGCTCCATCGACGTGGGCGAGTGCGTCATCCTCGGGGGGGATTTTAACTGCACCCTCGAGGCGAGGGACCGTTCGGGTCCCCCGCGAAGCCCGGCGGCGATGGAGAGGTTGAGGGACCTGGTTGGGTCCTTCGACTTGGTGGACGTCTGGCGAAATCTCCACCCCGACTCCAGCGCCTTCACTAGCGTGAGGTCTGGGGGAGGAAGGTCCAGAATCGACCGCCTCTACATTTCCCGGGCGTTCGTCTCCTGCGTTCCGGCAGCTTCCATGCGGCCGGTGCCGTGCACGGACCACCACCTGGTGTGGGCGGAGCTCGCTCCGCTGCGCGCGTGGGGGGGGTCCGTCTACTGGCATTTTAACAACCTGCTGCTGGAGGACGCACGGTTCCGGGATTCATTTCGTCGATTCTGGGCCGACTGGAGAAGGAAGCAGGGGGGCTTCCCCTCCTTGAGGCTATGGTGGGATGTGGGCAAGGCTCACATCCGTCTCTTCTGTCAGGAGTACGCGAAGGGGTCGACCAAGAGGCGGGAGGCCCGGGTCGGGCGGTTGGAGAAGGAGGTGCTCGACCTGGAGTCCCGTCTCGGTCAGGTCGTCGAGGACCCGGCCCTGCGGAAGGTGTACGAAGAGAAGAAGGGCGCGCTGAAGGACCTGCAGCTCGTCGGGTCCCGAGGCGCGTACGTGAGGTCGCGGATCCAGCTCCTGCGGGACCTGGACCGCGGCTCCCCCTTCTTCTACTCGCTGGAAAAAAGACGGGGGGTCCGTAAGCAGCTCTTGGGGCTGCTGGCCGACGACGGATCTCTGGTCTCGGATCCGGAGGGAATCAGCGCGGAGACCCGCGCCTATTACGGGGCTCTGTTCTCTCCGGATCCGTCCAGCGAGGATGCGCGCAGAGTTTTGTGGGAGGACCTGACGAAGGTTGGCCCGGAGGGCGCCGAAAAATTGGACGCTCCGCTAAGTCTGGCGGAGCTGACCGGCGCCCTCCGCCAGCTCTCTAGGGGAAAGTCCCCGGGGCTGGACGGGCTGACCGTGGAGTTCCACAGGGCGTTCTGGGACGTCTTGGGGGGCGACTACGCGCGGGTCCTGGGGGAAAGTTTGGCGACCGGGGAGATGCCCCTCTCTTGGCGCAGGGCGGTCATTGTCCTGCTGCCTAAGAAGGGCGATCTCCGCCTCCTTAAGAACTGGCGCCCGGTCTCCCTCCTCAGCACGGACTATAAAATCTTTGCCAGGGCCATGTCTGCTCGCCTTGGCACCGTGCTGGCCCACATGATCCACCCCGACCAGTCCTACACGGTCCCGGGCCGGACCATCCACGATAACATCCATCTGGTCCGGGACCTGGTCCACCACTCCCAGAGGGCTGGTTTGTCGGTCGCCTTCCTTTCCCTGGATCAGGAGAAGGCGTTCGACAGGGTGGATCACGAGTATCTCTTCGGGACTCTGCGCGCATTCGGGTTCGGGACGCATTTCGTCGCCCGGATCCGACTTCTGTACGCCGCCGCGGAGTGTCTGATTAAAGTTAACGGGTCCTTGACGGCGCCCCTTCGCTTCGGGAGGGGGGTGCGTCAGGGATGCCCCATGTCCGGTCAGTTATATGCCATTTGCGTGGAGCCTTTCCTGCGCCTCTTGCGGAAGAGGTTGACGGGACTGGCTCTGCAAGGGCCGGGCGTGGAGGTGGTCCTCTCGGCTTACGCTGATGACGTGCTCCTCACGGTCACGGATCCCGCTGACTTGCGGAGGATGCAGGAATGCCAGCAGATTTACTCGGACGCATCCTCCGCCAAGATCAACTGGGAGAAATGTTCCGGACTCCTGGTGGGTCAGTGGCGGGTGGACTCCCTGCCGGAGGAGTTCAGGCCTTTCGCCTGGAGCACCACGCACCTCCTCTATTTGGGAGTCTACCTTAGCCCTGCCGAGGACGCTTGGCCGGCGAACTGGCAAGAGCTGGAGGCCAAAGTCACCGCTCGCCTAGGACGCTGGACAGGACTGCTCCGAGTGTTGTCCTACAGGGGTCGAGCGCTGGTCATAAACCAGCTGGTGGCCGCCATGTTGTGGTACCGGTTTGTCACTTTGATCCCTCCCCCTGCGTTTGTCGCCAAGATTCAGAAGAAGCTCATCGACTTCTTCTGGGACAAAAGGAAGCACTGGGTCTCTGCCGCGGTTCTGTGTCTCCCGCTTAGGGAGGGCGGTCAGGCGCTGGTGTGCCTTCGCACCCAGGCTGCGACTTTCCGTCTTCAGACGCTGCAGAGATACCTGTACGTCGAGAATCCTCCGAGATGGTGTGCGCTGGCGACGTTTTTCTTCCGCCAGCTGCATGGCCTCAATTACGACACGCAGCTCCTGTTTGCAAAAGTGGGCAGCAGGCGTGCCGGCCTGCGGGAGCTGCCTGTCTTCTACCAGGAACTGCTATGGGTTTGGAACTACGTCGCTTCCAGGCGGAGCTCTCCCCCGTCAGGAGCGGCGGCTCTCCTTCGGGAGCCGCTGCTCAGGAATCCGCACCTCCACGAACACGGGTTCGGGCGGCTGGCGGAGGGTAGGGCTGTGGCTGGCAAGGTGACCAGAGTCGGGGACCTGCTCGATGGCGGAGGAGCGGGCTGGATGGCGCCGGAGGAGCTGGCGCGGCGCCTGTCCTGGGCCAACGTCCGGCTCGCGGTCGAAACCATCGAATCGGTAAAAGCGGCACTGGGCCCCGACTCCACTAGGTGTATCGAGGCGGCTCAAGCACGTGGGGCGATCCCGTCCGAGCTTACCCCCGTTCGGACGGAATTCCTCATCGGCGCCCGGCCCCGAAACTCCCCTCGGGAACCGGCGCCTCACAACTTGAGCCGTCTCGAGGAAATACCCTCCGTGCCTTTTCATTCCGCGCGGAGGGGTTTCCTGTACGGGCTGCTCCTGCACACTCTCCACTTTGCCATCTTCGTCTACCGTCCGGACACGCCTTGGCGTGGCGTTTTGCCGACCGGCGGTAGCGGAGGTCCCCAATGGAGGGCTCTCTATGCGGGAGTCCTCCCTTGTTCCATCGGGGACTTGGCCTGGAGGGTGTTGCACGGAGCGGTCCCGTGCAATAAGGTTTTAAGTAGGTTCACGGACTCCCAGGCCGCCTGCATTTTTTGCGGCCTGGAGGAGTCCGTGTTTCACGTTTATATGGATTGTGAGAGGTTGCAGCCCCTCTTTCACTACTTGAAGGGGCTGCTCCTCGATTTTTGGTTGCACTTCAGTCCCACGCTCTTGATCTACGGTCACCCGGTGCGGAGGGGAGCGGACAGGTTGGAGGACCTCCTTGTGGGCCTGCTCCTGGGCCTGGCTAAAAGAGCCATCAATTGGTCCAGGCAGCGGGCGGTCGAGGGGGTCGTCCAGCCGGATTGCCTGCATCTCTTCCGCGGCCATGTTCGCGCCCGGGTGGCCCTGGAGATGGAGCACGCGGTGTCCGCCGGTGCGCTTGAGTATTTCCGCGACCGGTGGGCGCCGCGGGGACTGGAGTGCATCATCAACACGGAAAACCAAATTTTAATTTGATTTGTTAAGCTTTAGTTGAACTTTTGTTTATTTACAGTCGAATTGGTTTTTTTTTTGGGTCCAAATAAAAGAGTACCCTCTGTTCAGCTGCAAGCACGAGCAGAGGGAGCAGCCAGACTTTGGAGAGTGGATTAAAGTGGTGGTCCCCTGACCAGGAAGAGGAGGAGAACGTTGGACCACCACCACCAACTCCACCATCATTACATCAACTGAGGTGCCTGGAGAGAGAGGACAGAGGAGGAGAAGGAGAAAGGAGGCCTACATCAACATCAACCAGGGGAGAGGCCTTTCTATCACTGCCTCCCCAATTTGGCCTCCACTTCAGGAGAGGGAGAGAGGGGAGAGAAACCAACTGCTTGAAAGGAGGGAAGAAAACTTCATCCGGAACATCTACAGGTGGGTGTTATTTGGGGCACTCTCCCAAGACTTTGTATTTTAGGTGGGGGGAGAAAAGAAGAAGCAAGGCCGGATCATCAAGGGGTGTAGTGTGTGTGTGTGCTCTTGTTAAAAGCTAGGCCACACACACCACTAATTAGCATCCCTTCTATTGCCTGCCCTGGGAGAGCTTGGAGCTGCCCAAGGTGAAGTCCTTAATTTAATTTAATTACATCGTTAAGACCTGTTGCAGGACTAAGCCTGGGCTTCTCCAGCTTTTCCAGGTGAAGACGTCTTCTCCCCCTGCCAGAAGACCACCATCACCAAAGACTTTTTCCATCGGAGAGTGCAACCCTGCCTACACTCACCCACCATCCTGAGTGGCAACACTGCCCTTTGCGGCCTCCCTCCTTCCCACCCCCCCACCTCTCTCTCTCTCTTTGTCTCTCTCTGCCTGTCTTTCTAAGGCACCTTAGTTTCATCTATTTTATTAATTGCCAATTGAGCAGAGGGGCGAGGGCTCCTCTCCCAATTTAAATCAATAAGGAGAGAGGTGTGTCCTCATTTTAATCAGCTCCCTCTGCTCAATAGAGGACAAAAAAATATATATATATACACCGAGGCCATTAACACCTTCAGGCCTGTGACTTGGGGTGAGTGTAGCCCTTAAAAAAAGCACCCCAGAATGGCGACTGCATCTTCGCCGGTCGCGGGGCCAGCCGGGACCTATGCGAGAGTGGTAGCCACAGCCACAGCTGCTCCCGCTGTTCCTGCTGCCCCGTCACCTTTTCGATTAATAACAAAAAAGCTTGGGGTGAAGAGCTACACTCACCCCACTATGACCATCGAGGCCTGCGTCAAGGCCATGGCTGGGGTTGTCGGCCCCTCAGCCATCGTCGCGGCCTCGAAAATGTATGGGAAGGCTGTGTTCTTCCTGGGGTCGGAGCGGGCGGTGTCCCTGGCTGTCGCCAAGGGGCTCACCGTGGGCGGGACCTTCCTGCCGGTGGATCCTCTCGAGGCCACCGCGCAGAGGATCATTATTTCCAACGTCCCGCCCTATGTTCCTGGTGAGCTCCTCCTTCCCCATTTGCGAAAACTTGGGGAGGTGAGGTCGGGGATCACGCCCATCCCGCTCGGCTTCCGGGAGGCCAGCCTTCGCCACGTCTTCTCCTTCCGGCGCCAGCTGTTTATCCAGCTGGCACGGGAGGAGGACACTGAAGGGGCGTTCGTCGTCCTCCACGAGGGGACCGCCTACCACGCCTTTTGGATGTCGGACGGTGTGAGGTGCCATGCCTGCAGGGAGGTGGGGCACATCAGGAGGAACTGCACTGCCTCCAAGGCCGCCGGATCATCTCGTGCGGCCGAGGCTGGCGCCGCCGCCGCCGCCCTTCCCCCCGGATCTGCCCGCGCGTCAAGTACGTCTGATGCGCGGTTGACGTCGGGGGCCGATGCCACCAAGGCCTCCGGCGGGGGGGAGGGAGCGTGTCCGGCCGGAAAGAAGGCGCGGGGAAAAAAGAAGCACCTTAGGGCAGGTCCCCCCGTGGATGGTGAGCCCTTGCCCCTTGAGCCCCTTACACCCGCGCTCCTCGCGGAGTTGATCAGGGCAGATGTGAGCGGGAGGGGCACCGTGCCCGAGCCTGTGGCCGCAACCGCCGCAGCGGTAATGCCAATACCTGCGGCCGGGCTCGGGCCCGACGAACCCGACCAACCTGCTCCGCCGGAGGGAGTCGAGGAGGAGGCCTTTGCAGACATGGAGGTCTCCCTCGCTCCCTCCGTGCTAAAAAGAAGGCGCGACCCCCTGGATGAGGAGGAGGACCGGGAGGAGGAAGGTCCCTCTGAGCAAGGGGAGTCGTCGCCCGCCGCGGGTACTGCGCCGCCCCGCCCCCCCCAGCGCTGTCGTCATCACCAGCGATCGGCAGGGGTCGCCTGTCCCTCGGGAGGCTGAGGCAGATGTGTCTGTCCAGCACGTGCCTCCCGGGGATGGGGATGAGACCCTGCCCGTGGGGGGGGATGCGGAACAACCCGCGGCAGTAATTGAAGTTGACCTTTTATCGGTGTCGTTACCCCTCGCCGGGTCGGGCAGCCTGGGGGCTGGGTCGGGCGAGCTCGAGGATAATGAGCTCGCCCAATGCGACCCGGACGTCTCCCAGGGGATGCTCGTCCTGGTAGAGCTTTTAATTCAAAACCCCCCGTCCGCTGGGTCGGAGGTTGGTGGCGGGGAGGAGGATGGCCCCCTGGCTGCGTCTCTGGTGCCGGACGTACTGGAGGAGCTGGAAATTGTTGTTTCTCCGGTCGTTCCGGCGTCTGAGGCGGCGGGGAGCTCTGAACCGCCGCCGTCTTCTGGCCCGGCACCCCTAGAGGAGCCCAGGGAGAAATCCTCTGCCGCCGATCCTGGGGGTGGGATCCGGGCGGAGGCGGGGCTGGCTGGCGCGGCCGAGTCGTTCACTTCGCACTGCACGGCGGACGGGTCGGCCGCTGGTGACGACCCCCTGGAGGAGGATGGGGACTCGGTGATGGGCACGGAGGACGATTCGGACTCCAGCGCCGACGTGGCGATGGATGACCTCGTGCCCCTTGCCGAGTCTCCCCTCATTTCCGTAAGGGAACTCCGGGATTTTATGGCCACGTGCCTGGGTCAGCGCAATAAGGTCCGGCTGGCCCTCGACAGGTGGTCGGAGCTGGCGCTGCTCATCGATTCCGTCCGCGCCGCCGTTAAGATCTTGGGCGCGGACGAGGGTGTGAACCCGCTCGAGCTGCGTCGGCTCACAACGTTTCTCACTGGGCTGCTGAGGAAGTGGCGGCGGACCAGCGGCTGCGCTTCCTCACCCCGTTAGGTGTAGGTAGAGGTTGCACTATGCTTCTGACATGAAGATAACCATAGCCAGCCTCAACATCAACGGCAGCAGGGAGGCGCGCCGCAGATTCAATAACTTCTCGGTCCTTCGGGACGGGAAGTATGCGGTGTGCTTCCTGCAAGAAACCCACACCGTTCCGGGAGACGAAGCCACGTGGCTCCTGGAGTGGCAAGGAGGGGTCAGCATGAGTCACCTCTCCAACAATTCCAGCGGGGTGGCTATCTTGCTGGCCCCGCATTTTCAGCCGGAGATCTTGGGGGTCAAGGAGCACGTGCCGGGCCGCTTGCTCCATGTCACTGTTCGCCTGGGGGGCGTGCCGCTCCATCTAGTGAACGTGTACGCCCCTCAGACCAGTGCGCAGCAAGTGCGCTTCTTCGAAGAAGTGTCCGCTCTCTTGGGCTCCATCGACGTGGGCGAGTGCGTCATCCTCGGGGGGGATTTTAACTGCACCCTCGAGGCGAGGGACCGTTCGGGTCCCCCGCGAAGCCCGGCGGCGATGGAGAGGTTGAGGGACCTGGTTGGGTCCTTCGACTTGGTGGACGTCTGGCGAAATCTCCACCCCGACTCCAGCGCCTTCACTAGCGTGAGGTCTGGGGGAGGAAGGTCCAGAATCGACCGCCTCTACATTTCCCGGGCGTTCGTCTCCTGCGTTCCGGCAGCTTCCATGCGGCCGGTGCCGTGCACGGACCACCACCTGGTGTGGGCGGAGCTCGCTCCGCTGCGCGCGTGGGGGGGGTCCGTCTACTGGCATTTTAACAACCTGCTGCTGGAGGACGCACGGTTCCGGGATTCATTTCGTCGATTCTGGGCCGACTGGAGAAGGAAGCAGGGGGGCTTCCCCTCCTTGAGGCTATGGTGGGATGTGGGCAAGGCTCACATCCGTCTCTTCTGTCAGGAGTACGCGAAGGGGTCGACCAAGAGGCGGGAGGCCCGGGTCGGGCGGTTGGAGAAGGAGGTGCTCGACCTGGAGTCCCGTCTCGGTCAGGTCGTCGAGGACCCGGCCCTGCGGAAGGTGTACGAAGAGAAGAAGGGCGCGCTGAAGGACCTGCAGCTCGTCGGGTCCCGAGGCGCGTACGTGAGGTCGCGGATCCAGCTCCTGCGGGACCTGGACCGCGGCTCCCCCTTCTTCTACTCGCTGGAAAAAAGACGGGGGGTCCGTAAGCAGCTCTTGGGGCTGCTGGCCGACGACGGATCTCTGGTCTCGGATCCGGAGGGAATCAGCGCGGAGACCCGCGCCTATTACGGGGCTCTGTTCTCTCCGGATCCGTCCAGCGAGGATGCGCGCAGAGTTTTGTGGGAGGACCTGACGAAGGTTGGCCCGGAGGGCGCCGAAAAATTGGACGCTCCGCTAAGTCTGGCGGAGCTGACCGGCGCCCTCCGCCAGCTCTCTAGGGGAAAGTCCCCGGGGCTGGACGGGCTGACCGTGGAGTTCCACAGGGCGTTCTGGGACGTCTTGGGGGGCGACTACGCGCGGGTCCTGGGGGAAAGTTTGGCGACCGGGGAGATGCCCCTCTCTTGGCGCAGGGCGGTCATTGTCCTGCTGCCTAAGAAGGGCGATCTCCGCCTCCTTAAGAACTGGCGCCCGGTCTCCCTCCTCAGCACGGACTATAAAATCTTTGCCAGGGCCATGTCTGCTCGCCTTGGCACCGTGCTGGCCCACATGATCCACCCCGACCAGTCCTACACGGTCCCGGGCCGGACCATCCACGATAACATCCATCTGGTCCGGGACCTGGTCCACCACTCCCAGAGGGCTGGTTTGTCGGTCGCCTTCCTTTCCCTGGATCAGGAGAAGGCGTTCGACAGGGTGGATCACGAGTATCTCTTCGGGACTCTGCGCGCATTCGGGTTCGGGACGCATTTCGTCGCCCGGATCCGACTTCTGTACGCCGCCGCGGAGTGTCTGATTAAAGTTAACGGGTCCTTGACGGCGCCCCTTCGCTTCGGGAGGGGGGTGCGTCAGGGATGCCCCATGTCCGGTCAGTTATATGCCATTTGCGTGGAGCCTTTCCTGCGCCTCTTGCGGAAGAGGTTGACGGGACTGGCTCTGCAAGGGCCGGGCGTGGAGGTGGTCCTCTCGGCTTACGCCGATGACGTGCTCCTCACGGTCATGGATCCCGCTGACTTGCGGAGGATGCAGGAATGCCAGCAGATTTACTCGGACGCATCCTCCGCCAAGATCAACTGGGAGAAATGTTCCGGACTCCTGGTGGGTCAGTGGCGGGTGGACTCCCTGCCGGAGGAGTTCAGGCCTTTCGCCTGGAGCACCACGCACCTCCTCTATTTGGGAGTCTACCTTAGCCCTGCCGAGGACGCTTGGCCGGCGAACTGGCAAGAGCTGGAGGCCAAAGTCACCGCTCGCCTAGGACGCTGGACAGGACTGCTCCGAGTGTTGTCCTACAGCGGTCGAGCGCTGGTCATAAACCAGCTGGTGGCCGCCATGTTGTGGTACCGGTTTGTCACTTTGATCCCTCCCCCTGCGTTTGTCGCCAAGATTCAGAAGAAGCTCATCGACTTCTTCTGGGACAAAAGGAAGCACTGGGTCTCTGCCGCGGTTCTGTGTCTCCCGCTTAGGGAGGGCGGTCAGGCGCTGGTGTGCCTTCGCACCCAGGCTGCGACTTTCCGTCTTCAGACGCTGCAGAGATACCTGTACGTCGAGAATCCTCCGAGATGGTGTGCGCTGGCGACGTTTTTCTTCCGCCAGCTGCATGGCCTCAATTACGACACGCAGCTCCTGTTTGCAAAAGTGGGCAGCAGGCGTGCCGGCCTGCGGGAGCTGCCTGTCTTCTACCAGGAACTGCTATGGGTTTGGAACTACGTCGCTTCCAGGCGGAGCTCTCCCCCGTCAGGAGCGGCGGCTCTCCTTCGGGAGCCGCTGCTCAGGAATCCGCACCTCCACGAACACGGGTTCGGGCGGCTGGCGGAGGGTAGGGCTGTGGCTGGCAAGGTGACCAGAGTCGGGGACCTGCTCGATGGCGGAGGAGCGGGCTGGATGGCGCCGGAGGAGCTGGCGCGGCGCCTGTCCTGGGCCAACGTCCAGCTCGCGGTCGAAACCATCGAATCGGTAAAAGCGGCACTGGGCCCCGACTCCACTAGGTGTATCGAGGCGGCTCAAGCACGTGGGGCGATCCCGTCCGAGCTTACCCCCGTTCGGACGGAATTCCTCATCGGCGCCCGGCCCCGAAACTCCCCTCGGGAACCGGCGCCTCACAACTTGAGCCGTCTCGAGGAAATACCCTCCGTGCCTTTTCATTCCGCGCGGAGGGGTTTCCTGTACAGGCTGCTCCTGCACACTCTCCACTTTGCCATCTTCGTCTACCGTCCGGACACGCCTTGGCGTGGCGTTTTGCCGACCGGCGGTAGCGGAGTTCCCCAATGGAGGGCTCTCTATGCGGGAGTCCTCCCTTGTTCCATCGGGGACTTGGCCTGGAGGGTGTTGCATGGAGCGGTCCCGTACAATAAGGTTTTAAGTAGGTTCACGGACTCCCAGGCCGCCTGCATTTTTTGCGGCCTGGAGGAGTCCGTGTTTCACGTTTATATGGATTGTGAGAGGTTGCAGCCCCTCTTTCACTACTTGAAGGGGCTGCTCCTCGATTTTTGGTTGCACTTCAGTCCCACGCTCTTGATCTACGGTCACCCGGTGCGGAGGGGAGCGGACAGGTTGGAGGACCTCCTTGTGGGCCTGCTCCTGGGCCTGGCTAAAAGAGCCATCAATTGGTCCAGGCAGCGGGCGGTCGAGGGGGTCGTCCAGCCGGATTGCCTGCATCTCTTCCGCGGCCATGTTCGCGCCCGGGTGGCCCTGGAGATGGAGCACGCGGTGTCCGCCGGTGCGCTTGAGTATTTCCGTGACCGGTGGGCGCCGCGGGGACTGGAGTGCATCATCAACACGGAAAACCAAATTTTAATTTGATTTGTTAAGCTTTAGTTGAACTTTTGTTTATTTACAGTCGAATTGGTTTTTTTGGGGTCCAAATAAAAGAGTACCCTCTGTTCAGTAAATACCTGTTTTATTGTTCTCCTGCAGTCCGTGTATTATTAAGGCGCGGACACTACAGTGGCAACGAGCAGATTCGAACTCACCTGCAGTACTGCATCACCTCACGGGGATCTTTCCCTGAGAAGAAGCTTCTTGGAGGTCGAAGTCAGAGCAACGGGCGTCGACCGTGGGCAACCGCCCAAGGATCCATCGGAGTTCGGAGAGGCTGTGGAGAGCTGGGCTTGGCTCCCCAGTCAAGGTGTTCCAGCAAATCGTGCTGGTAGCAGGTAGTGCGCTGACCCTTCCGGACTGCGGCGGGCTCGAGCTCGATCGAGCGGCTCTGCAAAGGGGCCGTGCAGCGTCGTCGGGAGGAAAAGAGAGAGAGAGAGGGTGGAGTGCACAGGGCGCGGTCGGTGCTCAAGAACCGGGCAGCGTAGCGAAAATAAAACAAGGGGAAGGAAAAGTGAGACGCGCCGAAGCCGCGGGTCGCCGCCATTACCCTGCAGAATGCTAGGAGCAGCGTGGCAGCAAGGGGAAGAAGGAAAAGCGCGGGAGGCGCCATTTTATTCCATTGGGGAAGAAGGAAAAGCGCGGGAGGCGCCATTTTAAATCACCCAAGATGCCGAAAAGTGGCAGTATCACTGCTTTCGACAACGAGGTAGAAGACTGGACCACGTATGTGGAAAGAATTGAAGTGTACTGCAAGGCAAATGAGGTGGCCGATGGAAAGAAGGCGTCGGTATTATTAAATTTGATGGGCGCGAGAACGTACGGCCTATTGCGGAATTTAATTACCCCAGCTAAACCAATGGAGAAAAATGTTGAAGAGATTGTTAATACCTTACAGGAACACCTAAACCCTACACCGCTGCTGATAGCAGAAAGATTCAAGTTCCATAAAAGAAACCAGCACAAAGATGAGAGCAATGCTGACTATCTTACGGAACTACGCAAGTTATCGAAGCACTGCCAGTTCGGAGCAGGACTGGCAGACACCTTACGGGATAAGTTTGTCTGCGTGCTCCAGAGTGAAGGAACCCAGAAACGACTACTTTCGGAAAAGGACCTGACGCTAGAACAGGCTTTCAGCATGGCAGTATCCTATGAAGCAGCAGCACGGGGAGCTGCGGAAATACAACAGAAACCACAAGAATACAGCGCTAATGAAATGGCGTATGGAGCAGAAAAGTGCTATCGCTGCGGCAGAACAACCCATGATCAGAAGGACTGCTGGTTTAAGGACAAAGTATGCAGGCAACGTGGGAAAATGGGACACATAGCAAGAGTCTGCAGGTCGGGAAAGAAAACCAACACTACAAGAACTACTAAGGAAAAGTACAAGAAAGTAAAGAAATTGACAGACAGTAGTTCGGAAGATCAGGAGAGTGATAAGGACTCCGGGAGCAGGAGACTAAGTTGTCTAAAGTTACACAACGTGATCGCAAAGGAGGATCACCGAACCATTTGGGTCACCCTCATGATAGCAGGGTCCCCAGTGAAGATGGAATTGGACACAGGATCAGCCCTAACTGTCATGAATCGACGAGACTATGAGCGGCTATTCTCACACATACCCTTGAAGGATACGTCCATTGTATTGAAGACATACACGGGGCAAAAAGTCTACCCCAGAGGAAAAATAAGGGTGCCAGTTGAATACAACGGCAAGGAAACACAGAAACTGTATCGATATATACTACCACATGGAGGACCACCATTATTGGGACGTGAATGGATCCGAAAAATACAATTGGAGTGGCATTCCATTCAGGTGCTAACTGTGACTGATAAAAAGGATGAGGATGTCACACCTGGACAACTGTCAACATATCTAACTGACGCGAAAGAGGTGTTCCAACAAGGACTTGGGACTCTAAAAGGAGTAATGGCAATGCTAAAAATCGAAGATAACGCAAGGCCAAAATTTTTTAAGGCCAGACCCGTACTTTACGCGATCCGCCCAGCCGTTGAAGCAGAGCTGGAGAATCTGGAGCGTTCGGGTGTGCTGTCCAAGGTGGACTGGAGCGAGTGGGCCACACCCATCGTTCCTGTAATGAAGAAATCATTGAGCAGCATGCCTGGGGAACCGAAGAAGTTTCGCATTTGTGGGGACTTCAAGGTAACTGTGAACCCAGTCCTGCACACAGTACAATATCCACTTCCACGGATGGAAGATACTTTCGCCTCACTATCTGGAGGGAAACGCTTTACAAAGATTGATCTGGCCCAAGCGTATCTACAAATGGAGGTGGAAAAAGCGCCTAGGAAATACCTCACGATAAACACTCACAAAGGCCTTTACCAGTACAATCGACTGGTATTCGGGGTAGCATCAGCCCCGGCTATTTGGCAGAGGGCGATGGAACAAGTCCTGCAAGGGATCCCGGGGACCCAGTGTTATTTGGACGACATCCTGGTTACGGGCGAAAATGACAGTGAACACCTTGCCAACCTGGAGCAGGTGCTCACGAGATTACAGGAATATGGGCTACGAGCCAACCGTCCCAAATGCGAGTTCTTCAGGAGACAAATCTCTTATTGTGGCCACATGATTGATGAGGAAGGGTTGCATAAGTCACTGGACAAGATTGAGGCTGTAGTCAAGGCTCCAGCACCGGAAAATGTGTCGCAACTGAGGTCGTTCCTCGGGTTGGTGAACTACTACCATAAGTTCTTGCCGAATTTATCTACAATTCTGCACCCACTGAATGCCTTACTGCAAACTGGAGTAACATGGAAATGGAGTGATGAGTGTAAGCGTGCCTTTCAGAAATGTAAATGCCTAATCACTTCAAAAGAAGTATTGGCCCACTACAATCCAACACTACCGATTCGGTTAGCATGTGATGCGTCTCCCTATGGCATCGGAGCGGTGCTGTCACACAAATTCCCTGACGGTTCAGAGAGGCCAATAGCCTTTGCGTCGCGCTCGTTAACCTCAGCCGAGCGTAACTACGCCCAGATAGACAGGGAGGCCCTCAGCCTGGTGTGGGGGGTGAAGAAGTTCAATCACTATCTGCACAGGCAGAAATTCACCCTACTGACTGATCATCAGCCCCTGGTCTCCATTTTTATCCCAAAGAAGGGTGTTCCGGTGATGACGGCGCAACGGCTGCAAAGATAGTCACTTTTTCTAGGGGCACCTCAGTACGACATAGAGTACAAGGGTACGAAACAGCATGGAAACGCTGATGGGCTGTCGCACCTACCGTTGCCTACAGTAGAGGAAGCACCTGCAGTGGACCCTGTTGAGATATTCCATGCGACCATAGTCGAATGTCTACCTGTTACAAACTCAAGTATAGAGAAGGAAACCCGAAATGACCCGACACTTTCTCGGGTCTATGATTTGACGGTGAAGGGATGGCCAGCACATGGCGACTCACTGTTGCCAGCATTCTCACCAAAGAGAGAACAGCTGTCAGTGTGCCGGGGGACCTTGATGTGTGGATCCCGAGTGGTAATTCCACCCAAGTTGAGAGATAGAGTGCGCAATGAGCTTCACGAGGGTCATCTGGGAGGGGTAACAATGAAGAGCCGAGCCAGGGCGTTTGTGTGGTGGCCGGGAATCGATAAAGAAATCGAGGATATGACCAAGAGATGCACAGGATGCCAGAAGGTCCAAAACGCTCCACCACAGGCCCCGCTACATCCATGGGAGTGGCCCTCATCTCCATGGCAACGGGTACACATTGATTTTGCTGGTCCATTTATGGACTCAATGTTCCTAATCGCTGTGGACGCCCATTCGAAATGGCCAGAGGTCATCAATATTTCCTCCACCACCACGGAGAAAACTATTGCAGTCCTACGGACCATCTTCGCCAGGAATGGCTTGCCAGAACAGATTTGCTCCGACAATGGGCCACAGTTTGTGTCCGAGGATTTCCGGAGGTTTCTGAGGAATAATGGGGTGAAGCATTACACATCTGCCCCATATCATCCAGCCACAAATGGATTGGCTGAGAGGTTTGTTCAGACCTTTAAAAAGGCCATAAAGGCAATGCATAATGACGACATACCACTACAACACAAGGTGGATAATTTCTTGTTTGCTTACCGGAATGCGACACATGCAGTCACCAACCAAGCTCCAGCCATAATGTTCTTCAACCGAAGGCTAAGATGTCGCCTGGATTTGCTCAAACCAAACATAAGACGAGATGTTGAGGATAAGCAATTCCAGCACATAAATGAGAAGCCAACCAGGAGCTTCAAGATAGGGCAACCAGTCTTGGCCCGCGACTACTGAACAGAAAAATGGCAGCCAGGAACGATATGCACACAGCAGGGACCACTAATGTACACAGTGAATGTTGGAGAGAGCATCGTGAGACGCCATGCTGACCAGATTCTAGAGTCACAGGAACAAGCCTAACCCATACCACGAGCAGGTGCACCTGGTAATCAACCCAAAGTACAGATTGCGTCTACCTCAGAAGCAGTGGTATTGGAAGCTGACGAACCAACCAATGACAATGAGCCAGAATCAACTCCACCACAAGAACATGATACTCGAGAAAGGCGCTATCCAGTCAGGATCAGGAAGCCTCCTCAAAGACTGAACTTATAAATGATAATTTCAGTTGATGTATATAGTACAGAGAAAATTGCAATTGTAATTAGTTATTATTTAGTTGTTAAATGAATGTTATGTACTGTTTATCTAAAAGGGGAGGAATTGTTGTGTATGTACCTTTAAGGGAATAACTGATTCTATACTGCAGTACCGGCAGTGACCACCCCTGTATATAAAGCCATAGCAGGCTTCTGTATTTCAGTCTTAAGTTACCCTCTGTTCAGTAAATACCTGTTATTATTGTTCTGCAGCAGTCCGTGTATTATTTATACTCAGACACTACAGTAAACCTCCTGCTGATCATCACCTACCACAGTGTACCCCAGCCCCCATCGCCCCCAAATGATGAATTAGTACTCCAAGGAAGAACTGAGGTAAACAAGGACACAGAATGTATTCTGGATGTGGAGTTCAGTGTCAATCACCAAGAGTGGTTTGGTAATAGCTGCTGAAGAGCTGACTGAAACCTGGAGGACACAGCTGCCAGGCTGGGCCCGCATCAGGTGGTGAGGGAACCAACACAAGTACCTAACCTACTGGGCCTCATCCTCACCAACCTACCTGTCACAGACACATCTGTACATTGGTAAAAGTGACCACAAATGAGACAGACTAAGGAAATATTTGGAAACTCAAAGGTGGGCATCCATGAGGCACTGTGGGGCAGCAGCAGAGTTGTATAACACTGCAATCTGTAACCTCATGGCAAAGCATATCCCTTGCTCCTTGATCACCATCAAGTCCGGAGACCAACCATGGTTCAATGTGGAGTTTAGAAGGAAATACCAGGATCAGCACCAGCCATACTTTAGAATGAGCTATGAACCTAGTGAAGCTACTACACAGGACTAGCAACTTCCTCTACAACATGCACACCATCCTGACTTGGACATATATTGCCATGCCTTCATCGTCACTGTGTCAGTATTCTGGAATTTCTGATCTAACACCAATGTGGGAGCATCGTCATTTTGAGGGCCTGCTGCAGTTCAAGGAGAAGGTTCACCACTGCCACCTTCTCAGCACAAGTAGGGATGGGCAATAAATGTAAATTTGCCAGCATCACCCAAATCCCGAGAACAAATAAAACAAAATAATAATGGATACCTGGGAATGAGTTAAAGGCTGGAATATAATCAAGGGGTTGAGATTGTAGTGTATGTGCCTTTAATCAGAACTACTTTTACAGCTCCTGTATACTGTAGTACCGGCAGTGACCACACCTGTATATAAGCTTTGCGCATGCCTCTGTACCCCCGTCTTGAGACTACCCTCCTCCAGTAAAGACCTGTTTATTGTTAATGTACAGCATCCGTGTGATTATTTAATAACAGCATATCCACTGAACCACGGATCCAACAGTGGCGACGAGTGTCGATTCGAATCTACCTGCAACTTAAAAAAAAAAAAAAAAATAGTCGAGGTCAGGAACACGGGCGTCGACCACGAGCAACCGCCCAGCAGTCGGGCAGAGATTGAACTTCGCAGGGGAGGCTGTGGAGAGCCGGGCTTGGTTCCCCAGCCACGACAAGCAGCAAGAGAGCGACGACAGGTCCAGTGCAGACCCTTCCCGAGCAGCGGTGGCTGGAGCCGACCGACGGCGGAGAGAAAGCCGAGCGGCGTCGACGGGGTAAGACAGAGGGTGAAGAGCGCAGGGCGCAGCTGTGGGTTGAACACCGAGCAGCGTCAAGAAAAAGAAAACAAACCGGAGAGAGAGAGGGTAGAGAAACAGCCGGGTTCTAGACTGAGCGGCGTCGAAAAATATAAAAAGAAGAACGCGCAGAGCACAGCCAGGGCTCACGGGCTGAACAGGGTCCGCGGGGCGAAGAAAGGGGAGCGCGGGAGACGCCATTGAGCCGCGGAGAAGAAGAAAGGGCGTGGGAGACGCCATTTTTAGAAGCCACAGTGGAGAAGAAGGGCGAGCGCGGGAAGGAAGGAAAGCGCGGGAGACGCCATTTTGTACCAGCGGAGAAGAAGGGGAAGCGCGGGAGGCGCCATTTTTGACAGTTAACTCACACCCAAGGATGCCGAAGAGTGGCAGTATCTCTATGTTCGACAATGAAGTCGAAGATTGGGCAACATGTGGAACGTATTGAGGTGTACTGCCGGGCGAATGAAGTGCCAGATGCTAATAAAGCACTGGTTCTGTTAAATTCCATGGGTGCAAAAACTTATGGGTTACTGCGAAATCTAATAACCCCAGAGAAGCCGGTAAACAAGAATTTTGAAAGCATAGTAGAAATCCTACAGGACCACTTAAACCCCACACTGCTGCTGATAGCAGAACGATTTATGTTCCATAAAAGGAACCAACACAAAGACGAAAGCAATGCTGAGTACCTAACGGAACTGTGCAAGCTATCGAAACACTACCAGTTTGGAGCGGGACTAGCAGATATGTTAAGGGACAAGTTTGTGTGTGGGCTACAAAGTGAAGGAACACAGAAACGGCTTCTATCAGAAAAGGACCTTACGCTGGACAAAGCTTTCAGTATGGCAGTATCACACGAAGCAGCCGCAAGGGGCGCTGCAGAGATACAACGGAGACCGCAAGAATATGGCACCAATGAAATGTCCTATGGAACAGGGAAGTGCTATCGCTGCGGCAGAACAACACATGACCAGACAGATTGTTGGTTCAAGGACCAAGTGTGCAGACAGTGTGGGAAAGCAGGACACATAGCAAGAGTCTGCAGGTCTGGGAAGAAATCCAACAGTAAGAAATTTCCACAGGAGAAGTACAAAAAGGTACACCAGGTGATGGACAGTGGTTCAGACGAACAGAAAAGTGACACAGACTCCGGAATCAAGGAGGTGGGTTGTCTGAAACTACATAAGGTAACAGAAATGGAGGATCACCAGGCTATCTGGGTTACACTCAAGATAGACGGAGTCCAAGTGAAAATGGAATTGGACTCAGGGTCAGCTCTAACAGTCAAAAATCAAAGAGACTACAAGCGGCTATTTTCACACATACCCTTGAAAGCTACAGAGATTGTCTTGAAGACGTATACGGGGCAAAAAGTCTACCCCAAAGGAAAAATAAGGGTGAAAGTGACATATAAAGGCCAGGAAATACCTAAAATGGATATATATGTATTGCCAGATGAAGGACCACCACTGCTAGGACGTGAATGGATCCGGAAGATACAATTAGATTGGCATTCCATACAGGCACTGAAGGTTGAGGCCAAAAAGGATGACGACGTCACACCTGGACGACTGTCAAAAATGCTAACTGACGCAAAAGAAGTGTTCCAGGAGGGACTAGGAACACTAAAAGGAATAACAGTGATGATTAAAATAGAGGAAAATGCAAGCCCAAAGTTTCTGAAGGCCAGACCAGTGCCTTATGCGATCAGACCAGCTGTTGAAGCAGAGCTGGAAGGGTTGGAACGTTCAGGAGTACTGTCCAAAGTGGACTGGAGCGAGTGGGCTACACCCATCGTTCCTGTAATGAAGAGGTCGTTGAGTAATACGCTTGGGGAACCAAAGAAGGTCCGCATCTGTGGGGATTTTAAGGTGACAGTGAACCCAGTCCTTCACACGGTACAATATCCGCTTTCACGAATTGAGGATATCTTTGCCACAGGCTCCGCTACATCCATGAGCGTGGCCCTCATCTCCATGGCAATGGGTACACATTGATTTTGCTGGTCCATTTATGGACTCAATGTTCCTAATCGCTGTGGACGCCCATTCAAAATGGCCAGAGGTCATCAAAATGTCCTCCACCACCACGGAGAAAACTATTGCAGTCCTACGGACCATCTTCGCCAGGAATGGCTTGCCAGAACAGATTTGCTCAGACAATGGGCCACAGTTTGTGTCCGAGGATTTCCGGAGGTTTCTGAGGAATAATGGGGTGAAACATTACACATCTGCCCCATATCACCCAGCCACAAATGGATTGGCTGAGAGGTTTGTTCAGACCTTTAAAAAGGCAATAAAGGCGGTGTATAATGACGACATACCACTACAACACAAGGTGGATAATTTCTTGTTTGCTTACCGGAATGCGACACATGCAATCACCAACCAAGCTCCAGCCATAATGTTCTTCAACCGAAGGCTAAGATGTTGCCTGGATTTGCTCAAACCAAACATAAGACGAGATGTTGAGGATAAGCAATTCCAGCACATAAATGAGAAGCCAACCAGGAGCTTCAAGATTGGGCAACCAGTCTTGGCCTGCGACTACCGAACAGAAAAATGGCAGCCAGGAACGATATGCACACAGCAGGGACCACTAATGTACACAGTGGACATTGGAGAGAGCATCGTGAGACGCCATGCTGACCAGATTCTAGAGTCACAGGAACAAGCCAAACCCATACCACGAGCAGATGCACCTGGTAATCAACCCGAAGTACAGATTGCGTCTACCTCAGAAGCAGTGGTATTGGAAGCTGATGAACCAATCAATGACAATGAGCCAGAATCGACTCCGCCGCAAGAACCGGATACTTGAGAAAGGCGCTATCCAGTCAGGATCAGGAAGCCTCCTCAAAGACTGAACTTATAAATGATTATTTCAGTTGATGTATATAGTACAGAGAAAATTGTAATTGTAATTAGTTATTATTTAGTTGTTAAATGAATGTTATGTACTGGTTATCTAAAAGGGGAGGAATTGTTGTGTATGTACCTTTAAGAGAAGAAATTATTCTATACTGCAGTACCGGCAGTGACCACCCCTGTATATAAAGCCACAGCAGGCTTCTGTACTTCAGCCTTAAGTACCTCATTCACAGCATTGCTGGCTGTGCAGCTGCAAGCAGAAGGAGAAGGAGCAGCCAGACTAGGAGAGTGGACTAAAGTGGTGGTCCCCTGTCCAGGAAGAGGAGGAGAACGCTGGACCACCACCACCACCAACTCCACCATCATTACATCAACTGAGGTGCCTGGAGAGAGAGGACAGAGGAGGAGAAGGAGAAAGAAGGCCTACATCAACATCAACCAGGGGAGAGGCCTTTCCTATCACTGCCTCCCCAAATTGGCCTCCACTTCAGGAGAGGGAGAGAGGGGAGAGAAACCAACTGCTTGAAAGGAGGGAAGAAAACTTCATCCGGAACATCTACAGGTGGGTGTTATTTGGGGCACTCTCCCAAGACTTTGTATTTTAGGTGGGGGGAGAAAAGAAGAAGCAAGGCCGGATCATCAAGGGGTGTAGTGTGTGTGTGTGTGGCTCTTGTTAAAAGCTAGGCCACACACACCACTAATTAGCATCCCTTCTATTGCCTGCCCTGGGAGAGCTGGAGCTGCCCAAGGTGAAGTCCTTAATTTAATTTAATTACATCGTTAAGACCTGTTGCAGGACTGAGCCTGGGCTTCTCCAGCTTTTCCAGGTGAAGACGTCTTCTCCCCCTGCCAGAAGACCACCACCACCAAAGACTTTTTCCATCGGAGAGTGCAACCCTGCCAACACCCACCCACCATCCTGAGTGGCAACACTGCCCTTTGCGGCCTCCCTCCTTCCCACCGCCCCCCTCTCTCTCTTTGTCTCTCTCTGCCTGTCTTTCTAAGGCACCTTAGTTTCATCTTTTTTATTAATTGCCTATTGAGCAGAGGGGAGAAGGCCCCTCTCCCAATTTAAATCAATAAGGGGAGAGGTGTGTCCTCATTTTAATCAGCTCCCTCTGCTCAATAGAGGACAAAAAAATATATACACCGAGGCCATTAACACCTTCAGGCCTGTGACTTGGGGTGAGTGTAGCCCTTAAAAAAAAGCACCCCAGAATGGCGACTGCATCTTCGCCGGTGGCGTGGCCAGCCAGGACCTATGCAGGAGTGGTAGCCACAGCCACAGCTGCTCCCGCTGTTTCTGCTGCCCCGTCACCTTTTCGATTAATAACAAAAAAGCTTGGGGTGAAGAGCTACACTCACCCGACTATGACCATCGAGGCCTGCGTCAAGGCCATGGCTGGGGTTGTCGGCCCCTCAGCCATCGTCGCGGCCTCGAAAATGTATGGGAAGGCTGTGTTCTTCCTGGGGTCGGAGCGGGCGGTGTCCCTGGCTGTCGCCAAGGGGCTCACCGTGGGCGGGACCTTCCTGCCGGTGGATCCTCTCGAGGCCACCGCGCAGAGGATCATCATTTCCAACGTCCCGCCTTTTTTCCTGGTGAGCTCCTCCTTCCCCATTTGCGACAACTTGGGGAGGTGAGGTCGGGGATCACACCCATCCCGCTCGGCTTCCGCGAGGCCAGCCTTCGCCACGTCTTCTCCTTCTGGCGCCAGCTGTTTATCCAGCTGGCGTGGGAGGAGGACACTGACGGGGCGTTCGTCGTCCTCCACGAGGGGACCGCCTACCGCGCCTTTTGGACGTCGGACGGTGTGAGGTGCCACGCCTGCAAGGAGGTGGGGCACATCAAGAGGAACTGCCCTGCCTCCAAGGCCGCCGGATCATCTCGTGCGGCCGAGGCTGGCGCCGCCGCCGCTCCTCCCCCCGGGTCTACCCGCGCGTCAAGTACGTCTGATGCGCGGTTGACGTCGGGGGCCGATGCCACCAAGGCCTCCGGCGGGGGGGAGGGAGCGAGTCCGACCGGAAAGAAGGCGCAGGGAAAAAAGAAGCACCTTAGGGCGGGACCCCCCGTGGATGGCGAGCCCTTGCCCCTTGAGCCCCTTACACCCGCGCTCCTCGCGGAGTTGATCAGGGCAGATGTGAGCGGGAGGGGCCTCGTGCCCGAGCCTGTGGCCGCAACCGCCGCAGCGGTAATGCCAATACCTGTGGCCGGGCTTGGGCCCGAGGAACCCGACAAACCTGCTCCGCCGGAGGGAGTTGAGGAGGAGGCCTTTGCAGACATGGAGGTCTCCCTCGCTCCCTCCGTGCTAAAAAGAAGGCGCGACCCCCTGGATGAGGAGGAGGACCGGGAGGAGGAAGGTCCCTCTGAGCAAGGGGAGTCGTCGCCCGCCGCGGGTACTGCGCCGCCCCGCCCCCCCCAGCGCTGTCGTCATCACCAGCGATCGGCAGGGGTCGCCTGTCCCTCGGGAGGCTGAGGCAGATGTGTCTGTCCAGCACGTGCCTCCCGGGGGTGGGGACGGGACCCTGCCCGTGGGGAGGGTCGCGGAACAACCCGCGGCGGAGACTGAAATCGACATTCTATCGGTGCCGTTACCCCTCGCCGGGTCGGGCAGCCTGGGGTCTAGGTCGGGTGAGCTCGAGGCTAATGAGCTCGCTCAATGCGACCCAGACATCTCCCAGGGGCTGCTCGACCTGGTAGAGGGTTTAATTCAGAACACCCCACCCGCTGGGTCGGAGGTTGGTGGCGGGGTGGAGGATGGCCGCCTGGCTGCGTCACTGGTGCCGGACGTATTGGAGGAGCTGGGAATTCTTCTCTCCCCGGTTTCTCCGGTCGTTACGGCGTCTGGGGCGGAGGGGAGCTCTGAACCGCCGCCGTCTTCTGGCCTAGCACCCCTAGAGGAGCCCAGGGAGAAATCCTCTGCCGCTGATCCTGGGGGTGGGATCTGGGCGGAGGCGGGGCTGGCTGGTGCGGCCAAGCCGTTCGCTGTGCACTGCGCGGTGGATGGGTCGGCCGCTGGTGACGACCCCCTGGAGGAGGATGGGGACTCGGTGATGGGCACGGAGGACGAGTCGGACTCCGGCGCCGACGAGGCGGTGGACGACCTCGTGCCCCCAGTCGAGTCTCCCCTCATTCCCGTAAAGGAACTCCGGGATTTTATGGCCACGTGGCTGGGTCGGCGCGGGAAGGTCCGGTTGGCCCTCGACAGGTGGTCGGAGCTGGCGCTGCTCATCGTATCCGTCCGCGCCGCCGTTAAGATCATGGGCGCGGACGAGGGTGTGAACCCGCTTGAGCTGCGTCGGCTCAGAACGTTTCTCACTGGGCTGCAGAGGAAGTGGCGGCTGACTAACGGCCGCGCTTCCTCCCCCCGTTAGTTGTAGGTAGAGGTTGCACTATGCTTCTGACATGAAGATAACCATAGCCAGCCTCAACATCAACGGCAGCAGGGAGGCACGCCGCAGATTCAATAACTTCTCGGCCCTTCAGGACGGGAAGTATGCGGTGTGCTTCCTGCAAGAAACTCACACCGTTCCGGGAGACGAAGCCACGTGGCTCCTGGAGTGGCAAGGAGGGGTCAGCATGAATCACCTCTCCAACAATTCCAGCGGGGTGGCTATCTTGCTGGCCCCGCATTTTCAGCCGGAGATCTTGGGGGTCAAGGAGCACATGCCGGGCCGTTTGCTCCAGGTCACTGTTCACCTGGGGGGCGTGCCGCTCCATCTAGTGAACGTGTACACCCCTCAGACCGGTGCGCAGCAAGTGCGCTTCTTCGAAGAAGTGTCCACTCTTTTAGGCTCCGTCGACGTGGGCGAGTGCGTCATCCTCGGGGGGGATTTTAACTGCACCCTCGAGGCGAGGGACCGTTCGGGTCCCCCGCGAAGCCCGGCGGCGATGGAGAAGTTGAGGGACCTGGTTGGGTCCTTCGACTTGGTGGACGTCTGGCGAAATCTCCACCCCGACTCCAGCGCCTTCACTAGCGTGAGGTCTGGGGGAGGAAGGTCCAGAATCGACCGCCTCTACATTTCCCGGGCGCATGTCTCCTGCGTTCCGGCAGCTTCCATGCGGCCGGTGCCGTGCACGGACCACCACCTGGTGTGGGCGGAGCTCGCTCCGCTGCGCGCGCGGGGGGGGTTCCGCGTACTGGCATTTTAACAACCTGCTGCTGGAGGACGCACGGTTCCGGGATTCGTTTCGTCGATTCTGGGCCGACTGGAGAAGGAAGCAGGGGGGCTTCCCCTCCTTGAGGCTATGGTGGGATGTGGGCAAGGCTCACATCCATCTCTTTTGTCAGGAGTACACGAAGGGGTCGACCAAGAGGCGGGAGGCCCGGCTCGGGCGGTTGGAGAAGGAGGTGCTCGACCTGGAGTCCCGTCTCGGTCAGGTCGTCGAGGACCCGGCCCTGCGGAAGGTGTACGAAGAGAAGAAGGGTGCGCTGAAGGACCTGCAGCTCGTCGGGTCCCGAGGCGCGTACGTGAGGTCGCGGATCCAGCTCCTGCGGGACCTGGACCGCGGCTCCCCCTTCTTCTCGCTGGAAAAAAGACGGGGGTTCCGTAAGCAGCTCTTGGGGCTGCTGGCCGACGACGGATCTCTGGTCTCGGATCCGGAGGGAATCAGCGCGGAGACCCGCGCCTACTACAGGGCTCTTTTCTCCCCGGATCCGTCCAGCGAGGATGCACGCAGAGTTTTGTGGGAGGACCTGCCGAAGGTCAGCCCGGAGGGCGCCGAAAAACTGGACGCTCCGCTAAGCCTGGCGGAGCTGACCGGCGCCCTCCGCCAGCTCTCTAGGGGAAAGTTCCCGGGGTTGGACGGGCTGACCGTGGAGTTCCACAAGACATTCTGGGACGTCTTGGGGGGCGACTACGCGCGGGTCCTGGGGGAAAGTTTGGCGACCGGGGAGATGCCCCTCTCTTGGCGCAGGGCGGTCATTGTCCTGCTGCCTAAGAAGGGCGATCTCCGCCTCCTTAAGAACTGGCGCCCGGTCTCCCTCCTCAGCACGGACTATAAAATCTTTGCCAGGGCCACGTCTGCTCGCCTTGGCACCGTGCTGGCCCACATGATCCACCCCGACCAGTCCTACACGGTCCCGGGCCGGACCATCCACGATAACATCCATCTGGTCCGGGACCTGGTCCACCACTCCCAGAGGGCTGGTCTGTCGGTCGCCTTCCTCTCCCTGGATCAGGAGAAGGCGTTCGACAGGGTGGATCACGAGTATCTCTTCGGGACTCTGCGCGCATTCGGGTTCGGGACGCATTTCGTCGCCCGGATCCGACTTTTGTACGCCGCCGCAGAGTGTCTGATTAAAGTTAACGGGTCCTTGACAGCGCCCCTTCGCTTTGGGAGGGGGGTGCGTCAGGGATGCCCCATGTCCGGTCAGTTATACGCCGTTTGCGTGGAGCCATTCCTGCGCCTCTTGCGGAAGAGGTTGACGGGACTGGCTCTGCAAGGGCCGGGCGTGGAGGTGGTCCTCTCGGCTTACGCCGATGACGTGCTCCTCACGGTCACGGATCCCGCTGACTTGCGGAGGATGCGGGAATGCCAGCAGACTTACTCGGACGCATCCTCCGCCAAGATCAACTGGGAGAAATGTTCCGCACTCCTTGTGGGTCAGTGGCGGGTGGACTCCCTGCCGGAGGAGTTCAGGCCTTTCGCCTGGAGCACCACGCACCTCCTCTATTTGGGAGTCTACCTTAGCCCTGCCAAGGACGCCTGGCCAACGAACTGGCAAGAGCTGGAGGCCAAAGTCACCGCTGGCCTAGGACGCTGGACAGGACTGCTCCGAGTGTTGTCCTACAGGGGTCAAGCGCTGGTCATAAACCAGCTGGTGGCCGCCATGTTGTGGTACCGGTTGGTCACTTTGATCCCTCCCCCTGCGTTTGTCGCCAAGATGCAGAAGAAGCTCATCGACTTCTTCTGGGACAAAAGGAAGCACTGGGTCTCTGCCGCGGTTCTTTGTCTCCCGCTTAGGGAGGGCGGTCAGGCGCTGGTGTGCCTTCACACCCAGGCTGCGACTTTCCGTCTTCAGACGCTGCAGAGATACCTGTACGTCGAGAATCCTCCGAGATGGTGTGCGCTGGCGACGTTTTTCTTCCGCCAGCTGCATGGCCTCAATTACGACACGCAGCTCCTGTTCGCGAAAGTGGGCGGCAGGCGTGCCGGCCTGCGGGAGCTGCCTGTCTTCTACCAGGAACTGCTATGGGTTTGGAACTACGTCGCTTCCAGGCGGAGCTCTCCCCCGTCAGGAGCGGCGGCTCTCCTTCGGGAGCCGCTGCTCAGGAATCCGCACCTCCACGAACGCGGGTTCGGGCGGCTGGCGGAGGGCAGGGCTGTGCTTGGCAAGGTGACCAGAGTCGGGGACCTGCTCGATGGCGGAGGAGCGGGCTGGATGGCGCCGGAGGAGCTGGTGCGGCGCCTGTCCTGGGCCAACGTCCGGCTCGCGGTCGAAGCCATCGAATCGGTGAAAGCGGCACTGGGCCCCGACTCCACTAGGTGTAGCGAGGCGGCTCAAGCACGTGGGGCGATCCCGTCCGAGCTTACCCCCGTTCGGACGGAATTCCTCATCAGCGCCCGGCCCCGAAACTCCCCTCGGGAACCGGCGCCTCACAACTTGAGCCGTCTCGAGGAAATACCCTCCGTGCCTTTTCATTCCGCGCGGAGGGGTTTCCTGTCCGGGCTGCTCCTGCACACTCTCCACTTTGCCATCTTCGTCTACTGTCCGGACACGCCTTGGCGTGGCGTCTTGCCGACTGGCGGTGGCGGAGGTCCCCAATGGAGGGCTCTCTATGCGGGAGTCCTCCCTTGTTCCATCGGGGACTTGGCCTGGAGGGTGTTGCACGGAGCGGTCCCGTGCAATAAGGTTTTAAGTAGGTTCACGGACTCCCAGGCCGCCTGCATTTTTTGCGGCCTGGAGGAGTCCGTGTTTCACGTTTATATGGAATGTGAGAGGTTGCAGCCCCTCTTTCACTACTTGAAGGGGCTGCTCCTCAATTTTTGGTTGCACTTCAGTCCCACGCTCTTGATCTACGGTCACCCGGTGCGGAGGGGAGCGGACAGGTTGGAGGACCTCCTTGTGGGCTTGCTCCTGGGCCTGGCTAAGAGAGCCATCAATTGGTCCAGGCAGCGGGCGGTCGAGTGGGTCGTCCAGCCGGATTGCCTGCCTCTCTTCCGCGGCCATGTTCGCGCCCGGTTGGCCCTGGAGATGGAGCACGCGGTGTCTGCCGGTGCGCTTGAGTATTTCCGCGACCGGTGGGCGCCGCGGGGACTGGAGTGCATCATCAACACGGAAAACCAAATTTTAATTTGATTTGTTAAGCTTTAGTTGAACTTTTGTTTATTTACAGTCGAATTGTTTTTTTTTGGGTCCAAATAAAAGAGTACCCTCTGTTCAGTAAATACCTGGTTTATTGTTCTCCTGCAGTCCGTGTATTATTAAGGCGCGGACACTACAATCACCATTTAGACATCTTGTAGTACTCACTGCCAGCTTCACCCCTATATTTCTGGGCTGGCTGGTCTCACCACTGCCGTATTTCAATACCTCTTAAGCTAATTGTAGTTGCTAGCACAAATTAGAAATAGGATAAACAGTCTATAATGTAGCTAACATATGTAAATTAGTATTATAAATCATTAGATAATCACCCATTGTATCAATCTCAACTAAATTAAATGTTTGTTTCACTTGCCTGAGACACATCCAACTGATTTTTTTTCAAAAAACTTAAACCATCAAACGGTGTTGGCCTCCTTCATCTTGTTGACAAGATCCTCTCACACCAATTTGACTGAAAAAAAGACTTGCACTAAGTGTAGCATCTTATCACATCACTCAGAAATATCTCAAAATGCTTCACATAGAATGAATCCTTTTCAAGTACAGTGAGTATTGTTATGTAGTCAAATCACAGAGCTGGGGACAAATTAAAATCATGCTATTGATTGGCTAAACTTGCTTTCAGCCAATCAGAATCAGAGTTATTTGCCCTCACTGCAATGATAATCAACAGGTCAAACATGTTGAATTATTCCGGCACCAAAAGTGTGGAAGACCCACACTGGGATCATGCAGTCAATGGGTAAAACTATGGCAAAATATCCAAGTGTTGCAAAAATATTGCAACTAATTTTCATTTCTTTTATGGTTATTGGTTGACTATATTTTGTTTAAATTGTGAGTACTGAAGGCATCATAAGGGGAAGAGCCAGGTTGAATTACTCAGCTAGGTTGTGTGAAACAGCTTATTAAACAGACAAGTACAGCTTATTATTAGTTGGAGCTGTGCTATTGTATTGAGTTTGAAAGTGATTTAATTAAGTCCGAAACTAGGGTCTTAAATCTAAACAAAGCAAATTATGAAGGTATAAGGGGTGAGTTGGCCAAGGTAGATTGGGAAACTACATTAAAAGGTATGATGGTAGACAAGCAATGGCTAGCATTTAAATAATTAATACATAATTTACAACAAATACGCATCACTTTAAGGCACAAAAACCACACAAGAAAAGTGGTCCAACCTTGGCTAACAAGAGACGTTAAAGATAGTTTTAGATCAAAGGAAGAGGCTTATAATGTTGCCTAAAAGAATAGTACGCCTGAAGATTGGGAGGATTTTAGATTTCACCAAAGGAGGACCAAGAAATTGATAAGGAGAGAAAAAAAGAATATGAGAGTAAATTAGCAAGAGACATAAAAACAGATTATAAACATTTCTACAGGTATGTAAATAGGAAGAGATTAGTGAAAGTAAATGTGGGCCCATTAGAGGCAGACAGGGGAAATTATAATGGGCAATAAGGAAATGGCCGAGACATTAAACAAATACTTTGGGCTGGAATTTGATACTGGAGGCATGTAGGAGGTGTAGGGGGTGGCGTGTGCCCCTCAGCTCTGCCCCTGACTGTCTCTGAGCGGTTCAAATCGCTCCCACACCCCTGGGTTCTAGACACTGGACTTAGGTACAGGCAGCGATACAGAAAAATGAGTAGACAAGTGGTTCGGTGCAAGCAAACCGTAATTTTTATTAAAGACAGAATAAAACACAATACTGAGAATTACTAAGCTGATTACAGGCATATAAAAATAATACACTTATATGGGAATGGGGAACACACGGCACATCGAGGGAAACAAATACAGTAAAATCCCCTTATCCTTATCCCACCCCTATATCTAGCTAGATTAAGCTATGAGTGACCAGGGATTTATGCTCACCAATTCGAAACCTGTTGACCTTTAACGGTTGTGATTTTTGGGGTCCGTTCTTGCAGTCCTTTGGGGTATCTCATCGCCACATGGTTACAGGGCGCGGCGGTGGGGTTGTTTATGCGAATCGCCCTCCTTTTCCTCAGCTAATTTCATCGTCGAGTCGCGTTTGTGGCCTGTGTGTCCTGTGTGTTTTTGAACTCGGGTCTCGTTCTCCTCCCGCGTTGGGCCCTCGGTGTAGTAATGGGCGTCCTTGGTGTTGAGCAGCGCGGGGAGCGAGAAGAGAGCCCGCCACGAGGCCAGGGCACGAGAACGAGAGGCAGCAGGCCAAAAGCCAAATGATAAGAGGCAAGAGCAAGAGAGCGATCACTACCGATGGGCCTGCAATTATACCCGGTTCTTCATTCCTTATCTGCGCACTAAATCAGGTCAGTCCTTTGTCTAACTTTTGAGGGCTCGTTTAAAATGATTACAGCCATTTACTTTAACGACTTCTGGAGTGGTTGTCTCCGTGTTTAATGGTTTTGATGTCCTGGCTGTTTGTCATTTATGAAACTTAATTGTCCTCATCCTGGCTTGGTGGCTACTGTGAGCTGTTACCGATTAAATATGCAGAAACCTAATAGCCTCGATTTAGGCCCATTCTAACCTGATCTGTTTCAAGGCGAATGAATGCATATTCTGTGTTTGCTTTAGCTGTCTGGCTCCACAAAGTCTCTTCACAGATTTATGCATTTTAGGTTTCGTTTCAGGCTATTGAAAAAGTGCCTGCCTGTTTGCAGGGCCTTGCTTTTTTTAAATCCTGTGCTTTTGGTCACGAGGTTGCAGAAGCTATTTTGGGTACCCTTTTTAACAACTTGTCCATAACTTTTGGGGAATGTGGGGATTTTGAGAACCCTACACTGGCGGGCCAACCCATGCGATTTTCACTTGATTGACCTTGTTTTGCCCGCCCAGCGGGCTCAGAAGGCCAATTAAGGGCCACTCGGCAACAGGTGACATCACAGATTGACATTTCATCTGTCAGGAGCTTTTGACAGATGAAATATCAGCGTTTGACAGCTCTTTGAAGCTGTCAAACACTGACAATCTGTACTCTAAGTTAATTTCTTCCTCTCAGGCTGATTTAGAGATCTCTCCAGAACAGAAAGCTGAATGCTGCAACTTTTGACAGCTCGCGGCCATTCTGCTTTCTGTGCCGGTGAGATGAGGGACTTCCGAGACCTAGGCTAAAAACTGCCTGTTAACTACCTGTTAATAGGCAGTTAATTGGCACTAATTCCCTTCCCACCTCGGGGAGGCGGGTCCCAGCACAGGTCGGGTATCCGCCTCCTTTGAAACTGGCATGGAGGCGGGTTGGGGGCAGGATGGGTTCGTGCCCCCCCCGATTTCATGATTTTAACCCCCCACACGCCTCCAATCCCGCCTCAACGGCCCAATGAAAATCGAGCCCTTTGTATCTGTCTTCACGGTAGAAGACACAAAAAACATTCCGGAAATAATGGAGAACCAAGGGTCTAGAGAGAATGAGGAAATTAAAGAAATCAGTATAAGTAAAGACATAGTACTAGAGAAATTAATGGGATGAAGTGGCGACAAATCCCCTGGACCTGACGATCTGCATCCTAGGGTTTTAAAAGAGGTAGCTGCAGAGATAGTGGATGCATTGGTATTAATCTTCCAGAATTCCCTAGATTCTAGAACAGACCCCAAGGATTGGAAAATAGCAAACATAACCCCGCTATTTAAGAAAGGCGGAAGAGAAAAAACTGGGAACTATAGACCAGTTAGCCTGACATCAGTAGTAGGCAAAATGCTAGAATCCATTATTAGTGACATGGTAACAGGGCACTTAGAAAATTGTAATATGATTAGGCAGAGTTAACATAGTTTTATGAAAGGGAAATCGTGTTCGACAAATCTGTTTTTTGAGGATGTAACTAGTAGGATGGATAAGGGGGAACCAGTGGATGTAGTGTATTTAGATTTTCAAAAAGCATTCGATAAGGTGCCACACAAGAGGTTATTACACAATATTAGGGCTCATGGGATTAGGGATAATATATTAGCATGAATTGAGGATTGGTTAATGGACACAAAACAGAGCGTAGGAATAAACAGGACTTTTTCAAGTTGTAACTTGCGGGGTACCGCAAGGATCAGTGCTTGGGCTCAGCTATTTACAATCTATATTAATGACTTAGATGAAGGGACTGAGTGTAACGTATCCAAGTTTGTTGATGATACAAAGTTAGGTGGGAAAGTAAGTTGTGAGGAGGACGCAAAGTGGCTGCAGAGAGATATAGGCCCAGAAATTCAGGTCTCCTCGGGTGAGTACGCACGGGGTACTCATCCGTAAGCCCAATGGAAGTGCCGGTTTCCTGCATGCACTGCGCATGCGCAGGAAACCGGCACTTCCGTTCCCCTGAAAGCAGGGGTTCAGAGGTCGAACGCGTGCGCGGGAGAGGCTGTGCATGCGCATCAAACTTCGTTCTTTTTTACAGGTTTTCCTGGGAGGGTAAGGCTCCAGGAGTTAGACATGTAAAAAGCAGGCATAAGGCCTGCTTTTTACAAGATAAGTGGTGAATTAATTAAAATTAAAACATTTTTTATTATTTTTAAACACTTTAAAGAAAGGTAAGTTTATTTTTAGCCCCGTTAGAAAATAAAATTACTTTTTTCAAAAATTTAAATTATTGTTTAAAATAGTTATTTCATGTAATTTATAGTTTATTTAAAAAATGTGATTTAAAAAAAAAATTATTTGAAGATTTAGTGATGTTATGGGGCCTGTAGTATTTCTAAGTTTTGACAGGTCTTCCTGTCAGACTTATGAATGGAGCATTCCCTGCTCCGATTGGCTCCCCATGGCCCACGTGATCACAGGGGATGCATCGAACTAACTGCGCCCCTGGGATACGCAAGCACTGCACGCCGGCAGCTGGAGCAGGCCTAGGATCGGAATCCCACATGGGCCCACAGCTCAACGGCTGGCGCGCAAGGTAAGTGCAGGTCGGGGGCTTACACCCGCAGGAAGCCCCCGACCCGAATTTCTGGGCCACAGAGAGGTTGACTGAGCGGGCAAGAACTTGACAAATGGAATAGGATGTGGGGAAGTGTGAAGTTATCCACTTTGGTAGGAAAAACAAAAAAGCAGAATATTTTTGGAATGGTGAGAGACTGGGAAATGTTTGCAATCAGAAGGACCTGGGTGTCATTGTACATGAATCACAGAAAGTTAACATGCAGGTACAGCAAGCAATTAGGAAAGCTAATGGTATGTTAGCTTTTGTTACAAAGGGATTAGAGTATAAGAGTAAAGAATTCTTACTACAATTATACAGGGCATTGGTGAGGCCACACCTGGAGTACTGTGTACAGTTCTGGTCTTCTTACTTAAGGAAAGACATACTTGCCTTAGAGGTTCACTATACTGGTTCCTGGGATGAGGGGATTGCCCTATGAGGAGAGATTGAGTAGACTAGGCATATATTCCCTAGTGTTTAGAAGAATGAGAGGCAATCTAATTGAAACATATAAAATTCTTAAGGGGTTTGACAGGGTTAATGCTGAGAAAATGTTTCCCCTGGCTGGGGAGTCTAGAACACGGGGTCACAGTCTCAGAATAAGGGGTCGGTCATTTAGGACTGAGATGAGGAGAAATTTCTTCACTCAAAGGGTTGTGAATCTTTGGAATTCTCTACCCCAGAGAGCTGTGGATGTTCAGTCATTGTGTATATTCAAGACAGAGGTCGATACATTTTGGGGAACTCAGGGAATTAAGGGATATGGGGAGAGTACGGGAAGGTGGAGTTGAGGTAGAAGATGAACCATGATCTTGTTGAATGGCGGAGCAGGCTCAAAGGGCCAAATGGCCTACTTCAGCTCCTATTTCTTATATTCTTATGTATTCCTATTTTAATGAATAAACTGAAAACAACACCATTTTTACTGATAGGAAAATTCACTCAATCTCATGCGAACAGAAACATTCAGCAACAGCTTCCTTGCCTTGATTATATAAACCAAAGGCTTGGTTCAAGAGAGAGTTAGGGGGCTTAGGAGGGAGTTCTAAAGAGCAGGACCCCGGCCGCTGAAAACACTGCCACCGATCGTGGGGAGGTTGCATGCAAAGTTAGAATCAGAGTACTGGAGCGTGCAGGATGGGGTTTAGGGCTCAAGAAGATTGCAGAGATAGGATGGGATGAGGCTTAAATTTTAAGATTAGGACGAGGGTCTTAAATATAACACATAGAAGACAAGAAACCAATGTATATAAGGAAGAATAGGGATAATGGATGAGAAGGAACTGGTGTGGACCAAAATACAGGTTGCAGAATTTTAGACAAGTTAGAGATTATGGAGGGTGAAGGATGTGGGCCAAGCAAGGATAGCATTGCAGCAATCCAGTCTGGAGGTGACAAAGGCATGTAGGGCTGAGGGGGCCTCTATGTGCCATGTTACAGAGCTGGAAGTAAGTATTCTTAGTGATGGTTAAGATGTGAGGTTTAAAGCTCAACAAAGAGTTGAACACAGGATACTGTGATTGTGCATGGTTTGGTTCAGTCTGAGTGAATGACCAGGGAAGAGGATGGAGTCATTGGGTAAGAAGTGGAGTTTGTAACAGGGGCCAAAAATGATTGCTTTGGTCTTCCCAAATTTGAGCTGGATGACATTGTCGCTCATCCATGACCTGATATCAGACATGCAGTCTGACAGTGTGGGGTGGTCAGGGGGGCAAGAGAAGTGGTGCAGACGTAGAGCTTGTTGTTATCAGCGGACATGCACATGCTGACCCCCATGCTTCTGAATGTTATCGCTGATATGCCACTTGTAGATGAGGAAGAAGAGGGAGATATGATAGATCCTTGGTGGAACTCTTGAGGGGATGCCATGAGGAAAGGAATATATACCATTGCTGGAAATGCACTGGCTGCATTCAGATAGGTAGGAATGGGACCACACAAGATTCATCCCACGGAGCTGGATAGTGGATGAGAGGCAATGGAGAAGGACATCGCAATCAACCATACCAAAGACTACACAAAGACCGAGGGGGATTAATGCGCCAAAGTCGCAGTCATTGAGGATGTCATTAATGACTTGAGCTAGGACTGTTTCAGTGCTGTGGGAAGACCATAAGCCAAGTTAAAGAGATTTGATTTTGCGAGAGATGGGCATGGGACTGGGAGGCAATGATATAGAGAGGACATAGAGAGGAAAAGACAGTAGTTGGACAGGATTAAGTAGTCGATTTTTTTTTGAGCAGTGGGGTGATGATGGCAGTTTTGAAAAGAAGGGGGATGGTGCCTGAGGAATGGGAACTATTGACAAGACTAGCTATTGCTGGAGCCAGGAGGGGTCATTGAGTGATGAAGAGTTGTGTGGGGAGGATATCAAGAGAGCAAGAGATGGGTCTCATGGAAGAGATGAGCTTGGAGAGCGCAAAGGGGAGATGGGGAGAAACTATAAAATGACCAAAGTGAGGCCAGGACCTAGGGAGGTGGGGAAAGGGAGGAAGTAGTGTACGCAGCTGTGCAGATGGACTCAATCTCAGAGATGGAGAAACCCATAAGCTCCTCACACTTGGCATTGATTAAATTTAACAAGCTTCAAATGAGACTGCAGATTAGACAGAATGTTTTTCCCACAGTTATGAGATTCTGGACAAGACTTCTATCAAAACCAGTTAATATTATCTGAATTAACGTTTTAAATAAATAACTAGATAATTATTTTCAGTCTGCTCCTGAGCTCCTTCCAAGTATCCTTGATTTTTATTCTGTGGGGATCAATAGAAATAAGATAAGGGCTCTCTTATGGCTCAGTGATTTGACCTGTCTCAGATCGACACAGATCAGAAAAGTTTCGTTCAATGCCCTTGCTGGGATACCACATTTGGCGATAGTGCCATAGGTTGGCAAAATGAAATTCAAATCGGTTTCTTGCTCCTGACCACTGTGCAACAACTACAGCAGGAAGTTTATTTGTGTTGCCATTCAATGAGGACAGGTTTGGGCTTGGCTGTAAGCCACCCAGTGTCAAGTATCTTGCTAGTCACTCTCAGGACTCACAAATGTATAGTGGAGACTTGGGTGACGTCCTGGTACCTACCCAAGCAAGGGGTTCGATGCCTTCAGGAGAGGAAAGAGGGAAGGGACGGGAGAAAAAAAAGACACCTATGATGGTCAGTGGTTGGGTCCCTGAATAATACAAAGTCTTGCATTTATATAGTAATTATGCGGCCTTTCAGAAATGTCTCAAAGCACTTCAAATAAAATGGATTTCTTTTGAAGTGCAGTAACTGTTGTTATGGAGTCAGTTGAATGGATGAATATGGAACCCAAGGAGAAGAGGAGCACAGTGTTTGGAACTTTGTAAAGAGGTGGTCAATACTTGGACCCAGAAAGATTTCGAGGAGAGAAGCTGTTGGATCCCTAGACCATGATACACATGGAACGTAATTTATGTTATGAAGTCTGTGGCCTTGGGATTGGGGAAATCGGTAAAATGGACTGCTGGACTACAGAAATGAGCATAGAAAGAAATCTTGAATGTGGATGTTCCTGTGTGTCCACTGGATCAAACTAAGCTTCAGAGAAATTCTCTATTTTAATATGGGAGATCAATACATTTTTCTAGGCTACAGTGAAAGTACAAAGATCCCTGGTGGAACAGCAGGGGGTATTTAATTCCTATAGGACATTCCAAAATATGGTCTTTGTCTAAATAAATTAAAATATTACAAAAAAACCTGGCCTTTATTATTCAGAGTGGAGAAAATTGCTAACAGGATCTGTGTTATGGGGTTACTTACCTGTGTTTGACAACTTTGTGGTGTCAGCCTCTCAGCATGGTCAATGCACTCATCTGTGTTTTGTTAAGTTTCTGGAAACAACTGTCTTAAAATATTCTGTTTTTCTTTATACCCATGCTCAAGTTTGGGGAAACAACCAAGGCAACTCCAAATTCTTTGAAGCCGAAAAGACAGAAATCGAAAAGAAAAAACATTAGCTATGACCTTGCTCTGTTGAGGTGACCTCGTGAAACCCATCTTCCCTCAGATACACTGTACCACATGCTGTTTCCTGAGGCAGGAGTCAGCTAAAACAGCTGGGCTTGTGCTATCTGAGCAGTAGTATTTTCTTAAAACACCTGGTAACCAGCATGTGCTTTGACAGAGCTTGAGAGCCAGTCAGCCCAGAGACCAGAGCTTCTGATTGTTTAGCCTTGAGCGAATGTGACCAATTGCTTTTTATTTTAAATCCACTATTTTATCCTTTCCTTCCTTGAAAGGCACTGAGTCATGCTGAGGTGCAGTTCCACTGGTGCCAATTGCCCTTCAGTACTTTACCCAAATGGTCATTCTGTAGGGGGTGGCGTGGCGTGTGCCCAGTCAGCTCTGCCCCTGACTGCCTCTGAGCGGTTCGAATCACTCCCACACCCCTGGGTTCTAGACACCGGGCTTAGTTACAGGCGGCGATACAGAAAATCGAGTAGACAAGTGGTTTGGTGCAAGAAAACCAAAATTTTATTAAAAGGTTGAATAAAACACAATACTACTGAGAATCACTGGTATAGTTACAGGCATAAACAGTTAATACACTTATATGGGAATAGGGAACACACGGCACATCGAGAGAAACAAATACATTAAAAATCCCCTTATCCTTATCCCACCCCCCTATACCTAACTAGATTAAGCTATGAGGGGCCAGGAATTTAAGCTCACCAATTCGAAACCTGTTGCTTTAGCTGGTGGGGTTTTGAGGTTCACTCTTTCTGTCCTTTGGGGTATCTCGTCACCACGTGGTCACAGGGCGCAGCGCTGAAGTTGTTTGTGTGAAGCACCCTCCTTTTCTTCCGTCAGCGTCTTCGTCAAGTACTTCGTCGCGATGGGCCTTCTTCTTCTTCCGGCGGTCGCCGACGGTATTGCTGCGGTTGGGGGTCGGTTGGCGGTCTTTAACGTTTAATGATTTTCCTACCCAAGCTTCGAACACCAGCTTATTCTTCAACTGGGCTATTGTTGTCCATGTAACAAATGCCAGCTTATAACTAGGCTGTTTGTCTTGATTTTGCTACCCATTTTTTGAACGCCAGCATATTCTTAAATTGGGGTTTTACTGTCCATGCATGTAACGCCAACTTATTCACCAAACGCCAGCTTATAACTAGGCATTTGTCCCCCAACGCGTCTTTCCGCTGCCCTTCTCTGTCTTTATCGGTTTACCATATTCTTCATCTCGTCTTGTCTCGTCTGCCCGTTTGTGGCCTGTGTGTCCTGTGTGTTTTTGAACTCGGGTCTCGTTCTCCTCCCGCGTTGGGCCCTCGGGCCCTCGGTGTAGTAATGGGCATCCTTGGTGTTGAGTGGCGCGGGGAGCCAAAAGAGAGCCCGCCACGAGGCCAGGGCACGAGAACGAGAAGCAGCATACCAAAAGCCAAACGATAAGCGGCCGGAGCAAGAGAGCAGAGAAGATCACTACCGATGGGCTTACAATTATACCCGAGTCTTCATTCCTTATCTGCGCACCAAATCAGGTCAGTCTTTTGTCTAACTTTTGGCGGGCTCGTTTAAAATGATTACAGCCATTTACTTTAATGACTTCTGGAGTGGTTGTCTCCGTGTTTAATAGTTTTGATGTCCTGGCTGTTTGTTATTTATGAAACTTAATCGGGTTTCCTGACTTGGCAGCTACCTGTGAGCTGTTACCGATTAAATATGCAGAAACCTAATGGCCTCGATTTAGGCCTATTCTAAATTGATCTGTTTCAAGGTGAATGAATGCATATTCTGTGTTTGCTTTAGCTGTCTGTCTCCACAAAGTCTCTTCACAGATTCATGTATTTTAAGTTTCGTTTCAGGTTTGAAAAAGTGCCTGTTTTTCTGCAGGGCCTTGCTTTTAAAATCCTGTACTTTGGTCACGAGGTTGAAGAAGCCATTTTGGGTACCCCTTTTTAATAACTTGTCCATACAGGGTCCCTTTATCCATAGCTTTTGGGGAATGTGGGAATTTTGAGAACCTTACAATTCTTCATGTCTGGGTCTAGACAGTGAATGTCAGCAGCCTATTGTACCATGGGGTGGGAGGGGCGGGGGCGGGGGGGTGATCACTGAATCCTACACTCACCTGATGCCCAAAACATATGCACTTTGTAGCAGGGGGTTCACCGGACAGTGATCAGGAACAGGAACTCTGGCTGACTTTCCCCAACCCAGCGACGCTGTGGCCAACTGTAGCATGGCTACTACTGTTCAGCTGCAATAATCTTTTATTTAACAAAAAGAAAAGAAGATCCTTTATTTTCTGCCCTTCCTAAGCCATGCACATATTGTAGCTGGCAGAAAGGCAGAAGGTCGTAGCCAATGGCCCTCTGAACTGGCTGCTAGGAATTGTGTGGGAGCAGCTGTGTAATGAAACATAGAAACATAAAAGATAGGAGCAGGAGTCGGCCATTCGGCCCCTCGAGCCTGCTCCGCCATTCAATGCGATCATTGCTGATCATCCAAATTCAGTGCCCGGTCCCTGCTTTCTCCCCATACCCCTTGATCCCTTTAGCCTTAAGAAATATATCCAACTCCTTCTTGAATATACTTAATGAATTGGCCTCTACTGTCTTCTGTGGTAGACAATTCCACAGGTTCACCACTCTCTGGGTGAAGAAATTCCTCCTCATTTCTATCCTAAACGGCCTACCCCTTATCCTTAGACTGTGACCCCCTGGTTCTGGACTCCCCGACCATTGGGAACATCCTTCCTGCATCTAGTCTGTCCAGTCCTGTCAGAATTTTTAAGTTTCAATGAGATCCCCTCTCATTCTTCTAAACTCCAGCGAGTACAAGCCCAATCGATCCAATCTCTCCTCATACGTCATTCCTGCCATCCCAGGTATCAGCCTGGTGAATCTTCGCTGAACTCCTTCCATGGCAAGAACATCCTTCCTCAGATAAGGCGACCAAAACTGCACACAATACTCAAGGTGCGGTCTCACCAAGGCCCTGTACAACTGCAGCAAGACATCCTTGTTCCTGTACTCAAACCCTCTCGCTACGAAGGCCAACATACCATTTGCCTTCTTAACCGCATGCTGCACCTGCATGAGTTCTCTGCTGATCTCTTTCTCCTTGTGACAAATATTATTAAAACAGCATAGTAAGCCTATACTTCCACATTCTGATGCAACTGGGATCAGGATTAATGGTATGGGGAAATCACGAGTGCAAACCCAAATCCCAACACTACTTGGCACTGTTCAAAATACCGTGCCAGTTCCTATCAATACACTCGATTATGAAATTGATAAACATACTCCGGTCATTTCAGCTGAGCTCATCAATGTAGACAAACCTACAGGCTGTCTAGCATATTATCGAACCATATTTTAGCTGTGAAGCTCTTCCTCACAAGCCATCTTTAAATTCAATGAATAGCCTTTAACTTGTGATTAGTTTGTTTGAAAAACTCAATAAATTATTCAAAAAATCCATTTTAATTTATGAGAGACCATTACAAATATGGAATATTACCCCTACTGCAATTATCATGAGCACCAATCTCTGTTACTGCCAACTCCAAACTCCAATCCTATGGGGGAAATTCATTCCCTTAGCACCTCCCGTTAGCACCAGCAGATGTCGCTAACAGGGTGCTAGAGCAGTATCACAGGGGCGAGGCGAATCCAGCGCCACACGTCAAATCCCACCCCCCCCCCCTCCGTAGCACCGCCAGTAAGTGTTATCGCCGGGAACATCAAAACCAGGTGGATCGTGACGTTAGTGAGTGTGCAATGCTCATTGACCACCTGACCTGCTTAATTGATTGTTGCCACCTACCTTAGCACCTGGAGTAAACACCGGCAGGGAGAGCTGGCATGAGACACGAGGAAGCCGGCTCTTGGGACATTATTTAAAGGGATCATCAGTAACAATTCGCAGCTGTCAGGTTAGTGCAGTTTCACTGGTTTCTTGTCAGTTTCACATAGTCCAACAGTTTCATTCAATAATTTCGAGGTTCTTTTGTATCAGGAGTGTTGTGGCAACTAAAAAGTAGCTACATTTATTCTTCAAAGAATCAAACTGCTACACTTTGTAACATTACTGGGGGCTGTACTGGCAGTCGACCTCGCCCTCCAGGATCTAGAATGGAGGGAGCGGAGGCAGCGAAAAAGACTGGAATATCTGCCCAGAGGGAGGAGGAGGCTATCAGGGCTCTCAACAGGAGGCCTAACCCTCCAAGGGTATTCCACAAGCACTTCTCCTACCTCCAATTAACGAGGAGCAGTGTATTAGAAGGCTCCGCTTCACCAAGGAGGAGGTCACAGAACTCTGCCACCTCCTGCAACCAGATGTCCAGCCTCAGCTCAGTGCGACCACAGATCTCGCAGATGCAATCAAGGTCATCGTCGCCCTCAATTTCTTCACCAGCGGATCCTTCCAGTCTGCAACAGGAGACATAGCTAACATCTCACAGTTCGCCATCAATCGCTGCATCCAGGTGGTCACAGAGGCTCTCTACAGTAGGAGAAGGGATTACATTTCATTCCCCATCACCAGGGAGAAGCAGGATGAGCGTGTAATGTGGTTTTGCCAGGATAGCAGGATTCCCCATGTTGCAGGGCACCATTGACTTCACCCACGTGGCTTTGCGGGCACCACATAACAATCCTGAGAACTTCCATAACTGCAAAGGCTACCACTCACTTAATGTGCAGTTGATGTGCAACTACAGACAGTGAATCCTCAATGTCAATACCCACTATCCTGGCGGCAGCCACGATGCCTTCATTCTGTGCCAAACCGATGGGCCAGCACTCTTCCAGCCACCACGTCAAGCTTACTGCTGGCTGCTCGGAGACAAGGGCTATCCGCTCTCCACCTGGCTCATGACTCCCCTCTGCAACCCCAACACTGCTGCCCAGCACTCATATAATGAGAGCCATGCTGCCACCAGGAACATTATCGAGCAGACTGTGGTGTATGTAACCTGTTCCACCTTAAGAGAACTACTTTAAGAGATGTACTACTTTCTCTTGGCTGCTGTATACTGTAATACCGGTGGTGACTGTTGAGTCTGTGTGTCCCAGTTATGTTTAGGATCAATCACTGGACACAGACAACAAGAATAACTTTTAACAGGTCTTTACTATTCGGAGGTCAGGGCTGAACTGCCCAGCAAATCCTTGCACAACACTTATATACCGGTGTGGTCACCACTGGTATTACAATATTACAGTATACAGCAGCCAAGAGAAAGTAGTACATCTCTTAAGGTAGTTCTCTTAAGGTGGAACAGGTTACATACACCACAATCCTCCCTTTTTAGCTTAACAGTTATATCCCAATTTAACATAACATAATAACATATATATATATATGCAACTTCATGCAAAACAGTTCAAAGATTCAGTTTCTGAGGAGGCCTCCTGATTCGAGTTGGATAACGCCTTTCAGGGGTCTCTGATTCTCGTTGCTGGGGTGACTCATCTAGTTGGTCTCTTATGGATTGGACATCATCATCAGATACATTCACTTCTGAGGTAGATGCTTCAGGTTCACTAACTTCTTCCACGGTTGTCTCTGCTGTAACCATGGGTTCAACCCTTGTTCTCGATTCTACCAGTTGGTCAGCATGACGCCGTATTACATTTTCACCAATATCTACCGTGTACATCAGGGGTCCTTGTCTGGCCCGAATTGTTCCAGATTGCCATTTCTCGTTTTTATAGTCCCGGGCTAACACTGGTTGTCCTATTTCGAAGCTCCGAGTGGTCTTGTTATTTATATGCTGGAACAGTTTGTTTTCAACTTCCCTCCGCACATTTGGTTTTAACAAGTCCAACCTGGACCGCAACCTCCTGATATAGAACATCATGGCAAGACTTTGGTTTGTCAATGCATGAGTGGCGTTTCGAAATGCCAGTAGGAATTTGTCCACCTTGTGTTGTAGTGGAATCTGATCTTCGCTCATGGCCTTTATCGCTTTTTTGAACGTTTGTACAAATCTCTCGGCCAACCCGTTTGTAGCCGGATGATATGGGGCAGAGGTATAATGTTTCACCCCATTCTTCTTCATGAATCTCTGGAATTCTTCTGACACGAACTGCGGTCCGTTGTCTGAACATATTTGTTCTGGCAATCCATTTCTTGCAAATATCGTTCTTAACACCGCGATCGTCTTTTCCGAGGTAGTGGTAGTCACCTTAATCACTTCTGGCCATTTAGAATGTGCGTCCACCGCAATTAAAAACATGGAGTCCATGAAAGGACCAGCAAAGTGAATATGTACACGTTGCCATGGGGTTGAAGGCCATTCCCATGGATGCAGCGGAGCAATCGGAGGTGCATTTTGCACTTTTTGGCACCCTGAGCAGTTTTTCATCAGCTCCTCTATCTGTTGGTCGATACCCGGCCACCACACATAAGCCCTAGCAAGGCTTTTCATCTTGACTCCCCCCAGATGACCTTCATGCAGTTCCTTTAGAACTCTGGCCTAGAAATTCAGTGCCCTTAGCACCGATTTTGCGGCGCTAGAGGGCCTAGCGCTGCAATTGGCGCCGGTTCCTAAATTGCCTGGCGCCCTTCCGCGGCGGTAGACCGGTAGCGCTGCGCCGGCACCGATGACGTCATCGGTGTGCGCAGCGTCCCGGTTGCCGTGGTAACCCGGCCCCAAGCCGAAATTCAGTTGCGGCCGCCTCGCCAGTGGCAGCCGCAACTAAGACTCCGGCAAACGAGTGTTGCCGGAGTCTGCGCCGGCGCTTTAAGGAGGCGCGGCGGCCGGCCGCTTTCCCGCCGGCCGCCTGCCCGCAGCTCCCTCCCCGGACTTCTCCCCACCCCGCCCCCCGGAACAGATGCAAGCCCGGCACTTGTCCGAGGTGCCGGGCTCATTTTTGATGAGATTTGCGCGGGCCGCGGCCGGGTGCAGGCAGCTCCTCCTTAACGGAAGGAGGAGGCCTGCACTTCCCGAGCCTGCCGCACCGCAGCGGGCGCCGCAGCGCCGGAATAGCGCCGCAATGCGGCGCGTTGCGCCAGTTTTCAGGCGCTAAAACCCTTCAGTAGCGCCGGCAGCCGTTTGGGCGCGGCGCTACTGAATTTTTGGCGCGCGCAAAGGGCTTTAGCGCCAGCGCTAACTTCCGGCGCTAAAGCCCTGGCGCAGCGCAAACTCAATTTCTAGGCCTCTCTCTCTTAACTTAGGAGGAATAATCACCCTTGTTCCATACATCAATGTTCCTTGACAGACGGACAGCTGTTCTCGTCTTGCTGAGAATGCCGGTAACAGTGGATCACCATGTGCTGGCCATCCCTTCACTGCCACTTCGTAGACCCTGGACAGTGTCGGGTCGTTCCTGGTTTCTCTTTCAATACTTGCATTGGTGACTGGTAAACATTCGATGATGGTCGAGTGAAATAACTCAACAGAGTCAACCGTCGGTGCCTCCTCCTCTGTAGGTAGTGGCAGGCGCGACAGCCCATCAGCATTACCATGCTGCTTTGTACCTTTGAATTCTATCTGATATTGATGTGCCCCTAGGAAAAGGGACCATCTCTGGAGTCTCTGTGCTGTCATCACCGAAACACCCTTCTTAGGGTTAAAAATGGATACCAACGGCTGGTGGTCTGTCAGAAGCGTAAACTTTTGGCCCTGCAGGTAATGATTAAACTTCTTTACTCCCCACACAAGGCTGAGAGCCTCCCTATCTATCTGAGCAAAGTTGCGCTCAGCGGAGGTCAATGATCTGGATGCGAACGCAACTGGCCTCTCCCGGCCATTTGGCAACTTGTGTGAGAGTACTGCCCCAATACCATATGGAGAAGCATCACAAGCCAAACGAATAGGCAGCGTTGGGTTGAAGTGAGCCAACACTTCCTCTGAGGTGATCAATGCCTTGCTTTCGCGAAAGGCCCTCTTACAGCCCTCGCTCCACTTCCATGGTACTCCCTTCTGCAAAAGAGCATTCAGCGGGTGCAGCACCGTGGATAAATTTGGCAGAAACTTATGGTAATAGTTAATTAACCCTAGAAACGACCTCAATTGGGATACATTATCCGGAGCGGGAGCCTTCACAACAGCTTCGATCTTGTCAGGAGACTTATGAAGCCCCTCCTGGTCAATGACATGACCACAGTACGAGATCCGCTTCTGAAAGAATTCACATTTCTGGCGATTAACTCGAAGACCATATTCTTTCAATCTGGTGAGCACCAGTTCCAAGTTTGCAAGGTGTTCCTCGTCATCATCTCCTGTAATCAGAATATCATCCAGGTAACATTGTGTACCTGGAATTCCCTGTAATACCTGCTCCATGGCCCTCTGCCAAATTGCTGGAGCCGATGCCACTCCAAAAACCAGTCTATTATACCGGTACAAGCCTCTATGCGTGTTGATCGTGAGATACTGGCGTGACTCTTCCTCAACTTCCATCTGTAAGTACGCCTGCGCCAGGTCTATCTTGGTGAAGTGTTTCCCGCCAGACAACGAAGCAAAGATATCCTCAATCCGCGGAAGCGGATACTGCACCATGTGAAGCACCAGATTAACAGTGATCTTGAAATCTCCACAGATGCGAACCTTCCCCGGTTCCCCCGGCTTGTTGCTCGATGAACGCTTCATGACGGGGACAATGGGCGTGGCCCACTCACTCCAGTCTACGTTAGACAGTACTCCTGAACGTTCTAGCCCTTCCAGCTCAGCTTCCACAGCAGGTCGTATTGCATAAGGTACCGGTCTGGCTTTGAAAATTTTCCGGTTTGCATGTTCTTCAATCTTGATGTTTGCCGTAATTCCTCTCAGTGTTCCCAGTCCCTGTTGGAACACCTCTTTAGCATCGTCCAATATTCTGGACAATCGTTTAGGTTTGACATCTTTTGTACCGGAAGACCAGCAACAAAAAGTCACCGCAGGAAAAGTACAGAAAGGTACACAAGGTGACAGAGAACAGTTCGAACGAACAGAAGACAGATTCAGACTCCAGCAGTAATGAACTGGGTAGTCTAAGATTACACAATGTTGGTAAGGAAGCAGACCTCCAAACAATTTGGGTCACACTTCAGATAGCAGGAGTCCAAGTGAAGATGGAATTGGACACTGGATCGGCATTGACGGTCATGAATAAGAAAGATTACAAAAGGTTATTCCCACATATTCCCCTACGGGATACGGAGATTGTATTGAAAACATACACGGGGCAAAGAGTATACCCCATCGGGAAGATAGAGGTAAAGGTGGTCCACAAGGGCAAAGAAAGCCGAGGAATGGACTTATATGTGCTACCTGAGGGAGGTCCACCACTACTGGGACGGGAGTGGATTAGGAAAATGAATATGGACTGGCATTCCTTAAAAGCACTAACGGTAGATTCCGGTACAAAAGATGTCAAACCTAAACGATTGTCCAGAATATTGGACGATGCTAAAGAGGTGTTCCAACAGGGACTGGGAACACTGAGAGGAATTACGGCAAACATCAAGGTTGAAGAACATGCAAACCCGAAATTTTTCAAAGCCAGACCGGTACCTTATGCAATACGACCTGCTGTGGAAGCTGAGCTGGAAGGGCTAGAACGTTCAGGAGTACTGTCTAAGGTAGACTGGAGTGAGTGGGCCACCCCCATTGTCCCCGTCATGAAGCGTTCATCGAGCAACAAGCCGGGGGAACCGGGGAAGATTCGCATCTGTGGAGATTTCAAGATCACTGTTAATCCGGTGCTTCACACGGTGCAGTATCCGCTTCCGCAGATTGAGGATATCTTCGCTTCGTTGTCTGGCGGGAAACACTTCACCAAGATAGACCTGGCACAGGCGTACTTACAGATGGAAGTTGAGGAAGAGTCACGCCAGTATCTCACGATCAACACGCATAGAGGCTTGTACCGGTATAATAGACTGTTTTTTGGAGTGGCATCGGCTCCGGCAATTTAGCAGAGGGACATGGAGCAGGTATTACAGGGAATTCCAGGCACACAATGTTACCTGGACGATATTCTGATTACAGGAGGTGATGACGAGGAACACCTTGCAAACTTGGAACTGGTGCTCACCAGATTGAAAGAATATGGACTTCGAGTTAATCGCCAGAAATGTGAGTTCTTTCAGAAGCGGATCTCGTACTGTGGTCACGTCATTGACCAGGAGGGGCTTCACAAGTCACCTGACAAGATTGAAGCTGTTGTGAAGGCTCCCGCTCCGGATAATGTATCCCAATTGAGGTCGTTTCTAGGGTTGATTAACTATTACCATAAGTTTCTGCCAAATTTATCCACGGTACTGCACCCGCTGAACGCTCTTTTGCAGAAGGGAGTACCATGGAAGTGGAGCGAGGACTGTAAGAGGGCCTTTCGCGAAAGCAAGGCATTGATCACCTCAGAGGAAGTGTTGGCTCACTTCAACCCAACGCTGCCTATTCGTTTGGCTTGTGATGCTTCTCCATATGGTATTGGGGCAGTACTCTCACACAAGTTGCCAAATGGCCAGGAGAGGCCAGTTGCGTTCGCATCCAGATCATTGACCTCTGCTGAGCGCAACTATGCTCAGATAGATAGGGAGGCTCTCAGCCTTGTGTGGGGAGTAAAGAAGTTTAATCATTACCTGCAGGGCCAAAAGTTTACGCTTCTGACAGACCACCAGCCGTTGGTATCCATTTTTAACCCTAAGAAGGGTGTTTCGGTGATGACAGCACAGAGACTCCAGAGATGGTCCCTTTTCCTAGGGGCACATCAATATCAGATAGAATTCAAAGGTACAAAGCAGCATGGTAATGCTGATGGGCTGTCGCGCCTGCCACTACCTACAGAGGAGGAGGCACCGACGGTTGACCCTGTTGAGTTATTTCACTCGACCATCATCGAATGTTTACCAGTCACCAATGCAAGTATTGAAAGAGAAACCAGGAATGACCCGACACTGTCCAGGGTCTACGAAGTGACAGTGAAGGGATGGCCAGCACATGGTGACCCACTGTTACCGGCATTCTCAGCAAGACGAGAACAGCTGTCCGTCTGTCAAGGAACATTGATGTATGGAACAAGGGTGATTATTCCTCCTAAGTTAAGAGAGAGAGTTCTAAAGGAACTGCATGAAGGTCATCTGGGGGGAGTCAAGATGAAAAGCCTTGCTAGGGCTTATGTGTGGTGGCCGGGTATCGACCAACAGATAGAGGAGCTGATGAAAAACTGCTCAGGGTGCCAAAAAGTGCAAAATGCACCTCCGATTGCTCCGCTGCATCCATGGGAATGGCCTTCAACCCCATGGCAACGTGTACATATTCACTTTGCTGGTCCTTTCATGGACTCCATGTTTTTAATTGCGGTGGACGCACATTCTAAATGGCCAGAAGTGATTAAGATGACTACCACTACCTCGGAAGACGATCGCGGTGTTAAGAACGATATTTGCAAGAAATGGATTGCCAGAACAAATATGTTCAGACAACGGACCGCAGTTCGTGTCAGAAGAATTCCAGAGATTCATGAAGAAGAATGGGGTGAAACATTATACCTCTGCCCCATATCATCCGGCTACAAACGGGTTGGCCGAGAGATTTGTACAAACGTTCAAAAAAGCGATAAAGGCCATGAGCGAAGATCAGATTCCACTACAACACAAGGTGGACAAATTCCTACTGGCATATCGAAACGCCACCCATGCAGTGACAAACCAAAGTCCTGCCATGATGTTCTATAACAGGAGGTTGCGGTCCAGGTTGGACTTGTTAAAACCAAATGTGCGGAGGGAAGTTGAAAACAAACAGTTCCAGCATATAAATAACAAGACCACTCGGAGCTTCGAAATAGGACAACCAGGCCTAGAAATTGAGTTGCCTTAGCGCCGCTTTTGAGGCGCTAGAGGGACTAGCGCCAGAGTTATGGCCAGTTCAAAAATTCCCTGGGGCCCTAAAGCGGCGTTGCACCGGTAGCGCTGTGCCGGCACCGATGACGTCATCGGTGTGCGCAGCGTCCCGGTTGCCATGCCGACGGGCCCCAGCGCCGAAATTCAGTTGCGGCCGCCTCGCCCGTGGCAGCCGCAACTAAGACTCTGGCAACAGAGTCCTACATGTCTTTGCGCCGGCGCATTAAAGGCACCGCGGCGGCCGGCCGCTTTCCCGCCGGCCGCCTGGCCGCAGCTCCCTCCCCGGACTTCCCCCCCCCCCGCCCCCCGGAACAGAAGCAAGCCCGGCACTTGTCCGAGGTGCCGGGCTCATTTTTAAAAAGATTTTCGCGGGCCGCGGCCGGGTGCAGGCAGCTCCTCCTTAAGGGAAGGAGGAGGCCTGCACTTCCCGAGCCTGCCGCACCGCATCGGGTGCCGCAGCGCCGGAATTGCGGCGCGAAACGGCAGTTAGCGCCAATTTACCGCCGCAAAGACCCTTCAGTAGCGCCGGCAGCCGTTTGGGCGCGGCCCTGCTGAATTTTTGGCGCGCGCAGGGGGACTTAGCGCCGGCACTAACTTCCGGCGCTAAAGCCCTGGCTAAGCCAAAACCCAATTTCTAGGCCCCAGTGTTAGCCCGGGATTATAAAAACGAGAAATTGCAATCTGGAACAATTCGGGCCAGACAAGGACCCCTGATGTACACGGTAGATGTTGGTGAAAATGTAATACGGCGTCATGCTGACCAACTGGTAGAATCGAGAACAAGGGTTGAACCCATGGTTACGGCAGAGACAACCGTGGAAGAAGTTAGTGAACCTGAAGCATCTACCTCAGAAGTGAATGTACCTGATGATGATGTCCAATCCATAAGAGACCAACTAGATGAGTCACCCCAACAACGAGAATCAGAGACCCCTGAAAGGCGTTATCCAACTCGAATCAGGAGGCCTCCTCAGAGACTGAATCTTTGAACTGTTTTGCATGAAGTTGTATATATGTTATTATGTTATGTTAAATGGGGATATAACTGTTAAGCTAAAAAGGGAGGATTGTGGTGTATGTAACCTGTTCCACCTTAAGAGAACTACCTTAAGAGATGTACTACTTTCTCTTGGCTGCTGTATACTGTAATACCGGTGGTGACCACACCGGTATATAAGTGTTGTGTAAGGATTTGCTGGGCAGTTCAGCCCTGACCTCCGAATAGTAAAGACCTGTTAAAAGTTATTCTTGTTGTCTGCGTCCAGTGATTGATCCTAAACATAACTGGGACACACAGACTCAACACAGACCATCGGCCAGCTGAAGCAACGGTTCCGCTGCCTTGACTGCTCGGGAGGAGCTCTCCAGTACTCGGCCGAGCGGGTGTCCCATTTTGTCATGGTCTGCTGCATGCTCCACAACTTGGCCATCATGAGGACCCAGCCCTTGCCACCAGGGATTGCAGGACCACCTCAGAAGGAGGTTTTGTGGGAGAAAAAATATGTAGAAAATTGTGAAGGATAAATTAAAATGGCGAATATTTCTAGTTCTGAAACTCCTTCCACACACAGTTGTGATTCTCAATGAAATGTCAGGGTTATTTTCTCTGGTCATTCCAAACTAACAGGGTCTGAATGTTACCAACACCACTACACTGCATTCAAAACACAATCTCCACATTCCAGAGTAAGCTTTATAGACTGCGCCAGGATCTGGCTTCCATTTTTATAATTAAGTAGGGAAAAATCTGACTTTTAATATCAGCAATAGAGGCTGACTAAATCCCGCAAAACTCTCTGGAGGTTCCTCACAGGCTCATGCCAGGTTTTCACATTTTATTCATCAGTACACAGGATTTTTTTGCTTAGAAACAGGAAAAGATCCAACAAGCCCTTTCTGATAGATTTTAACCCCACCTGCCCTGCACTGAAACTTTGGTCTTTTCACCATATCCCTTTCTCTCCAGAATCGAATTGTCTCTTGAACCCATTTATATTGTCAATTTCCACTCCCTTCCCTGGTAACTGGCACCTTATTACCCCTTTGATGAATAGTTCTACCTGACTTCTCTTCTTACTTCCAACTTCCTAATTTTTAACTTGTGTCTCCTAGTATTTGAGCCCTTCACCATGGTGAACAATTTGTCTGGCTCAACTTTGTCAATTCCATTCATAATCTTGAAAATTTGGATTTGGTCACCTTGACATCTGCTCTTTTCCAAAGAAAACAAGCCAAGTTATTCCGTTACATAGGTGAGCAAATCATGAGGAATTTTTTTCTTCCTTCAGGGGCCAAGTGGGAGACACAAACGGCCCAGTCAGATTCAAATCTTGGAATATGATTGCAAGACTTGGGGCACAATGCAATTTCTTGATTAGATCCTTAATTTCTCTTCTTTGCCCTGTTCTATTATAGTTCTCCCTCGATTTACCTTTCTCCTCACAGAGCCATGGGTACATGGAACATACTCCTACCAAAAGCAGTTGAGACTGAGTAACTTTTTTAGAGAAAGAGGAAAGAACGCGCATTTATATGGCACCTCATTACATCCTACTTCTGAATTGCAGTCACTGTTATGCAGGCAAATGCGGCAGCCAACTTGGGCACAACAAGATCCCACAAACAGCAAATGGGATGTTAATCTGTGTCTGGTAATATTGGTTGATGGATGAATATTGGTCGGGACACCAGGAGAATTCCCTGCAGTTTCGCGAATGGTGACGTGGGTTTTTTAACATCTACTCGAACAGGTGGAGAAGCTTCGGTTTTCACAGTCTCACCTGAAAGGCAGTATCTCCGACAGTGCAGTGCTCCCTCAGTTCCACACTCAGGGAGCACAACTGGACTGGATTACGTGCTCAAGTTCTTGGCTGATAACTTTGACTTCCAACTGCACAGGCACAAAGTCGGCAGAGTAGCTGATCTGCCCACATGTTTCGTGACAGCGAGAGGCCCGAACCAAATTTGGGTTTGGGCCTCGTTTAAAGGCTGCCGGCAAGCGGCGGACACCAGACAGGCACCGTCACCCCTCCACCAATTTTCAACTGCTGTATGCCTGTTTTCTAGGCTCAGTTTTTTTTATGCAGAACTGTTTTGTGGGGAGGGGGAGGAAGGGAGAGGGGAGGGTGAAAAGTTGGGAGTCCCGAGGAAGAAAAATTCAGATTAGTGAGAGTAGGGGGATTGAGGCATGGAGAGCCAACCATCTAGGGAGGAAAGATAAAATGGTGGGATGTGGGGAGGGGGTACAGTGGTGGGGATGGGAACTGAAGTCAGTGGAGAATCCTCAGTGGGTGGGTGAGGGGGTTGAGGGCCGCAAACTTGGTAAATGGGGAGGGGGTGAAATTTTGCTTAGTGGATGTGGGAGGTGAGGAAAGGCGATATTTAACTGAGTGGGTATGGTGTGAGGAACAATATCTAGCTCAGTGGGGGGAAGGATTTGTGTGCTGAAATCTTTCTTATGGGGTCGGGTTTGAGGCAAGGTTGGGGGTGGGGTGGAAACCTAGTCAATGTCAGGGAGGTGAGGGAGAGGATGGTGTAGGTATGAAAACCTGATCAGCGAAAAGGAAGTCACTGTCAATATTCTTGCTTATCGGTGAGTGTTGAGGGCCTAGAATCTTCTTGGGTGTAAAATTTTGTCTTCATTGCATGTAGTCTGGTGGTGTAGTCGCTCGCCCGTTATAGAACCCTCCCGATTTACATCCCATCGACTGGGGGGTAGGCGGGGAGGCAAAACTCAGTCTGTGGGGTGTTGGGCGTGCAGGTTGAGGTCAACCAACTTTGTCAATGGGAGTTTGGATGGGGGCATAATTTGCTTCCACGGGGTAGGGGGATTAGGTCCAAGGTCCAGATCATTTGGGGTTGGTGGTGGCTTGAGTGCCGAAAAACCTGCTGTTTGAGAGACGCAGTGGTTGATGTTTCTCTTGCAGGTGGGAGCTGGATCTTAGGCCCAAAGTCACTCAGTGGGTGGAGTGAGACTGTAATCCTCAATGGGGAGGGGGTGGGTGGGTGGATGGGTGGCGGTTAGTGTTGAACTCTTGCTTGGGGGTGCAGGAAGTAGCTTAAAACCTGAGGATACCAGTTCGTCCAATCATTTTGTTATGTTCAGTTATGCTTACAGCACCACCTACAGGTGCAATACCATTACCGTACCTCATCACTCACAGATTTAAATATACTGAAGATATGTATTGTGACTCAGAAACTATGATATTATGCCTTGCAATACATAATCTATCATCTTCAGGGCTAATGATTTATACTGCCTGAATATGTAAAGCATGGTATTAGAGATGAATTCTGTAAGTTTGCTGATTTATCTGTGAGACCATAAATCAGTGGCCTGTATTATTTTTACGCGTTCATTTAACTCTGTACTTATTGAAGCAATGAGGCAAGGGGGAAGGTTGTGGGTTTAGCAGCACTGAGGGGGGCTGGGCGTTGGTATCGCTATGGTCAAGAGGTTTAACTGAACAGCGATGGGGATTCTGGAGTTTGGCAGTAGTGCTGCTGTAGAGGTGGTTTATTGTTTTGATGTGAACCATTTTTCTCCAAACCGGTTATAAAATTCCATTCTCCTGTCTTCCCTCACCCACAAGCTTTCATGAGTTAGAATGGTTTCCATCTAAGAAAGTAAGAACAAAGCACAGCTGCCGATAATCAGTCAGAAGTGCTTACCTGAAAAACTTTCAAGAATTGAACTCCAGTTTGTTTTAATTTGTTTCTGGTGAGTAAATAAGTCAAATCGCATTGTTGTGACATGGCATTTTGGCATTATTACCAGGGTTTTGGATATCAGTTCCATGATTCTGTCTATTTTACCATGAGGACCATAAATCAGTGGTTTTGACTATAATGTATTCATACAGCTATATACTCAATTTTTATTTCTTACCCCTTTTGAAGTCCAAGATATATCACAAGAAGATCGCCGGGAAAAAAAAACCACAGATTGAATTTTACACTGAGAAAAAGAAAGCTTTATGTGAACAGTAATTGATTTTGAATTGTCAGTATAAACAAAATAGAGCACAAGTGCTCTCTTCACCGCTCTCTGTGTCTCTGCCTGTTAGCGAGCAGGCTTTCTCTCTAAAAGAAAAATCAGTTCTGGTAAATAGCTTTCCTGTGAAACTTGACCTTAAAAACTGTTCAAAGATTCGCAGTCCAGCTTGATTAGGAATCATTGAAAACAAACGCAAATACTGTTAAAAGTCTGAAAAAAGACATGCTTCCAATTGTTAAACTGAGAGAATTGTAATGATGCATGCTGGGGTATGCTCCACACTGCACATACTCAGATTGTGACATCCTGTTAGATTGGAGAAGGACTGAGGCTTCTGAGCAATAATAATAATGATGAAAGACACAAAGCACAATTTTATTAATAAGTTTAATCATGTTATCATGACATTTTTAATTTTAATATGTTTTTATTATGTTAGAAACCTTGGGCTAAAAATTGAGTTGCGCCCCATTTGGGGTGCTAACTTCGCCGGGGCGCTACTTTTAACGCCCCAGAAAAATTAGCACCCCCACACTGGAAATTGAGTGGTTGCGCCCCAAGAAGGAAGCGGGGTGCTACTGGAAGATGCGAGTCAATATTGCACCGCTATGTGCCGCAGCGCCATGTAGGTCTTCTTCCCCTTCTTAAAGGGGAAGGGCCTTGTGCAGCGCGATCCGTTGGGCCCCCGGGGATCGGGAGTGCCAGCAAAAGAGCCCGGCACTCAAGAGAAGTGCCAGGCTCATGGAGCGCAGCCGACACTCCGCGGTGGGGGGGGGGGGCATTTCAGGAGGCCAGGGACAGGAGCGCAGACAGGTGCTGGCAGGCGGTGAACAACAAAAATGACTGGCCCTCGCCTCCCCGGCCACAGGTAGGCCCCCCTGACCCCGTCGGATATAGCGTCCGGTGGTATGTCAAGGGGCGCTGAAATTGTTGAACTCGATATTGAGTCCGGAAGGCTGCAGAGTGCCCTCTCCCCTCCCCCCTTCCCACTGTCCAGGGCCCCGAACACCCCTTCCAGGTGAAACAGCGATTTACTTGTACTTCTCACAATCTAGTATACTGTATTCGCTGCTCACGATGCGGTCTCCTCTACATTGGGGAGACCAAACGCAGATTGGGTGACCGCTTTGCGGAACACCTCCGCTCAGTCCGTAAGGGTGGCCCTGAGCTTCCGGTCGCCTGTCATTTTAATTCACCGCTCCATTCCCACTCGGACCTCACCGTCCTTGGCCTCTTGTATTGTTCCACGGAAGCTCAACGTAAACTTGAGGAACAGCACCTCATCTTCCGATTAGGCACTTTGCAGCCTTCCGGACTCAATATCGAGTTCAACAATTTCAGATCATAACCTCGGCCCCTATTACATTTTTTCTTGTAATTTTTCCACTCCTTTCCCCCCCCCTTCCTTTTGTTTCTCTCTCACACCTGGCAGCTATCTCTTGCCCTGCCAGTACACTTCACACCTAATCTCAGCCTATTACCATCTCGTCTAGCTTCGAATACCTTTTATTGTCTCTTTACTACTTTTGTTTCTTTTACTTCTTTTGTCCGATCGCAGCCCTGCCTTCGATCTATTTTCTTTTCTTTCCAGTTTTGAAGAAGGGTTCGACCCGAAACGTCAACTCAAATTTCTCTCCACGGGTGTTGCCTGACCTGCTGAGTTTTTCCAAAATTTTCTGTTGTTACTAAGGATCATAAGGTGTCTTCATATCATACAGAATTACAGGTATGGACCTTGGGAATGTTAAACTTAGAGAAACTCACACTATGTAGATCAGCAAGGATGGGGTAATTGGTGAGCAGGACTTGGTGCAGGATAGCATATGAGCAATAGAGCATTGAATGAGCTGACGTATACAAAGGGTGGAGGATGGGACATGGGCATTTAACCTATTTGCTTTCTATTTCTTGAGATCAATTCCCACTCCAGAGGCTTGAGCACAAAATCTTGGCTGACACTCCAGTACAATACGAAGGGAGTGCTGCACTGTCGGAGGTGCCGTCTTTTGGATAAGCCGCTAAACCAAGACTCCGTCTGTCCTCTCGGGTGGATGTAAAAGATCCCATGGCACTATTTGGGAAAAAGAGCTAGGAAATATTTGTCCCTCAACCAACATCACTAAAGAAAAAACTGGTTATTATCACATTGCTGTTTGTGGGACCTTGCTGCTTGCTGTCGCGTTTCCAACATTACATAAGAACATAAGAAATAGGAGCAGGAATAGGCCATTCGGCCCTTCAAGCCTGCTCCACCATTCAATGAGATCATGGCTGACCTTTGTAAGATTCGCAAAATTAATATTGTCAGATAAGGGTCCTTTGGCAGAAGAGGCCTTTACTTTTAAAAGACTGTTTTAAAAGAAGCCCAGAAAAGGGACACATAAAATGGCCGCCAGACCCCGTGACTAGCTTTCTGGACACTTTAAAATGGTTCCTGCAGTCCCCAGACAGCCTTTGTGGATTCAGCCCACAGTAAGTTCTGGAAGGCCATTTTGGAGAAACCAAAACCAGACAGAACCCCATACATATGGATTGGATGCAGATCCAGTCAGATCGGCCTGTAGATAAAGGCCATCTAAATGTTTACCCAGACAAAGGGAAACAGTTTTATATTCATAAGGGGAGCATCAAAGACCCATTAAAGACATCAAGAAGACATTCAAAACAATACGAGGTCATTCCAGACCAGAGATGGCCATCACCGGCCATCCCGAAAGCAGTTTAAATATAATAACTACCCCGTTGTGATACAAGCCCGCCAAAAGTTAAACAAAGACTAACCTAGATTTGGTGGGAGACAAAGGCTTCTCTTGAAAAGTATATTTGGAGTCCCGGGGTAGCCATCGGGAGCGATTTAGCCATCGGTAGCGAGCAGCCAGACGCACTTTTGAGCTTGTCCTTTTGAGAACTGTGGAGGAACGTCGATCCAGAGACCAAGAAGGTGATTCGAGCCTGCGTCCCGCCCCGGGGTAACCATCGGGAGATCATCGACAAACCCCGGGCCATTGACGAGACAAAGGACAGCAGCCCTACAGAAGAAATCTAGCTGAAAATGGTAATCAGCTAGACTCCGCGAAGAGACCTCTTCAACCATGGTCAAACAGGTGGTCGCCGTCCCCGCCGACGTCCGGGCCTGCCAGTGTCCAGCCTGTCCGTGACCTTCACCTCGAGGAAGAAGAGAGAGTGTCGCAGCCCGCAGCGCTGACCACGTGGAGACAGGACGCCTGAAAGGATCAAAACGCAGACCTGTTTCAAAACTCTATACTTTCCAACTGGATTGGTGAGCATGTTTCTGGCCCCTCACAATCTGATCTAGCTAGGCTTAGGGGGTGGGCATTTTAGGGGTAATGAATTGTTGTCCCTCGATGTTCCGTGTGTTTCCCCATTTCATGATGACTGTTGTAAAGTATAATATGCCTGTATGTATCTCAGTTAGTAATGTATTGTGAATTTGTTTTTCTTTCCCATGTACCCTTTTATTGACTTGCATTTGATTTGTTTTACTTTATGCAATAAAATGTCATTTTGTTTCCATTAAACCTGGCCTATTGAGTATTCTCTACATTGCAGTTCCTGCATCTAAGTCCAGTGTCTAGAACCTAAGGGGCGAGTGGGTCGAACCACTCAAGGTTTTACTGTGCAAGAGAGAGAGGCCTCTAGAGAGAGAAACCTCTGCGATCGGAAAACCCCTTACATCTTCTGCCTCAACGCCATTCACCGGCCCTATCGCTATATTCCTTGATGCCCTTACTAGTCAGAAATCTATTGACATCTGTTTGGAATAGACCCGTTGACTGAGCCTCCACAACCCTCTGGGGTAGGAAATTCCAAAGATTCACCAACCTCTGTGTGAAGACATTTCTTCTCATCTCAGTCGTGAATGGCCTACCCTTTATCCTGAGGCTGTGGCCCCTGGTTCTAGACTCCCCAGTCAAGGGAAACATTCTCCCAGCATCCACCCTATCAAGCCCTGTAATAATTTTGTATGCTTCAATGAGATCCCCTCTCATTCTTCTGAATTCAAGAGAATACAGGCCTAGTATACTCAATCTCTTCTCATACAACAGTCCCACCATCCCAGGAATCAATCTCATGAACCTTCATTGCACTCCCTCTATGGCAAGTATATCCTTCCTTAGGTAAGGAGACCAAAATTGTACACAGTACTCCAGGTGTGGTCTCACCAAGGCCCTATATAATTGGAGTAAGACTTCTTTACTCCTGTACTCAAAATCTCTTGTAATGAATGCCAGCATACCATTTGCCTTCCTAATGGCTTGCTGCACCTACACATTCACTTTCAGTGACTCATGTATAAGGACACCCAGGTCCCTTTGAGCATCTGCATTTCCCAAACTTTCACCATTTAGGAAACACTCTGCCTTTCTGTTTTTTCTACCAAAATGGATAACTTCACATTTATCCACAGTATATTCCATCTGTCATGTTCTCGCCTACTCACTGAGCCTGTCGAGATCCCCTTGAAGCCTCTTCACATCCTCTTCACAACTGACACTGTCACCTAGCTTTGTATCATCAGCAAATTTGGAAAGGTTACATTTAGTCCCCTCATCCAAATCATTGATATAGATTGTGACTAAACTCAAAAAATACTTCATTGGCTTTAAAGTGCGGTGGGATGTCCTGAGGTTGTGAAGGCGGTATATAAATGCAAAACTTTTTCTTTCCTCCCTATCTTCCGAAAATGATGTCTGCACATTGAAAACAGCAACAGGTCCAGCGCTTATCCCTGAGGCACCTCACTATTGATCTCCTTATGCACCATTATGAGTCCATATACAACCTTCCTTCGTTTCCATCGTAAGTGGTTTATTTTTTGATGAACTATGATTTTTATGGTGTTCCATATTGAGCGGAAGTGGAATGTTCAATGGGTTGGAGCTGTTGAAGCTGTGGTACAAGTTGGAAAATTACATAATCTGTGGTGGTGACAGGGATCTCTGTAAAATCAAACTAAAATGGAAGTCAATAAATGATAATCAGAGCACTAAGAAAGAGATAAAAATAAAGAAAGATATATGCACACAAGAGAGGAATCAGCCAGAAAAATATAGAAAGCACAGCCAGAAAGAAATGAGTAGCTGTCAACGCACAGACAGAAGCTGGGGGTCAGTTATGCATGTTGTAAAATAGTTCTATTTGTGTCACAGGTGGCCTGTAAACCATGGCCACTAAACCCCAGGCAGGGATCACTATACTAATACGTTTCAAAAACTTACTGCAGTATTTTTCCACAAGCTGAAGATAAAATTGCAAAAGGGCATTGCCTCTAAGTATTCAGGTGTGTGCTGACTGTCTGCACGCCTTCAAAAGGGAGCTGGGCTAGTTCTTGGCTGGGGCAGTGATCACATCATACAGAAGGTAAGTAGATTAACAGATAACGCACGCATGGCCAATGTGATCTCCTGGACTGGTTTCTGTTAGATCAGTGTATCTTGATGCTGTGTGTCCTTCAATAACTGGACACAAGACTGCAGGGAACAATCAACAGGTGTTTACTGGATGAGGGTTACTCTAAAACTAAACATACAGATCCCTACTCAGGGTTTATAAACAGGTGTGGTCACTGCCGGTACTACAGTATACAGGAGCTGTAAAAAGTAGTTCTCCCCTTAAAGGTAGATACATTACAATTCCTCCCCTTTTAGATTAACAGTACCATAACATTCATTTAACAATTAACACATTTAACATGCACATTTAACTGAAAATAGTCCATTTATAAATTCAGTCTTTGGGGCGGCTTCCTGATCCTTTCTGGATAGCGCCTTTCCTGAGTGTCTTGCTCTTGGTGCGGAGGCCCCCTGTCGTCAGTTGGTTCATCAGCTTCCGATGCTACTGTTTCTGGGGTAGATGCTACCTGTATGTCGGGTTCATCACCAGGTACGCGAGACATGGGGTTGACTCGTTCCTGTGACTCTAGGATCTGGTCGACATGGCATCTCACAATGTTCTCCCCAATATCCACTGTGCACATTAGTGGCCCCTGCCGTGTGCATATCATTCCTGGTTGCCATTTCTCTGTTCGGTAGTCGCGGGCCAAGACTGGTTGCCCTACATTGAAGCTCCTTGTCAGCTTCCCATTGATGTGCTGGAATTGCTTATTCTCAACATCTCTTCGTACATTTGGTCTGAGCAAATCCAGACGAGATCTCAACCTTCGGTTAAAGAACATCATGGCCGGGGTCTGGTTGGTGACTGCATGTGTCGCATTTCTGTAGGCAAACAGGAAATTGTCCACCTTATGCTGCAGTGGAATGTCGTCATCGCACATGGCCCTTACTGCTTTCTTAAAGGTTTGTACGAACCTCTCAGCCAATCCATTTGTGGCTGGATGATGCGGGGCGATGTGTAATGCCTTACCCCATTCCTTTTCATGAATCTTCGAAACTCTTCGGACACAAACTGTGGTCCGTTATCAGAGCAAATCTGCTCTGGCAAGCCGTTCCTGGCAAATATGGTCCGTAGGACTGCAATAGTTTTCTCTGTGGTGGTGGACGACATTTTGATCACCTCAGGCCATTTCGAGTGCGCAGCCACGGCTATTAAAAACATTGAGTCCATGAATGGACCAGCAAAATCAATATGCACCCGTTGCCATGGAGATGAGGGCCACTCCCATGGGTGTAGAGGGGCATGTGGTAGTGCATTTTGGACCTTCTGGCATCCTGAGCAGCTCTTTGTCAGGTCCTCAATTTGCTGATCGATCCCCAGCAACCACACATAAGCCCTAGCAAGGCTTTTCATTTTCACCCCTCCCAGATAACCCTCATGAAGCTCATTTAGCACTCTCTCCCTTAACTTGGGTGGAATTACCACTCGGGATCCACACATCAAGGTCCCCTGGCATACTGACAGCTGTTCTCTTCTGGATGAGAATGCTGGCAACAGTGAGTCGCCATGTGTTGGCCATCCCTTCACCGTCAAATCATATACCCGAGACAGTGTCGGGTCATTTCGGGTCTCCTCTATATCAGCGTTAGTTACTGGCAAGCGTTCAATTATAGTCGAATAAAATATTTCGACAGGATCCACTGCTGCTGCTTCCTCCGCCGTAGGCAGTGGCAGGCGTGATAGCCCATCAGCGTTTCCATGCCATTTTGTTCCCTTATACTCGATTTCATATTGGTTCGCCCCTAGAAAAAGCGACCATCTTTGTAGCCGTTGCGCAGTCATCACCGGAACGCCCTTCTTTGGATTAAAGATGGAGACAAGTGGTTGGTGGTCAGTCAGCAAGGTGAACTTCCGCCCGTGCAGATAGTGGTTGAACTCTTTCACTCCCCACACTAGGCTGAGGGCCTCCCTGTCAATCTCGGCATAGTTACGCTCGGCTGAGGTTAGTGACCGAGACGCAAAGGCTACTGGCCTCTCCGAGCCGTCCGGGAATTTGTGCGACAGCACCGCTCCAATGCCATAGGGTGATGCATCACACGCCAACCGAATTGGTAGTGCTGAGTTGAAATGAGCCAACACCTCTTTTGATGTGATCAATTCTTTGCACTTCTGGAAAGCGCGTTTACATTCGTCATTCCACTTCCATGGTACCCCCGTTTGCAGTAGGGTGTTCAGTGGGTGTAGTACTGTAGACAAATTCGGCAAGAACTTATGGTAGTAGTTCACCAGCCCAAGGAACGACCTCAGTTGTGACACATTTTCCAGTGCTGGAGCCTTGACTACTGCCTCAATCTTTTCAGGGGACTTATGTAACCCCTCTTCATCAATAACGTGGCCACAATACGAGATCTGCTTCTGGAAAAACTCGCATTTGTGGCGATTAGCTCGGAGCCCATATTCCTTCAATCTAGTGAGCACCTGCTCCAGGTTGGCGAGGTGATCACTGTCATTTTCGCCCGTGACCAGGATGTCGGCCAAATAACACTGGGTCCCCGGAATCCCTTGCAGGACTTGATCCATTGCCCTTTGCCAAATAGCCGGAGCTGATGCTACCCCGAACACCAGCCGGTTGTATTGGTAGAGACCTTTATGAGTGTTGATCGTGAGGTACTGTTTCGAGGCTTCTTCTACTTCCATTTGCAGATACGCCTGGGCCAGATCAATCTTAGTGAAGCGTTTCCCTCCAGATAGCGAGGCGAAAATATTTTCAATCCACGGAAGCGGATATTGCACAGTGTGAAGGACTGGGTTCACTGTCACCTCAAAGTCCCCACAGATGCGAACCTTCTTTGGTTCCCCAGGCGTATTACTCAACGACCTCTTCATTACAGGAACGATGGGTGTAGCCCACTCGCTCCAGTCCACTTTGGACAGTACTCCTGAATGTTCCAAACCTTCCAGCTCTGCTTCGACGGCTGGGCGGATCGCATAAGGTACCGGTCTGGCCTTAAAAAACTTTGGGCTTGCATTTCCCTCTATTTTGATCGTCGCTGTTATGCCTTTTAGTGTTCCGAGTCCCTGCTGGAACACTTCTTTTGCATCAGTTAGCATTTTTGACAGTCGTCCAGGTGTGACGTCGTCATCCTTTTTGACATCTACAGTCAGTGCTTGTATGGAATGCCAATCTAGCTGTATCTTCTGGATCCATTCATGTCCTAGTAGTGGTGGTCCTCCATCTGGCAGTACATATAGGTCCATTTTTGGTGTTTCCTTGCCGTTATATATAACGTTCACCCTTATTTTTCCTTTGGGGTAGACTTTTTGCCCCATGTACATCTTCAAGACAATCTCTGTATCTCTCAAGGGTATATGTGAGAATAGCCGCTTGTAGTCCCTTCGCTTTATGACTGTTAGGGCTGATCCTGTGTCCAATTCCATTTTCACTTGGACTCCAGCTATCTTGAGCGTGTCCCAGATAGTTTGGTGATCCTCCGTTTTGATCACCTTATGTAGTTTCAGACAACCCAGCTCCTTGCTTCCAGAGTCTGTATCAATTTTCTGTTCGTCTGAACTACTCTCCGTCACCTTATGTACCTTCTTGTACTTCTCCTGTGGAGATTTCTTGCTGCTGGTTTTCTTTCCCGACCTGCAGACTCTTGCTATGTGTCCTATTTTTCCACACTGTCTGCACACTTTGTCCTTGAACCAGCAATCATTATGGTCGTGTGTTGTTCTGCCGCAGCGATAGCACTTCACTGTTCCGTATGACATTTCATTTGTGCCATATTCTTGCGGTCTCTGTTGTATCTCTGCAGTGCCCCGTGCGGCTGCTTCATGTGATACTGCCATGCTGACAGCCTTGTCCAGCATAAGATCCTTTTCTGATAGAAGCCGTTTCTGGGTTCCTTCACTTTGAAGCCCACACACAAACTTGTCCCTTAAAGTATCTGCTAGTCCCGTTCCAAACTGGCAGTGTTTCGATAGCTTGTGCAGTTCCGTTAAATACTCAGCATTACTTTCATCTTTATGCTGGTTCCTTTTGTGAAACTTAAATCTTTCTGCTATCAGCAGTGTTGTGGGGTTTAAGTGGTTCTGTAGGATTAGCACTATGTTTCCAAAATCCTTTTCCACTGGCTTCTCTGGGGTTACTAGGTTTCGCAGTAAGCCATACGTTTTTGCACCCATTGAATTCAACAATACCAGCGCTTTCCTCTCATCTGGCACTTCATTCGCCTTGCAGTACACTTCTATGCGTTCGACATATGTCGTCCAATCTTCGACTTCATTGTTGAACGCTGTGATACTGCCACTCTTCGGCATCCCTGGGTGTGGTTAGACTGGCTCAAAATGGCGTTTTCCCACGTTCTCCCTTCTTCTCTGCTGTGGCTCAAAATGGCGTTTTCCCGCGCTCTCCCTTCTTCTCCGCTGCGGCTCAAAATGGCGTTTTCCCGCGCTCTCCCTTCTTCTCCGCTGCGGCTCAAAATGGCATCTCCCACGCTTTCCTTTCTTCCCCACTGACGCTGCTCGTCCCTTGAACACCGGCTGCACTCTGCATGTTTTCCTGCGCGCATCTCCTTCTCGTTGACGCTGCTCGGCCCTTGTGCGCTCTACCCTCTCTCTTCTCCCGTCGACACCATTCGGTCCTGAACACCGGCTGCGCCCTGTGCGCTCTACCCTCTCTCTTCTCCTGTCGACGCCGCTCGGTCCTGAACACCGGCTGCGCCCTGTGCGCTCTACCCTCTCTCTTCTCCCGTCGGCGCTGCTCAGCCTTTTTCTGTGCCGTCGGTCGGCTCTAGCTGCTGCTGTCCGGGAAGGATCTGCGCCGTACCTGTTGCCAGCCCGTTTCGCTGGACCACCGTGACTGGAGAACCAAGCCCAGCTCTCAACAGCCTCCCCTGCGATGCTCAAGTCTCCGCTGGATGGTCGACGCCCGTGCTTCTAGACTCGGCCTTCTTTTTTTTTCTTTTCTCCAGGAGCGAATCCCTGGGAGGTGCTGCAGAGTTGCAGGTAGGTTTGAATCTGCTCATCGCCAATGTTAGATCCGTGTATCTTGATGTTGTGTGTCCTTCAATAACTGGACACAAGACTGCAGGGAACAATCAACAGGTGTTTACTGGATGAGTGTTACTCTAAAACTAAATGTACAGATCCCTACTCAGGGTTTATATACAGCTGTGGTCACTGCCGGTACTACAGTATACAGGAGCTGTAAAAAGTAGTTCTCCCCTTAAAGGTACATACACTACAGTTTCGATCACACGCGGGCATCAGAGAGGAATTTTCCGGAATTCTTTCTTTCCCTTATTGGCCCTGTTTTTTTTCTGTTTTTTTTCGCTTCGCCCAGGAGATGACATGGCTGTGGGTGGATGGTGTGGGCAGGGAGTTAGTGTCCAGTCATGATGTTCCAGGCATCATGAGTGTGGGGCAGGCTTCCTGGATCAGTTAGTCCTTTCCTGATCATCATTTTTGTATGTTTATTTATGTATATACCACTAACAGAAAAAACAACAACAAAGGTCAGAAATAAAAACAGAAAATGCTGGGAATACTCAGCAGGTCAGGCAGCATCTGCAGAGAGAGAAATAGAGTTAACTGCCGCGATTTTCCGAGTGGCGGCGGGTTGGAGTCGGGTTCGATGTTTGGTGGGTTCCGGTTCCACTGCCGGTTTAATCTGCTCTGAAATAACGATTTTGCCTTAAGTGGGCTGATTAAGCCTGTCATGCACGCTACCCGGCCCAATCAGTGGGTTCAGGTCTGCTGCTCGCCTCTGCTGACGTCTGTCAGCCAGCTGCATTTAAGGGGCCCATGCAGCCTTGTTGTTGATCATTCCTTTCCTGCTGCTTCTCTGTGTAGCACTTCTGAAAATGGCTGCTTCAAGACCCAAGGCAACTCCCAGATTTGATGATGAGTCCCTCCATGCTCTTGTGGAGGGAGTGAGAGGGCGCCAAGAGGTACTGCTCCCCTAAAATGGACGGAGGAAGCCTCCTCAGCAAACCAAGGCAGCCTGGTTGCTAATTGCAGAGGAGGTGAGCGCCAGGTCTTTGTGTGGTCGCATCTGGGTTCAGTGCAGGGAAAGGTTCAATGACCTACTACGCACTGCAAAAGTGAGTATAACATTACACTTACTTTCAATCTGCTCCCCACCTCCTCTCATCACCAGCACTCTGCATTGTCAACCTACTCCTGCACATCCCACTTTACCCTTACATCCCTTGCACCCTTAACCATCCCTCTCTCTCTATGAACAGAATCACTTCATCATTCTACTATGCACCCCTCACACTTGTAAAGTCCGCGCCTCAATAATACACGGACTTCGGGAGAACAGTTTAACAGGTGCTTTACTGAACAAGAGGCAGCTTGAAACTGAAACTACAGAAGCCTGCTAGGGCCTTTTATACAGGGGTGGTCACTGCCGGTACTGCAGTCTAAGGCCAGTTATTCCCTTAAAGGTACATACACAACAATTCCTCCCCTTTTAGATAAACAGTACATAACATTCATTTAACAACTAAATAATAACTAATTACAATTACAATTTTCTCAGTAATATATATATCAACTGAAATAGTCATTTATAAGTTCAGTCTTTGAGGAGGCTTCCTGATCCGGACTGGATAGCGCCTTTCTTGAGTATCCTGTTCTGGCGGTGGAGTCAATTCTGGCTCATTGTCATTGGTTGGTTCGTCAGCTTCCAATACCCCTGCTTCTGAGGTAGACGCAATCTGTACTTCGGGCTCATTACCAGGTGCACATGCTTGTGGTACAGGTTTGGCTTGTTCCTGTGACTCTAGAATCTGGTCAGCATGGCGTCTCATGATGCTCTCTCCAATGTCCACTGTGTACATTAGTGGTCCCTGCTGTGTGCATATCGTGCCTGGCTGCCATTTTTCTGTTCGGTAGTCGCGGGCCAAGACTGGTTGCCCTATCTTGAAGCTCCTGGTTGGCTTCTCATTTATGTGCTGGAACTGCTTATCCTCAACATCTCGTCTTATGTTTGGTTTGAGCAAATCCAAGCGACATCTTAGTCTCCGGTTGAAAAACAGTACGGCTGGAGTTTGGTTGGTTACTGCATGTGTCGCATTCCGGTAAGCAAACAGGAAGTTATCCACCTTGTGTTGCAGTGGTATGTCGTCATTATACATTGCCTTTATAGCCTTTTTAAAGGTCTGAACAAACCTCTCAGCCAATCCATTTGTGGCTGGATGATATGGGGCAGATGTGTAATGTTTCACCACATTATTCTTCAGGAACCTCCGGAAATCCTCAGACACAAACTGTGGGCCATTGTCGGAACAGATCTGTTCTGGTAACCCATTCCTGGCGAAGATGGTCCTTAGGACTGCAATAGTATTCTCCGTAGTGGTGGAGGACATTTTAATGACCTCTGGCCATTTTGAATGGGCGTCCACAGCGATTAGAAACATTGAGTCCATAAATAGACCAGCGAAATTAATGTGTACCCATTGCCATGGAGATGAGGGCCATTCCCATAGATGTAGCGGGGCCTGTGGTGGAGCATTTTGGACCTTCTGGCATCCTGTGCATCTCTTGGTCATATCCTTGATTTCTTTATCGATTCCCAGCCACCACACAAACGCCCTGGCTAGGCTGTTCATTTTTACCCCTCCCAGATGACCCTCGTGAAGCTCATTGAGTACTCTATCTCTCAACTTGGGTGGAATTACCACTCGGGATCCACACATCAAGGTTCCCCGGCACACTGACAGCTGTTCCCTCCTTTGCGAGAATGCTGGCAACAGTGAGTCGCCATATTCTGGCCATCCCTTCACTGTCAAATCATAGACCCGAGAGAGTGTCGGGTCATTTCAGGTTTCCTTCTCAATACTTTCATTTGTAACAGGCAAACATTCGACTATGGTCGCATGGAATATCTCCACAGGGTCCACTGCAGGTGCTTCTTCCGCCGTAGGCAACGGTAGGCGCAACAGCCCATCAGCGTTTCCATGTTGTTTCGTACCTTTGTACTCTATGTCATACTGATGTGCCCCTAGAAAAAGTGACCATCTTTGCAGCCGTTGCACCGTCATCGCCGGAACGCCCTTCTTTGGGTTAAAAATTGAGACCAGGGGTTGATGATCAGTCAGTAGGGTGAATTTCTGCCCGTGCAGATAGTGATTGAACTTCTTCACCCCCAACACCAGGCTGAGGGCCTCCCTGTCAATCTGGGCGTAGTTACACTCGGCTGAGGTTAGCAAGCGCGATGCAAAGGCTATTGGCCTCTCTGAACCATCACGGAATTTGTGTGACAGCACCGCTCCAATAACGTAAGGTGACGCATCATATGCCAACTGAATCGGTAGTGTTGGGTTGTAGTGGGCCAATGCTTCTTTTGAAGTGATTAGGCATTTACATTCCTGAAAGGCACGCTTACACTCATCATTCCATTTCCATGTTACACCAGTTTGAAGGAGGGCGTTCAGTGGGTGCAGAATTGTAGATAAATTCGGCAAGAACTTATGGTAGTAGTTCACCAACCCGAGGAACGACCTCAGTTGCGACACATTTTCTGGTGCTGGAGCCTTGACTACAGCCTCAATCTTGTCCGGCGACTTATGCAACCCTTCCTCATCAATCGTGTGGCCACAATACGAGATTTGTCTCCTGAAGAACTCGCATTTGGGACGGTTGGCTCGTAGCCCATATTCCTGCAATCTCGTGAGCACCTGTTCCAGGTTGGCAAGGTGTTCATTGTCATTTTCGCCCGTAACCAGGATGTCGTCCAAATAACACTGGGTCCCCGGAATCCCTTGCAGGACTTGTTCCATTGCCCTCTGCCAAATAGCCGATGTTATCCCAAATACCAGTCGATTGTACTGGTAAAGGCCTTTGTGAGTGTTTATCGTGAGGTATTTCCTAGATGCTTCTTCCACCTCCATTTGTAGATACGCTTGAGCCAGGTCAATCTTTGTAAAACTTTTCCCTCCAGATAGTGAGGCAAAAATATCTTCTATCCGCGGAAGCGGATACTGTACTGTGTGCAGGACTGGGCTCACAGTCACCTTGAAGTCCCCACAGATGCGAACCTTCCTTGGCTCCCCAGGCGTGCTGCTCAATGCTTTCTTCATTACAGGAATGATGGGTGTGGCCCACTCGCTCCAGTCCACCTTAGACAGCACCCCCGAATGCTCCAGACTCCCCAGTTCAGCTTCCACAGCTGGGCGTATCGCGTATGGCACCGGTCTGGGCTTGAAAAACTTTGGGGTTGCGTTATCCTCAATCCTTATGGTTGCCTTTACTCCTTTTAGAGTCCCAAATCCTTGTTGGAACACCTCTTCCGCGTCAGATAGAATTTGTGACAGACGTCCAGATGCGACGTCATCATCTTTTTTGTCAGTCACATTTAGTGCCAGAATGGAATGCCAATCCAATTGTAGTTTTCGGATCCATTCACGTCCCAATAATGGTGGTCCTCCATCTCGTAGTATATACATGTATAGTTTCTGTGTTTCCTTTCCGTTATATTCAACTGGCACCCTTATTTTTCCTCTGGGGTAGACCTTTTGCCCCATGTATGTCTTCAATACTATGGACGTGTCCTTTAAGGGTATGTGTGAGAATAGCCGCTCATAGTCTCGTCGATTCATGACAGTTAGGGCTCATCCTGTGTCCAATTCCATCTTCACTGGGGACCCTGCTATCATGAGGGTGACCCAAATGGTTCGGTGATCTTCTTTTGTGATCACGTTGTGTAACTTTAAACAAATTAGTCGCCTGCTCCCGGAGTCCTTATTACTCTCCTGATCTTCTGAACTACTATCTGTCAGTTTCTTTACTTTCCTGTACTGTTCCTTAGTAGTTCTTGTCATGTTGGTCTTTCCCGACCTGCAGACTCTTGCTATATGTCCCATTTTCCCGCATTACCTGCATAGTTTGTCTTTAAACCAGCAGTCCTTCTGCTCATGGGTTGTTCTGCCGCAGCGATAGCACTTTTCGGCTCCTACGCCATTTCGTTAGCGCTGTATTCTTGTGGTTTCTTTTGTATTTCCGCAGCTCCCCGTGCTGCTGCTTCGTAGGATACTGCCACGCTGAAAGCCTGTTCTAGCGTCAGGTCCTTTTTTGAAAGTAGTCGTTTCTGGGTTCCTTCACTCTGGAGCCCGCAGACAAACTTATCCCGTAAGGTGTCTGCCAGTCCTGCTCCGAACTGGCAGTGCTTCGATAACTTGCGTAGTTCCGTAAGATAGTCAGCATTGCTCTCATCTTTGTGCTGGTTTCTTTTATGGAACTTGAATCTTTCTGCTATCAGCAGTGGTGTAGGGCTTAGATATTCCTGTAAGATATGAACAATCTCCTCAAAACTTTTCTCCATTGGTTTAGCTGGGGTAATTAAATTCCGCAATAGGCCGTACGTACTCGCACCCATCAGATTTAATAGTACCGATGCCCTCTTTCCATTAACCACCTCATTTGCCTTGCAGTACACTTCAATTCTTTCTACATACGTGGTCCAGTCTTCTACCTCATTGTCGAAAGCAGTGATACTGCCACCTTTCGGCATCTTGGGCGATTTTAAATGGTGCCTCCCGTGCTTTTGCTTCTTCCCCAATGGAATAAAATGGCACCTCCCGCGCTTTTGCTTCTTCCCCAACGGGATAAAATGGCACCTCCCGCGCTTTTGCTTCTTCCCCTTACTGCCACACTGCTCCTAGCGTTCTACGGGGTAATGGCGGCGACCTGCAGCTTCGGCGCAACTCGCTTTCCTTTCCCCCGTTTAGTTTCTCTCCGCTGTCCTGTTCTCGAGCACCGACCGCGCCCTGTGCGCTCCACCCTCTCTCTCTTGTTATCTTTTCCCGGCGACGCTGCGTGGCCCGATTTGTAGAGCCGCTCGATCGAGCTTGAGCCCGCCGCAGTCCGGAAGAGTCAGCGCGCTACCTGCTACCAGCACGATTCGCTGGAACCACAGTCTCTCCCGCAATTCTCCAAACACCGATGGATTCTTTTGGCGGTTGCCCTCGGTCGATGCCCGTTGCTCAGACTACGACCTTCCAGGACCTTCCTTTCAGGCGAGATCCCCGTGAGATGATGCCACACTGCAGGTGAGTTCGAACTTACTCGTCGCCACTGTAAAGTCCGTGCCTCAATAATACACGGACTTCGGGAGAACAGTTAAACAGGTACTTTACTGAGCAAGAGGCAGCTTGAAACTGAAACTACAGAAGCCTGCTAGGGCCTTTTATACAGGGGTGGTCACTGCCGGTACGGCAGTCTAAAACCAGTTATTCCCTTAAAGGTACATACACAACAACACTCGCTATTAATGTTATGCATTGACAACAACTAACAACGCACAGGGAGGGCCCTTGTTATTGGCATCTCACTCCATCTTTGTCCCCCTCTAAGCATCTATTTTATGGATTTTCTACATTCACTCCAACATTCTCACTCAAACTTCACTTGTGCCCCTCATTGCAGGAAAAGAGAGCCCACAATAAGAGGGAGAGGGGCAGGACAGGAGGAGGGCCACCTTCCATTGCCCACTTGACCACTGCTGAGGAGGCTGCCCTCAACATCGTTGGAGGTGCTGATGATCTGGAAGTGGGTGACGGTCAGACGGGCACAGTAGAGCAAGCTTGTGACAGAATAGATTTGCAGCCCTCTCATTTAGATTGCATGAGTGACTGATATGACATCTGATGTTCATACAGATTTAGTTCTGATAATCTGCACAATTCCATGTGCATGCTACGTTAATATCACATGTCAAACTCATGCCTTTACTCCCCCACAGGACCATCGAGAGCCCCACTCCCCACTGTCCAGGAAGAAGAGTCGGAAGACTCATCAGAGGAAGCTGCAACCTCTGAGGGCGCAGTGTCAGCAGAATTGAGCGCACCCAGCACCAGGGGTAGAGCTATAGTAATAGGGGATTCTATTGTAAGGGGAATAGATAGGCGTTTCTGTGGCCGCAAGCGAAACTCCAGGGTGGTGTGTTAGCTCCCTGGTGCAAGGGTCAAGGATGTCTCAGAGCAGCTGCAGAACATTTTGGAAGGGGAGGGTGAACAGCCAGTTGTCGTGGTGCATATAGGTACCAACGATATAGGTAAAAAATGGGATGAGTTCCTAAAAGCTGAATATAGGGAGTTAGGAGGTAAAATAAAAAATAGGACCTCAAAGGTAGTAATCTCAGGATTGCTACCAGTGCCACGTGATAGTCAGAGTAGAAATAGAAGGATACTTCAGATGAATACGTGGCTAGAGGAATGGTGCCAGGGGGAGGGATTCAAGTTCCTGGGACATTGGAACCGGTTCTGGGGGAGGTGGGACAAGTACAAAACGGACAGTTTGCACCTGGGCAGGACCGGGACCGATGTCCTAGGGGGAGTGTTTACTAGTGCTCTGGGGGAGGGTTTAAACTAAAATGGCAGGGGGTTGTGAACCTGAGCAGGGAGACACAGGAAAGGGAAACAAGGATAGAAGCAAAAGAAAGGAAGAAGAAAAACAAAGGTGGCAGTCAGAGAAATTAAGGGTTTAAATCAAACATGGCCACAGTAAATAATAATTCTAAAAGGTGTAAGAGTGTTAAAAAAACAAGCCTGAAGGCCTTGTGTCTTAATGCGAGGAGCATTTGTAATAAGGTGGATGAATTAACTGCGCAAATAGAGGTAAACGGATCTGATATGATTGGGATTACGGAAACATGGCTCCAGGATGACCAAGGCTGGGAACGCAACACCTAGGGGTATTCAATATTCAGGAAAGATAGGCAAAAAAGAAAAGTAGGTGCGGTAGCATTGCTGGTTAAAGAGCGGATTAACACAATTGAAAGGAAGGATATTAGCTCTGATGATGTGGAATCTGTATGGGTAGAACTGAGAAATACCAAGGGGCAGAAAACGTTAGTGGGAGTGGTATACAGACCAAACAGTAATGCAGAGGTTGGGGATGGCATTAAATGGGAAATTAGAGATGCGTACAACAAGGGCACAGCAGTTATCATGGGTGACTTTAATCTACATATAGATTGGGCTAACCAAATTAGTAACAATACTGTGGAGGAGGAATTCCTGGAGTGTAGACGAGATGGTTTCCTGGACCAATATGTCGAGGGACCAACTACAGATCAGGCCATCTTAGACTGGGTATTATGTAATGAGAAAGGATTAATCTTGTTGTGTGAGGCCCCTTGGGGAGGAGCGATCATAATATGATAGAATTCTTCATTAAGATGGAGAGTGAAGTAGTTGACTCAGAGACTAGGGTCCTGAATTTACATAAAGGAAACTATGATGGTATGAGGCGCGAGCTGGGAAGGATTGACTGGGGAATGTTACTCAAAGGGTTGACGGTGGATAGGCAATGGCAAACATTCAAAGATCGCATGGATGAACTACAGAATTTGTTCAGCCCTGTTTGGCGTAAAAATAGAACAAAAAAGGTGACTCAACCGTGGCTAACAAGGGAAATTAGGGATAGCATAAGATCCAAGGAGAAGACATATAAATTGGCCAGAAAAAGCAGTAAACCTGAGGACTGGGAGCAGTTTAGGATTCAGCAAAGGAGGACAAAGGGATTAATTAAGAGGGGGAAAATAGAGTGTGAGAGTAAGCTTGCAGGGAATATAAAAACTGACTGTAAAAGCTTTTATAGATATGTGAAGAGAAAAAGATTGGTGAAGTCAAGCGTAGGTCCCTTGTAGTCAGAATCAGGGGAATTTATAATGGGGAACAAAGAAATAGCAGACCAATTAAATACATACTTTGGTTCTGTCTTCACAAAGGAGGACATAAATAACCTCCCAGAGATGTCAGGGAATATAGGGTCTAATGAGAGGGAGGAACTGAAAGAAATCAGTATTTGTAGGGAAATGGTGTTGGGGAAATTGACGGGATTGAAGGTCGATAAATGCCCAGGGCCTGATAATCTTCATCCTAGGGTACTTAAGGAAGTGGCCCTAGAAATAGTAGATGCATTGCTGGTCATCTTCCAAAATTCGATAAAATCTGGAACAGTTCCCATGGATTGGAGGGTAGCTAATGTTACCCCACTATTCAAAAAAGGTGGTAGAGAGAAAACAGGGAATTATAGACCGGTAAGCCTGACATCGGTAGTGGGGAAAAAGCTAGAGTCCATTATAAAAGATGTAATAGCAGAGCACTTGGAAAACAGTGACAGGATCGGACAAAGTCAACATGGATTTACAAAAGGTAAATCATGGTTGACTAATCTACTGGAATTTTTGGAGGATGTAACTGGTAGAATAGATAAGGGAGAACCAGTTGATGTGGTGTATTTGGACTTTCAGAAGGCTTTCGAAAAGGTCCCGCATCAGAGATTAGCGTGTAAAGTTAAGGCACATGGGATTGGGGGCAAGGTACTGACTTGGATAAAGAAATGGTTGGCAGACAGGAAGCAAAGAGTTGGAATAAATGACTCTTTTTATGAGTGGCAGGCAGTGACTAGTGGGGTACCGCAGGGATCGGTCCTAGGACCCCAGCTATTCACAATATATATAAATGATCTAGATGAGGGAATTGGTGTAATATCTCCAAGTTTGCAGATGACACAAGGCTGGGTGGGCGTGTGTGCAGTGAGGAGGATGCCGAGAAACTCCAGTATGATTTGGACAGGTTGGGTGATTGGGCAGAAGCGTGGCAGATGCAGTATAATGTGGATAAATGCGAGGTTATCCACTTTGGTGGCAAAAACAGGAAGGCAGATTATTATCTGCACGGCAATAGATTGGGAGAGGGGGAAGTGCAACGAGACCTGGGTGTCCTTGTGCACCAGTTGCTGAAGGTAAGCATGCAGGTGCAGCAGGCAGTTAAGAAGGCAAATGGTATGTTGGCCTTCATAGCGAGAGGGTTCGAGTACAAGAACAAGGATGTCTTGCTGCAGTTGTACAGGGCCTTGGTGAGACCACACCTTGAGTATTGTGTGCAGTTTTGGTCACCTTATCTGAGGAAGGATGTTCTTGCCATGAAGGGAGTGCAGTGAAGATTCACCAGAATGATACCTGGGATGTGTAGGAATTAACAGCGGGGTTGGGGTTATTGTCTCTGGCCAGTCAGAAGCCTCTGAGCTGCTCTAGGGACCCCCGTGTGGTTTCGAAGCGCTCCCCTATTCCTGGTTCTGACCGCCGGACTTATTCGGTAGCGATGTAGACAGAAAACGTGACTCGTGGTTGGGTGCAAAACAGACCAGCATTTATTGAAACAAAAAGGACAAAATTGAAAATAAATGATACAGCACACTTATGCTGAAATACAGCACTTTACTTAACATGGTCCACCTTGCTCACTACAGCACCTTTTGCTTAGTGGCGTTACTTAAATACAGCACTTTAATACAGCTGCTTAGTGTCCACTGAAGCACCTTTTCTGCTTAGTGCAACACCCTTTTAATAGCACTTTCAATACAGAACTCATAGTGTTCACTGCAGCACTTCTCTGCTAGTGCAACACTGTCTTACTTAAATAACACTTTTAATACAGAACTCTTAGTGTTCACTACAGCACTTCACTGCTTAGGGCAACACCCTTTTAATAGCACTTTCAATACAGAACTCTTAGTGTTCACTACAGCACTTTTCTGCTAGTGCAACACTGTCTTACTTAAATAGGGGAGAAAAACGGACACAATGAGGGAAAATTGACTAAAATTACAGTTTTAACAAAATTCCCCTTATTTCCCACCCCTTAATACCTATTCTAAGTTGCCTTGTAATGGGCCAGAAAAGGTATGCTCACCAATGAAAATGCCTGCTCCGTGCCCCCTGCGCTCTATGATCTTCACTGCCCCGAAGTAGAGAATACTCCAGTATTTAAAAGTAAACTGCTGGTATTCCACTCCTTTAGGCAGGCTTCTGAGCTGTTCTTCTCTAGGCAGTGCACGGAGGCGAGGCGGCAGAGAGAGTGATCACTTCTTGAGAAGCTATCTTATACCCCATTTGGGGCCGAAACCTTCCCACCCAAATCTGGGTGCATCTAGGCTAAACAAAAGGGATCCGATGTCCCCATTAACTGAGATGGGTTTTGGATGAATTACTCATTTATCGTGATGGGTTTGTGAATGTATTCCCATTCATCATGATGTGTTTGAATGTATTCCCATTCATCGTACTGGGTTTGAATAGAGCTGTCTTGGTTTGAAAATAAAGCATATCTTTCCTTAATTGCTGAGTAAACAGCCTTGGAAGTTAGTGTAAACAAAAGTCATTGTCCTGTGGTCAAACTGAAACCGCAATCTCAAGTGGTTAATCCTTTGTGTAAACATTGTAGCAGTTTCTGTAAACAAACGTCGATTGTCTCTGCAGGGAGGAAACTCCCTGAACTGCCTTTGATTGGCAGTTTAACTACTCCATTGCTCCAGGGCTGGGATTTTTTTCTAAATCCTTTGTCAGCCATCTTTGATCTTCCCTTTTCATATATTCACAGCCTGTGTTCTGCCACGAGGTCAGGCAACCATCTTTGGTTACCCCTTTTTCACAGACACACACATGCTGCCTTTCAAGAGAGACTGTCCTTTTGTCTTCTGCCATGAGGTCTGACAGCCATTTTGATCCCTGGATTTTTAAAGGTATATTACCCAGGTATTCTTTAATCAAAAATCAATCTTCGGAACTGTAGGAAATTTTGAAATTATTGCAAAATCCTTACAGATGGCAGGAATGACGTATGAGGAGAGATTGCTTCGATTGGGCTTATACTCGCTGGAGTTTAGAAGAATGAGAGGGGATCTCATTGAAACTTATAAAATTCTAACAGGACTGGACAGACTGGATGCAGGAAGAATGTTCCCGATGGCTGGGGAGTCCAGAACCAGGGGTCACAGTCTAAGGATAAGGAGTAAGCCATTTAGGACAGAGATGAGGAGGAATTTCTTCACCCAGAGAGTGGTGAACCTGTGGAATTCTCTACCACAGAAGGCAGTGGAGGCCAATTCATTAAATATATTCAAGAAGGAGTTGGATATATTTCTTAAGGCTAAAGGGATCAAGGGATATGGGGAGAAGGCAGGGACAGGGTACTGAAATTGGATGATCAGCCATGATCTCATTGAATGGCGGAGCAGGCTCGAGGGGCCGAATGGCCTACTCCTGCTCCTATCTTCTATGTTTCTATAGATGGTCAGCTATTGAGGAGAGACACCAGAGGTACATGGATGTCCCCGTTATGAGAACTGTTAGTACAGAGACGGGTCCTCATGGCCCCACTGATGTGCAGCAAAGTGCTCTCCAGCTACTTGCTAGCAGTGAAATGCGGGCGACCCATGAGAGGGATGTTGGTGGTCAACAACAAGGAAGTGTGGGCTCCTCTCCAAGCGCTCACACTCCCTTGCCACTGTGGAGCCCTTGGTCACCGCCCCAGATTCCTCACCCAACTGATATGGCCATCTCAGCCCCTGCACAGCCGCAGGAGGAGCAGACTGTTGCTGAGCCCCCCCAGGCTCCCAACCCAGAGCACACCCGCCAAAGGTGTTGAAGCAGCAGCAGCATGAAAGTGAGCAAGGTGCCTCCACATCTGCTGAAGCCACAGGGGAAGCACCACATAGAAGCACGCGTAAGAGAAAGTTAACACACAAATAGTCACAAGGGTAGTCACTTGGGTGTTTTGATGTAATACAAATTGAAGATTATCGTTGACATTTCAATTGTAATAAAGAAGTGTAATGGCAAACATTCAAAGAGTTGGCCTATGTATGCCCAGATATGGAAGTGTCACAGTGAGGTGTCAGGGCACCTTTCATCTGTAATGATGGTGGTGAGAGTGATAGGAACCCACAGTTTATTGTACAGATGGTGTATGGTGTGTTAAGAAGGTGGCAGCCACATGTGTTGCTTTGTAAACTTAAGCGAATCTGGCATGGATTAGAGCGTCCCTTGCATCACGGCCAGCAATGTGCTCACATGCTGGTGGAACTAGCACATCCGCCTCCGTAAGGTCTTCCTCCTCTGAGGAGGAGGAGGAGGCTGTGCGCTGAGCCACTCCTCAGGCAGCAGTAAGCCACGCGGCTGTGCGATGTTGTGCAGTGTACAGCAGACCACGATGATTCTGGAGACCCTGGCTGGTGAGTACTGTAGGGCTCCACCTGATCTGTCGAGGCATCTGAATCACATTTTGAGCAAGCCAATGGTTTGCTCGATGATGGCTTTGGTGGAAATGTGGCTCGGATTGTGGTGCTCCTCAGCTTCGTTTGATGGCCTCCTCAATGGCATCATTAGACACGTCTTCAGGGGATAGCCCTTGTCTCCAAGTAGCCATCCGGAAAGTTGGGTTGGCGGATTGAAGAGCTGAGGCACAGTAGACTGGCGCAGGATGAACGAGTCATGGCAACTGCCAGGGAACTTGGCACAAACATGCATAATGTTTTTCCTGTAGTTACACACCAACTGGACGTTAAGGGAATGGAAGCCCTTACGGTTCACAAGTACAGCTGGGTTGTGATGGGGTGCCCTAATGGCCACATGTGTGCAGTCTATGACACCCTGCACCCTTGGCAAGCCTGCCATATTTGCAAAGCCAACCTCACACGCGGTTACACTTGCTTCATCCGTGGAGAAGTGGATGTAATTGTGCGCATTTTCAAAAAGGGCATCGGTAACCTGCGTGATGCAAGTGTGTGTGGCCGACTGGGAGATGCCGCTGATGATCCCTGGATGGACCCGGAAGCAAAGTAATTGAGGGCGGTGGTGACTTTGACAGCCACTGGTAAGGGGTATCCAGCCTCCTTTGGCACAGCTGCTCAGTCATGTTAAGGAAGCTCATCCTCTGCCTGGAAACCCTGTGTTGGGGGTAGCTCCTGTGGCGAGGTGCAGCCCTGCGCTGGTGCCCTCTGCCCAGTGCAGCATCAGGTGGGTGAGGAGGAGGTTGGCGCTCCTGTTGTTGCTGCTGCTGTTGTGCCTCATTCTGCTGCTGTCATATCTGCTCTTCCTCTGATTCTGAGGACCAGGATGAGAGGGTATAAATGGTTCCCATTCCGCTGGTATATATCTCAGTTGAGGAATAGATGTTATAAGCGCTCAGTCAATGCGGGGAGTGGGTTTTCCAGGGAGTTTTACAGTGCATATGGATCTCAGCTTAACCACTTACAAGCTCAATAGACCTGCAAAAAGTGTTCCAACACTTCAGAAAACAAAGTTCTGCCATCTGAGAGTCAGCCATGTTACAGGTCCACTTTTATGCTGCAGGTGCAGCCGTCAGGAATTCAGGTACTTGCTGAACCCAACACAATCAGCTGGCGTGTTTTGCGAACGGCGTGGAACACGCTGAAAATGTTGTAAAATGTGAAGAGGCTGGTAAAATGGGATTATGTGGACAGTTAACAAGCTGTTAACTGCCTTAAGTGCCTCTCCCACCGCTTGGTGGCAGGTCTGATTGGAACTCCCAGACCCGATACTTGGCAAAGTTTCGTGGAGACGGGTTGACAGCGGGTTCGGAACTCACCGTCAATCAAAATGAATTTAAACTCTGACCCGCCTCCACCCCGCCCTCTGAGCGCCGGCAAAATCACAGTCAATGTTTCAGGTCAATGACCCTTCGTCAGAACTGGAAAAAGTTGGATATGTATCAGGTTTTTAAGCAAGTGTAGGGGCAGGGAGAGGCAGGAGGGGAGGAAAGAACAAAAGGGAAGGTCTGTGATAGGATGGAAGGCAGGAGAGATTAAGAGGCAAAAGGGATGATGGTGCAGGGCAAAAGGAGATGGTAATGTGACAAGTTAAGAATTAAGCACTTTACAGCCTTCTGGACTCAACATCGAGTTCAACAATTTCAGACCATAACCTCTGCCCCTATCATTTCTTTTCTCTCTCTCACATGGCAGCTGTTGATCATTCTGCCATTGCCATTTACACTTCATCTAGAGTCATCTTTTGTTTCGTAACTTGTCTCATTACCATCTCCCTTTGCCTTGCAACATCATTCCTTTTGCTCTTTCCTCCCCTCCCCCATCTCCCTGCCCCTGCATTTGCTTAAAAACCTGTTACATCTCCAACTTTTTCCAGTTCTGACGAAGGGTCACTGATCTTAAATGTTAACTCTATTTCTCTCTCAACAGATGCTGCCTGACCTGCTGAGTATTTCCAGCATTTTCTGTTTTTATTTCAGATTTCCAGCATCTGCAGTATTTTGCTTTTGTAACAAAGGTCAGAGTTCTTTCTGACTAAAATTTCAATTATTTTTTGTTTTAGAGCTTGGTTTTTTTTTTATGGTTGAAACCAAACAGACCAGTTAGGAGAATACCTTTCTTAATGGGCTCTGTTTGAAGGAGATTGGGGTGTGGGTTCCACCTTTGGAGTCCATTTTGATTTGAAGTGAGATTGTGATGATATTAAGGGCATCAGTGTCACGGTTGAACATATATTTTGGGCCTTGTTGGTAGACTCGTAATAAAACGAAGGGTTTATTTGTTTGCCTTGTGAGTTGTGCTTGTGGTATCTGTGAGGTTGGCCCCATACCATCAAAATCTATTGGTGCACAGGGATATCTTTCTGGTCAGTGACTTGCAATAAGCAAAATTATCACATTAATTATTTTTATTTAATAGAAGGTAGGTCTAAAGAAATGGCATGCAGCCTATTTGGTTCACTGCATCATTCAGATCCAAGTGTAGGGTCCTCAGTGACCATTTTCACCCACTTATTGCCTGCTACTTTTTCTCCCTTTGACTCCTATGTTTTGTCTGAGGGAGTTGTTATTTTTTATTACATCACCTTGTTTACATTCCTAACACGCTCTTGGTCATCACAGTATGGTGGATTGGCTATCGAAACATTTGCCTGAAGAATGTGGCCGACATGGCTTTTAGATTTCTCTTCATTAGAAGAGGCCAGACAGATGAGAAGCATTACTGACGCCAGAAGAAAGGTATACAACAATTCATACCCAAGTATCCTTGTCCCATTCTGGAACAGTTTTCCTGAATCCTATACATTGGCTAATATTGGCAAAAGAGGTACAAGACCGTTCTCACACGCAGAGAGTAATCCCCTGGTCTCGAGCTGACAATTTATCCTCTTGACATCAAAAGAGAGAGGAAGTTCAGATTATGAAAAGCACGTGTAGTCTATGAGGGAAGGAAGCATTGACTTTATCAAGAGTGTGCGCTCAGCACGGAAGGAAGCCCAAGGTATTGCATTCATGTGTTAGTGATCTTTGAGAAAGATTATGAAAAATGGCCATTCACTCTCTTTAACTAGGTCATTAATCATGGTTTGTATAACTATGACAGGTACGAAAATAATACATTCATCACAAATACTCACTGGTATATCTGTGCACAATTAATCAAATTTACCAATAAAAGTACCAAAATACAGCAGCAGAGAAGTAGGAGTGTAAGGCAAGCAGGGACAAAGAGATCACTGAATGGAAGGAGCCAGAGACATAAACAGTTCAGAGAAATATATATATATATCTATATTATTAATCCTATATATATTATTTATATCCATATAATTATGGTAAGGGGAACTAGCCCAATCTTCTCAACTTAAACCACGCCTCTGCTACTCTGAGGTGAAGTGCAGTGATCTATTTTAAACCATGCCTCTGCTACTCTGAGCTGAAGTGCAGTGATCTATTTTAAACCATGCCCCTGCTACTCTGAGGTGAAGTGCAGTGATCTATTTTAAACCATGCCCCTGCTACTCTGAGCTGAAGTGCAGTGGTCTATTTTAAACCATGCCCCTGCTACTCTGAGGTGAAGTGCAGTGATCTATTTTAAACCATGCCTCTGCTACTCTGAGCTGAAGTGCAGTGATCTATTTTAAACCATGCCCCTGCTACTCTGAGCTGAAGTGCAGTGGTCTATTTTAAACCACGCCCCTGCTACTCTGAGCTGAAGTGCAGCGGTCTATTTTAAACCATGCCCCTGCTACTCTGAGGTGAAGTGCAGTGATCTATTTTAAACCACGCCCCTGCTACTCTGAGGTGAAGTGCAGTGATCTATTTTAAACCATGCCCCTGCTACTCTGAGCTGAAGTGCAGTGGTCTATTTTAAACCATGCCTCTGCTACTCTGAGGTGAAGTGCAGTGATCTATTTTAAACCATGCCTCTGCTACTCTGAGCTGAAGTGCAGTGATCTATTTTAAACCATGCCTCTGCTACTCTGAGCTGAAGTGCAGTGATCTATTTTAAACCATGCCCCTGCTACTCTGAGGTGAAGCGCAGTGATCTATTTTAAACCATGCCTCTGCTACTCTGAGGTGAAGTGCAGTGATCTATTTTAAACCATGCCCCTGCTACTCTGAGGTGAAGTGCAGTGATCTATTTTAAACCATGCCTCTGCTACTCTGAGGTGAAGTGCAGTGATCTATTTTAAACCATGCCTCTGCTACTCTGAGGTGAAGTGCAGTGATCTATTTTAAACCATGCCTCTGCTACTCTGAGGTGAAGTGCAGTGATCTATTTTAAACCATGCCTCTGCTACTCTGAGGTGAAGTGCAGTGATCTATTTTAAACCATGCCCCTGCTACTCTGAGGTGAAGTGCAGTGATCTATTTTAAACCATGCCTCTGCTACTCTGAGGTGAAGTGCAGTGATCTATTTTAAACCATGCCCCTGCTACTCTGAGGTGAAGTGCAGTGATCTATTTTAAACCATGCCTCTGCTACTCTGTGGTGAAGTGCAGTGATCTATTTTAAACCACACCTCTGCTACTCTGAGGTGAAGTGCAGTGATCTATTTTAAACCATGCCTCTGCTACTCTGTGGTGAAGTGCAGTGATCTATTTTAAACCATGCCCCTGCTACTCTGAGGTGAAGCGCAGTGATCTATTTTAAACCATGCCTCTGCTACTCTGAGGTGAAGCGCAGTGATCTATTTTAAACCATGCCCCTGCTACTCTGAGGTGAAGTGCAGTGATCTATTTTAAACCATGCCTCTGCTACTCTGAGGTGAAGTGCAGTGATCTATTTTAAACCATGCCTCTGCTACTCTGAGGTGAAGTGCAGTGATCTATTTTAAACCATGCCTCTGCTACTCTGAGGTGAAGTGCAGTGATCTACTTTAAACCATGTCTCTGCTACTCTGAGCTGAAGTGCAGTGATCTATTTTAAACCATGTCTCTGCTACTCTGAGGTGAAGTGCAGTGATCTATTTTAAACCATGCCTCTGCTACTCTGAGGTGAAGTTGCAGTGATCTATTTTAAACCGTGCCCCTGCTACTCTGAGGTGAAGTGCAGTGATCTATTTTAAACCATGCCCCTGCTACTCTGATGTGAAGTGCAGTGATCTATTTTAAACCGTGCCCCTGCTACTCTGAGGTGAAGTGCAGTGATCTATTTTAAACCATGCCTCTGCTACTCTGAGGTGAAGTGCAGTGATCTATTTTAAACCACACCTCTGCTACTCTGAGCTGAAGTGCAGTGATCTATTTTAAACCATGCCCCTGCTACTCTGAGGTGAAGTGCAGTGATCTATTTTAAACCATGCCCCTGCTACTCTGAGCTGAAGTGCAGTGATCTATTTTAAACCATGCCTCTGCTACTCTGAGGTGAAGTGCAGTGATCTATTTTAAACCACACCTCTGCTACTCTGAGGTGAAGTGCAGTGATCTATTTTAAACCACACCTCTGCTACTCTGAGGTGAAGTGCAGTGATCTATTTTAAACCACGCCTCTGCTACTCTGAGGTGAAGTGCAGTGATCTATTTTAAACCACACCTCTGCTACTCTGAGGTGAAGTGCAGTGATCTATTTTAAACCACACCTCTGCTACTCTGAGGTGCAGTGCAGTGATCTATTTTAAACCACACCTCTGCTACTCTGAGCTGAAGTGCAGTGATCTATTTTAAACCACGCCCCTGCTACTCTGAGCTGAAGTGCAGTGATCTATTTTAAACCATGCCTCTGCTACTCTGAGGTGAAGTGCAGTGATCTATTTTAAACCACACCTCTGCTACTCTGAGGTGAAGTGCAGTGATCTATTTTAAACCACGCCTCTGCTACTCTGAGGTGAAGTGCAGTGATCTATTTTAAACCACACCTCTGCTACTCTGAGGTGAAGTGCAGTGATCTATTTTAAACCATGCCTCTGCTACTCTGAGCTGAAGTGCAGTGATCTATTTTAAACCATGCCCCTGCTACTCTGAGGTGAAGTGCAGTGATCTATTTTAAACCATGCCTCTGCTACTCTGAGCTGAAGTGCAGTGATCTATTTTAAACCACGCCCCTGCTACTCTGAGGTGAAGTGCAGTGATCTATTTTAAACCACGCCTCTGCTACTCTGAGGTGAAGCGCAGTGATCTATTTTAAACCATGCCTCGGCTACTCTGAGGTGAAGTGCAGTGATCTATTTTAAACCACACCTCTGCTACTCTGAGGTGAAGTGCAGTGATCTATTTTAAACCACGCCCCTGCTACTCTGAGGTGAAGTGCAGTGATCTATTTTAAACCATGCCTCTGCTACTCTGAGGTGAAGTGCAGTGATCTATTTTAAACCATGCCTCTGCTACTCTGAGGTGAAGTGCAGTGATCTATTTTAAACCACGCCTCTGCTACTCTGAGGTGAAGTGCAGTGATCTATTTTAAACCACGCCTCTGCTACTCTGAGGTGAAGTGCAGTGATCTATTTTAAACCATGCCCCTGCTACTCTGAGGTGAAGTGCAGTGATCTATTTTAAACCATGCCTCTGCTACTCTGAGGTGAAGTGCAGTGATCTATTTTAAACCATGCCTCTGCTACTCTGAGCTGAAGTGCAGTGATCTATTTTAAACCACGCCTCTGCTACTCTGAGCTGAAGTGCAGTGATCTATTTTAAACCATGCCCCTGCTACTCTGAGGTGAAGTGCAGTGATCTATTTTAAACCATGCCTCTGCTACTCTGAGGTGAAGTGCAGTGATCTATTTTAAACCATGCCCCTGCTACTCTGAGGTGAAGTGCAGTGATCTATTTTAAACCATGCCTCTGCTACTCTGAGCTGAAGTGCAGTGATCTATTTTAAACCACGCCTCTGCTACTCTGAGGTGAAGTGCAGTGATCTATTTTAAACCATGCCTCTGCTACTCTGAGGTGAAGTGCAGTGATCTATTTTAAACCACGCCTCTGCTACTCTGAGCTGAAGTGCAGTGATCTATTTTAAACCACGCCTCTGCTACTCTGAGCTGAAGTGCAGTGATCTATTTTAAACCATGCCCCTGCTACTCTGAGGTGAAGTGCAGTGATCTATTTTAAACCATGCCTCTGCTACTCTGAGGTGAAGTGCAGTGATCTATTTTAAACCATGCCCCTGCTACTCTGAGGTGAAGTGCAGTGATCTATTTTAAACCACGCCTCTGCTACTCTGAGGTGAAGTGCAGTGATCTATTTTAAACCACGCCTCTGCTACTCTGAGCTGAAGTGCAGTGATCTATTTTAAACCACGCCTCTGCTACTCTGAGGTGAAGTGCAGTGATCTATTTTAAACCATGCCTCTGCTACTCTGAGGTGAAGTGCAGTGATCTATTTTAAACCACACCTCTGCTACTCTGAGCTGAAGTGCAGTGATCTATTTTAAACCACGCCTCTGCTACTCTGGGCTGAAGTGCAGTGATCTATTTTAAACCACGCCCCTGCTACTCTGAGGTGAAGTGCAGTGATCTATTTTAAACCACGCCTCTGCTACTCTGAGGTGAAGTGCAGTGATCTATTTTAAACCACGCCTCTGCTACTCTGAGGTGAAGTGCAGTGATCTATTTTAAACCATGCCCCTGCTACTCTGAGGTGAAGTGCAGTGATCTATTTTAAACCATGCCTCTGCTACTCTGAGGTGAAGTGCAGTGATCTATTTTAAACCACGCCTCTGCTACTCTGAGCTGAAGTGCAGTGATCTATTTTAAACCACGCCCCTGCTACTCTGAGGTGAAGTGCAGTGATCTATTTTAAACCATGCCTCTGCTACTCTGAGGTGAAGTGCAGTGATCTATTTTAAACCATGCCTCTGCTACTCTGAGGTGAAGTGCAGTGATCTATTTTAAACCATGCCCCTGCTACTCTGAGGTGAAGTGCAGTGATCTATTTTAAACCATGCCTCTGCTACTCTGAGGTGAAGTGCAGTGATCTATTTTAAACCATGCCTCTGCTACTCTGAGGTGAAGTGCAGTGATCTATTTTAAACCATGCCCCTGCTACTCTGAGGTGAAGTGCAGTGATCTATTTTAAACCATGCCTCTGCTACTCTGAGGTGAAGTGCAGTGATCTATTTTAAACCATGTCTCTGCTACTCTGAGGTGAAGTGCAGTGATCTATTTTAAACCATGCCCCTGCTACTCTGAGGTGAAGTGCAGTGATCTATTTTAAACCATGCCTCTGCTACTCTGAGGTGAAGTGCAGTGATCTATTTTAAACCACACCTCTGCTACTCTGAGGTGAAGTGCAGTGATCTATTTTAAACCACGCCTCTGCTACTCTGAGGTGAAGTGCAGTGATCTATTTTAAACCATGTCTCTGCTACTCTGAGGTGAAGTGCAGTGATCTATTTTAAACCATGCCCCTGCTACTCTGAGGTGAAGTGCAGTGATCTATTTTAAACCACGCCTCTGCTACTCTGAGGTGAAGTGCAGTGATCTATTTTAAACCGTGCCTCTGCTACTCTGAGGTGAAGTGCAGTGATCTATTTTAAACCACGCCTCTGCTACTCTGAGGTGAAGTGCAGTGATCTATTTTAAACCACGTCTCTGCTACTCTGAGGTGAAGTGCAGTGATCTATTTTAAACCACGCCTCTGCTACTCTGAGCTGAAGTGCAGTGATCTATTTTAAACCATGCCTCTGCTACTCTGAGGTGAAGTGCAGTGATCTATTTTAAACCATGCCTCTGCTACTCTGTGGTGAAGTGCAGTGATCTATTTTAAACCATGCCCCTGCTACTCTGAGGTGAAGTGCAGTGATCTATTTTAAACCATGCCTCTGCTACTCTGTGGTGAAGTGCAGTGATCTATTTTAAACCATGCCCCTGCTACTCTGAGCTGAAGTGCAGTGATCTATTTTAAACCATGCCTCTGCTACTCTGAGGTGAAGTGCAGTGATCTATTTTAAACCATGCCTCTGCTACTCTGTGGTGAAGTGCAGTGATCTATTTTAAACCATGCCCCTGCTACTCTGAGGTGAAGTGCAGTGATCTATTTTAAACCATGCCTCTGCTACTCTGTGGTGAAGTGCAGTGATCTATTTTAAACCATGCCCCTGCTACTCTGAGGTGAAGTGCAGTGATCTATTTTAAACCACACCTCTGCTACTCTGAGGTGAAGTGCAGTGATCTATTTTAAACCATGCCCCTGCTACTCTGAGGTGAAGTGCAGTGATCTATTTTAAACCATGCCTCTGCTACTCTGAGGTGAAGTGCAGTGATCTATTTTAAACCATGCCTCTGCTACTCTGAGGTGAAGTGCAGTGATCTATTTTAAACCATGCCTCTGCTACTCTGAGGTGAAGTGCAGTGATCTATTTTAAACCATGCCTCTGCTACTCTGAGGTGAAGTGCAGTGATCTATTTTAAACCACGCCTCTGCTACTCTGAGGTGAAGTGCAGTGATCTATTTTAAACCATGCCCCTGCTACTCTGAGGTGAAGTGCAGTGATCTATTTTAAACCACGCCTCTGCTACTCTGAGGTGAAGTGCAGTGATCTATTTTAAACCATGCCCCTGCTACTCTGAGGTGAAGTGCAGTGATCTATTTTAAACCACGCCTCTGCTACTCTGAGGTGAAGTGCAGTGATCTATTTTAAACCATGCCCCTGCTACTCTGAGGTGAAGTGCTGTGATCTATTTTAAACCACTCCTCTGCTACTCTGAGGTGAAGTGCAGTGATCTATTTTAAACCATGCCCCTGCTACTCTGAGGTGAAGTGCAGTGATCTATTTTAAACCATGCCCCTGCTACTCTGAGGTGAAGTGCAGTGATCTATTTTAAACCATGCCTCTGCTACTCTGAGGTGAAGTGCAGTGATCTATTTTAAACCATGCCCCTGCTACTCTGAGGTGAAGTGCAGTGATCTATTTTAAACCATGCCTCTGCTACTCTGAGGTGAAGTGCAGTGATCTATTTTAAACCATGCCTCTGCTACTCTGAGGTGAAGTGCAGTGATCTATTTTAAACCATGCCTCTGCTACTCTGAGGTGAAGTGCAGTGATCTATTTTAAACCATGCCTCTGCTATTCTGAGGTGAAGTGCAGTGATCTATTTTAAACCATGCCCCTGCTACTCTGAGGTGAAGTGCAGTGATCTATTTTAAACCATGCCCCTGCTACTCTGAGGTGAAGTGCAGTGATCTATTTTAAACCATGCCCCTGCTACTCTGAGGTGAAGTGCAGTGATCTATTTTAAATCGTGCCTCTGCTACTCTGAGGTGAAGTGCAGTGATCTATTTTAAACCATGCCCCTGCTACTCTGAGGTGAAGTGCAGTGATCTATTTTAAACCGTGCCGCTGCTACTCTGAGGTGAAGTGCAGTGATCTATTTTAAGCCACACCTCTGCTACTCTGAGGTGAAGCGCAGTGATCTATTTTAAACCATGCCTCTGCTACTCTGAGGTGAAGTGCAGTGATCTATTTTAAACCATGCCCCTGCTACTCTGAGGTGAAGTGCAGTGATCTATTTTAAACCGTGCCTCTGCTACTCTGAGCTGAAGTGCAGTGATCTATTTTAAACCATGCCTCTGCTACTCTGAGGTGAAGTGCAGTGAGCTATTTTAAACCATGCCCCTGCTACTCTGAGCTGAAGTGCAGTGCACTATTTTAAACCATGCCCCTGCTACTCTGAGCTGAAGTGCAGTGATCAATTTTAAACCATGCCCCTGCTACTCTGAGCTGAAGTGCAGTGATCTATTTTAAACCATGCCTCTGCTACTCTGAGCTGAAGTGCAGTGATCTATTTTAAACCATGCCCCTGCTACTCTGAGCTGAAGTGCAGTGATCTATTTTAAACCATGCCTCTGCTACTCTGTGGTGAAGTGCAGTGATCTATTTTAAACCATGCCTCTGCTACTCTGAGGTGAAGTGCAGTGATCTATTTTAAACCATGCCTCTGCTACTCTGAGGTGAAGTGCAGTGATCTATTTTAAACCATGCCCCTGCTACTCTGAGGTGAAGTGCAGTGATCTATTTTAAACCATGCCTCTGCTACTCTGAGCTGAATTGCAGTGATCTATTTTAAACCATGCCTCTGCTACTCTGAGGTGAAGTGCAGTGATCTATTTTAAACCACGCCCCTGCTACTCTGAGGTGAAGTGCAGTGATCTATTTTAAACCATGCCTCTGCTACTCTGAGGTGAAGTTGCAGTGATCTATTTTAAACCACGCCCCTGCTACTCTGAGGTGAAGTGCAGTGATCTATTTTAAACCATGCCTCTGCTACTCTGAGGTGAAGTGCAGTGATTTATTTTAAACCATGCCCCTGCTACTCTGAGGTGAAGTGCAGTGATCTATTTTAAACCACACCTCTGCTACTCTGAGGTGAAGTGCAGTGATCTATTTTAAACCATGCCTCTGCTACTCTGAGGTGAAGTGCAGTGATCTATTTTAAACCATGCCCCTGCTACTCTGAGCTGAAGTGCAGTGATCTATTTTAAACCATGCCTCTGCTACTCTGAGGTGAAGTGCAGTGATCTATTTTAAACCACACCTCTGCTACTCTGAGGTGAAGTGCAGTGATCTATTTTAAACCATGCCCCTGCTACTCTGAGGTGAAGTGCAGTGATCTATTTTAAACCATGCCTCTGCTACTCTGAGGTGAAGTGCAGTGATCTATTTTAAACCATGCCTCTGCTACTCTGAGGTGAAGCGCAGTGATCTATTTTAAACCATGCCCCTGCTACTCTGAGGTGAAGTGCAGTGATCTATTTTAAACCATGCCCCTGCTACTCTGAGCTGAAGTGCAGTGATCTATTTAAACCACACCTCTGCTACTCTGAGGTGAAGTGCAGTGATCTATTTTAAACCATGCCTCTGCTACTCTGAGGTGAAGTGCAGTGATCTATTTTAAACCATGCCTCTGCTACTCTGAGGTGAAGTGCAGTGATCTATTTTAAACCATGCCCCTGCTACTCTGTGGTGAAGTGCAGTGATCTATTTTAAACCATGCCTCTGCTACTCTGAGGTGAAGTGCAGTGATCTATTTTAAACCACACCTCTGCTACTCTGAGGTGAAGTGCAGTGATCTATTTTAAACCATGCCTCTGCTACTCTGAGGTGAAGTGCAGTGATCTATTTTAAACCATGCCCCTGCTACTCTGAGGTGAAGTGCAGTGATCTATTTTAAACCATGCCCCTGCTACTCTGAGCTGAAGTGCAGTGATCTATTTTAAACCACACCTCTGCTACTCTGAGGTGAAGTGCAGTGATCTATTTTAAACCATGCCTCTGCTACTCTGAGGTGAAGTGCAGTGATCTATTTTAAACCATGCCTCTGCTACTCTGAGGTGAAGTGCAGTGATCTATTTTAAACCATGCCCCTGCTACTCTGTGGTGAAGTGCAGTGATCTATTTTAAACCACACCTCTGCTACTCTGAGGTGAAGTGCAGTGATCTATTTTAAACCGTGCCTCTGCTACTCTGAGGTGAAGTGCAGTGATCTATTTTAAACCACGCCTCTGCTACTCTGAGGTGAAGTGCAGTGATCTATTTTAAACCATGCCTCTGCTACTCTGAGGTGAAGTGCAGTGATCTATTTTAAACCATGCCTCTGCTACTCTGAGGTGAAGTGCAGTGATCTATTTTAAACCATGCCTCTGCTACTCTGAGCTGAAGTGCAGTGATCTATTTTAAACCATGCCCCTGCTACTCTGAGGTGAAGTGCAGTGATCTATTTTAAACCATGCCTCTGCTACTCTGAGGTGAAGTGCAGTGATCTATTTTAAACCATGCCTCTGCTACTCTGAGGTGAAGTGCAGTGATCTATTTTAAACCATGCCTCTGCTACTCTGAGGTGAAGCGCAGTGATCTATTTTAAACCATGCCTCTGCTACTCTGAGGTGAAGTGCAGTGATCTATTTTAAACCATGCCTCTGCTACTCTGAGGTGAAGCGCAGTGATCTATTTTAAACCATGCCTCTGCTACTCTGAGCTGAAGTGCAGTGATCTATTTTAAACCATGCCTCTGCTACTCTGAGGTGAAGTGCAGTGATCTATTTTAAACCATGCCCCTGCTACTCTGAGGTGAAGTGCAGTGATCTATTTTAAACCATGCCTCTGCTACTCTGAGGTGAAGCGCAGTGATCTATTTTAAACCATGCCTCTGCTACTCTGAGGTGAAGCGCAGTGATCTATTTTAAAACATGCCCCTGCTACTCTGAGGTGAAGTGCAGTGATCTATTTTAAACCATGCCCCTGCTACTCTGAGCTGAAGTGCAGTGATCTATTTTAAACCACACCTCCGCTACTCTGAGGTGAAGTGCAGTGATCTATTTTAAACCATGCCTCTGCTACTCTGAGGTGAAGTGCAGTGATCTATTTTAAACCATGCCTCTGCTACTCTGAGGTGAAGTGCAGTGATCTATTTTAAACCATGCCCCTGCTACTCTGTGGTGAAGTGCAGTGATCTATTTTAAACCATGCCTCTGCTACTCTGAGGTGAAGTGCAGTGATCTATTTTAAACCACGCCTCTGCTACTCTGAGGTGAAGTTGCAGTGATCTATTTTAAACCATGCCTCTGCTACTCTGAGGTGAAGTGCAGTGATCTATTTTAAACCACGCCTCTGCTACTCTGAGGTGAAGTTGCAGTGATCTATTTTAAACCACGCCTCTGCTACTCTGAGGTGAAGTGCAGTGATCTATTTTAAACCATGCCTCTGCTACTCTGAGGTGAAGTGCAGTGATCTATTTTAAACCATGCCCCTGCTACTCTGTGGTGAAGTGCAGTGATCTATTTTAAACCATGCCTCTGCTACTCTGAGGTGAAGTGCAGTGATCTATTTTAAACCACGCCTCTGCTACTCTGAGGTGAAGTGCAGTGATCTATTTTAAACCACGCCTCTGCTACTCTGAGGTGAAGTGCAGTGATCTATTTTAAACCACGCCTCTGCTACTCTGAGGTGAAGTTGCAGTGATCTATTTTAAACCACGCCTCTGCTACTCTGAGCTGAAGTGCAGTGATCTATTTTAAACCATGCCTCTGCTACTCTGAGCTGAAGTGCAGTGATCTATTTTAAACCACACCTCTGCTACTCTGAGGTGAAGTGCAGTGATCTATTTTAAACCATGCCTCTGCTACTCTGAGGTGAAGTGCAGTGATCTATTTTAAACCATGCCTCTGCTACTCTGAGGTGAAGTGCAGTGATCTATTTTAAACCATGCCTCTGCTACTCTGAGCTGAAGTGCAGTGATCTATTTTAAACCACGCCTCTGCTACTCTGAGGTGAAGTGCAGTGATCTATTTTAAACCATGCCTCTGCTACTCTGAGCTGAAGTGCAGTGATCTATTTTAAACCATGCCCCTGCTACTCTGAGGTGAAGTGCAGTGATCTATTTTAAACCATGCCTCTGCTACTCTGAGGTGAAGTGCAGTGATCTATTTTAAACCATGCCTCTGCTACTCTGAGGTGAACTGCAGTGATCTATTTTAAACCATGCCTCTGCTACTCTGAGGTGAAGCGCAGTGATCTATTTTAAACCATGCCTCTGCTATTCTGAGGTGAAGTGCAGTGATCTATTTTAAACCATGCCTCTGCTACTCTGAGGTGAAGCGCAGTGATCTATTTTAAACCATGCCTCTGCTACTCTGAGCTGAAGTGCAGTGATCTATTTTAAACCATGCCTCTGCTACTCTGAGGTGAAGTGCAGTGATCTATTTTAAACCATGCCCCTGCTACTCTGAGGTGAAGTGCAGTGATCTATTTTAAACCATGCCTCTGCTACTCTGAGGTGAAGTGCAGTGATCTATTTTAAACCATGCCCCTGCTACTCTGAGCTGAAGTGCAGTGATCTATTTTAAACCACGCCTCTGCTACTCTGAGGTGAAGTGCAGTGATCTATTTTAAACCACGCCTCTGCTACTCTGAGGTGAAGCGCAGTGATCTATTTTAAACCATGCCTCTGCTACTCTGAGGTGAAGTGCAGTGATCTATTTTAAACCATGCCTCTGCTACTCTGAGGTGAAGTGCAGTGATCTATTTTAAATCATGCCTCTGCTACTCTGAGGTGAAGTGCAGTGATCTATTTTAAACCATGCCCCTGCTACTCTGAGGTGAAGTGCAGTGATCTATTTTAAACCATGCCCCTGCTACTCTGAGGTGAAGTGCAGTGATCTATTTTAAACCGTGCCTCTGCTACTCTGAGGTGAAGTGCAGTGATCTATTTTAAACCACGCCTCTGCTCCTCTGAGGTGAAGTGCAGTGATCTATTTTAAACCATGCCTCTGCTACTCTGAGGTGAAGTGCAGTGATCTATTTTAAACCATGCCCCTGCTACTCTGAGGTGAAGCGCAGTGATCTATTTTAAACCATGCCCCTGCTACTCTGAGGTGAAGCGCAGTGATCTATTTTAAACCATGCCCCTGCTACTCTGAGGTGAAGTGCAGTGATCTATTTTAAACCACGCCCCTGCTACTCTGAGGTGAAGTGCAGTGATCTATTTTAAACCATGCCCCTGCTACTCTGAGGTGAAGCGCAGTGATCTATTTTAAACCATGCCTCTGCTACTCTGAGGTGAAGTGCAGTGATCTATTTTAAACCATGCCCCTGCTACTCTGAGCTGAAGTGCAGTGATCTATTTTAAACCATGCCTCTGCTACTCTGAGGTGAAGTGCAGTGATCTATTTTAAACCATGCCTCTGCTACTCTGAGCTGAAGTGCAGTGATTTATTTTAAACCATGCCCCTGCTACTCTGAGGTGAAGTGCAGTGATCTATTTTAAACCATGCCCCTGCTACTCTGTGGTGAAGTGCAGTGATCTATTTTAAACCATGCCTCTGCTACTCTGAGGTGAAGCGCAGTGATCTATTTTAAACCATGCCCCTGCTACTCTGAGGTGAAGCGCAGTGATCTATTTTAAACCATGCCCCTGCTACTCTGAGGTGAAGTGCAGTGATCTATTTTAAACCACGCCCCTGCTACTCTGAGGTGAAGTGCAGTGATCTATTTTAAACCATGCCCCTGCTACTCTGTGGTGAAGTGCAGTGATCTATTTTAAACCATGCCTCTGCTACTCTGAGGTGAAGTGCAGTGATCTATTTTAAACCATGCCTCTGCTACTCTGAGGTGAAGTGCAGTGATCTATTTTAAACCACACCTCTGCTACTCTGAGGTGAAGTGCAGTGATCTATTTTAAACCATGCCCCTGCTACTCTGAGGTGAAGTGCAGTGATCTATTTTAAACCACACCTCTGCTACTCTGAGGTGAAGTGCAGTGATCTATTTTAAACCGTGCCTCTGCTACTCTGAGGTGAAGTGCAGTGATCTATTTTAAACCACACCTCTGCTACTCTGAGGTGAAGTGCAGTGATCTATTTTAAACCACACCTCTGCTACTCTGAGGTGAAGTGCAGTGATCTATTTTAAACCATGCCCCTGCTACTCTGAGGTGAAGTGCAGTGATCTATTTTAAACCACACCTCTGCTACTCTGAGGTGAAGTGCAGTGATCTATTTTAAACCATGCCTCTGCTACTCTGAGGTGAAGTGCAGTGATCTATTTTAAACCATGCCCCTGCTACTCTGAGGTGAAGTGCAGTGATCTATTTTAAACCACACCTCTGCTACTCTGAGGTGAAGTGCAGTGATCTATTTTAAACCATGTCCCTGCTACTCTGAGGTGAAGTGCAGTGATCTATTTTAAACCATTCCTCTGCTACTCTGAGGTGAAGTGCAGTGAACTATTTTAAACCACACCTCTGCTACTCTGAGGTGAAGTGCAGTGATCTATTTTAAATCACGCCTCTGCTACTCTGAGCTGAAGTGCAGTGATCTATTTTAAACCATGCCCCTGCTACTCTGAGGTGAAGTGCAGTGATCTATTTTAAACCATGCCCCTGCTACTCTGAGCTGAAGTGCAGTGATCTATTTTAAACCACACCTCTGCTACTCTGAGGTGAAGTGCAGTGATCTATTTTAAACCATGCCCCTGCTACTCTGAGGTGAAGTGCAGTGATCTATTTTAAACCACACCTCTGCTACTCTGAGCTGAAGTGCAGTGATCTATTTTAAACCATGCCCCTGCTACTCTGAGGTGAAGTGCAGTGATCTATTTTAAACCACGCCTCTGCTACTCTGAGGTGTAGTGCAGTGATCTATTTTAAACCATGCCCCTGCTACTCTGAGGTGAAGTGCAGTGATCTATTTTAAACCATGCCCCTGCTACTCTGAGGTGAAGTGCAGTGATCTATTTTAAACCACACCTCTGCTACTCTGAGGTGAAGTGCAGTGATCTATTTTAAACCACACCTCTGCTACTCTGAGGTGAAGTGCAGTGATCTATTTTAAACCATGCCCCTGCTACTCTGAGCTGAAGTGCAGTGATCTATTTTAAACCACGCCTCTGCTACTCTGAGGTGAAGCGCAGTGATCTATTTTAAACCATGCCTCTGCTACTCTGAGGTGAAGTGCAGTGATCTATTTTAAACCATGCCTCTGCTACTCTGAGGTGAAGTGCAGTGATCTATTTTAAACCATGCCTCTGCTACTCTGAGGTGAAGCGCAGTGATCTATTTTAAACCAGGCCTCTGCTACTCTGAGGTGAAGCGCAGTGATCTATTTTAAACCACGCCTCTGCTACTCTGAGGTGAAGTGCAGTGATCTATTTTAAACCATGCCCCTGCTACTCTGAGGTGAAGTGCAGTGATCTATTTTAAACCATGCCTCTGCTACTCTGAGGTGAAGCGCAGTGATCTATTTTAAACCACGCCTCTGCTACTCTGAGGTGAAGCGCAGTGATCTATTTTAAACCATGCCTCTGCTACTCTGAGGTGAAGTGCAGTGATCTATTTTAAACCACGCCTCTGCTACTCTGAGGTGAAGTGCAGTGATCTATTTTAAACCACGCCTCTGCTACTCTGAGGTGAAGTGCAGTGATCTATTTTAAACCATGCCTCTGCTACTCTGAGGTGAAGCGCAGTGATCTATTTTAAACCACACCTCTGCTACTCTGAGGTGAAGCGCAGTGATCTATTTTAAACCACACCTCTGCTACTCTGAGCTGAAGTGCAGTGATCTATTTTAAACCAAACCTCTGCTACTCTGAGGTGAAGTGCAGTGATCTATTTTAAAGCACACCTCTGCTACTCTGAGGTGAAGCGCAGTGATCTATTTTAAACCACACCTCTGCTACTCTGAGGTGAAGTGCAGTGATCTATTTTAAACCACACCTCTGCTACTCTGAGGTGAAGTGCAGTGATCTATTTTAAACCATGCCCCTGCTACTCTGAGGTGAAGTGCAGTGATCTATTTTAAACCACACCTCTGCTACTCTGAGGTGAAGTGCAGTGATCTATTTTAAACCATGCCTCTGCTACTCTGAGGTGAAGTGCAGTGATCTATTTTAAACCGTGCCTCTGCTACTCTGAGGTGAAGTGCAGTGATCTATTTTAAACCATGCCACTGCTACTCTGAGGTGAAGTGCAGTGATCTATTTTAAACCATGCCCCTGCTACTCTGAGGTGAAGTGCAGTGATCTATTTTAAACCATGCCCCTGCTACTCTGAGGTGAAGTGCAGTGATCTATTTTAAACCGTGCCCCTGCTACTCTGAGGTGAAGTGCAGTGATCTATTTTAAACCATGCCCCTGCTACTCTGAGGTGAAGTGCAGTGATCTATTTTAAACCATGCCTCTGCTACTCTGAGGTGAAGTGCAGTGATCTATTTTAAACCATGCCCCTGCTACTCTGAGGTGAAGTGCAGTGATCTATTTTAAACCGTGCCTCTGCTACTCTGAGGTGAAGTGCAGTGATCTATTTTAAACCATGCCTCTGCTACTCTGAGGTGAAGTGCAGTGATCTATTTTAAACCACATCTCTGCTACTCTGAGGTGAAGTGCAGTGATCTATTTTAAACCATGCCCCTGCTACTCTGAGGTGAAGTGCAGTGATCTATTTTAAACCATGCCCTGCTACTCTGAGGTGAAGTGCAGTGATCTATTTTAAACCAGGCCTCTGCTACTCTGAGGTGAAGTGCAGTGATCTATTTTAAACCACGCCTCTGCTACTCTGAGGTGAAGCGCAGTGATCTATTTTAAACCATGCCCCTGCTACTCTGAGCTGAAGTGCAGTGATCTATTTTAAACCATGCCTCTGCTACTCTGAGGTGAAGTGCAGTGATCTATTTTAAACCACACCTCTGCTACTCTGAGGTGAAGTGCAGTGATCTATTTTAAACCACGCCTCTGCTACTCTGAGGTGAAGTGCAGTGATCTATTTTAAACCATGCCTCTGCTACTCTGAGGTGAAGTGCAGTGATCTATTTTAAACCACACCTCTGCTACTCTGAGGTGAAGTGCAGTGATCTATTTTAAACCACGCCTCTGCTACTCTGAGGTGAAGTGCAGTGATCTATTTTAAACCATGCCTCTGCTACTCTGAGGTGAAGTGCAGTGATCTATTTTAAATCATGCCCCTGCTACTCTGAGCTGAAGTGCAGTGATCTATTTTAAACCATGCCTCTGCTACTCTGAGGTGAAGTGCAGTGATCTATTTTAAACCATGCCCCTGCTACTCTGAGGTGAAGTGCAGTGATCTATTTTAAACCATGCCCCTGCTACTCTGAGGTGAAGTGCAGTGATCTATTTTAAACCATGCCCCTGCTACTCTGAGGTGAAGTGCAGTGATCTATTTTAAACCATGCCCCTGCTACTCTGAGGTGAAGTGCAGTGATCTATTTTAAACCATGCCTCTGCTACTCTGAGGTGAAGTGCAGTGATCTATTTTAAACCATGCCCCTGCTACTCTGAGCTGAAGTGCAGTGATCTATTTTAAACCACACCTCTGCTACTCTGAGGTGAAGTGCAGTGATCTATTTTAAACCACACCTCTGCTACTCTGAGCTGAAGTGCAGTGGTCTATTTTAAACCATGCCCCTGCTACTCTGAGGTGAAGTGCAGTGATCTATTTTAAACCACACCTCTGCTACTCTGAGGTGAAGTGCAGTGATCTATTTTAAACCATGCCTCTGCTACTCTGAGGTGAAGTGCAGTGATCTATTTTAAACCATGCCCCTGCTACTCTGAGGTGAAGTGCAGTGATCTATTTTAAACCACACCTCTGCTACTCTGAGGTGAAGTGCAGTGATCTATTTTAAACCACACCTCTGCTACTCTGAGCTGAAGGGCAGTGATCTATTTTAAACCATGCCTCTGCTACTCTGAGGTGAAGTGCAGTGATCTATTTTAAACCATGCCTCTGCTACTCTGAGGTGAAGCGCAGTGATCTATTTTAAACCACACCTCTGCTACTCTGAGGTGAAGTGCAGTGATCTATTTTAAACCACGCCTCTGCTACTCTGAGGTGAAGTGCAGTGATCTATTTTAAACCATGTCTCTGCTACTCTGAGGTGAAGTGCAGTGATCTATTTTAAACCATGCCTCTGCTACTCTGAGGTGAAGTGCAGTGATCTATTTTAAACCACACCTCTGCTACTCTGAGGTGAAGTGCAGTGATCTATTTTAAACCATGCCTCTGCTACTCTGAGGTGAAGTGCAGTGATCTATTTTAAACCATGCCTCTGCTACTCTGAGGTGAAGTGCAGTGATCTATTTTAAACCACACCTCTGCTACTCTGAGGTGAAGTGCAGTGATCTATTTTAAACCACACCTCTGCTACTCTGAGGTGAAGTGCAGTGATCTATTTTAAACCGTGCCTCTGCTACTCTGAGGTGAAGTGCAGTGATCTATTTTAAACCGTGCCTCTGCTACTCTGAGGTGAAGTGCAGTGATCTATTTTAAACCATGCCTCTGCTACTCTGAGGTGAAGTGCAGTTATCTATTTTAAACCATGCCTCTGCTACTCTGAGGTGAAGTGCAGTGATCTATTTTAAACCATGCCTCTGCTACTCTGAGGTGAAGTGCAGTGATCTATTTTAAACCATGCCTCTGCTACTCTGAGGTGAAGCGCAGTGATCTATTTTAAACCATGCCTCTGCTACTCTGAGGTGAAGTGCAGTGATCTATTTTAAACCATGCCTCTGCTACTCTGAGGTGAAGCGCAGTGATCTATTTTAAACCATGCCTCTGCTACTCTGAGGTGAAGTGCAGTGATCTATTTTAAACCATGCCTCTGCTACTCTGAGGTGAAGTGCAGTGATCTATTTTAAACCATGCCTCTGCTACTCTGAGGTGAAGTGCAGTGATCTATTTTAAACCATGCCTCTGCTACTCTGAGGTGAAGTGCAGTGATCTATTTTAAACCATGCCTCTGCTACTCTGAGGTGAAGTGCAGTGATCTATTTTAAACCACACCTCTGCTACTCTGAGGTGAAGTGCAGTGATCTATTTTAAACCATGCCTCTGCTACTCTGAGGTGAAGTGCAGTGATCTATTTTAAACCATGCCTCTGCTACTCTGAGGTGAAGTGCAGTGCTCTATTTTAAACGATGCCTCTGCTACTCTGAGGTGAAGTGCAGTGATCTATTTTAAACCATGCCTCTGCTACTCTGAGGTGAAGCGCAGTGATCTATTTTAAACCATGCCTCTGCTACTCTGAGGTGAAGCGCAGTGATCTATTTTAAACCATGCCTCTGCTACTCTGAGGTGAAGTGCAGTGATCTATTTTAAACCATGCCTCTGCTACTCTGAGGTGAAGTGCAGTGCTCTATTTTAAACCATGCCTCTGCTACTCTGAGGTGAAGCGCAGTGATCTATTTTAAACCGTGCCCCTGCTACTCTGAGGTGAAGTGCAGTGATCTATTTTAAACCATGCCTCTGCTACTCTGAGGTGAAGCGCAGTGATCTATTTTAAACCGTGCCTCTGCTACTCTGAGGTGAAGTGCAGTGATCTATTTTAAACCATGCCCCTGCTACTCTGAGCTGAAGTGCAGTGATCTATTTTAAACCACTCCTCTGCTACTCTGAGGTGAAGTGCAGTGATCTATTTTAAACCACACCTCTGCTACTCTGAGGTGAAGTGCAGTGATCTATTTTAAACCATGCCCCTGCTACTCTGAGCTGAAGTGCAGTAATCTATTTTAAACCACACCTCTGCTACTCTGAGGTGATGCGCAGTGATCTATTTTAAACCATGCCCCTGCTACTCTGAGCTGAAGTGCAGTGATCTATTTTAAACCACACCTCTGCTACTCTGAGCTGAAGTGCAGTGATCTATTTTAAACCACACCTCTGCTACTCTGAGGTGAAGCGCAGTGATCTATTTTAAACCATGCCTCTGCTACTCTGAGGTGAAGTGCAGTGATCTATTTTAAACCATGCCTCTGCTACTCTGAGGTGAAGTGCAGTGATCTATTTTAAACCACACCTCTGCTACTCTGAGGTGAAGTGCAGTGATCTATTTTAAACCATGCCCCTGCTACTCTGAGGTGAAGTGCAGTGATCTATTTTAAACCACGCCTCTGCTACTCTGAGGTGAAGTGCAGTGATCTATTTTAAACCATGCCTCTGCTACTCTGAGGTGAAGTGCAGTGATCTATTTTAAACCATGCCTCTGCTACTCTGAGGTGAAGTGCAGTGATCTATTTTAAACCACACCTCTGCTACTCTGAGGTGAAGTGCAGTGATCTATTTTAAACCATGCCTCTGCTACTCTGAGGTGAAGTGCAGTGATCTATTTTAAACCACGCCCCTGCTACTCTGAGGTGAAGTGCAGTGATCTATTTTAAACCATGCCCCTGCTACTCTGAGGTGAAGTGCAGTGATCTATTTTAAACCACGCCCCTGCTACTCTGAGGTGAAGTGCAGTGATCTATTTTAAACCATGCCCCTGCTACTCTGAGCTGAAGTGCAGTGATCTATTTTAAACCATGCCCCTGCTACTCTGAGGTGAAGTGCAGTGATCTATTTTAAACCACGCCCCTGCTACTCTGAGGTGAAGTGCAGTGATCTATTTTAAACCACGCCCCTGCTACTCTGAGGTGAAGTGCAGTGATCTATTTTAAACCATGCCCCTGCTACTCTGAGGTGAAGTGCAGTGATCTATTTTAAACCATGCCCCTGCTACTCTGAGCTGAAGTGCAGTGATCTATTTTAAACCATGCCCCTGCTACTCTGAGCTGAAGTGCAGTGATCTATTTTAAACCACGCCTCTGCTACTCTGAGGTGAAGCGCAGTGATCTATTTTAAACCATGCCTCTGCTACTCTGAGGTGAAGCGCAGTGATCTATTTTAAACCATGCCCCTGCTACTCTGAGCTGAAGTGCAGTGATCTATTTTAAACCATGCCTCTGCTACTCTGAGGTGAAGTGCAGTGATCTATTTTAAACCACGCCTCTGCTACTCTGAGGTGAAGCGCAGTGATCTATTTTAAACCATGCCTCTGCTACTCTGAGGTGAAGTGCAGTGATCTATTTTAAACCATGCCTCTGCTACTCTGAGGTGAAGTGCAGTGATCTATTTTAAACCACACCTCTGCTACTCTGAGGTGAAGTGCAGTGATCTATTTTAAACCATGCCTCTGCTACTCTGAGGTGAAGTGCAGTGATCTATTTTAAACCACACCTCTGCTACTCTGAGGTGAAGTGCAGTGATCTATTTTAAACCACGCCTCTGCTACTCTGAGGTGAAGTGCAGTGATCTATTTTAAACCATGCCCCTGCTACTCTGAGCTGAAGTGCAGTGATCTATTTTAAACCATGCCTCTGCTACTCTGAGGTGAAGCGCAGTGATCTATTTTAAACCATGCCCCTGCTACTCTGAGGTGAAGTGCAGTGATCTATTTTAAACCATGCCTCTGCTACTCTGAGGTGAAGCGCAGTGATCTATTTTAAACCACACCTCTGCTACTCTGAGGTGAAGTGCAGTGATCTATTTTAAACCATGCCCCTGCTACTCTGAGGTGAAGTGCAGTGATCTATTTTAAACCATGCCTCTGCTACTCTGAGGTGAAGCGCAGTGATCTATTTTAAACCATGCCTCTGCTACTCTGAGGTGAAGCGCAGTGATCTATTTTAAACCATGCCCCTGCTACTCTGAGGTGAAGTGCAGTGATCTATTTTAAATCATGCCTCTGCTACTCTGAGGTGAAGCGCAGTGATCTATTTTAAACCACACCTCTGCTACTCTGAGGTGAAGCGCAGTGATCTATTTTAAACCATGCCCCTGCTACTCTGAGGTGAAGTGCAGTGATCTATTTTAAACCACACCTCTGCTACTCTGAGGTGAAGTGCAGTGATCTATTTTAAACCACACCTCTGCTACTCTGAGGTGAAGTGCAGTGATCTATTTTAAACCACACCTCTGCTACTCTGAGGTGAAGTGCAGTGATCTATTTTAAACCACGCCTCTGCTACTCTGAGGTGAAGTGCAGTGATCTATTTTAAACCATGCCTCTGCTACTCTGAGGTGAAGTGCAGTGATCTATTTTAAACCACACCTCTGCTACTCTGAGGTGAAGTGCAGTGATCTATTTTAAACCATGCCTCTGCTACTCTGAGGTGAAGTGCAGTGATCTATTTTAAACCATGTCTCTGCTACTCTGAGGTGAACTGCAGTGCTCTATTTTAAACCATGCCTCTGCTACTCTGAGGTGAAGCGCAGTGATCTATTTTAAACCGTGCCCCTGCTACTCTGAGGTGAAGTGCAGTGATCTATTTTAAACCATGCCTCTGCTACTCTGAGGTGAAGCGCAGTGATCTATTTTAAACCGTGCTTCTGCTACTCTGAGGTGAAGTGCAGTGATCTATTTTAAACCATGCCCCTGCTACTCTGAGCTGAAGTGCAGTGATCTATTTTAAACCACACCTCTGCTACTCTGAGGTGAAGTGCAGTGATCTATTTTAAACCACACCTCTGCTACTCTGAGGTGAAGTGCAGTGATCTATTTTAAACCATGCCCCTGCTACTCTGAGCTGAAGTGCAGTGATCTATTTTAAACCACACCTCTGCTACTCTGAGGTGAAGCGCAGTGATCTATTTTAAACCATGCCCCTGCTACTCTGAGCTGAAGTGCAGTGATCTATTTTAAACCACACCTCTGCTACTCTGAGCTGAAGTGCAGTGATCTATTTTAAACCACACCTCTGCTACTCTGAGGTGAAGCGCAGTGATCTATTTTAAACCATGCCTCTGCTACTCTGAGGTGAAGTGCAGTGATCTATTTTAAACCATGCCTCTGCTACTCTGAGGTGAAGTGCAGTGATCTATTTTAAACCACACCTCTGCTACTCTGAGGTGAAGTGCAGTGATCTATTTTAAACCATGCCCCTGCTACTCTGAGGTGAAGTGCAGTGATCTATTTTAAACCACGCCTCTGCTACTCTGAGGTGAAGTGCAGTGATCTATTTTAAACCATGCCTCTGCTACTCTGAGGTGAAGTGCAGTGATCTATTTTAAACCATGCCTCTCCTACTCTGAGGTGAAGTGCAGTGATCTATTTTAAACCACACCTCTGCTACTCTGAGGTGAAGTGCAGTGATCTATTTTAAACCATGCCTCTGCTACTCTGAGGTGAAGTGCAGTGATCTATTTTAAACCACGCCCCTGCTACTCTGAGGTGAAGTGCAGTGATCTATTTTAAACCATGCCCCTGCTACTCTGAGGTGAAGTGCAGTGATCTATTTTAAACCACGCCCCTGCTACTCTGAGGTGAAGTGCAGTGATCTATTTTAAACCATGCCCCTGCTACTCTGAGCTGAAGTGCAGTGATCTATTTTAAACCATGCCCCTGCTACTCTGAGGTGAAGTGCAGTGATCTATTTTAAACCACGCCCCTGCTACTCTGAGGTGAAGTGCAGTGATCTATTTTAAACCACGCCCCTGCTACTCTGAGGTGAAGTGCAGTGATCTATTTTAAACCATGCCCCTGCTACTCTGAGGTGAAGTGCAGTGATCTATTTTAAACCATGCCACTGCTACTCTGAGCTGAAGTGCAGTGATCTATTTTAAACCATGCCCCTGCTACTCTGAGCTGAAGTGCAGTGATCTATTTTAAACCACGCCTCTGCTACTCTGAGGTGAAGCGCAGTGATCTATTTTAAACCATGCCTCTGCTACTCTGAGGTGAAGCGCAGTGATCTATTTTAAACCATGCCCCTGCTACTCTGAGCTGAAGTGCAGTGATCTATTTTAAACCATGCCTCTGCTACTCTGAGGTGAAGTGCAGTGATCTATTTTAAACCACGCCTCTGCTACTCTGAGGTGAAGCGCAGTGATCTATTTTAAACCATGCCTCTGCTACTCTGAGGTGAAGTGCAGTGATCTATTTTAAACCATGCCTCTGCTACTCTGAGGTGAAGTGCAGTGATCTATTTTAAACCACACCTCTGCTACTCTGAGGTGAAGTGCAGTGATCTATTTTAAACCATGCCTCTGCTACTCTGAGGTGAAGTGCAGTGATCTATTTTAAACCACACCTCTGCTACTCTGAGGTGAAGTGCAGTGATCTATTTTAAACCACGCCTCTGCTACTCTGAGGTGAAGTGCAGTGATCTATTTTAAACCATGCCCCTGCTACTCTGAGCTGAAGTGCAGTGATCTATTTTAAACCATGCCTCTGCTACTCTGAGGTGAAGCGCAGTGATCTATTTTAAACCATGCCCCTGCTACTCTGAGGTGAAGTGCAGTGATCTATTTTAAACCATGCCTCTGCTACTCTGAGGTGAAGCGCAGTGATCTATTTTAAACCACACCTCTGCTACTCTGAGGTGAAGTGCAGTGATCTATTTTAAACCATGCCCCTGCTACTCTGAGGTGAAGTGCAGTGATCTATTTTAAACCATGCCTCTGCTACTCTGAGGTGAAGCGCAGTGATCTATTTTAAACCATGCCTCTGCTACTCTGAGGTGAAGCGCAGTGATCTATTTTAAACCATGCCCCTGCTACTCTGAGGTGAAGTGCAGTGATCTATTTTAAACCATGCCTCTGCTACTCTGAGGTGAAGCGCAGTGATCTATTTTAAACCACACCTCTGCTACTCTGAGGTGAAGCGCAGTGATCTATTTTAAACCATGCCCCTGCTACTCTGAGGTGAAGTGCAGTGATCTATTTTAAACCACACCTCTGCTACTCTGAGGTGAAGTGCAGTGATCTATTTTAAACCACACCTCTGCTACTCTGAGGTGAAGTGCAGTGATCTATTTTAAACCACACCTCTGCTACTCTGAGGTGAAGTGCAGTGATCTATTTTAAACCACGCCTCTGCTACTCTGAGGTGAAGTGCAGTGATCTATTTTAAACCATGCCTCTGCTACTCTGAGGTGAAGTGCAGTGATCTATTTTAAACCACACCTCTGCTACTCTGAGGTGAAGTGCAGTGATCTATTTTAAACCATGCCTCTGCTACTCTGAGGTGAAGTGCAGTGATCTATTTTAAACCATGTCTCTGCTACTCTGAGGTGAAGTGCAGTGATCTATTTTAAACCACACCTCTGCTACTCTGAGGTGAAGTGCAGTGATCTATTTTAAACCATGCCTCTGCTACTCTGAGGTGAAGTGCAGTGATCTATTTTAAACCATGCCCCTGCTACTCTGAGGTAAAGTGCAGTGATCTATTTTAAACCATGTCTCTGCTACTCTGAGGTGAAGTGCAGTGATCTATTTTAAACCATGCCCCTGCTACTCTGAGGTAAAGTGCAGTGATCTATTTTAAACCGTGCCTCTGCTACTCTGAGGTGAAGTGCAGTGATCTATTTTAAACCATGCCTCTGCTACTCTGAGGTGAAGTGCAGTGATCTATTTTAAACCATCCCTCTGCTACTCTGAGGTAAAGTGCAGTGATCTATTTTAAACCGTGCCTCTGCTACTCTGAGGTGAAGTGCAGTGATCTATTTTAAACCATGCCTCTGCTACTCTGAGGTGAAGTGCAGTGATCTATTTTAAACCATGCCCCTGCTACTCTGAGGTGAAGTGCAGTGATCTATTTTAAACCATGCCCCTGCTACTCTGAGGTGAAGTGCAGTGATCTATTTTAAACCATGCCTCTGCTACTCTGAGGTGAAGTGCAGTGATCTATTTTAAACCATGCCCCTGCTACTCTGAGCTGAAGTGCAGTGATCTATTTTAAACCATGCCTCTGCTACTCTGAGGTGAAGTGCAGTGATCTATTTTAAACCACACCTCTGCTACTCTGAGGTGAAGTGCAGTGATCTATTTTAAACCATGCCCCTGCTACTCTGAGGTGAAGTGCAGTGATCTATTTTAAACCATGCCCCTGCTACTCTGAGGTGAAGTGCAGTGATCTATTTTAAACCATGCCTCTGCTACTCTGAGGTGAAGTGCAGTGATCTATTTTAAACCATGCCCCTGCTACTCTGAGCTGAAGTGCAGTGATCTATTTTGTCTGTTTAAGATGATTGACTCCAAGAACAGGCCTCTTTCAATTCCCCAAGAGGAGCTTCATTACTGGGAGGCATTTTCACCTATTGGTCCAATTAAGAACCGACAACTTACATCAGAAGTGTAATGAGCGTGTCTGAGTGACAGGCAGACTCGGGCTTGAGGGGCAGAGACCTTGGGATTGTGAAGACATCATCTTAACAGGCTGCAAAGGTGAGCGGTCTTTCAAAAGGTTTGTTTGGTTTCAACAACAAACACACCAGGACTGAGTTAGCCAGAGGAAAATTCTTTCACCTTTCAGTATTGAGTTAAAATGTAGCCTCACTGGCAGACAAAGTCTCCGCCCTTTGACAGCTGGTGAAGGTCTGATTGGAATTGATTTTGGACAACCTCTCATGGCAGTCGCTTATATCTCTTTTACAGGGATGCCTCCAAAGCTTCTAGCATTGCTGGACTCTATGCGCTTAACCCAAATATAAGGGAAGGTGCTTAAGGGAATGCATTAGCTGCACAATTCCTAATTCTGCGCTAAGCGTAGTTATCCATTTTTGCTGGTTCTGCTCCACAGTATCAAGTTAGTGATTTGACAACAAAGGAACTGGATAAAATAAGAGGACCACTTCCAATGGGAAGACTACGATGAGAACACACAAACCTGCATAACTACTGCCCTCACAGTCACTGTTCACACACCTGAGAACCAAGGGCCCTCACAGTCACTGTTCACACACCTGAGCACCAAGGGCCTCACAGTCACTGTTCACACACCTGGGCACCAAGGGCCCTCACAGTCACTGTTCACACACCTGAGCACCAAGGGTCCTCACAGTCACTGTTCACAGACCTGAGCACCAAGGGCCCTCACAGTCACTGTTCACACACCTGGGCACCAAGGGCCCTCACAGTCACTGTTCACACACCTGAGCACCAAGGGTCCTCACAGTCACTGTTCACAGACCTGAGCACCAAGGGCCCTCACAGTCACTGTTCACACACCTGGGCACCAAGGCCCCTCACAGTCACTGTTCACAGACCTGAGCACCAAGGCCCTCACAGTCACTGTTCACAGACCTGAGCACCAAGGGTCCTCACAGTCACTGTTCACAGACCTGAGCACCAAGGCCCTCACAGTCACTGTTCACACACCTGAGCACCAAGGGCCCTCACAGTCACTGTTCACATACCTGAGCACCAAGGGCCCTCACAGTCACTGTTCACACACCTGAGCACCAAGGCCCTCACAGTCACTGTTCACACACCTGAGCACCAAGGGCCCTCACAGTCACTGTTCACATACCTGAGCACCAAGGGCCCTCACAGTCACTGTTCACACACCTGAGCACCAAGGCCCTCACAGTCACTGTTCACACACCTGAGCACCAAGGGCCCTCACAGTCACTGTTCACACACCTGAGCACCAAGGGCCCACACAGTCATTGTTCACAAACCTGAGCACCAAGAGTCCACACAGTCACTTATTACACACGTGAACACCAAGGGCCCTCACAGTCACTGTTCACAAACCTGAGCACCAAGAGTCCACACAGTCACTTATTACACACCTGAGCACCAAGGGCCCTCAGAGTCACTGTTCACATACCTGAGCATCAAGTGTCCCCACAGTCACTGTTCACACACCTGAGCACTGAGAGCCCTCACAGTCACTGTTCACACTCCTGAGCACCAAGTGCCATCACAGTCACTGTTCAGACACCTGAGCACCAAGTTCACTCACAGTCACTGTTCACACACCTGATCATCAAGGGCCCACACAGTCATTGTTTACACACGTGAACACCAAGGACCCTCACAGTCACTGTTCACAAAACTGAGCACCTAGAGTCCACACAGTCACTTTTTACACACCTGAGCACCAAGGGCCCTCACAGTCACTGTTCACACACCTGAGCACCAAGTCTCCTCACAGTCACTGTTCACACATCTGACCTCCAAGGGTCCTCAAAGTCACTGTTCACACAGCTGAGCAGCAAGGGCCCTCACATTCACTGTTCACACACCTGAGCACCAACAGCACTCACAGTCACTTTTCACTCACCTGAGCACCAAGGGTCCTCACAGTCACTGTTCACACAGCTGAGCACCAAGCGTCCTCACTGTCAGTGATCACACACCTGAGCACCAAGGGCCCTCACAGTCACTGTTCACATACCTGAGCACCAAGGGCCCTCACAGTCACTGTTCACACACCTGAGCACCAAGGGTTTTCACAGTCACTGTTCACACACCTGAGCACCAAGGGCCCTCACAGTCACTGTTCACACACCTGAGCACCAAGGGTTTTCACAGTCACTGTTCACACACCTGAGCACCAAGGGCCCTCACAGTCACTGTTCACATACCTGAGCACCAAGGGCCCTCACAGTCACTGTTCACACACCTGAGCACCAAGGGCCCTCACAGTCACTGTTCACATACCTGAGCACCAAGGGCCCTCACAGTCACTGTTCACACACCTGAGCACCAAGGGCCCTCACAGTCACTGTTCACACACCTGAGCACCAAGGGCCCTCACAGTCACTGTTCACATACCTGAGCACCAAGGGCCCTCACAGTCACTGTTCACATACCTGAGCACCAAGGGCCCTCACAGTCACTGTTCACATACCTGAGCACCAAGGGCCCTCACAGTCACTGTTCACACACCTGAGCACCAAGGGTCCACACAGTCAATTCAATTCAATTCAAATCGCTTTATTGGCATGACAAGGTACATCTTATGTTGCCAAAGCATCGAAAAACATTCATGGTTGTACACAAAAATACAGATCTATCCATACAGTGTATAAACAGATGTATCCCTGAGTGTATAAATATACTTTCATATAATTTATACATACTCTTTTCTTATATTTAGTGGTTGTCCCTCTGTTTATGGCAAGCTGTAACATAGTGTGCCGCTAAGGTTACACAATTTCTCTCTTCCCCTAGTAGGTATGGGAGTTTTTGGTCGTCATTCAAATTTCTGAATTCCGGGCATATTTTTGTGAATTTTGGGTAGAAATTCTCCCTTATGCCCTGATATTTTCTACAAGCTGTGAGGAAGTGCATCTCTGTCTCCACCACTCCCTGACTGCAGTGAGAGCATATCCTGTCCTCTCTTGGTAGCCGGGTCTGCCTGTGTCTACCTTTTTCGATCGCCAGGCTATGTTCACTAAGTCTGTACATTGTCAAGGTTTTTCTCAGTTTGCTATCCTTTACCATGGTCAGGTAATCAGCCATGTTGTATTGTCTGTTTAGGGCCAAGTAGCAATTGAGTTTGCTTTGGGTTTTTGTTGTTTCTGCCCAATATGACAGATATTTTTCCTTTTGCTTAGCGACGATTGTGTTGGGTCGAATTCTTTGTGTTACGCTGTCACTGTCCTGGGGCTGGTTATTGTTAGTAGTGTTAGTAGTTACTTCACTGAGTCCCAGGACTAGTTGACTGAGGGTATTCTTCTTTATGGTCCTCTCTTGGCATTTCAGGGCTTCGTAATGATAGCATTGGGGGTTGCTCATTTCTAGGTGTTTCCAAAATTTGGTGGCTCTTTTTTGGATAGTGATTATTAATGGATATTGGCCTAGTTCTGCCCTGCATGCATTGTTTACAGTTTTCCTTTGAGTCCGGAGGATACTTTTACAGAATTCTGCATGTAGGATCTCAATTGGGTGTTTGTCCCATTTTGCAAATTCTTGTTGTGTTAGCGGTCCCCACACCTCACTGCCATAGAGTGCAATTGGTTCAATTACTGATTTAATAATTTTGAGCCAAATGCTATTTGGGATTTCTATTTGGATTGATTTTTTAATGGCATAGAAAGCCCTTCTTGCTTTCTCTTTCAGTTCATTCACAGCCAGATGAAAATTTCCCATAGAACTGATTTTTAAGCCCAAGTATGTGTAGTTAGTGGTTTGTTCAATTTTGGTTATTCCTAGTGTGAAATTTATTTTGGGTCCCTGATGTCTGGATCTTTGCTGGAACACAAGGACTTTGGTTTTTTGGGGATTTATTGTCAGGGCCCAGGTCTGGCAGAATGACTCCAGCAGATCCAGGTTCTGCTGTAGACCCTCCTTAGTTGGTGACAGCAGAACCAGGTCATCTGCATAGAGGAGGAATTTAACCTTGGATTCATATAGGGTGAGGCCGGGTGCTGTAGATTGTTCAAGTAGTTTTGCCAATTCATTTATGTAAATATTAAAGAGTGTCAGTGAGATGGGCGAGCCCTGCGTCACCCCCCGCCCCTGTGGGAAGTATTTTGTTTGTTTGTCTACAATTTTAACTGCACATTTGTTGTTTGTATACATTGATTTAATTACATCATATGTTTTTCCCCCTACCCCGCTTTCGATAAGTTTCAGGAATAAACCGTCGTGCCAGATGGAATCGAAAGCCTTCTGGAAATCTATAAAGCATGCGTAGATTTTGCTTTTGTTTTGATTAACGTGTTTGTCAATTAGGGTCTGTAGGGTGAAGATATGATCTGATGTTCTATAGTTTGGCAGGAATCCAATTTGGCTTTTACTCAAGACATTGTGCTCCTCAAGGAAGTTTATAAGTCTTTTGTTTATGATACTACAGAATACCTTCCCCAGGTTACTGTTTACACAGATGCCTCGACAGTTATTTGGGTCGACTTTGTCCCCACTTTTGTATATGGGCGTTATGAGCCCTTTGTTCCAGATATCAGGGAAGTAACCGACACTCAGAACCAAGTTGAAGAGTTTTAGGATAGCCAGTTTCATTTTATCATCTCTGTGTTTAATCATCTCGCTTAGTATGCCAACTGCACCGCAAGCTTTTCCTGGTCGCAGGTCCTTGAGTTTTTCAAATAGTTATTTTTCTGTTATTATGGAGTCTAGTGGGTTTTGGTTATCTTTTATGGCCATTTCGAGCTTTTCCAGTTTTTTGCATATTTGGTGTTGCTCTGGCCTTAGTGTGTTTTCCTGGTATAATTTTTCAAAGTGGTTTTCCCATGTGTCTCCATTTTGAATGGCCAATTCGTCGTGTTGTTTTTTGTGTAATGTATTCCAGTTGTCCCAGAAACAATTGGGATCAATGGATTCCTCAATGGAGCTGAGTGTATTCTTAATATACTGCTCTTTTTTGGTTCTGAGTGTGTTTCTGTATTGTGTTAGTGTCTGACAATCATTAAGGCGTAATTCCTCGTTTTCTGGCTGTCTGTGTTTTTGGTTTGATATTTTTCTAAGTTTTTTCCTCATGTTATGGCAATCTGGGTCAAACCATTTTTCATAGTTTTTTGTTTTGGGTTTGTTCTTGCAAGCTTTCAAGTTTGACCTTGTTGCCAAATTATCAAAAATATTGTTTAGGTTATTCACTGCCCGGTTTACGCCTTCTTTATTGTGAGTGTATATGTTATCCAGAAAGGTGTCCAAGAGAGCTTGAGTTGATTCATTGCTAATTGCTTTCTGGTATTTTTCCATGCTGTTTTTGGCCCATCTGTACGATTTTTTGGTGTTGTACAGCTTACTGGGTTGTGTTTCTGTGTTGGTTGTTTCTGTCTTTTTAAGATACATAGTAATTTGACTGTGGCCTGACAGTGTTGTTTGTGGTTTGACTGTGAATGCTCTGAAAGAGGATTGGTCCAAATCCGTAATCATATAGTCTACGGTGCTACAGCCAAGAGGTGAGCAATAGGTTGATCTTCCTAGGAGGTCTCCCATGAACCTACCATTGACAATGTACAGACCCAGGCTTCGACAGAGCTGCAGGAGCTATTTTCCGTTGGTATTTGTCTGCTTGTCGCAGTTATGCCTGTATGGATGGGAAGGGATATCGAAGTGGTTATTCCCGAATATGTAATTGTTTCCCTGATTATTGGTGAAGTCTGGTCCTTCGCCAGTTCTTGAATTGAGGTCACCACAGATCAACACGTTCCCCTGGGCCTGGAATTGGATAATCTCCCTCTCAATGTTGGAGAAGGTGTCCTCTTTAAAGTACGGGGATTCCATTGGGGGGATATAGAGTGCGCAAATGAAAACTTCTTGGGTGTTAGAGATAATCCCCCTCTCAATTTTGAGCCAGATGTGGTTTTCGCCCTTTTTTATAAATTTGATGCAATTCTTAAGCTCTGTTTTAAACCAAATCAGTATGCCTCCGGAGTCTCTGCCTTGGGGTACTCCTGGCAATTTATTGGAGGGGACCACCAGTTCTGTGCACCCTTGGGGATGGCCAGTGTGTCCTTCTCCTCTATACCAAGTTTCCTGTAAAATGATAATATCCAGATCTTTAGTTTCATCTATGAACTCTGGGGTCCTACTCTTCACGTCGAGCACTGAAGAGCGTAGACCTTGGATATTCCAGGTCGAAATATATAAGGATTTCATGTTAAGTTTGATCTTTTACTATGATAGGTTAAAGAATGATATGTGTTTGTCGTGTCTAAATGGGGGGAAAAAAGATCAACTCAATTGTCTATAAATGCTAATACTACTTGGTTACAATTCTTTCTAGTAATTAGTCCTTGATTTCTTTTTTTCATTTTCTGATCCATAAGGCAGAAGTAGATGCTGCTGCACATCTGCTTAGTGTCTCTTAATGGATTGTCTCTGCCTGAGGTATTGCGTACGCCCTGTGCATCTCTCCCTCTGTCTGGCTGGGGGCGGTCCTGTTCCCCTGTAGGACAGGGGTGGTGCAGGTCTGATATTGTTGCTGTGCATGGGGATCCTCTCTGGTCCCGTTTGGTGTGGTGGTGGTCTCTGTAGTAGTCCTGGTCTGTACCCCGCTGATCTCTGGTGGTCGGGGGGTGGGTCCTCCTGGAGTCTGGGTATGGACCCGGTTAAAAGCGACGTCCTTCAGGGCTTTAGCAAAGATCGATATTCGTTTCCTGTGGATGTGGACGCGGTCGTGAAGACATTTCCCATCGAGGGTGGGGTGTTGGGCCAGGTGCATGTTGTGTTTTAATTCACAGTCTCTTGCTATGCTGGCATTTATCTCATGAATTGCGTTGTTGTTAAAGTCTGTTCTCGGCAATATTGTGGAAACAGTGATTCTAGTGTTTGGGAATGTATTGCTTGCCTTCTCAATCACAGCTCTGAGCGATGTTGCTACCCCTTTCTGCTGGGCCTTTAGGTCATTTGTGCCCGTGTGTATTATTATGTGTTGGGGGGAGCCTAATCGGGTTTTGGTCAGCCATTCCAGGGCTCTGTCTGTTGGGCACCGGATCTTTTTTACTATATGTCTAGGGAAGAGCTTTTTCTCCCATAGAAATTTCCCATTTGAGTCTATGAGTATTACGATGTCAGCCTTGTTGGTGTTTACTGTCTGGTGGCTTTCGCCTGGACTCATAGGGTGTGTGTTGGACTGGGGTGGTCGTGTCTGGTGTGTGCGCTCCTCTTGTGAGCGGCTCGCTTGTGGTTCCACAGTGGTGGGGGAAGACTGAGCTTCAGTATGCTGGTCGGTCTGTGTGGCACCCCTTGTATTGTGTGTCTGCTGCTGTTGTTCAGTGTGGGAGTGTAGCTGTTCAGTTGGGCTCTGTATTGTCTTATCTCTAGCCTCTGGCTGCTGGTCTAATGGTGCTATCTCTCCTCTATGGCTCTCTTTGTTTTCCTGCAGCTCTTTCACCTGATTCCCAAGTAGATTCAGCTCTCTCCTGTATCTCTCCCTCTCTTGCTTTTGTTCGTGTTTCAGTTTAAGGACCTCCTCTCTAAGTTTAACCAGCTCTGTCTCCAACTGGTTAAATTTATCCTTTAGTTGTATCTGGCTGTGTGACCCCGGGGTATGTGTCTGGTTGGTGCTGGAGGGCTCACTCACTTCCTGGCTAGGCTGCTCTTCTCTTGACGAGCTGGAAGTGGTAGGGGGAGTATGTGTGGCTTCCTCCCTGGTAATTACGCTGGGGTTAGTCAGCTGTATCATGTGGCTGTGGGGCCCCGGGGTGAGTGTCTGGTTAGAACTGTGTGGCTCGTTCACCTCCTGACCAGGCTGATTTACTCCTGGTGAGTTGTCAATGGTGGGGGGAGTGCGAGTCGCTTTTCCCCTGTTGGCCACTCTGGGGCTGTTCCTTCCCCTCTCAGTTATTTCTTTCAGTGTCTTGAAGGCCGTTTCAAAGTCGTCGAGGTTGCCTTGCACCAATATTGTTCCGTTATCGTACATGTTGACATTCGTGGTTGCACTGTCCGGGTCCCCTGGTTTCTTAATTTTCAGTTTGGACCCATTAGCGGTTCTTGCCTGCTTAACCCTGGTATAGTGTGATTTTATTGCTGTGATCCAAGCCGCTGACTGATCTGAGTAAAAAATGAGATTACACTTTTTCCCAGTGCTGTACCAGTCAGCAAAAAGAGTTTCTGTTTTTTCTCTCAGCTGCTTCTGCTTGATCGATTTTTTAGCATTTTTTTTGGTGTTGGGGGGAATCTGGAAGAGGTTGCTCTCAGTGTGCCTCGGGAGCTGCTGTGGCTCCTCTGATTCGCTCATTTTTGGTAGTGTAGAGGTAGAAAGTATTGTTGACCTTAGAATATGCTTTTCTGGGGCCCCGGGTTTGGTGTTTCCCTCTCCCTACTCGCGACCTTTCCCAGGCCCCAGACTCGCTCGCTCTCCAGGCCCTCCCCAGGCCCCGTACTCACTGTCCTGGCCTGCGTCCGGAATTTGCCATTTCCCGGTGTCTCCCGGCTGCTCCCCTCCTCCTCAGAGGTCTCTGGGCCTCTGTATTGGCCCGGCTCCTCGGGCCTTTCCCTGGCTTCAGACTCCCTCCCCAGGACCCGTACTCACTGTCTACATCTGGGAGCCGCTGCCTCACGGTGCCTTCAGGCTGCTCCCCTCTCCCTCAGAGGTCTCCAGGCCTCTGTCTCGGCCCGGCTCCTCTGGCCTTTCCCTGGTTTACGGTCCTGTGTTCCGGCCGCCGTTGAGTCGCCGCGCTCCGACTGCTGCTCTGACCCCGTGCGGCCTCCGTTGAGTCGCCTCGCTCCGACTGCTGCTCTGGCCCCGTGCGGCCTCCGTTGAGTCGCCGCTCTCCTGCTGCTGCTCTGGCCCCGTGCGGCCTCCGTTGAGTCGCCGCTCTCCTGCTGCTGCTCTGGCCCCGTGTGGCCTCCGTTGAGTCGCCTCGCTCCGACTGCTGCTCTGGCCCCGTGTGGCCTCCGTTGAGTCGCCGCTCTCCTGCTGCTGCTCTGGCCCCGTGTGGCCTCCGTTGAGTCGCCGCTCTCCTGCTGCTGCTCTGGCCGCATGCGGCCTCCATTGAGTCGCCTCGCTCCGACTGCTGCTCTGGCCCCATGCGGCCTCCATTGAGTCGCCTCGCTCCGACTGCTGCTCTGGCCCCGTGCGGCCTCCGTTGAGTCGCCGCGCTCCGGCTGCTGCTCTGGCCCCGTGCGGCCTCCGTTGAGTCGCCGCGCTCCGACTGCTGCTCTGGCCCCGTGTGGCCTCCGTTGAGTCGCCGCGCTCCGACTGCTGCTTTGGCCCCGTGCGGCCTCCGTTGAGTCGCCGCGCTCTGACTGCTGCTCTGGCCCCGTGCGGCCTCCGTTGAGTCGCCGCGCTCTGACTGCTGCTCTGGCCCCATGCGGCCTCCGTTGAGTCGCCGCGCTCCGACTGCTGCTCTGGCCTCGTGCGGCTTCCGTTGAGTCGCCGCGCTCCGACTGCTGCTTTGGCCCCATGCAGCCTCCGTTGAGGAGTCGCGCTCCGACCTCCGCTCTGGTCCCGTGCGGCCGCTGTTCGGATTCTTCTTTGGTCTGTATATTCCTCTCCTTCTTCTGTCTTTTTGCTTTGGCTTTTCTTTCTGTTTTCTACTTTCCTCTGGTTTTTCTTTTTTTTTCTTTTTTTTTATATTCGGGTCCCGTCTTTGGCGCGCTTTTTTTTTTTGCGGGCTTTTTCTTCTTTTCTTTCTGTGCTTAAACTAAGTTAAACTAACCTTAAACTTAAACTAGATTAAACTAAACTAAACTGAACTAACTTAGCTAGAATTTATACTTCTTAAAACTTGAAATGTAACTTTTTTTCCACACTTTAAACACTAAAAAACATTAAAACTCAGCAGCTCATCTTTCGTGCGACCCTTCCCTCTCCCGATCACTGCCTCCTCTGTTAACACACCTGAACACCAAGGGCCCTCACAGTCACTGTTCACACACCTGAGCACCAAGGTTCTTCACAGTCACTGTTCACACACCTGAGCACCAAGGGTCCTCACAGTCACAGTTCACACACCTGAGCACCAAGGGTCCTCACAGTCAGTGTTCACACACCTGAGCACTGAGGGCCCTCACATTCACTGTTCACACACCAGAGCACCAACAGCACTCAAAGTCACTTTTCACTCACCTGAGCACCAAGGGTCCTCATAGTCACTGTTCACACACCTGACCACCAGGGTTCCTCACAGTCACGGTACACACACTTGAGCACGAAGTGTCTTCTCAGTCACTGTTCACACACCTGAGCACCAAGGATCCTCATAGTCACTGTTCACACACCTGAGAACCAAGGTCCGCACAGTCACTATTCACACACCTGAGCACCAAGGGACCTCACAGTCACTGTTAACAAACATGAGCAACAAGTGTCCTCACAGTCACTGTCCACACATGTTATCTCCAAGGGCTCACACTTTCACTGTTCACACACCTGAGCACAAAGTGTCCTCACAGTCACTGTTCACACACCTGAGAACCAAGGGCCCTCACAGTCACTGTTCACACACCTGAGAACCAAGGGCCCTCACAGTCACTGTTCACACACCTGAGAAACAAGGGCCCTCACAGTCACTGTTCACACACCTGAGAAACAAGGGCCCTCATAGTCACTGTTCACATACCTGGGCACCAAGGGCCCTCACAGTCACTGTTCACACACCTGAGAACCAAGGGCCCTCACAGTCACTGTTCACACACCTGAGAAACAAGGGCCCTCACAGTCACTGTTCACACACCTGAGCATCAAGGGCTCACACAGTCACTTCTCACATACCGAGGCACCGAGGGTCCTCACAGTCACTGTTTACACTCCTGAGCACCAAGAGCCCTCACATTCACTTTTCACACACCTGAGCACCAAGGCCCTCACAGTCACAGTTCACACACCTGAGCACCAAGGGTCCTCACAGTCACTGTTCACACACCTGAGCAACAAGGACCCTCACAGTCACTGTTCACATACCTGCGATCCAAGGGTCCTCACAGTCACTGTTCACACACCGGAGCATTAAGGCCCTCACAGTCACAGTTCACACACCTGAGCACCAAGGGTCCTCACAGTCACTGTTCACACACCTGAGCACCAAGTGCACTCATATTCACAGTTGACACACCTGAGCACCAAGGGTCCTCACATTCACTGTTCACACACCTGACCACCAGGGTTCCTCACAGTCACGGTACACACACTTGAGCACGAAGTGTCTTCACAGTCACTGTTCACACACCTGAGCACCAAGGATCCTCATAGTCACTGTTCACACACTGAGCACCAAAGGCCCTCACAGTCACTGTTCACACACCTGAGAACCAAGGTCCGCACAGTCACTGTTCACACACCTGAGCACCAAGGGCCCTCACAGTCACTGTTCACACACCTGAGCACCAAGGGCCCTCACAGTCACTGTTCACACACCTGAGAACCAAGGTCCGCACAGTCACTGTTCACACATCTGAGCACCAAGGGACCTCACAGTCACTGTTCACACACCTGAGAACCAAGGTCCGCACAGTCACTGTTCACACACCTGAGCACCAAGGGACCTCACAGTCACTGTTCACAAACATGAGCAACAAGTGTCCTCACAGTCATTGTCCACACATGTTATCTCCGAGGGCTCACACTTTCACTGTTCACACACCTGAGCACAAAGTGTCCTCACAGTCACTGTTCACACACCTGAGCACCAAGGGCCCTCACATTCACTGCTCACACACCTGAGCATCAAGGGCCCACACAGTCACTTCTCACATACCGGAGCACCGAGGGCCCTCACAGTCACTGTTTACACTCCTGAGCACCAAGAGCCCTCACATTCACTTTTCACACACCAGAGCATTAAGGCCCTCACAGTCACAGTTCACACACCTGAGAACCAAGGTCCGCACAATCACTGTTCACACACCTGAGCACCAAGGGCCCTCACAATCACCGTTCACCCACCTGAGCACCAAGGGCCCTCACAATAATTGATCCTTCAACTGAGCACCAAACATCCTCACAGTCACTGTTCACACAGTTGAGCACCAAGGGCTCTCACAGTAACGGTTCACACACCTGAGCACCAAGGGCCGTCACAGTCACTGTTCACACAGCTGAGGACCAAGGGCCATCACAGTAACTGTTCACACACCTGAGTGCCAAGGGCCCTCACAATCACTGTTCACACACCTGAGCACCAAGGGCCCTCACAGTCATTGTTCACACACCTCAACACCAAGGGCCCTCACAGTCACTGTTCAGACACCTGAGCACCAAGGATCTTCACAGTCACTGTTCACACACCTGAGCACCAAGGGCCCTCACAGTCACTGTTCACACACCTGAGCACCAAGGGCCCTCACGGTCACTGCTCACACACCTGAGAACCAAGGTCCGCACAGTCACTGTTCACACACCTGAGCACCAAGGGACCTCACAGTCACTGTTCACAAACATGAGCAACAAGTGTCCTCACAGTTATTGTCCACACATGTTATCTCCGAGGGCTCACACTTTCACTGTTCACACACCTGAGCACAAAGTGTCCTCACAGTCACTGTTCACACACCTGAGCACCAAGGGCCCACACATTCACTGCTCACACACCTGAGCATCAAGGGCCCACACAGTCACTTCTCACATACCGGAGCACCGAGGGCCCTCACAGTCACTGTTTACAATCCTGAGCACCAAGAGCCCTCACAGTCACTGTTCACACACCTGAGCACCAAGGGCCCACACAGTCACTTCTCACATACCGGAGCACCTAGGGCCCTCACAGTCACTGGTTACACTCCTGAGCACCAAGGGCCCTCACATTCACTTTTCACATCTGAGCACCAAGGGTCTTCACAATCACCGTTCACACACCTGAGCACCAAGGGCCCACACAGTCAATGTTCACACACCTGAGCAGCATAGAAACATAGAAATATAGAAGATAGGAGCAGGAGTAGGCCATTCAGCCCTTCGAGCCTGCTCCGCCATTCAACGAGATCATGGCTGATCATCCAAACCCTAGCACCCGGTCCCTACACCGACAGCCATCCCACCCAAGCCCTATCCCCGTAACCCCGTAACCCCACGTATTTAATCCCCCCTAACACTAAGGGCCAATTTTTATCATGGCTAATCAACCTAACCCGCACATCTTTGGACTGTGGGAGGAAACCGGAGCACCCGGAGTAAACCCACGCAAACAAGGGGAGAATCTGCAAACTCTTGAACCCGGGTCCGTGGCACTGTGAGGCAACAGTGCTAGCCACTATGCCACCGTGCTGCCCCAAGGGAACTCATAGTCACTGTTCGCCCACCTGAGCACCAAGGGCCCTCACAATAATTGATCCCTCAACTGAGCACCAAGCGTCCTCACAGTCACTGTTCAGACAGTTGAGCACCAAGGGCTCTCACAGTAACTGTTCACACACCTTAGCACCAAGGTCCCACAAATTCACTGTTCACACAGCTGAGCACCAAGGGCCATCACAGTAACTGTTCACACAACTGAGTGCCAAGGGTGCTCACAGTCGCTGTTCACACAACTAAGCACCAAGGGCCATCATAGTCACTGTTCACACACCTGAGCACCAAGGGCCCTCGCATTCACTGTTCACACACCTGAGCACCAAGGGCCCTCACAGTCACTGTTCACACACCTCAACACCAAGGACCCTCACAGTCACTGTTCACACACCTGAGCACCAAGGGTCTTCACAGTCACTGTTCACACACCTGAGCACCAAGGGCCCTCACAGTCACTGTTCACACACCTGAGCACCAAGGGCCCTCGCAATCACTGTTCACACACCTGAGCACCAAGGGCCCTCACAGTCATTGTTCACACACCTCAACACCAAGGGCCCTCACAGTCACTGTTCAGAGACCTGAGCACCAAGGATCTTCACAGTCACTGTTCACACACCTGAGCACCAAGGGCCCTCACAGTCACTGTTCACACACCTGAGCACCAAGGGCCCTCACAGTCACTGTTCACACACCTGAGCACCATGGGCCCTCACAGTCACTGTTCACACACCTGAGAACCAAGGTCCGCACAGTCACTGTTCACACACCTGAGCACCAAGGGATCTCACAGTCATTGCCCACACACCTGAGCACCAAGGGCCCTCACAGTCACTGTTCACACACCTGAGCACCAAGGGCCCTCACGGTCACTGTGCACACACCTGAGAACCAAGGTCCGCACAGTCACTGTTCACACACCTGAGCACCAAGGGACCTCACAGTCACTGTTCACAAACATGAGCAACAAGTGTCCTCACAGTTATTGTCCACACATGTTATCTCCGAGGGCTCACACTTTCACTGTTCACACACCTGAGCACAAAGTGTCCTCACAGTCACTGTTCACACACCTGAGCACCAAGGGCCCACACATTCACTGCTCACACACCTGAGCATCAAGGGCCCACACAGTCACTTCTCACATACCGGAGCACCGAGGGCCCTCACAGTCACTGTTTACACTCCTGAGCACCAAGAGCCCTCACAGTCACTGTTCACACACCTGAGCACCAAGGGCCCACACAGTCACTTCTCACATTCCGGAGCACCTAGGGGCCTCACAGTCACTGGTTACACTCCTGAGCACCAAGGGCCCTCACATTCACTTTTCCCATCTGAGCACCAAGGGTCTTCACAATCACCGTTCACACACCTGAGCACCAAGGGCCCACACAGTCAATGTTCACACACCTGAGCAGCATAGAAACATAGAAATATAGAAGATAGGAGCAGGAGTAGGCCATTCAGCCCTTCGAGCCTGCTCCGCCATTCAACGAGATCATGGCTGATCAACCAAACCCTAGCACCCGGTCCCTACACCGACAGCCATCCCACCCAAGCCCTATCCCCGTAACCCCGTAACCCCACGGATTTAATCCCCCCTAAGACTAAGGGCCAATTTTTATCATGGCTAATCAACCTAACCCGCACATCTTTGGACTGTGGGAGGAAACCGGAGCACCCGGAGTAAACCCACGCAAACAAGGGGAGAATCTGCAAACTCTTGAACCCGGGTCCGTGGCACTGTGAGGCAACAGTGCTAACCACTATGCCACCGTGCTGCCCCAAGGGAACTCATAGTCACTGTTCACCCACCTGAGCACCAAGGGCCCTCACAATAATTGATCCCTCAACTGAGCACCAAGCGTCCTCACAGTCACTGTTCACACAACTAAGCACCAAGGGCCATCACAGTAACTGTTCACACACCTGAGTGCCAAGGGTCCTCACAGTCACTGTTCACACAACTAAGCACCAAGGGCCATCATAGTCACTGTTCACACACCTGAGCACCAAGGGCCCTCACATTCACTGTTCACACACCTGAGCACCAAGGGCCCTCACAGTCACTGTTCACACACCTCAACACCAAGGGCCCTCACAGTCACTGTTCACACACCTGAGCACCAAGGGTCTTCACAGTCACTGTTCACACACCTGAGCACCAAGGGCCCTCACAGTCATTGTTCACACACCTGAGCACCAAGTGCCCCCACAGTCGCTATTCACACACCTGAGCACCAAGGGCCCTCACAGTCACTTTTCACACACCTGAGCACCAAGGGCCCTCACAGTCACTGTTCACACACCTGAGCACCAAGGGCCCTCACAGTCACTGTTCACACACCTCAGCACCAAGGGCCCTCACAGTCAGTGTTCACACACCAGAGCACCAAGGGTCCTCACAGTCACTGTTCACACACCTGAGCACCAAGGGCCCTCACAGTCAGTGTTCACACACCAGAGCACCAAGGGTCCTCACAGTCACTGTTCACACACCTGAGCACCAAGGGCCCTCACAGTCACTGTTCACACACGAGCAGCAATGGTCCTCACAATCACTGTTCACACACCTGTGCACCAAGGGAACTCATGGTCACTCTTCACCCACCTGCGCACTAAGTTCCCTCACAATAACTGTTCCCACATCTGAGCAGCAAGAGCCCTCACAGACACTGTTCACACACCTGAGTACCACGGACCCTCACAGTCACTGTTCACACACCTGAGCACCAAGTCTCCTCACAGTCACTGTTCACACACCTGAGCACCAAGGGCCCTCACAGTCACTGTTCACATACCTGAGCACCAAGGGCCCTCACAGTCACTGTTCACACACCTGAGCACCAAGGGCCCTCACAGTCACTGTTCACACACCTGAGCACCAAGGGCCCTCACAGTCAGTGTTCACACACCAGAGCACCAAGGGTCCTCACAGTCACTGTTCACACACCTGAGCACCAAGGGCCCTCACAGTCACTGTTCACACACCTGAGCACCAAGGGTCCACACAGTCAGTGTTCACACACCAGAGCACCAAGGGCCCTCACAGTCACTGATCACACACCTGAGCACCAAGGGCCCTCACAGTCACTGTTCACACACCTGAGCACCAAGGGCCCTCACAGTCACTGTTCACACACCTGAGCACCAAGGGTCCTCACAGTCACTGTTCACACACCTGAGCACCAAGGGCCCTCGCAGTCACTGATCACACACCTGAGCACCAAGGGCCCTCACAGTCACTGTTCACCTACCTCAGCACCAAGGGCCCTCACAGTCACTGTTCACCTACCTCAGCAACAAGGGCCCTCACCGTGATTGTTCACACACCTGAGCACCAAGGGCCCTCACAGTCACTGTTCACCTATCTCAGCACCAAGGGCCCTCACCATCACTGTTCACACACCTGAGCACCAAGGGCCCTCACCATCACTGTTCACACACCTGAGCACCAAGGGCCCTCACAGTCACTTTTCACACACCTGAGCACCAAGGGCCCTCACAGTCAATGTTCACACACCTGAGCACCAAGGGCCCTCAAAGTCACTGTTCGCACACCTGAGCACCAAGGTCCTCACAGTCACAGTTCACATACCTGAGCTCCATGAACAATAACGGTCACTGTTCACACACCTGAGCACCAAGGGCCCACACAGTCACTGTTCACATTGTAGTGTATGTACCTTTAAAAGAGAACTACTTTTACAGCTCCTGTATACTGTAGTACCGGCAGTGACCACACCTGTATATAAGCCTTGAGCATGCCTCTGTACTGTTAGTCTTTAGACTACCCTCCTCCAGTAAACACCTGTTGATTGTTAAGTTACAGCCTCCGTCTAGTTATTGGAAAACATCATACTTTAAGAATCACGGATTCAACAGTGGCGACGAGGTCGAGTCGAATCTACCTGCAACTCTGCATTTCCTTTCAACGATTCACTCCAGGAGGGCGGTGGAAGAAAGTCGAGGCCAGAAGCACGGGCGTCGACCACGAGCAACCGCGCAGTCATCCGGCAGAGAGTGAACATCGCAGGGGAGGCTGTTGAGAGCCGGGCTTGGTTCCCCAGCCACGACGATCCAGCAACAGGCTGGCAACAGGTACAGCGCAGACCCTTCCCAGACAGCGGCGGCTGGAGCTGACCGACGGCACAGAAAAGGCCGAGCAGCGTCGACGGGGTAAGAGAGAGGGTGAAGCGCACAGGGCACAGCTGGGGGTTGAAAACCGAGCGGCGTCGAGGAAAAACCAAAAAAAGAGAGAGAGGGTAAAGCAGCAGCCGGGTTCAGGACCGAGCGGCGGCAACGGGAGAGGTGCACAGGAGAACGCGCAGAGCACAGCCAGGGCTCAAGGGCTGAACAGTGTCCGCGGGGGAAAGAACGGAAGCGCGGGAGATGCCATTGAGCCGCGGAGTAGAAGGGAGAGCGCGGGAGACGCCATTTTAGAAGCCGCAGTGGAGAAGAAGGGCAAGCGCGGGAAGAAAGGAAAGCACGGGAGACGCCATTTTGTGCCAGTGGAGAAGGAGGGAGAGCGTGGGAGACGCCATTTTAGACAGTTTAATCACACCCAGGGATGCCGAAGAGCGGCAGTATCACTGCGTTCGACAATGAAGTCGAAGATTGGGTGACATATGTGGAACGCATTGAGGTGTACTGCAGGGCGAATGATGTGCTAGATGCTAGGAAAGCACTGGTTTTGTTGAATTCCATGGGTGCAAAAACTTATGGCTTACTGCGAAACCTAATAACCCCAGAGAAGCCAGTGGATAAGAATTTCGAAAGCATAGTGGAAATCCTACAGGACCACTTAAACCCCACACCGCTGCTGATAGCAGAAAGATTTAAGTTCCACAAAAGGAACCAGCATAAAGACGAAAGTAATGCTGTGTACTTAACGGAACTGCGCAAGCTATCAAAACACTGCCAGTTTGGATTGGGACTAGCAGATACGTTAAGGGACAAGTTTGTGTGTGGGCTTCAAAGTGAAGGAACCCAGCAACGGCTTCCATCAGAAAAGGATCTTACGCTGGACAAGGCTTTCAGCATGGCAGTGTCACACGAAGCAGCCGCACGGGGCGCTGCAGAGATACAACGGAGACCGCAAGAATATGGCACCAATGAAATGTCATATGGAGCAGGGAAGTGTTATCGCTGCGGCAGAACAACACACGACCAGAAGGATTGTTGGCTCAAGGACCAAGTGTGCAGACAGTGTGGAAAAGCAGGACACATAGCAAGAGTCTGCAGGTCAGGGAAGAAAACCAGCAGCAAGAAATCTCCACAGGAGAAATACAAAAATGTACACAAGGTGATGGACAGTAGTTCAGATGAACAGAAAAGTGATACAGACTCCGGAAGCAAGGAGCTGGGTTGTCTGAAACTACATAAGGTAATCAAAATGGAGGATCACCAGGCTATCTGGGTCACGCTCAAGATAGATGGAGTCCAAGTGAAAATGGAATTGGACACAGTATCAGCCCTAACAGTCATAAACCAAAGGGACTACAAGCGGCTATTTTCACATATACCCTTGAAAGCTACGGAGATTGTCTCGAAGACGTACACGGGGCAAAAATCTACCCCAAAGGAAAAATAAGGGTGAAAGTGATATACAAAGGCCAGGAAATACCTAAAATGGACCTATATGTATTGCCAGATGGAGGACCACCACTACTAGGACGTGAATGGATCCGGAAGATACAATTAGATTGGCATTCCATACAGGCACTGAAGGTTGAGGCCAAAAAGGATGACGACGTCACACCTGGACGACTGTCAAAAATGCTAACTGATGCACAAGAAGTGTTCCAGGAGGGACTCGGAACACTAAAAGGCATAACAGCGACGATTAAAATAGAGGAAAATGCAAGCCCAAAGTTTTTTTAAGGCCAGACTTATGCGATCCGACCAGCCGTCGAAGCAGAGCTGGAAGGGCTGGAACATTCAGGAATACTGTCCAAAGTGGACTGGAGCGAGTGGGCTACACCCATCATTCCTGTAATGAAGAGGTCGCTGAGTAATACGCCTGGGGAACCAAAGAAGGTCCGCATCTGTGCGGATTTTAAGGTGACAGTGAACCCAGTCCTTCACACGGTACAATATCCGCTTCCACGGATTGAGGATATTTTCGCCTCGCTATCTGGAGGTAAACGCTTCACCAAAATTGATCTGGCCCAGGCGTACTTGCAATTGGAGGTAGAAGAAGCCTCGAAACATTACCTCATGATCAATACTCATAAAGGTCTCTACCAATACAATCGGCTGGTGTTCGGGGTAGCATCGGCTCCGGCTATTTGGCAAAGGGCAATGGATCAAGTCCTGCAAGGGATTCCAGGGACCCAGTGTTATTTGGACGACATCCTGGTCACGGGCGAAAATGATAGTGATGACCTCGCCAACCTGGAGAAGGTGCTCACTAGATTAAAGGAATAAGGGCTACGAGCTAATCGCCACAAGTGCGAGTTTTTCCAGAAGCAGATCTCGTATTGTGGCCATGTTATTGATGAAGAGGGGTTACATAAGTCCCCTGAAAAGATTGAGGCAGTAGTCAAGGCTCCAGCACCGGAAAATGTGTCACAACTGAGGTCCTTCCTTGGGCTGGTGAACTACTACCATAAGTTCTTACCAAATTTGTCTGCAGTATAACACCCACTGAACACCCTACTGCAAACGGGGGTACCATGGAAGTGGAATGACGGATGTAAACGAGCTTTCCAGAAGTGCAAAGAATTGATCACATCAAAAGAGGTGTTGGCCCATTTCAACCCAGCACTACCAATTCGGTTGGCATGTGATGCATCACCCTATGGTATTGGAGCGGTGCTGTCGCACAAATTCCCAGATGGGTTGGAGAGGCCAGTAGCCTTTGCGTCTCGGTCACTAACCTCAGCCGAGCGCAACTATGCTCAGATCGACAGGGAGGCCCTCAGCCTAGTATGGGGAGTAAAAAAATTCAACCACTATCTGCATGGGCAGAAGTTCACCTTGCTGACTGACCACCAACCACTTGTCTCCATCTTTAATCCAAAGAAGGGTGTTCCGGTGATGACTGCACAACGGCTACAAAGATGGTCACTTTTTCTAGGGGCGAACCAATATGAAATAGAGTATAAGGGCAGGAAACAGCATGGAAACGCTGATGGGCTATCACGCCTGCCACTGCCTACGGTGGAGGAAGCACCAGCAGTGGACCCTATCGAAATATTTTATTCGTCGATAATTGAACGATTGCCAGTAACTAACGCAGATATAGAGAAGGAGACCCGCAATGATCCGACACTGTCTCGGGTATATGATTTGACGGTGAAGGGATGGCCAACACATGGCGACTCACTGTTGCCAGCATTCTCATCCAGAAGAAAACAGCTGTCAGTATGCCAGGGGACAGTGATGTGTGGATCCCGAGTGGTAATTCCACCCAAGTTAAGGGAGAGAGTGCTCAATGAGCTTCACGAAGGTCATCTGGGAGGGGTGAAAATGAAAAGCCTTGCTAGGGCTTATGTGTGGTGGCCGGAGATCGATCAACAAATCGAGGACCTAACAAAGAGCTGCTCAGGATGCCAGAAGATCCAAAATGCACCACCACATGCCCCTCTACACACATGGGAGTGGCCCTCCTCTCCATGGCAATGGGTGCATATTGATTTTGCTGGTCCATTCATGGACTCAATGTTCTTAATAGCAGTGGATGCGCACTCGAAATGGCCTGAGGTGATCAAAATGTCCTCAACCTCGACAGAGAAAACTATTGCAGTCCTACGGACCATATTTGCCAGGAACGGCTTGCCAGAGCAGATTTGCTCTGATAACGGACCACAGTTTTTTTTTACAGTACAGATAGAGGCCATTTCGACCCATCGAGCCTGCACCGGCACATATCCCACCCGATCCCCATAACCCCTACACCAACACATATCCCACCCTATCCCCGTAACCCCACGTATTTAATCCCCCTAACACTAAGGGTCAATTTATCATAGCCAATCAACCTAACCCGCACATCTTTGGACTGTGGGAGGAAACCGGAGCACCCGGAGGAAACCCACGCAAACACGGGGAGAATGTGCAAACTCCACACAGACAGTCGCCCGAGGCCGGATTTGAACCCGGGTCCCTGGTGCTGTGAGGCAACAGTGCTAACCACTATGCCACCGAGTTTGTGTCCGAAGAGTTTCGGAAATTTACAAGAAGCCGACAAGGAGCTTCAATGTAGGACAACCAATCTTGGCCCGCGACTGCCGAACAGAGAAATGGCAACCCAGAATGATATGCACACGGCAGGGGCCATTAATGTACACAGTGGATGTCGGGGAGAACATTGTGAGACGCCACGTCGACCAGATCCTAGCATCACAGGAACGAGTCAACCCCATGTCTCGCGTCCCTGGGGATGAACCCGACATACCGGTAGCATCTACCTCAGAAACAGTAGCAGCGGAAACTGATGAACTAACCGACGAAAGGGGGCCAGAATCGTCTCCGCACCAAGAACAAGAACCTCAGGAAAGGCGCTAACCAGAAAGGATCAGGAAGCCGCCCCAAAGACTGAATCTATAAATGGACTAATTCAGTTTAATGTGCATGTTAAAGTGTTAACTGTTATTTGAATGTTATGGGTACTGTTAATCTAAAAGGGGAGGAATTGTAGTGTATGCACCTTTAAGAGAGAACTACTTTTACAGCTCCTGTATACTGTAGTACCAGCAGTGACCACACCTGTATATAAGCCTTGAGCATGCCTCTGTACTGTTAGTCTTTAGACTACCCTCCTCCGGTAAACACCTGTTGATTGTTAAGTTACAGCCTCGGTCTAGTTATTGGAAAACATCATACTTTAAGAATCACGGATTCAACACACATACCTGAGCTCAATGGGCAATAACGGTCACTGTTCACTACCTGAGCACCAAGGGCCCACACAGTCATTGTTCTCACACCTGAGCACCAAGTTCAATCACATTCACTGTTCACACAACTGTGCACCAAGGGCCCTCACAGTCACGGAGTTCTGTGCATTGAGTGCTGCTAGAGTTTGGTAAGAGGGAGAAAAGTCATTTAAGTGTATTTTGTGAATTTTAGTGTGTTAAAAAGTTAATTATTTGAAGTGAGTTTAACTTTTAAGTGTATATTAAACTGTTGGGGAGTTTAAACCAGAAGTAGAATCCGGGTATAAAAGGGGCAGGACTAGTGCTTGTGCACGGAGTACTGTGCATTGAGTGCTGCTGGAGTTTGTTAAGAGGGAGAGTTCGGGCAAGTGGGAGGTGAGGGTGTGTTTTTTGTTCTGTTTTGTTCCCCACTCCCAGGCTTAGACAGCACTGCGGAAGCAGAGCAGCGAGACGAGTCAACCAAACAGGCCCCACAGATAGTATTCAAGGAGGAGGTTGGTGATCAGCTGGTTGGTTGGTTTTCTTCCTTCTCTTTTATTCCTTTGAGTTGGTAAGTCCTATTGAATAGTGGTGTAATAGTATCATCTATATCGGGGCAGAGTGTCTTCATAACTAATAATAATAAATTTAATTAATTACATAGATATGGGTGAACAGGTGATGTGTCACTGTTGCAAAATGTGGGAGCTGGTGGACCCCATTGAGGCTCACGGTGATTACATTTGCGATAAGTGTTTGCTGCTAGAGGAACTCAAGCTCCATGTTAAAGAGCTTGAGACTGAACTTCAGACACTGCGACACATCAGGGAGGGGGAGAAGTTCCTGGACTCTATGTTTCAGCAGGTGGTCACACCTATGAAATTAATTAATGCAGATGTAATCTGTGGTCAGGGACAGGACGGTGTGACTACGAGTGAGGCAGGTACAGGGATCCAGGAGGCAGTGTTGATGGAGCCGCAGCCCTTGCTCTTGTCAAGCAGGATTGAGGTTCTTACTCCCTGTGAGGGCGGGAGCGGGGACTGCAGGGAGGATGAGCAACCTGACCACAGCACCGTGGTACCGGGGGCCATTCAAATGGAGGGAGTAAAAAGAAATGTTGTAGTGGTAGGGGATAGTATCATTAGGGAGATAGATAGGGTTCTCTGCAGTCAAGAGCGGGAGTCCCAAAGGCTGTGTTGCCTGCCCGGTGCCAGGGTTAAGGACATCTCTTCTGGGCTGGAAAGAAACTTGGAGTGGGAGGGGGAGGATCCAATTGTCATGGTCCATGTTGGTACAAATGACGTAGATAGGACAAGGAAGATGGTTCTGTTAAAGGAGTATGAGCAGCTAGGGGTCAAATTAAAAAACAGAACCTCAAGGGTAATAATCTCTGGGTTATTACCTGAGCCACGAGTGAATTTAGCTAGGATAAATAAAATTAAAGAGTTAAATGCGTGGCTCAAAGACTGGTGTGGGAGAAATGGGTTTTGCTTCTTGGGACACTGGCACCAGTACTGGGACAGGAGGGAGCTGTTCCGTTGGGACGGACTCCACTTGGCCAGTGCTGGGACTAGAGTCCTGGCGAATCATATAACTAGGGCTGTAGAGAGAGCTTTAAACTAATTAGTGGGGGTGTGGTTTCTAGAGAGCAAATAATAGAAATGACAACGGAGAAGGTCATAGACTTAGGTAGCAGTGGGGGAATTGAAAAACAGAACGTGTCAGGAAGGGACAGAAGGTATGGAGTAAAAAGTAAAGTACTAAAAGGGGAAAAAACAGGAACTAAGTGTTACAAAACATATTTGAAAGTTCTTTATCTGAATGCATGTAGCATTCGTAACAAAATGAATGAGTTAACGGCACAAATAACGACATATGGGTATGATCTTGTGGCCATTACAGAAACATGGCTGCAGGGTGACCATGACTGGGAATTAAACATACCAGGTTATTTAACAATCAGAAAGGACAGGCAGGGAGGGAGGGGAGGTGGGGTGGCTATGTTAATAAAGGAAGGAATCACTATAATAAAGAGAAATGATATTGGGTCAAAGGAGCAGGATAGTGAAACAGTTTGGGTGGAGATAAGGAATAATAAGGGGAAAAAAACACTAGTGGGCGTAGTCTATAGGCCTCCGAACAGTTGCAACTCTGTTGGACGGAGTATTAATCAGGAAATAGTTGAGGCTTGTAATAAGGGAGCATCTATAATTATGGGGGATTTTAATTATCATATTAACTGGACAAATCAAATTGGGCAGAGCAGCCTTGAGGATGAGTTCATTGAGTGTATTAGGGATGGGTTTCTTGAGTAGTATGTAACTGAACTGACCAGGGGGGCAAGCAACCTTAGATTTGGTCCTGTGTAATGAGACAGGGTTAATTAAAAATGTCCTAGTAAAGGATCCCCTTGGAATGAGTGACCATAACATGGTTGAATTCCATATTCAATTCGAGGGTGAGAAGGTTGGATCTCAAACAAGCATGCTGAGCTTGAATAAAGGAGACTATGAAGGTATGAGAGCGGAATTGATTAGAGTGGACTGGGAAAATAGATTAAAGGGTAAGACGGTACATGATCAGTGGTGTACATTTAAGGAGTTATTTTACAACTTCCAAAAAATATATATTCCACTGAGGAAAAAAGGGTGTAAAAGAAAAGATAGCCATCCGTGGCTAAGTAAAGTAATTAAGGAGAGTATCCGACTAAAAACAAGGGCATATAAAGGTAGCCAAATCTAGTGGGAGGATAGAAGATTGGGAAGTCTTTAAAAGACAGCAAAAAATAACTAAAAGATTGATTAAGAAAGGAAAGATAGATTATGAAATATAAAAACAGATAGCAAAAGTTTCTATAGTTATATAAAAAGAAAAAGGGTGGCTAAAGTAAATGTTGGTCCCTTAGAGGATGAGACCAGGAAATTAATGGTGGGAAACATGGAGGTGGAAAAAACGCTGAACAATTATTTTGTATCAGTCTTTACGGTAGAGGACACTAAGAATATCCCAACACTGGACAAACAGGGGGCTCTGGGGGGGGGGAGGAGCTAAATATGATTAAAATCACCAACGAAGTGGTACTTGGTAAAATAATGGGACTCAAGGCAAATAAATCACCTGGACCTGATGGCTTGCATCCTAGGGTCTTGAGGGAAGTGGCGGTAGGGATTGTGGATGCATTGGTAATAATTTTCCAAAACTCCCTGGACTCAGCAAAGGTCCCAGCAGATTGGAAAACTGCTAATGTAACACCCTTATTTAAAAAGGGTAGTAGGCAGAAGGCTGGAAACTATAGACCTGTTAGCCTAACATCTGTGGTTGGTAAAATGTTAGTGTCCATTATTAAGGAGACAGTAACGGGACATTTGGATAAATATAATTTAATTGGACAAACTCAACATGGTTTCATGAAGGGGAAGTCATGTTTGACAAATTTGCTTGAGTTCTTTGAGGGAGTAACATACAGGGTGGATAAAGGGGAACCAGTGGACGTAGTGTATTTAGACTTCCAAAAGGCATTTGACAAGGTGCCACAGAAAAGATTTTTGCTCAAGATAAAAAATCACGGGATTGGGGGTAATATTCTGGCATGGGTGGAGGATTGGCTCTCTAACAGAAAGCAGAGAGTTGGGATAAATGGTTCATTCTCAGAATGGCAACCAGTAACTAGTGGTGTTCCGCAGGGGTCAGTGCTGGGTCCCCAACTCTTTACAATCTATATTAACGATTTGGAGGAGGGGACCGAGTGTAACATATCAAAGTTTGCAGATGATACAAAGATGGGAGGGAAAGTAGTGAGTGAGGAGGACATAAAGAACCTGCAAAGGGACACAGACAGGCTAAGTAAGTGGGCAGAGATTTGGCAGATGGAATACAATACTGGAAAGTGTGAGGTTATGCACTTTGGCAGGAAAAATCATAGAGCAAGTTATTATCTTAATGGCAAGAAACTGGAAAGTACTGTAGTACAAAGGGATGTGGGGGTCCTGGTGCATGAAACTCAGAAAGTTAGTATGCAGGTGCAGCAAGTGATCAAGAAGGCCAATGGAATGTTGGCTTTTATTGCTAGGGAGATAGAATATAAAAACAGGGGGGTATTGCTGCAGTTGTACAAGGTATTGGTGAGACCGCACCTGGAATACTGCATACAGTTTTGGTGTCCATACTTAAGAAAAGACATACAGTACTTGCTCTCGAGTCAGTACAAAGAAGGTTCACTTGGTTAATCCCGGGGATGAGGGGGTGGTCATATGAGGAGAGGTTGAGTAGATTGGGACTCTACTCATTGGAGTTCAGAAGAATGAGAGGCGATCTTATTGAAACATATAAGGTTCTGAAGGGGCTTGATCGGGTGGATGCGGTGTGGATGTTCCCAATGATGGGTGAAACTAGAACTAGGGGGCATAATCTTAGAATAAGGGGCTGCTCTTTCAAAACTGAGATGAGGAGAAACTTCTTCACTCAGAGGCTGGTAGGTTTGTGGAATTTGCTGCCCCAGAAAGCTGTGGAAGCTACATCAGTAAATAAATTTAAAACAGAAATAGATAGTTTCCTAGAAGTAAAGGGAATTAAGGGTTACGGGGAGCGGGCAGGAAATTGGGCATGAGTCTAGGTTCAGAATGGTCATGGCCCTGTGGGTAGTGGTGTAGGCCCAGGGGCCGTGTAGCCTGGTTCTGCTCCTACTGTGTTCTAATTCTGTGTTAGATTTCAGGAGATGGTTTTATTCCTGTTCCTGGCTGGGGTGGAGATCGCCTTTACAGAAGGTAAGTACTGTAGAAAATATAGGGACAGAGTGATCTCCTGGATGAGTTTCGATCGCCTAGATGGGTCGGAGAGGAATTTCCCAGATTTTTTTCTCCCAAATTGGCCATTGGGTTTTTTATCTGGTTTTTCGTCTCTCCCGGGAGATCACATGGGTTCGGGTGGATGGAGAGTGATAGAAGATTTGAGGTTAGGATCAGATCAGCCATGATCTAATTGAATCATGGAGCAGGCTCGAGGGGCCGATTGGCCTACTCCTACTCCTATTTCTTATGCTCTTATGTTCACTGTTCACAGACCTGAGCACCAAGGGTCCTCACAGTCACTGTTCACACACCTGCGCACCAAGGGCCCTCACAGTCACTGTTTACCCATCTGAGCACCAAGGACCCTCAGTCACTGTTCACACACCTGAACACCAAGGGCAATCACGGTCACTGTTCACACACCTGAACACCAAGGGCAATCACGGTCACTGTTCACACACCTGAGCTCCAAGGGCAATCACGGTCACTGTTCACACACCTGAGCTCCAAGGACCCCCATAGTCACTGTTCAAACACCTGAGAACCAAGGGCCCTCACAGTCACTGTTCACACACCTGAGCTCCAAGGGCCCTCACAGTCACTGTTCAAACACCTGAGAACCAAGGGCCCTCACAGTCACTGTTCACACACCTGAGCTCCAAGGGCCCTCACAGTCACTGTTCAAACACCTGAGAACCAAGGGCCCTCACAGTCACTGTTCACACACCTGAGCTCCAAGGGCCCTCACAGTCACTGTTCACACACCTGAGAACCAAGGGCCCTCACAGTCACTGTTCACACACCTGAGCTCCAAGGGCCCTCACAGTCACTGTTCACACACCTGAGAACCAAGGGCCCTCACAGTCACTGTTCACACACCTGAGCTCCAAGGGCCCTCACAGTCACTGTTCACACACCTGAGCACCAAGGGCCCTCACAGTCACTGTTCACACACCTGAGCACCAAGGGCCCTCACAGTCACTGTTCACACACCTGAGCTCCAAGGACCCCCATAGTCACTGTTCACACACCTGAGCACCAAGGGCAATCACGGTCACTGTTCACATACCTGAGAACCAAGGGTCCTCACTGTCACTGTTCACACTCCTGAGCACCAAGGGTCCTCACGGTCACTGTTCACACTCCTGAGCAGCAAGGCCCCTCACAGTCACTGTTCACACACCTGAGCACCAAGGACCTCACATTCACTGTTCACATACCTGAGCACCAAGGACCCTCACAGTCACTGTTCACACACCTCTGCACCAAGGGTCCTCGCAGTCACTGTTCACACACCTGAGCACCAAGGGCCCTCACAGTCACTGTTCACACACCTGAGCACCAAGGGTCCTCGCAGTCACTGTTCACACACCTGAGCACCAAGGGCCCTCACAGTCACTGTTCACACACCTGAACGCCAAGGGTCTTCACAGTCACTGTTCACACACCTGAGCACCAAGGGTCCTCACTGTCACTGTTCACACACCTGAGCACCAAGGGCAATCACAGTCACTGTTCACGCACCTCTGCACCAAGGGTCCTCGCAGTCACTGTTCACACACCTGAGCACCAAGGGCCCTCACAGTCACTGTTCACACACCTGAGCACCAAGGGCCCTCACAGTCACTGTTCACACACCTGAACGCCAAGGGTCTTCACAGTCACTGTTCACACACCTGAGCACCAAGGGTCCTCACAATCTCTGTTCACACACCTGAGCACCTTCTTCTTCTTAGGCAGTCCCTCGGAACTGAGAATGACTTGCTTCCACATTAAAAATGAGTTCGCAGGTGACTGATGAGTCCAATGCAGGACCTACAATCTCTGTCACAGGTGGGGCTGACGGTGGTTGAAGGGGATGGTAGGTGGGGTGCTAGCGTTGACGTGCGCTCATTGCACTGCCTGTGGTTGGCTTCCGCTTGCTCGCAGCGAAGAGACTCGAGGTGTTCGGCGCTGTGGTAAACCACTTTTATCGTTCACTATCGTTACACTATGGTTATCACTGTTATATCGTTACACTATGGTTATCACTGTTTACACTGTTGTATCACTACACGAGGTCGCCTCTTGTCACGCTGTTATACCTGGGCTGACCACTGCTGACTCCGCCCATGGCTCCACCTACCTGCCCAGGTATAAAGGTGGTCGACTGGCTGGTATTCCTCCTTGTTGGATCCGATCACCCACGAGGGTGGGCTCTGTTATTTAGCCAATAAAAACCTATAGTTACTTTCTTAACTCGTTGCTTTTCATTGGATGAATTGATAGGTATATCAATTTTATTGGCTAAATAACAGAGCCCACCCTCGTGGGTGATCGGATCCAACAAGGCGAAGAGGTCGTTCAGGCATCTGATGACCGTGGTACTGGTCATGTCTGGGCAGGGGAAGGCGAAGGGGAAATGGGAGTATTCATCAATAATGTTGAGGAAGTACACATTACGGTCAGAGGACGGGAGGGGCCCCTTAAAATCGATGCTCAAGCGCTCGAAGGGGCGGGTGGCCTTGATCAGGCTTGCTCTGTCCGGCCTAAAGAAATGCGGTTTGCATTCGGCACAGGTTTGGCAGTTCCTGGTCATGGTCCTGACCTCCTCGATGGAGTAGGGCAGGTTGCGGGCCTTAATGAAGTGGTAAAGTCTGGTGACCCCGGGGTGGCAGAGGTCGTTGTGGAGGGTCTGCAGTCTATCACTTTGCACGCTGGCGCATGTACTTCGTGATAGAGCATCTGGGGGTTCGTTCAGTTTACCAGGCCGGTACAAGATATCATAATCATAGGTGGAGAGCTCGATTCTCCACCTCAAGATCCGGATGCTTCTCCTCCACTTTGTGCCGTCTTTGGCCGGGGGTTCCCAGGTGTCGGTGGGGATGTTACACTTTTTCAAGGAGGCTTTGAGGGTGTCCTTGAAACGTTTCCTCTGCCCACTTGGGGCTTTCTTGCCATGCCGGAGCTCCGAGTAGAGTTCTTGTTTTGGGAGTCTTGTATCGGGCATGCGGACAATGTGACCCGTCCATCGGAGCTGATTGAGCGTGGTCAAAGCTTCGATGCTGGGGATGTTGGCCTGAGCAAGAACACTGACATTGGTGCAACTATCCTGCCAATAGATTTGCAGGATCTTGCGGAGGCAGCGTTGGTGGTACCTCTCCAGTGCTTTGAGGTGCCTGCTGTACATGGTACATGTCTCTGAGGCACAGAGCAGGGCGGGTATCACTGCTGCTCTGTAGACCATGAGCTTAGTGCTGGGTTTGAGGTCTTCAAACATTCTCTTCCTCTGGCGACCGAAGGCTGCACTGGCACACTGAAGGTGATGTTGGACTTCATCGTCGACGTCTGCCCTCAGTGATTTGTCACACATCTGAGCACCAAGGGTCCTCACAGTCACTTTTGACACACCAGAGCACCAACATCCCACACAGTCACTGTTCACACACCTGCGCACCAAGGGCCCTCACAGTCACTGTTCACACACCTGAGCACCAAGGGTCCTCACAGTCACTGTTCACACACCTGCGCACCAAGGGCCCTCACAGTCACTGTTCACACACCTGAGCACCAAGGGTCCTCACAGTCACTGTTCACACACCTGCGCACCAAGGGCCCTCACAGTCACTGTTCACACACCTGCGCACCAAGGGCCCTCACAGTCACTGTTCACACACCTGAGCAACAAGGGCCCTCACAGTCACTGTTCACACACCTGAGCACCAAGGGTCCTCACAGTCACTGTTCACACACCTGAGCACCAAGGGTCCTCACAGTCACTGTTCACACACCTGCGCACCAAGGGCCCTCACAGTCACTGTTCACACACCTGCGCACCAAGGGCCCTCACAGTCACTGTTCACACACCTGCGCACCAAGGGCCCTCACAGTCACTGTTCACACACCTGAGCACCAAGGGTCCTCACAGTCACTGTTCACACACCTGAGCACCAAGGGCCCTCACAGTCACTGTTCACACACCTGAGCACCAAGGGTCCTCACAGTCACTGTTCACACACCTGAGCACCAAGGGTCCTCACAGTCACTGTTCACACACCTGCGCACCAAGGGCCCTCACAGTCACTGTTCACACACCTGCGCACCAAGGGCCCTCACAGTCACTGTTCACACACCTGCGCACCAAGGGCCCTCACAGTCACTGTTCACACACCTGAGCACCAAGGGTCCTCACAGTCACTGTTCACACACCTGAGCACCAAGGGCCCTCACAGTCACTGTTCACACACCTGAGCACCAAGGGTCCTCACAGTCACTGTTCACACACCTGAGCACCAAGGGTCCTCACAGTCACTGTTCACACACCTGAGCACCAAGGGCCCTCACAGTCACTTTTCACACACCTGAGCACCAAGGGTCCTCACAGTCACTGTTCACACACCTGAGCACCAAGGGCAATCACGGTCACTGATCACACACCTGAGCACCAAGGGCCATCACGGTCACTGATCACACACCTGAGCACCAAGGGCCATCACGGTCACTGATCACACACCTGAGCACCAAGGGCAATCACGGTCACTATTCACACACCTGAGCACCAAGGGCAATCACGGTCACTGATCACACACCTGAGCACCAAGGGCAATCACGATCACTGATCACACACCTGAGCACCAAGGGCCATCACGGTCACTGATCACACACCTGAGCACCAAGGGCAATCACGGTCACTGATCACACACCTGAGCACCAAGGGCAATCACGGTCACTATTCACACACCTGAGCACCAAGGGCCATCACAGTCACTGTTCACACACCTGAGCTCCAAGGACCCTCACAGTCACTGTTCACACACCTGAGCACCAAGGGCAATCACGGTCACTGATCACACACCTGAGCACCAAGGGCAATCACGGTCACTGATCACACACCTGAGCACCAAGGGCAATCACGGTCACTGATCACACACCTGAGCACCAAGGGCAATCACAGTCACTGATCACACACCTGAGCACCAAGGGCAATCACGGTCACTGATCACACACCTGAGCACCAAGGGCCATCACGGTCACTGATCACACACCTGAGCTCCAAGGGCAATCACGGTCACTGATCACACACCTGAGCACCAAGGGCCATCACGGTCACTGATCACACACCTGAGCTCCAAGGGCAATCACAGTCACTGATCACACACCTGAGCACCAAGGGCCATCACAGTCACTGTTCATACACCTGAGCTCCAAGGGCCCTCACAGTCTCTGTTCACACATCTGAGCACCACCTTCTTCTTCTTAGGCAGTCCCTCGGAACCGAGGATGATTTGCTTCCACATTAAAAATGAGTTTGCAGGTGACTGATGAGTCCAATACGAGGCCTACAGTCTCTGTCACAGGTGGGGCAGACGGTGGTTGAAGGGGCAGGTGGGTGGTGTGCTTGCTTTGACGTGCGCTCCTTGCGCTGCCTGCGGTTGGCTTCCGCCTGCTCCCGGCGCAGAGACTCGAGGTGTTCGGCACCTTCCCAGATGCTTCTCCTTCACTTTGTGCGGCCTTGGGCCAGGGATTCCCAGGTGTCGGTGAGGATGTTACACTTTTTCAAGGAGGCTTTGAGGGTGTCCTTGGAGCGTTTCCTCTGCCCACCTGGGGCTCTCTTGCCATGCCGGAGCTCCAAGTAGAGCGCTTGTTTTGGGAGTCTCGTATCGGGCATGCAGACAATGTGACCCGTCCATCGGAGCTGATTGAGCGTGCTCAAATCTTCGATGCTGGGGATGTTGGCCTGGGCAAGAACACCGACATTGGTGCACCTATCCTGCCGATGGATTTGCAGGATCTTGCGGAGGCAGCATTGGTGGTACCTCTCCAGTGCTTTGAGGTGCCTGCTGTACATGGTCCATGTCTCTGAGGCATAGAGCAGGGCGGGTTAACCATGAGCTTAGTGTCGGGTTTGAGGTCCTGGTCTTGAAACACTCTCTTCCTCAGGCAACCGAAGGCTGCACTGGCACACTGAAGGTGGTGCTGGACTTCGTCGTCGAAGTCTGCCCTCACAGTGACTTTTCACACATCTGAGCACCAAGGGCCCTCACATTCACTGTTCACACACCTGAGTACAACGGACCCACACAGTCACTGTTCACACACCTGAGCAGCAAGGGTCCTCACAGTCACTGTTCACACATCTGAGCAACAACGGCCCTCACAGTCACTGTTCACACACCTGAGTACCACGGACCCACACAGTCAATGTTGACACACGAGCACCAAGGGTCCTCACATTCACTGTTCACACACCTGAGCACCAAGGGCCCTCACAGTCACTGTTCACACACCTGAGCACGAAAGGACCTCACAGTAACTGTTCACACATCTGAGCAACAACGGCCCTCACAGTCACTGTTCGCACACCTGAGTACCACGGACCCACACAGTCAATGTTCACACACGAGCACCAAGGCCCCTCACAGTCACTGTTCACACACCTGAGCAACAAGAGTCCTCACAGTCACTGTTCACACACCTGAACTCCAAGGGCAATAACGGTCACTGTTCACACACCTGAGCACCAAGGGCCCTCACAGTCACTGTTGACACACCGAAGCTCCAAGGGCCCTCACAGTCTCTGTTGCGTTTGTAAAGATAATCCAGAGACCGTCAGCAGAGTTCAGTTCATGTTGCTTTTATAATGGCTGCCACACACACACTTCCAGGCACAAGCAATCGAATATCTATACACAATACAAAGATAACAGCACTATCAAACTCCATGTGCTCAGGCCAAGGCAATCGAGTACCTATCACCAATGTCAGACAAAACACTCTGTTCACACACCTGAGCACCAAGGGCCCTCAGAGTCACTTTTCACACACCTGAGCAGCAATGGTCCTCACAATCACTGTTCACACACCTGAGCACCAAGGGCACTCATGGTCACTGTTCACCCACCTGAGCTCTAAGTTCCCTCACAATACTTGTTCCCACATCTGAGCAGCAAGAGCCCTCAGACACTGTTCACACACCTGAGCATGAAGGGCCCTCACAGTCACTGTTCACACACTTGAGCACCAAGGGCCCTGACAATCACTGCACACACACCTGAGCACCAAGGGCCCCCACAGTCACTGTTCACACACCTGAGAACCAAGGGCAATCACAGTCAATGTTCACACACCTGAGCACCGAGGGCCCTCACAGTCTCTGTTCACACACCTGAGCACTGAGGGCCCTCACAGTCAATGTTCATACACCTGATCAGCAATGGTTCTCACCGTCACTGTTCACACACGTGAGCACCAAGGGCCCTCACAGTCACTGTTGACACACCGGAGCTCCAAGGGCCCTCACAGTCTCTGTTCACACACCTGAGCACCAAGGGCCCTCACAGTCACTGTTGACACACCGGAGCTCCAAGGGCCCTCAGAGTCACTGTTCACACACCTGAGCAGCAATGGTCCTCACAATCACTGTTCACATACCTGAGCACCAAGGGCACTCATGGTCACTGTTCACCCACCTGAGCACCAAGGGCCCTCACAGTCACTGTTGACACACCGGAGCTCCAAGGGCCCTCAGAGTCACTGTTCACACACCTGAGCAGCAATGGTCCTCACAATCACTGTTCACATACCTGAGCACCAAGGGCACTCATGGTCACTGTTCACCCACCTGAGCACCAAGGGCCCTCACAGTCACTGTTGACACACCGGAGCTCCAAGAGCCCTCAGACACTGTTCACACACCTGAGCATGAAGGGCCCTCACAGTCACTGTTCACACACTTGAGCACCAAGGGTCCTCACAATCACTGTTCACACACCTGAGCACCAAGGGCACTCATGGTCACTGTTCACCCACCTGAGCACCAAGGACCCACACAATAATTGTTCCCTCATCTGAGCACCAAGGGTCCTCACAATCACTGTTCACACACCCGAGTACCACAGACGCACACAGTCACTGTTCACACACCTGAGCGCCAAGGGCCCCCTCAGTCACTGTTCACACAGCTGAGCACCAAGGGCCCTCACAGTCACCGATCACACACTTCAGCACCAAGGTTCCTTGTTGTGTATGTACCTTTAAGAGAATAACTGGTCTCAGACTGCAGTACCGGCAGTGACCACCCCTGTATAAAAGGCGCTAGTGAGCCTCTGTGTTTTTAGTTTCACTATGGACTTCCACAAGTAAAGACTTATTTTGTTCACTCCTGCTGTCCGTGTCTCAATTATTCACGGATGTAACACTGGCGACGAGTAAGAAACGAACTTACCTGCAACTCAGCAGCACCTCAGACGACGTTATTGAAGGTCGAAGAGAGAAGAAAGAAAAAAAAAAAGAAAAAATAAAATCCAAAGAAACTCGAGAAACGGGCATCGACCGTGGCAACCGCCCTCCAAATCGTCGGATTGAAAACTTGCAGGAGAGACTGTCCAGAGCCAGGCTTGGTTCCTCGGTCTGTGGTTTCCCAGCTAATCGGGCTGGTGGCAGGTAGTGCACTGATCCTTCCTGGGCTGCGGCGGGCTAGATCTCGATCAGGTGGCTTTTCAACAGGGCCGGGCAGCGAGTTGGGAAGCAAAGAGAGAGAGAGAGGGTGGAGCACACAGGGCGCGGCCGGTGCTTTGAAGCCGGGCAGTGTTCGGACCTAAGAAGAGGGAGGGAAGTGTCCCAGAGGGTCCGCTCCACAACAGGAAAATAATAAACGAAAAAAAATCAATATTAAACGCGCAAGAAACCGTGGAAAGCAGCGCTAACAACAGCGGGGAAGAAGGCAAAGCGCGGGAGGCGCCATTTTGTTAAATCGGGGAAGAAGGCAAAGCACGGGAGGCGCCATTTTAGATTTGCAAGATGCCGAAGACTGGCTGTATCACTGCTTTTGATAATACAATAGAGGACTGGACCACGTATGTGGAAAGAGTCGAGGTATATTTCGAGGCAAACGAAATAGCGGAGGGGAAAAAGGCATCGATATTGCTAAACTTAATGGGTGCTAGAATGTACGGCCTATTGCGGGACCTGATTACTCCAGCCAAACCGAAGGCGAAGAGTTTTAACGAAATTGTTGCTGTCCTACAGGAACACTTAAACCCTGCACCGCTGTTGATAGCAGAAAGATTTAAATTCTACAGGAGAACTCAGCACAAAGATGAGAGCAATGCTGAGTATCTTACGGAACTACGCAAGCTATCAAAGCACTGCCAGTTCGGAGCAGGACTGGCAGATACCCTACGGGACAAATTTGTTTGTGGACTCCTGAGTGCAGGAACACAGAAGAAGTTACTCTCAGAGAAAGAGCTGACGCTAGATAAGGCTTTCAGCGTGGCAGTATCGTATGAAGCAGCAGCCAGGGGAGCTGCAGAAATTCAACAAAAACCACAGGAATACGGCACCCACGAAATGACACGGGGATTTGCTAAATGTTATCGCTGCGGCAGAACTAACCATGACCAGAAGGACTGCTGGTCCAAAGACAAAATATGCAGGCAATGCGGGAAGATGGGACACATTGCACGAGTTTGCAGGTCTGGGAAGAAGACCAGAGACAACAAAAAGGCTACTAAGGAACCGTACAAGAAAGTACAAAAGATGACGGACAGTAGTTCCGAAGACCAGATGAGCGATAGTGAATCCGGGAACAGGAGACTAAGCTGTCTCAAACTTCACAATGTAATCGCAAAAGAGGATCACCGAACCATTTGGGTCATCCTCACGATAGCAGGGTCCCAAGTTAAAATGGAATTGGATACAGGATCAGCGCTAACCATCATGAATCGACGAGACTACGAGCGGCTATTTTCACACATACCCTTGAGAGAGACATCCATCATCTTGACGACGTATACGGGGCAAAAAGTATACCCCAGAGGAAAAATAAGGGTGCCTGTCGAATACAATGGCAAGAAAATACGGAAATTGTATCTCTACATACTGCCAAATGGTGGACCACCGTTATTGGGACGGGAATGGATCAGGAAGATAAACTTAGATTGGCATTCCATTCATGCAATGACGGTGGACGGTAAAAAAGATGAAGATGTCACTCCTGGACGATTGTCAACAATCTTAGCTAACGCCAAAGAGGTATTTCAACAAGAACTGGGCACGCTTAAAGGCGTAACCGCCTCAATAAAAATAGAAGAGAATGCACTTCCCAAGTTTTTCAAAGCAAGACCGGTACCATATGCAATTCGCCCAGCCGTCGAGGCAGAGCTGGAGAATCTGGAGAAGGCGGGCGTGTTGTCTAAGGTCGACTGGAGCGAGTGGGCGACACCCATCGTTCCTGTCATGAAGAAAACGTTAAGCAATAAGTCCGGGGAGCCAAGGAAGATTCGCATCTGTGGGGATTTCAAGTTGACGGTGAACCCAGTCCTTCACACAGTACAATATCCTCTTCCAAGGATAGAAGACATCTTCGCCTCACTGTCTGGAGGGAAGCGTTTTACAAAAATTGACCTAGCACAAGCATATTTGCAGATGGAGATTGAAGAGTCCTCTAGGAAGTATCTCACGATAAACACTCACAAAGGTCTTTACCAGTATCATCGATTGGTATTCGGAGTAGCTTCGGCTCCGGCGATATGGCAAAGAGCGATGGAACAAGTCCTGCAAGGGATTCCGGGGACTCAGTGTTACTTGGACGACATCTTTGTAACAGGTGAAGATGACAGTGAACACCTTAACAACCTAGAACAGGTGCTCACTAGACTACGGGAACATGGGCTGCGAGCCAACCGCCCCAAGTGCGAATTTTTTAAGAAACAGATATCGTATTGTGGCCACGTGATTGATGAAGAGGGGTTACATAAGTCCCCTGACAAAATTGAAGCGGTTGTTAAGGCCCCAGCGCCTGAAAATGTGTCGCAACTGAGGTCATTCCTCGGATTGGTGAGTTACTATCATAAGTTTTTGCCGAATTTGTCGACAATTCTGCACCCACTGAACGCCCTGCTACGAATGGGAGTAGCATGGAAATGGAGCGATGATTGTAAGCGTGCTTTTCAGAAGAGTAAGGACTTAATCACTTCAAGGGAAGTTTTGCCTCACTACAACCCAGCACTGCCAATCAGGCTGGCGTGTGGTGCGTCTCCCTACGGCATTGGGGCGGTACTGTCACATAAATTCCTTGATGGTTTAGAGAGGCCGATAGCTTTTGCGTCACGCTCGTTAACTTCTGCCGAGCGTAACTACGCCCAGATTGACAGAGAGGCCCTCAGCCTAGTGTGGGGGGTGAAGATGTTCAATCACTACCTGCACGGTCAAAAATTTACTCTACTAACCGATCATCAACCTCTTGTCTCCATTTTCAACCCTCAGAAGGGCGTACCGATAATGACAGCACAGCGGCTTCAGAGATGGTCCCTTTTCCTAGGGGCACACCAATATGACATCGAGTACAAAGGAACTAAACAGCATGGAAATGCTGATGGATTGTCACGTTTACCGTTGCCGACGGTGGAAGAAGAAGACCTTGCAGTGGATCCAATGGAGTTATTCCACTCGACCATAGTCGAATGTCTCCCTGTGACGAATGCAAACATAGAAAAGGAAACACGGAATGACCCGACACTATCACGGGTCTATGATTTAACGGTGAAGGGATGGCCAGCACATGGCGAACCACTGCTGCCAGCATTCTCGCTGAGAAGAGAACAGCTGTCAGTGTGCAGAGGAACCTTGATGTGTGGATCCAGAGTAGTAATTCCACCTAAGTTGACAGATAGAGTGCTCAATGAGCTTCATGAGTGTCATCTGGGTGGGATAAAAATGAAGAACTTAGCCAGAGCGTTTGTGTGGTGGCCGGGAATCGATAGAGAAATCGAAGAGATGACCAAGAGCTGTGCAGGATGCCAGAAGGTCCAAAACGCCCCACCACAAGCTCCTCTGCATCCATGGGAGTGGCCCTCATCTCCATGGCAAAGGGTGCACATTGATTTTGCTGGTCCCTTCATGGACTCGATGTTTTTAATTGCGGTGGATGCACATTCAAAGTGGCCAGAGGTAATAAAAATGTCCTCAACCACCACGGAAAAAACTATCACAGTTTTACGAACCATATTCACCAGGAATGGGCTGCCTGAACAGATTTGCTCTGACAATGGACCACAGTTTGTGTCTGAAGAGTTCCGGAGGTTCTTAAAGAACAATGGTGTTAAGCATTACACATCTGCCCCATATCATCCAGTCACTAATGGATTGGCCGAGAGGTTTGTCCAAACATTCAAGAAGGCTATCAAGGCAATGTGTAATGAAGATATACCCCTACAACACAAGGTGGACAACTTCATGCGACACATGCGGTTACCAACCAAACTCCAGCCATGATGTTCTTCAATCGAAGACTACGATGCCGCTTGGATTTGGTTGAGCCAAACGTCCGAAGAGATGTGGAGAACAGGCAGTTTCAGAATATGAATGAAAGGCCGACCAGGAGTTTTAAGATAGGTCAACCAGTTTTGGCCCGGGACTACCGCACTGAGAAATGGCAGCCAGGAACGATTTGTACACAAGGACCTCTCATGTATACCGTGGACGTTGGGGAGAGCATTGTAAGACACCATGCTGACCAGATTCGAGAGTCACTGGAAAACGTCAACTCCACACCTCGATCTGATACACCTGGTAATGAAATCGGCGTTCCAATTGCAGCTACCGCAGAACCGGTAATATTGGAAGCAGATGAACCAAACAACGACATTGATCCCGACTCAACATTGCCAGAAGAACCTGATACCCCAAAGAGGCATTATCCAGACAGAATCAGGAAGCCTCCTCAAAGACTGAACTTATAATTGCTTAAACTTAACCAATGTATCTAGCAACAGTAATTGTGATTGTGATTAGTTATCATTTAGTTGTTAAATGAATGTTATGTACTGTTTATCTAAAAGGGGAGGAATTGTTGTGTATGTACCTTTAAGAGAATAACTGGTCTCAGACTGCAGTACCGGCAGTGACCACCCCTGTATAAAAGGCGCTAGTGAGCCTCTGTGTTTTTAGTTTCACTATTGACTTCCACCAGTAAAGACTTATTTTGTTCACTCCTGCTAGTCCGTGTCTCAATTATTCATGGACGTAACAGTCCTCACAGTCACTCTTCACACACCTGAGCACCAAGGGCCCTCAGTCACTGTTCACACACCTGAGCACCAAGGGTCCTCACAGTCACTGTTCACACACCTGAGCACCAAGGGCCCTAACAGTCACTGTTCACACACCTGAGCACCAAGGGCCCTCAGTCACTGTTCACACACCTGAGCACCAAGGGCCCTCACAGTCAATGTTCACACACGAGCACCAAGGATCCTCACATTCACTAGTACGATAGCAAAATACTGCAGATGTTGGAAATTCGAAATAACATAAAATGCTGGAAAAACTCAGCAGGTCAGGCAACATCTGTGGAGAGAAATTTGAGTTGACGTTTCAGGTCGAACCCTTCTTCAAAACTGGAGAGAAAATAAAATAGATCAAAGGCAGGGCTGCGATCGGACAAAAGAAGTAAAAGAAACAAAAGTAGTAGAAGAGGCAATAAAAGGTATACGAAGCCAGATGAGATGGTAATAGGCTGAGATTTGGTGTGAAGTGTACTGGCAGGGCAAGAGATAGCCGCCAGGTGGGAAAGTGAAACAAAAGGAAAGCGGCGGGGGTGGGGGGTGGGTGGGGAAGGAGTGGAAAAATTACAAGTAAAAAAGTGATAGGGGCCGAGGTTATGATCTGAAATTGTTAAACTCGATATTGAGTCCGGAAGGCTGCAAAGTGCCTAATCGGATGATGAGGTGCTGTTCCCGAGCTTCCGGTCGCCTGTCATTTTAATTCACCGCTCCATTCCCACTCGGACCTCACCGTCCTTGGCCCCTTGTATTGTTCCACGGAAGCTCAACGTAAAGGCGAGGAACAGCACCTCATCTTCCGATTAGACACTTTGCAGCCTTCCGGACTCAATATCGAGTTTAACAATTTCAGATCATAACCTCGGCCCCTATCACTTTTTTACTTGTAATTTTTCCACTCCTTCCCCACCCACCCCCCACCCCTGCCGCTTTCCTTTTGTTTCACTTTCCCACCTGGCGGCTATCTCTTGCCCTGCCAGTACACTTCACACCAAATCTCAGCCTATTACCATCTCATCTGGCTTCGTATACCTTTTATTGCCTCTTCTACTACTTTTGTTTCTTTTACTTCTTTTGTCCGATCGCAGCCCTGCCTTCGATCTATTTTATTTTCTCTCCAGTTTTGAAGAAGGGTTCGACCTGAAACGTCAACTCAAATTTCTCTCCACGGATGTTGCCTGACCTGTTGAGTTTTTCCAGCATTTCCTGTTGTTATTTCCTCACATTCACTGTTCACAAAACTGAGCACCAAGGGCCCACACAGTCACTGTTCACACACCTGAGCACCAAGGCCACTCACAGTCATTGTTACCTCATCAGAGCACCAAGCGTCCTCACAGTCATTTTCACATACCTGAGCATCAAGGGCCCTCACATTCACTGCTCGCACACCTGAGCACCGACTGCCCTCACAGTCACTGTACACACCTGAGCACCAAGGGCCCTCACAGTCAATGTTCAGACACAAGCACCAAGGATCTTCACATTCACTGTTCACACACCAGAGCACCAAGGGCCCTCACAGTCACTGTTCACCTACCTCAGCACAAAGGGCCCTCACCGTCATTGTTCACACACCTGAGCACCAAGGGCCCTCACAGTCACTGTTCACCTACCTCAGCACAAAGGGCCCTCACCGTCATTGTTCACCTACCTCAACATCAAGACCCTCACCATCATTGTTCACACTCCTGAGCACCAAGGGTCCACACATTCACTGTTCACCCACCTGAGCACCAAGGGCCTCACAATAATTGTTCCCTCATCAGAGCACCAAGCGTCCTCACACTTACTGTTCACACAGCTGAGCACCAAGGGCCCTCACAGTGACTTTTCACACACCTCAGCACCAAGGGCCCACACAGTCACTGTTCACACACCTCAGCACCAAGTGTCTGTGATGAAATATATGCCTTCATCAGCCCCTGTGTTTTACCTGCATTGTATTGTGTGTACCGCCCCCTTTTTCCTATTGTGTGTATTGGCTCCGCCCCTGTCTTTTGTCATATAAAGGTCTCAAGAGCTGTATGAGTCATTTCTGCCAGACGAATCCGATGTGGAAAGACATGCAATGTTCTTAGTGATTAAAAGCCTTCAGTTGAATCCTTTAATTCCTTGTCTTTGAGTTATTGATGGCACATCAATTTTAATCACTAAAACACCAAGATGGATCGACTCCTGAAACCAGAGCGCTTGGATCTGGACCCCCATGCCTCAGACACCGCCACACAGTTTGGACACTGGTTCCAATGCTTCGAATTTTTCATCGAAAGCTCAGCCACCGCCATAGCAGCCGCGACCGCCACCGGAGTCGTGAAACTGGGAATCCTGCGAAACTGGGTGAGTCATCGGGTCTCCCCTCTCATCCGAGATGCCACCAGCTACGGGGATGCCTGCACCATTCTGAAGGCCCACTGTGTGCGGCCAATAAACGAGGTGTACGCCAGGCATCTTCTGACTACTCGCACGCAGCGGCATGGTGAGTCACTAGAGGACTTCATGCTAAGCCTAAAAGTACTGGGCAGAGACTGTAACTGTAAGGCCGTGTCTGCCATCGTGTACACGGAGGAGCTGATCCGAGACTCCTTTATTGCGGGCCTCAGTTCAAATTACATTCGGCAGAAACTGTTTGAAAAGGAGGGACTGAACTTAAAACAGGCTATGGGCATAGCGCGATCGCTGGATATGGCCCAGAGGAACTCTGAATCCTGTGCCTCAGGCCACGCGGCCCACTCCGCCTCGTGTGTGCCGTGGGGGCTGCCATCTTGGAAGCCATCTTCACCTCCCAGGTCTCAGGCCAGCCCAGCACCATCGGAGCCCCAGCCTCCACCCAGGAGCCCCACTACTGCCGCGATGCATCGGGGCCCGAAATGCTACTTCTGCGGCCAGGACAAACACTCCAGGCATCTGTGCCCAGCGAAGGCCACCACCTGTTTTAAATGCGGGAAGAAAGGACATTTCAGCAAAGTCTGCAGAGGGAACCCCGCCTCCAACTCCGCCACCGCCGCGTGCGCGCCGTGGGGGCGGCCATCTTGGACGCCATCTTGTCCACCCTCATGGAGTCCACCATCTTGTCCCGACTACACGGACCTCCAGGACCCACTGGTGGCCTCGATCACGGTAGCTCAATCCAGGCCGCATCCGTTGTCTAGATCGATGATGGACATAGAGGTAAACGGGAACAAGGTTAAATGCTTGATTGACTGCGGGAGCACCGAAAGCTTTATTCATTCTAGCCTGGTAAAACGACTTTCACTAACGATAGTCCCTACACAGGGCAAACTCGCCATGGCTGATAAGACCCATACCTCAAAAATTACAGGTTTCTGCGCAGTTATGTTGTCGGTAAAAGGCACTGATTACAGAGATTTTAAATTATTGATAATGCCAGATCTCTGTGTGAGCGTGATCTTGGGTCTGGACTTCCAGTGCCACCACCAAAGTATCACGCTTACCTACGGTGGGTCCCAGCCGCCCCTCACAGTGTGCGGCCTGGCTACCCTGAAGGTCAAGCCGCCCTCTCTGTTCGCCAACCTCGCACCCAACTGTCGACCCATAGCGACCAAGAGTAGGCGGTACAGCTGGGAGGACAGACGGTTCATTGCGTCGGAAGTAGAAAGACTCAAGCGGGAGGGTATCATTGAATGCAGTACCAGCCCGTGGCGCTCCCAGGGAGTAGTAGTTAAGGGTAGCGAAAAGAAGCGGATGGTGATAGATTACAGCCAGACGGTTAATCTATACACCCAGCTAGACGCCTACCCTCTGCCTCGCATAGCGGATATGGTTAACCAAATCGCGCAATACCGGGTGTTTTCCACCATCGACCTAAAATCGGCATACCACCAGCTCCCCATTAGGCTGGAGGACCGTCCATACACCACCTTCGAGGCGAACGGACGCCTCTACCACTTCCTCAGAGTCCCCTTTGGGGTAACGAATGGGGTCTCGGTCTTCCAGTGGGAGATGGACAGCATGGTCGATGAGAACCAGTTAACAGCCACCTATCCATACCTAGACAACGTCACCATCTGCGGCCACGACCAGCAAGACCACAACTCGAACCTCGCGAGATTTCTGAAAACCGCCCTCAGACTCAATCTCACCTACAACGAGGATAAGTGTGTCTTTAGCACCACGCGCCTCTGTATCCTGGGCTGCGTGGTGGAAAATGGGGAAATCGGTCCGGGCCCCGACCGATTGCGCCCCCGACGGGAGCTACCCCTACCAAACACTCCCAAGGCCCTGAAAAGGTGCCTGGGGTTTTTCTCCTATTACGCCCAATGGGTCCCCAATTATTCCGACAAGGCCCGTCCCCTCCTGAAATCAACGTCCTTCCCGCTCACGGCCGAGGCCCACGCCGCCTTCAACAGCATTAAACACGACATTGAGAAGGCCGCGCTGCAGGCAGTGGACGAAAACATCCCTTTCCAGGTCGAAAGCGATGCGTCCGACTTCGCTTTGGCAGCCACCCTCAACCAGGATGGGCGGCCCGTAGCCTTTTTCTCAAGAACCCTCCGAGGGCCCGAGATCAGGCACTCCTCGGTAGAGAAGGAGGCCCAGGCCATAGTGGAGGCAGTGCGGCACTGGAGGCACTACCTAGCCGGCAAACGCTTCACCCTGCTTACCGACCAGCGGTCGGTAGCCTTCATGTTTAACAACAAACAGGGGGGAAGATCAAGAACGACAAAATTCTCAGGTGGCGGATCGAACTCTCCACATTTGAGTACGACATAATATATAGGCCGGGGGCCCTCAACGAATCCCCCGACGCCCTATCACGAGGGATGTGTGCCAGCATCCAGGGGGACAGGCTACAGGGCCTCCACAATGGCCTCTGCCACCCGGGGGTCACCCGGCTATTCCACTTTATAAAATCCCGTAACCTGCCCTATTCCATCGAGGAGGTCCGGTCTATGACCAGGGATTGCCGCACCTGTGCGGAATGCAAGTCACATTTTTTCAGGCCCGACCGAGCCCACCTGATCAAAGCTACACGGCCATTCGAGCGCCTGAGCTTAGATTTCAAGGGACCACTCCCCTCCACCGACTGCAATGTGTACTTTCTCAACATTGTGGACGAGTACTCCCGCTTCCCATTCGCCTACCCCTGCCCAGATATGACCAGTGCCACGGTCATCAAGTGCCTCGGCAACCTGTTTTGCACGTTCGGCATGCCTAACTACATCCACACTGAAGGGGGGCGTCGTTCATGAGCGACGAACTGCGCCAATACCTGCTGTCGATGGGGATAGCCACGAGTCGGACCACTAGTTATAACCCCCGGGGTAATGGGCAAGTGGAGAGGGAGAACGCGACGGTGTGGAAGGCGGTCACCTTAGCACTAAGGTCTAAAGGCATCCCTACCTCCCGCTGGCAAGAGGTCCTCCCAGACGTGCTCCACTCGATAAGGTCGCTACTGTGTACTGCTACTAATGCCACTCCTCACGAGAAGATGTTTGTTTTTCCCCGCAAATCAACCTCAGGCGTGTCCCTACCTTCGTGGCTCTCAACCCCAGGGACAGTCCTATTACGGAAGCATGTGAGGGGCCACAAAACGGATCCCCTCATGGAGGCAGTACACCTACTCCACGCAAACCTACAGTACGCGTACGTCAAGCACGCCGACGGGCGTGAGGGCACCGTGTCCATAAAGGACCTCGCCTCGCCAGGAAGCGACGACGACCCATCACCACCACCCCCAGAAGAACCTCCACCATCCCCAGGCTCACCACCCCCAGAAGTACCTGCAACACCCCCAACACATGGGTATGCCCAGGAGGGCACCACGGACTCCCAGTCGGAACCCGAGGTACCGTTGCGACGTTCAGGAAGGACTATCACACCCCCAGGCAGACTAAATCTGTAGAAGGGGTGAATGTGATGAAATATATGCCTTCATCAGCCCCTGTGTTTTACCTGCATTGTATTGTGTGCACCGCCCCCTTTTTCCTATTGTGTGTATTGGCTCCGCCCCTGTCTTTTGTCATATAAAGGTCTCAAGAGCTGTATGAGTAATTTCTGCCAGACGAATCCGATGTGGAAAGACATGCAATGTTCTTAGTGATTAAAAGCCTTCAGTTGAATCCTTTAATTCCTTGTCTTTGAGTTATTGATGGCACATCAGGGTCCTCACAGTCACTGTTCACACACCTGAGCACCAAAGGCCCTCACAGTCACTGCTCACACACCTCAGCACCAAGGGTCCTCACAGTCACTGTTCACACACCTGAGCATCATGGGCCCTCACAGTCACTGTTCACACACCGGAGCACCAAGGCCCTCACAGTCACTGTTCACACAACTGAGCAGCAAGGGTCCTCACAGTCACTGTACACAAAACTGAGCACCAAGGGACCACACAGTCACTGTTCACACACCGGAGCACCATGGGCCCTCACAGTCACTGTTCACACAACTGAGCAACAAGTGTCCTCACAGTCACTGTTCACACAACTGAGCACCAACGGCCCTCACAGTCATTTTCACACACCTGGGCACCAAGGGCCCTCACAGTCACTGCTCACACACCTGAGCAACAAGGGTCCTCACTGTCACTGTTCACACACCTGAGCGCCGAGTGCCCTCACAGTCACTTTACACACCTGAGCACCAAGGGCCCTCACTGTTGTGTATGTACCTTTAAGGGAATAACTGGTCTTAGACTGCAGTACCGGCAGTGACCACCCCTGTATAAAAGGCCCTAGCAGGCTTCTGTAGTTTCAGTTTCAAGCTGCCTCTTGTTCAGTAAAGTACCTGTTAAACTGTTCTCCTGAAGTCCGTGTATTATTGAGGCGCGGACTTTACAGTGGCGACGAGTAAGTTCGAACTCACCTGCAGTGTGGCATCATCTCATGGGGATCTCGCCTGAAAGGAAGGTCCTGGAAGGTCGTAGTCTGAGCAACGGGCGTCGACCGAGGGCAACCGCCCAAAGAATCCATCGGTGTTTGGAGAATTGCGGGAGAGACTGTGGTTCCAGCGAATCGTGCTGGTAGCAGGTAGCGCGCAGACCTTTCCGGACTGCGGCAGGCTCAAGCTCGATCGAGCGGCTCTACAAATCGGGCCGTGCAGCGTCGCCGGGAAAAGAAAACAAGAGAGAGAGGGTGGAGCGCACAGGACGGCGGAGAGAAACCAAACGGGGGGGGAAGGAAAGCGAGACGCGCCGAAGCTGCGGGTCACCGCCATTACCCCGTGGAATGCTAGGAGCAGCGTGGCAGTAAGGGGAAGAAGCAAAAGCATGAGAGGCGCCATTTTATCCCGTTGGGGAAGAAGCAAAAGTGCGGGAGGCGCCATTTTATTCCATTGGGGAAGAAGCAAAAGCGCGGGAGGCGCCATTTTAAATCGCCCAAGATGCCGAAAAGTGGCAGTATCACTGCTTTCGACAACAAGGTAGAAGACTGGACCACGTATGTAGAAAGAATCGAAGTGTACTGCAAGGCAAATGAGGTGGCCGATGGAAAGAGGGCGTCGGTATTATTAAATCTGATGGGTGCGAATACGTACGGCCTATTGCGGAATTTAATTACCCCAGCTAAACCAATGGAGAAAACTTTTGAGGAGATTGTTCATATCTTACAGGAACACCTAAGCCCTACACCACTGCTGATAGCAGAAAGATTCAAGTTCCATAAAAGAAACCAGCACAAAGATGAGAGCAATGCTGACTATCTTACGGAACTACGCAAGTTATCGAAGCACTGCCAGTTCAGAGCAGGACTGGCAGACACCTTACGGGATAAATTTGTCTGCGGGCTCCAGAGTGAAGGAACCCAGAAACGACTAATTTCAAAAAAGGACCTGACGCTAGAACAGGCTTTCAGCGTGGCAGTATCCTACGAAGCAGCAGCACGGGGAGCTGCGGAAATACAACAGAAACCACAAGAATACAGTGCTAACGAAATGGTGTATGGAGCCGAAAAGTGCTATCGCTGCGGCAGAACAACCCATGAGCAGAAGGACTGCTGGTTTAAAGACAAAATATGCAGGCAATGCGGAAAAATGGGACATATAGCATGAGTCTGCAGGCCGGGAAAGAAGACCAACATGACAAGAACTACTAAGGAACAGTACAGGAAAGTAAAGAAACTGACAGATAGTAGTTCAGAAGATCAGGAGAGTGATAAGGACTCCGGGAGCAGGCGACTAAGTTGTTTAAAATTACACAACGCGATTGCAAAAGAAGATCACCGAACCATTTGGGTCACCCTCATGATAGCAGGGTCCCCAGTGAAGATGGAATTGGACACAGGATCAGCCCTAACTGTCATGAATCGACGAGACTATGAGCGGCTATTCTCACACATACCCTTAAAGGACACGTCCATTGTATTGAAGACATACACGGGGCAAAAGGTCGGCCCCAGAGGAAAAATAAGGGTGCCAGTTGAATATAACGGAAAGGAAACACAGAAACTATACATGTATATACTACGAGATGGAGGACCACCATTATTGGGACGTGAATGGATCCGAAGACTACAATTGGATTGGCATTCCATTCTGGCACTAACTGTGACTGACAAAAAAGATGATGACGTCGCACCTGGACGTCTGTCACAAATTCTATCTAACGTGGAAGAGGTGTTCCAACAAGGACTTGGGACTCTAAAAGGAGTAAAGGCAACCATAAAGGTTGAGGATAAAGCAACCCCAAAATTTTTCAAGGCCAGACCATTGCCATACGCAATACGCTCAGCTATGGAGCTGAACTGGAGAGTCTGGAGCATTCGGGGGTGCTGTCTAAGGTGGACTGGAGCGAGTGGGCCACACCCATCGTTCCTGTAATGAAGCATTGAGCCACACGCCTGGGGAGCCAAGGAAGGTTCGCATCTGTGGGGACTTCAAGGTGACTGTGAACCCAGTCCTGCACACAGTACAGTATCCGCTTCTGCGGATAGAAAATATTTTCGCCTCACTATCTGGAGGGAAACGTTTTACAACCTGGCTCAAGCGTATCTACAAATGGAGGTGGAAGAAGCACCTAGGAAATACCTCACGATAAACACTCACAAAGGCCTTTACCAGTACAATCGACTGGTATTTGGGGTAGCATCGACCCCGTCTATGTGGCAGAGGGCAATGGAACAAGTCCTGCAAGGGATCCCAGGGACCCAGTGTTATTTGGACGACATCCTGGTTACGGGCGAAAATGACAATGAACACCTTGCCAACCTGGAACAGGTGCTCACGAGATTGCAGGAATATGGGCTACGAGCCAACCATCCCAAATGCGAATTCTTCAGGAGACAAATCTCGTATTGTGGCCACATGATTGATGAGGGAGGGTTGCATAAGTCGCCGGACAAGATTGAGGCTGTAGTCAAGGCTCCAGCACCAGAAAATGTGTCGCAACTGAGGTCGTTCCTTGGGTTGGTGAACTACTACCATAAGTTCTTGCCGAATTTATCTACAATTCTGCACCCACTGAACGCCCTCCTTCAAACTGGTGTAACATGGAAATGGAGTGATGAGTGTAAGCGTGCCTTTCAGGAATGTAAATGCCAAGTCACTTCAAAAGAAGTATTGGCCCACTACAACCCAACACTACCGATTCGGTTGGCATGTGATGCGTCACCTTACGGCATTGGAGCGGTGCTGTCACACAAATTCCGTGACGGTTTAGAAAGGCCAATGGCCTTTGCGTCGCGCTCGCTAACCTCAGCCGAGCATAACTATGCCCAGATTGACAGGGAGGCCCTCGGCCTGGTGTGGGGGGGTGAAGAAGTTCAATCACTATCTGCACGGGCAGAAATTCACCCTACTGACTGATCATCAACCCCTGGTCTCAATTTTTAACCCAAAGAAGGGCGTTCCGGTGATGATGGCGCAATGGCTGCAGAGATGGTCACTTTTTCTAAGGGCACATCAGTATGACATAGAGTACAAAGGTACGAAACAACATGGAAATGCTGATGGGCTGTCGCACCTACCATTGCCTACGGCGGAAGAAGCATCTGCAGTGGACCCTGTGGAGATATTCCATGAGACCATAGACGAATGTTTGCCTGTTACAAACGCAAGTATTGAGAAGGAAACCCGAAACGACCCGACACTCTCTCGGGTCTATGATTTGACGGTGAAGGGATGGCCAGCATATGGCGACTCACTGTTGCCAGCATTCTCGCCAAGGAGGGAACAGCTGTCAGTGTGCCGGGGAACCTTGATGTGTGGATCCCGAGTGGTAATTCCACCCAAGTTGAGAGATAGAGTACTCAATGAGCTTCACGAGGGTCATCTGGGAGGGGTAAAAATGAAGAGCCTAGCCAGGGCATTTGTGTGGTGGCCGGGAATCGATAAAGAAATCGAGGATATGACCAAGAGATGCACAGGATGCCAGAAGGTCCAAAACGCTCCACCACAGGCCCTGCTACATCCATGGGAGTGGCCCTCATCTCCATGGCAACGGGTACACATTGATTTAGCTGGTCCATTTATGGACTCAATGGCCTAGAAATTGAGTTTGCGCTGCGCCAGGGCTTTAGCGCCGGAAGTTAGCGCCGGCGCTAAGTCCCTTTGCGCGCGCCAAAAATTCAGTAGCGCCGCGCCCAAACGGCTGCCGGCGCTACTGAAGGGTTTTAGCGCCTGAAAACTGGCGCAACGCGCCGCATTGCGGCGCTATTCCGGCACTGCGGCGCCCGCTGCGGTGCGGCAGGCTCGGGAAGTGCAGACCTCCTCCTTCCGTTAAGGAGGAGCTGCCTGCACCCGGCCGCGGCCCGCGCAAATCTCTTCAAAAATGAGCCCGGCACCTTGGACAAGTGCCGGGCTTGCATCTGTTCCGGGGGGGGGGGGGGGGGGAGAAGTCCGGGGAGGGAGCTGCGGGCAGGCGGCCAGCGGGAAAGCGGCCGGCCGCCGCGGGGCCTTTAATGCGCCGGCGCAAACACATGTTGGACTCTGTTGCCAGAGTCTTAGTTGCAGCTGCCACGGGCGAGGCGGTCGCAACTGAATTTCGGCGCTGGGGCCCGTCGGCATGGCAACCGGGACGCTGCGCACACCGATGACGTCATCGGTGCCGGCGCAGCGCTACCGGTGCAACGCCGCTTTAGGGCCCCAGGGAATTTTTGAACTGGCCATAACTCTGGCGCTAGTTCCTCTCGCGCCTCAAAAGCGGCGCTAAGGCTAGTGAATTTCTAGCCCAATGTTTCTAATCGCTGTGGACGCCCATTCGAAATGGCCAGAGGTCATTAAAATGTCCTCCACCACCACGGAGAAGACTATTGCAGTCCTAAGGACCATCTTCGCCAGGAATGGGTTACCAGAACAGATCTGTTCCGACAATGGCCCACAGTTTGTGTCTGAGGATTTCCGGAGGTTCCTGAAGAATAATGGGGTGAAACATTACACATCTGCCCCATATCATCCAGCCACAAATGGATTGGCTGAGAGGTTTGTTCAGACCTTTAAAAAGGCCATAAAGGCAATGTATAATGATGACATACCACTGCAACACAAGGTGGATAGCTTCCTGTTTGCTTATGCGACACATGCAGTAACCAACCAAACTCCAGCCGTACTGTTTTTCAACCGGAGACTAAGATGTCGCTTGGATTTGCTCAAACCAAACATAAGACGAGATATTGAGGATAAGCAGTTCTAGCACATAAATGAGAAGCCAACCAGGAGCTTCAAGATAGGGCAACCAGTCTTGGCCCGCAACCACCGAACAGAAAAATGGCAGCCAGGCACGATATGCACACAGCAGGGACCACTAATGTACACAGTGGACGTTGGAGAGAGCATCGTGAGACGCCATGCTGACCAGATTCTAGAGTCACAGGAACAAGCCAAACCTGTACCACAAGCATGTGCACCTGGTAATCAACCCGAAGTACAGATTGCGTCTACCTCAGAAGCAGGGGCATTGGAAGCTGACGAACCAACCAATGACAATGAGCCAGAATTGATTCCACCGCCAGAACAGGATACTCGAGAAAGGCGCTATCCAGTCCGGATCAGGAAGCCTCCTCAAAGACTGAACTTATATTACTGAGGAAATTGTAATTGTAATTAGTTGTTAAGTGAATGTTATGTACTGTTTATCTAAAAGGGGAGGAATTGTTGTGTATGTACCTTTAAGGGAATAACTGGTCTTAGACTGCAGTATCGGCAGTGACCACCCCTGTATAAAAGGCCCTAGCAGGCTTCTGTAGTTTCAGTTTCAAGCTGCCTCTTGTTCAGTAAAGTACCTGTCAAACTGTTCTCCCGAAGTCCGTGTATTATTGAGGCGCGGACTTTACACTCACAGTCAATGTTCACACACGAGCACCAAGGATCCTCACATTCACTGTTCACACACCTGAACACTCAGGGTCCTCACAGTCAATGTTCACACACCTGAGCACCAAGGGCCCTCATATCCACTCTTCACACACATGAGCACCAAGTGCCCTCACAGTCACTGTTCACAAACCTGAGCACCAACGGCATTCACAGCCACTGTTCACACACCTGCGAACCAAGAGCCCTCACAGTCACTGTTCACACACAGGAGCAGCAAGGGCCCTCACAGTCACTGTTCACACACCTCAGCACCAAGTGCCCTTACAGTCACTTTTCACACACCTGAGCACCAAGTGCCCTTACAGTCACTGTTCATACACATGAACACAACGGGCCGTCACAGTCACTGTTCACAAACCTGAGCACAACGGGCCGTCACATTCACTGTTCACACACCTGAGCATGAAGGGCCCTCACTGTCACTGTTCACACACCTGAGTACCACGGACCCACACAATCACTGTTCACACACCTGAGCACCAAGGGTCCTCACAGTCACTGTTCACACACCTGAGCGCCAAGGGTCCTCACAGTCACTGTTCACACACCTGAGCACCAAGTGCCCTCACAGTCACTGTTCACACACCTGAGCACCAAGGGCCCTCACAGTCACTGTTCACACACCTGAGCACCAAGGGCCCTCACCGTCATTTTTCGCACACCTGAGCACCAAGGGCCCTCACAGTCACTGTCCACACAGCTGAGCACCAAGGGCCCTCACCATGACTTTTCACACACCTCAGCACCAAGGGTCCTCACAGTCACTGTTCACACGCTTCAGCAGCAAGAATCCTCACAGTCGCTATTCACACACCTGAGCACCAAGGGCCCTCACAGTCACTGCTCACACACCTCAGCACCAAGGGTCCTCACAGTCACTGTTCACACACCTGAGCACCAAGGGCTCGCCCATTCACTGTTCACACACCTGAGCACCAAGGGCTCTCCCATTCACTGTTCACACACCTGAGCGCCAAGGGTCCTCACAGTGACTGTTCACAAAACTGAGCACCAAGGGCCCTCACAGTCACTGTTCACACACCTGAGCACCAAGGGCTCTCCCATTCACTGTTCACACACCTGAGCGCCAAGGGTCCTCACAGACACTGTTCACACACCAGAGCACCAAGGGCCCTCACAGTCACTGTTCACATACCTGAGCACCAAGGGTCCTCACAGTCACTGTTCACACACCTGAGCACCGAGGGCCCTCACAGTCACTGTTCACACACCTGAGCAGCAATAGTTCTCACCGTCACTGTTCACACACCTGAGCACCAAGGGCCCTCACAGTCACTGTTCACATACCTCAGCACCAAGGGTCCTCACCGTCATTGTTCACACACCTGAGCACCAAGTGCCCTCACAATAATTGTTCCCACATCTGAGCACCAAGCGTCGTCACAGTCACTGTTCACACAGCTGAGCACCAAGGGCCCTCACAATGATTTTTCACACATCTGAGCACCAAAAGTCCTCACAGTCACTGTTCACACACCTGAGTGCGAAGGGTCCTAACAATCACTGTTCACACACCTGAGCACCAAGAGCCCTCAAAGTCACTGTTCACACACCTGAGCACCAAGGGTCCTCACAGTCACTGTTCACACACCAGAGCACCAAGGGCCCTCACAGTCACTGCTCACACACCTCAGCACCAAGGGTCCTCACAGTCACTGCTCACACACCTCAGCACGAAGGGTCCTCACAGTCACTGTTCACACACCTGAACACCAAGGACCCTCACAGTCACTGTTTGATGCGCTATCAATTACTCAAAAGACTGAGGTTAAGCGAGTAACTAACAGGCTTTTATTAACAAGAGAATGAAGGTGTGCCTCGAGTGGTCGACCAGTCCAGAATCCAGAGGGACTGTGGAGCAGTCACCTTTATACCTGGACTCGTGGGAGGAGTCAGCCGAGGCATGTACAGACATGTACACAGTGGAATACAAACACACACACAGGCAGGTATAACAGTGACTTACCACATTCACCCCTTGTTTAAAAATGGGTCCGGCGGGGTGAAGTGTACTAAAAGTTTGTGTATTGGAGTCTCTCCGGAGGTCTTGTCTGTCGCTGTGATCGACGTGGCGATGGCAGGGGTAGTGAAGCTTCCAGCGTCGAGTCCCGCGTAGGCTGGGGCACTGGTGTGTAGTCCTCGTGGGTGTCGAGCGAGTCGCGGGGCCCAGGCGTGCCGTCTGCTGGGGTTGGATAATGGATCGGGGGGGTGGTGGTAGTGGGTAGTGGGTTACTGGGGCCCCCGAGGGTGTGAGGTCTCGTATGGAGACTGTGTCCTCCCGCCCGTCCGGGTACGCAATGTAAGCATACTGGGGGTTGGCATGGAGGAGGTCGACCCTCTCGACCAGGGGGTCCATTTTATGGGTCCTCACGTGTCTTCTCAGTAGGACCGGCCCTGGGGACGTCAGCCATGGTGGTAGCGATGTCCCCGATGTGGACTTCCTTGGGAAGACAAACATTTTCTCATGAGGGGTGGCGTTAGTGGCAGTGCAGAGCAGTGACCGAATAGAGTGGAGCGCATCGGGGAGCACATCCTGCCAGTGGGAGGTCGGAAGGCCCCTAGACTTTAAGGCTAGCAGGGCGGCCTTCCAAACTGTCGCATTCTCTCTTTCCACCTGTCCGTTCCCCCGGGGGTTGTAACTGGTGGTCCTGCTTGTGGCAATACCCCTAGCGAGCAGGTACTGACGGAGTTCGTCGCTCATAAACGATGAGCCCCGGTCGCTATGGATATAGCTGGGGAACCGAACAGGGTGAAGAGGTCGTTCAGACATTTAATGACCTTGGCACTGGTCATGTCCGGGCAGGGGATGGCGAACGGGAAACGGGAGTACTCATCAATAATGTTGAGGAAGTACACATTGCGGTCGGAGGAGGGGAGAGGCCCTTTAAAATCAATGCTCAGGCGCTCGAAGGGGCGAGTGGCTTTTATCAGGTGAGCCCTGCCTGGTCTATAAAAGTGCGGTTTGCACTCAGCGCAGACTTGGCAGTTCCTGGTCATGGTCCTGACCTCCTCAATGGAGTAAGGCAGGTTGCGGGCCTTGATGAAGTGGAAGAACCTGGTGACCCCCGGGTGGCAGAGGTCATTGTGGAGGGCCCGCAGTCTATCGATCTGCACGCTGGCGCAGGTGCCACGCGATAGAGCATCCGGGGGTTCATTGAGCTTCCCGGGCCGGTACAAGATCTCGTAGTTGTAGGTGGAAAGTTCGATTCTCCACCTCAAGATCTTGTCGTTTTTGATTTTGCCCCTCTGCTTGTTGTTAAACATAAAAGCAACTGAACGCTGGTCAGTGAGCAGGGTAAATCGTTTTCCGGCCAGGTAGTGCCTCCAATGACGCACAGCCTCCACAATAGCCTTGGCATCCTTCTCAACAGCGGAGTGTCTGGTCTCCGGGCCCTGGAGGGTTCGTGAAAAGAAGGCCACGGGTCTCCCCGCCTGATTAAGGGTAGCGGCCAGGGCAAAGTCGGACGCGTCGCTTTCCACCTGGAAGGGGATGGATTCGTCCACTGCGTGCATGGTGGCTTTGGCAATGTCTTCCTTGATACGGTGGAAGGCTAAGCGGGCCTCTGCCGTCAAGGGAAAAGAGGTGGACTTGATCAGCGGACGGGCCTTGTCCGCATAGTAGGGAACCCACTGGGCGTAATAGGAGAAAAACCCTAGGCACCTCTTCAGGGCCTTGAGGCAGTGGGGCAGTGGGAGTTCCATAAGGGGACGCATCCGGTCGGGGTCGGGGCCGATGACTCCATGTTCCACAACACAGCCAAGGATGGCGAGGCGGGTTGTGCGGAATATGCACTTCTTCTTGTTATACGTCAGGTTCAGGAGTGGGGCGGTGCAGAGGAATTTTTCGAGGTTTGCGTCATGGTCCTGCAAGTCATGGCCGCAGATGGTCACATTGTCCAGATATGGGAAAGTGGCCTGCAACGCATTTTGATCGACCATCCGGTCCATCTCCCTTTGGAAGACGGAGACCCCATTGGTGACGCCAAAGGGAACCCTAAGGAAATGGTAGAGTCGGCCGTTTGCCTCAAAGGCAGTATACTGGCGGTCCTCAGGGCAGATAGGGAGCTGGTGGTATGCTGATTTCAGGTCAATGGTCGAGAAGACGCGGTACTGCGCGGTCTGGTTGACCATATCAGCTATGCGGGGGAGTGGGGAAGCGTCCAGCAGGGTGTAGCGATTTATTGTCTAGCTGTAGTCGATGACCAGGCGTTGCTTCTCGCCGGTCTTAATGACCACAACCTGGGCTCGCCAGGGGCTGGTGCTGCCCTCAATGATCCCCTCCTTCAGGAGCCGCTCCACTTCGGTTTTAATGAAAACCCTGTCCCCGGCACTGTATCGCCTGCTCTTTGTGGCGATGGGCTTACAGTCGGGGGTGAGGTTAGCAAACAGTGGGGGGGGGGGGTGACTCTGAGTGTGGAGAGGTTGCACCTGGTGTGCGGTGGGCAATTTGGAAGCTGCTGGCTGCGGACTGTGAGTTGGGGGAGGGGTCCACCGTACGCCATCGTAACACTTTTAAGGTGGCCCTGAAAATCTAGCCCCAGTAGAACGGCAGTGCAGAGGTGGGGCAGGACCAGGAGTTTAAAATTATCGTACACAGTCCCGTCTACTAAGAGTGTCACCACGCAGTAGCCGCCAATGTCCGCCGACTGGGACTCGGAGGCCATAGAAATCCGCTGGTACACAGGCAGGACTGGGAGAGAGCAACGCTGCACCGTGTCGGGGTGGATGAAGCTCTCCGTGCTCCCAGAGTCAAAAAGGCAGGTTGTTTCGTGACCATTTACCTTAATGTCCATTGTGGACCGGGCCAGTTGGTGCGGTCTCGCTTGGTCCAGCGTAACGGAGGCCAGCGTAGGGGTCGGTGTGTCGCTGCGGGTATCAGATGAGGCGGTGTTGGGGGCCTGCTGCGTCCCGGCTGGCGTCCAAGATGGCGGCGTCCATGATCCCCATGTGGCTGGAGGCATCCAAAATGGCTGCTGTTCCGGTGGTTCGCACATGGCTGGGGAGGCCCAAGATGGCGACCCACACGGCCCACACGCGGTGCTGCTGGGGTTCGGGGTGGCTTTGGCCCTGCAGACGCTGGCGTAGTGTCCCTTCTTCCCGCAGCCCGAGCAGATCGGATTTTTCGCCGGGCAGCGCGCTCTGGGGTGTTTGGCCTGGCCACAGAAGTAGCATTTCTGGCCTTGGGACACTGCTGCGGTAGTTGGGCCATTGCTGGGATGTGGCTGGGGTGGCACGGCGCTATGAGACGGTCCTACCATGTCCCAGGCTGTCGTTCACTGTGGCGTCCACGGTGCAGAGGAGTAGGCATCCATGCCCCGGTAGGCTGCGTCCAATGATAGTGCGAGTTCAGAGGCCTTGTTGAGGTCAAGGTCACTCTGCTCCAACAGTCGCTGTCGGGTGTAATTGGACCTGTGGCCCGCCACAAAAGCGTCCCGGATAAGTTCCTCTGTGTACACGGCGGCCTTTACATCCTTACAACCACAGGCCCGGCCAAGCACAGACAGTGCCTGAAGGTATTCCTCGGTCGATTCCCCAGGTTGTTGTTTATGACTCCCCAGGAGGTGCCTGGCGTACACCTCGTTCACTGGGCACATGTACTGGTCCTTGAGGAGCTTGAGAGCAGCCGTGTACGAGGTCGCGTCCTGGATGACCGAGTACGCTCGGTGGTTCACTTTGGAGGTCAGGACATCCAGTTTGTCCTCATCCGATTTGACCGTTGCAGCGGAGGCGATCAGGAATCTTTCAAAGCACTTAAGCCAGTGAGCAAACTTGGTGGATGCGTCCGCCTCCCGATGGTCTAAGTCCAGGCATGCTGGTGTGAGGATCTTCTCCATTATAAAAAATCTTGTTAATAAAATTGATGCGCTATCAATTACTCAAAATACTGAGGTTAAGCGAGTAACTAACAGGCTTTTATTAACAAGAGAATGAAAGTATGCCTCGAGTGGTCGACCAGTCCAGAATACAGAGGGACTGTGGAGCAGTCACCTTTATACCTGGACTCGTGGGAGGAGTCAGCCGAGGCATGTACAGACATGTACACAGTGGAATACAAACACACACACAGGCAGGTATAACAGTGGTTTACCACACTGTTCACACACATGAGCACCAAGGGCCCTCACAGTCAATGTTCACGCACGAGCACCAAAGAGGCAGCGGACCTGCGAGGGATCACCAGAGGCATACCAATCCAGGTTCCGGGAGAGAGATAAAAAGTAAACCAAGTGTGACGTCAGCAGGAAGCAGGTAAGTGATTGGTTGGTGAGTATTTCTCTCTTTTTTAAACTTTAACTCTGTTTTATAGTTTCTAAGGTCTCTCTGGTGTAGCAGGGACTGTTGGTAAACTATTTAACTGTCGTGTAATTAGTGGGATTGATTGATTTAATTTAAACTCAATTAATTAAAGGGTAAGTCATGGCAGGACAGCCCGGCCCTGTGATCTGCTCCTCCTGCGAGATGTGGGAACTCAGGTACACTTCCTGTGTCCCTGACAACTATGTGTGCAGGAAGTGGACCCAGCTGCAGCTACTGACAGAACGCATTGCGGCACTGGAGCTGCGATTGGATGCATACTGGAGTGTTCATGATGCTCGGGACATCGTGAATAGCACTTTTACAGAGTTGGACACACTGCAGGTAGAGGTTGGACAGGAAAAAGGGAACAGGTGACCAACAGGCAGAGTACTAGGCGCAGGCAGGTCGTGCAGGGGTCCCCTGTGGCCAACCCCCTCTCCAACAGATATACCACTTTGAGTACTGTTGGGGGGGATGGCTTGTCAGAGGAAGGCAGCAGCAGCCAACTTCCTGGCACCAGGGGTGGCTCTGCTGCACAGAATGGGAGGAAAAAGAGTGGTAGAGCTATAGTAATAGGGGATTCAATTGTAAGGGGAATAGATAGGCATTTCTGCGGCCGCAAACAAGACTCCAGGATGGTGTGTTGCCTCCCTAGTGCAAGGGTCAAGGATGTCTCCGAGCGGCTGCAGAACATCTTGGAAGGGGAGGGTGAACAGCCAGTTGTCGTGGTGCATATAGGCACCAACGATATAGGTAAAAAGCGGGATGAGGTCCTAAAAGCGGAATATAGGGAGTTAGGAGGTAAATTAAAAAACAGGACCTCAAAGGTAGTAATCTCAGGATTGCTACCAGTGCCACATGCTAGTCAGAGTAGAAATAGAAGGATACTTCAGATGAATACGTGGCTAGGGGAATGGTGCCAGGGGGAGGGATTCAAGTTCCTGGGACATTGGAACCGGTTCTGGGGGAGGTGGGACAAGTTCAAACCGGACGGTCTGCACCTGGGCAGGGCTGGAACCGATGTCCTGGGGGAGTGTTTGCTAGTGCTGTGGGGGAGGGTTTAAACTAAAATGGAAGGGGGTTGGGAACCTGAGCAGGGAGACAGAGGAAAGGGAAACAAGGATAAAAGCAAAAGATAGGAAGGAGAAAAACAAAAGTGGCAGTCAGAGAAATCAACGGTTTAAATCAAACGTGGCCACAGTAAATAATAATTCTAATAGGTCTAAGAGCTTTAAAAAAACAAGCCTGAAGGCTTTGTGTCTTAATGCGAGGAGCATTTGTAATAAGGTGGATGAATTGGCTGCGCAAATAGAGGTAAACGAATATGATTTGGTTGGGATTATGGAAACGTGGCTCAAGGATGGCCAAGACTGGGAACTCAACATCCAGGGGTATTCGATATGCAGAAAAGATAGGCAAAAAGGAAAGGGAGGAGGGGTAGCATTACTGGTTAAAGAAGGGATTAACACAATTGTAAGGAAGGATATTAGCTCTGATGAGGTGGAATCTGTATGGGTAGAATTGAGAAATACTAAGGGGAAAAAAACATTAGTGGGAGTGGTATATAGACCTCCAAACAATAAGGCGGAGGTTGGGGATGGCATTAAAAGGGATATTAAAGAAACGTGCAATAAGGGCACAGCAGTCATCATGGGTGACTTTAATCTACATATAGATTGGGCTAACCAAATTAGTAACAATACTGTGGAGGAGGAATTCCTGGAGTGTTTACGGGATGGTTTCCTGGACCAATATGTCGAGGAACCAACCAGAGATCAGGCCATCTTAGACTGGGTATTATGTAACGAGAAAGGATTAATTAGCAATCTTATTGTACGAGGCCCCTTGGGTCGGAGCGATCATAATATGATCGAATTCTTCATTAAGATGGAGAATGAAGTAGTTGACTCAGAAACTAGGGTCCTCAATTTAAATAAAGGAAACTACAATGGTCTGAGGAGCGAGTTGGGTAGGATTGATTGGGGAATGGCACTCAAAGGGTTGACGGTGGATGGGCAATGGCAAACATTCAAAGACCGAATGGATGAACTACAGAAGTTGTTCATCCAAGTTTGGCATAAAAATAAAACAAAAAAGGTGACTCAACCGTGGCTAACAAGGAAAATTAGGGATAGCACAAGATCCAAGGAGAGGACATACAAATTGGCCAGAAAAAGCAATAATCCTGAGGATTGGGAGCAGTTGAGGATTCAACAAAGGAGGACAAAGGGATTAATTAAGAAAGGGAAAATAGAATATGAGAGTAAGCTTGCAGGGAACATAAAAACTGACTGTAAAAGCTTTTATAGATATGTAAAGAGAAAAAGATTGGTGAAGTCAAGCGTAGGTCCCTTGCAGTCAGAATCGGGGGAATTTATAATGGGGAGCAAAGAAATGGCAGACCAACTAAATACATATTTTGGTTCTGTCTTCACAAAGGAGGACACAAATAACCTCCCAGAAATACCGCGGAACATAGGGTCTGATGAAAGGGTGGAACTGAAAGAAATCAGTATTTGTAGGGAAATGGTGTTAGGAAAATTGATGGGACTGAAGGCCGATAAATCCCCAGGGCCTGATAATCTACATCCCAGGGTACTTAAGGAAGTGGCCCTAGAAATAGTAGATGCATTGCTGGTCATCTTCCAGAACTCGATAGACTCTGGAACAGTACCCATGGATTGGAGGGTAGCTAATATTACCCCACAATTCAAAAAAGGTGGCAGAGAAAAAGCGGGGAATTATAGACCGGTAAGCCTGACATCGGTAGTGGGGAAAATGCTGGAGTCCATTATAAAAGATGTAATAGCAGAGCACTTGGAAAGCATTGACAGGATCGGACAAAGTCAACATGGATTTACAAAAGGTAAATCATGCTTGACTAATCTACTGGAATTTTTTGAGGATGTAACTGGTAAAATAGATAAGGGAGAACCAGTGGATGTGGTGTATTTGGACTTTCAGAAGGCTTTCGATAAGGTCCCGCATAAGAGGTTTGCGTGCAAAATTAAGGCACACGGGATTGGGGGCAAGGTATTGACTTGGATAGAGAACTGGTTGGCGGACAGAAAGCAAAGAGTTGGAATAAACGGGTCGTTTTCCGAGTGGCAGGCAGTGACTAGTGGGGTACCGCAAGGTTCGGTCCTAGGAGCCCAGCTGTTCACAATATATATTAATGATCTGGATGAGGGAATTGGATGTAATATCTCCAAATTTGCAGACGACACAAAGCTGGGTGGGAGGGTATGCTGTGAGGAGGATGTCATGAAACTCCAGTACGATTTGGACAGGTTGCGTGATTGGGCAGAAGCATGGCAAATGCAGTATAATGTGGATAAATGTGAGGTTATCCACTTTGGTGGCAAAAACAGGAAGGCAGATTATTATTTGAATGGCAATAGATTGGGAGAAGGGGAAGTGCAAAGAGCCCTGGGTGTTCTTGTGCACCAGTCGCTGAAGGTAAGCATGCAGGTGCAGCAGGTGGTTAAGAAGGCAAATGGTATGTTGGCCTTCGTAGCAAGAGGGTTCGAGTACAAGAACAAGGATGTCTTGCTGCAGGTGTACAGGGCCTTGGTGAGACCGCACCTTGAGTATTGTGTGCAGTTTTGGTCACCTTACCTGAGGAAGGATGTTCTTGCCATGGAGGGAGTGCAGCGAAGATTCACTAGGCTGATACCTGGGATGTCAGGAATGACGAGGAGAGATTGTGTCAATTGGGCTTATACTCACTGGAGTTTAGAAGATTGAGAGGGGATCTCATCGAAACCTATAAAATTTTGTCAGGTCTGGACAGACTAGATGCAGAAAGGATGTTTCTGATGGCCGGGGAGTCCAGAACCAGGGGTCATAGTCTAAGGATAAGGGGTAAGCCATTTAGGACTGAAATGAGGAGGAATTTCTTCACCCAGAGAGTGGTGAACCTGTGGAATTCTCTGCCACAGAGGGCGGTGGAAGGCAATTCATTAAATATATTCAAGAAAGAGTTGGATATATTTCTTGAGGCTAAAGGGATCAAGGGACATGGGGAGAAGGCAGGGACAGGGTACTGAATTTGGATGATCAGCCATGATCTCATTGAATGGCGGAGCAGGCTCGAATGGCCGAATGGCCTACTCCTGCTCCTATCTTCTATGTTTCTATGTTTTCTATGTTTCTATCCTCACAATCACTGTTCACACACATTGTAGGATTCGCAAAATTGGACGTTGTATTAATAAGGGTCAAATGGCAGAAGAGGCCATGATTTTAAAGACTGTTTTAAAAGAAGCCTAGAAAAAGGGGCATACAAAATGGCTGCCGTACCATGTGACCGGCTTATTGGGACATTTTAAAATGGTTCCTGCGAATCCTCAGACAGCTTTGTGGATTCAACCCACAGTAAGTTCTGGAAGCTGTTTCTGAGAGAACGAAACCAGACCCACACATATACATATGGATTAGATGCAGGTCCAGTCAAGATCGGCCTGGAGACAGAGGCCATCTAAATGTTGACCCAGACAAAAGCGGACAATTTCATATTCATGATAACAGCACCAAGGACTAGATAACGAGTTCAACAGGACATTAAAAACAATGAAGGTCATTCCAGACCAGAGATGGGCCTTTACCGGCCATCTAAAACATTTAAAAATATAATAACTACCCTGCTGTGCTCCCAGCCCGCCAAAAGTTAAACAAAGACTAACCTGATTTTGGGCGGGAAGTGGAGACTCCTGAAGAAAGGTATAACTGGAGGGGTTGGAGTGGTACGGATACTCAGGGCACACTCAGGAGACACACTGAAGGACACACCGGAGTTGCAGTTGGGAAGACACGGCGGAGACACACACTCGGAGAGAGACACACAACCGAGTGGCAGTGAGTGAAGAGGAGTCCTTTCGGGAGAAGATCAGCAAACTCCTCTCCACCATCGGAGGAGGAAGAAGAATTGAGCCAACAGCAAGAAGGCCGTTTCGAAGCCAGCGTCCCGCCCCGGGGAAAACATCGGGAGATCATCGACCATCCCTGGGCCGTTGCCGAAACGAGATGCTATCGACCCAACTTGGGAGAAGAAACAAAAACAAACTGAAGAAGCGATGGGAGCCAGCCCAAGGCTCCTCTGACCAGGGTCGAGCCGACAACCCTCGACCCCGCTGACATCCAGGCCCGCCGGTGTCCAGCCGCCCCGACCCCCACCTCAGGAGAGAGGTGTGGCGCAGCTCGCATGGGCTCCACTATCCACGTGGAGACGGAACGCCTGAAAGGATCAAACGCAGACTGGTTCAAAACCTTGCACTTCCTAGTGGGATTGGTGAGCATGTTTCTGGCCCTTCACAATCAGATCTAGATAGGTTTAATAAGGGGGTGGATTTAAGGGTACAATTAACATGAGTTGTTGTCCCTCGATGTTCCGTGTGTTTCCTTATTTCATGATGATCTTTGTAGAGTATAAGATGCCTGTATTTGCCTTAGTTAGTATTGTGTTGTTATGATTTGTTTATGTTTTTCCCTCCCATGTACTCTCTTATCTGCTTGCATTTGATTTATTTTTCCATATGCAATAAAATTTCATTTTGTTTCATCAAACTTGGTCTACAAGAGTTTTCTCTACATTGTAGTTCCTGCCCCAAAGTCCAGAGTATAGAATCTAAGGGGTGAGTGGGTCGACCCACTCAAGGTTTTACTGTGCAAGAGAGAGAGGCCTCTAGAGAGAGAAACCTCAGAGACATCTCTCAACGAAAACCCCTTACAGAAAATGGCGACCACGGCAGGACTCTGGCAGCAGGATTGCAATGTAGTAGATCCAAGTTTGAATGGTCGAAATGCAATGGATGAGAGGATAGTGGATTATGTCTTTGGCAAGGTAAATCTCACTAAACATTGGATTTCCGATTTCTTGCTGGATGGGCATCCGGTGGACGCAGCCATCAGGTGGACAGAGAACAAAGAGCATAAGAAGTCAGTGGAGAAGGCAGTGTGGCTGATGTGTTACAAGAAGCAGGTCCAGATCTTGGACCGGGTCGTTGCAGCACAGGCAGCCAAGATCACAACCCAGGCAGCAGAGATAGAGGAAAAGGCCATGGGTGGGGAAAAACTCATCACAGCGCTTCAAGCGCTGAATCAGGAATGCCAAGTGGTAGCTAGTCAACATCAGGCTAGGATAGAGTACCTGGAGTGCCAGGTTACTGAGGCAAAGATTAATGAAACGAGGATACGGGAGAAAAACGCCCGGCTCGCACAACAGCTAAGAGTGCAGGAGGAGAGAGTAGTGGAGGTTAAGGCAGCTTACAAGCTAGCCCTCGAGCACGGGTTTGAGAGCACAGACCACGGCCCCTGCCAAAAGACCATAAGAACGGCCCTGGTAAAGGCAAAAGGCATGGTGTGTCTCGTCAGCCCGAATGCTAGTCACATGGACTTTTTAAAGGAATCAAAACAGCCGATTCCAGCTGAGGTAATTGTGGTACCAGCCACCGAGCCCTCAGCACCGCCGAGCTATAGCGAGACTTGGCCGGAAAAGGAGGGGGTAGTGAATGAGGAGGTAGCCGAGGTGGAGTGTGAGGAAGAGCCACTGGTCGCAAAGCCGGGACTGGCACCAATATGTCCCGCTCGGCACCAGAGGTTCGGTCCCAACGCTGCCGATGGCAGTATCGGACCCCACCAGAACCAGCTCATGATGCCCTACGCTGGCCCACAATTAAGGTCCATGGTGAGTGTAGTGTCCGTGTGTTGATAGAGACACTGAAGACAGGAGTTGGTTCATAGGTGTTTACTAAGCAAAGTCTGGAGGGGTACTAATGGACATAACACAATATACAGGCTTATATAGCCCGAGTGGCCATTACCGGCATTACAGCACATATGGGGCTCTTAAAGGCACATACACTACAATTCCTCCCCTTTCAGCTAACCAGTACATCATATTTTAAGTAATTATTAATCACATGTTATAAGAAAAATAATATACACATTGCTGTAGTTAATTAATTATAAGTCAGTCTCTCTGGAGGCTTCCTGACTCGGTCCGGATAACGCCTCGGTGGTATAGTAGTTTCTGGTGGTGTAGTAGGTTCTTTTGGCAAGGCTGATTCGGCTTGAATGCCAGTGTCGGGTTCATCGGGTTCCAGTATCACCGGATCGGAGGTAGATATGGGTATCTCTACTTCATCGTTCGGCGTATAGAGTTGTGGTGTAGGATGTCCCTTTTCAGATGACTCTATGATTTGGTCAGCATGGCGCCTTATTATGCTTTCTCCGATGTCCACGGTATACATCAGTGGTCCTAGTCGTGTGCAGATAGTTCCAGGCTGCCATTTCTCGGTACGGTAGTCCCGGGCCAAAACTTGTTGACCTATCTGGAAGGCTCTAGTTGGCCTTTCATTCATGCCTTGAAACTGCCGGTTCTCCATGTCCCTTCTGATGTTGGGCTTGACCAAATCCAGCCGGCATCTTAGGTTTCTATTGAAGAACATCATGGCGGGAGTTTGGTTGGTAACCATATGTGTTGCATTCCTGTATGCGAACAAGAAGTTATCCACCTTGTGCTGAAGTTTTATGTCTTCATTACCCATGGCCTTTATGGCCTTCTTGAAGGTCTGGACAAACCTTTCAGCCAATCCATTGGTGGCGGGATGGTATGGGGCGGACGTGTAGTGCTTAACCCCATTGTTTTTTAAGAACTTCCTGAATTCTTCGGACACAAATTGCGGTCCATTATCAGAACAGATCCGTTCCGGCAGCCCATTCCTGGCAAATATGGTCCTTAATACTGTGATGGTTTTTTCCGTGGTGGTGGAGGACATCTTTATTACCTCCGGCCACTTGGAGTGTGCATCAACCGCGATTAAGAACATTGAGTCCATAAATGGTCCAGCAAAGTCGATGTGTACCCTTTGCCAGGGAGATGAGGGCCACTCCCATGGATGTAGAGGGGCTTGTGGTGGGGCGTTTTGGACCTTCTGGCATCCTAAACAGCTCTTGGTCATTTCTTCAATGTCTCCATCGATACCTGGCCACCACACGAACGCTCTGGCTAGGTTCTTCATTTTCACTCCACCCAGATGCCCCTCGTGAAGCTCCTTTAGCACTTTATACTGGAGTTTGGGTGGAATCACCACTCTGGATCCACACATCAAGGTTCCTCGGCACACTGACAGCTGTTCTCTTCTTTGCGAGAATGCTGGCAACAGTGGTTCGCCATGTGCTGGCCATCCCTTCACTGTTAAATCGTAGACCCGTGAGAGAGTCGGGTCATTTCTCGTTTCCCTTTCAATGGCAGAATTTGTTACTGGTAGACATTCCACTATGGTAGAGTGGAACATCTCCACTGGGTCTACTGTAGGTGCCTCTTCTACCGTTGGCAACGGTAGGCGCGATAAACCGTCAGCATTCCCATGCTGTTTTGATCCTTTGTATTCTATGTTGTATTGGTGTGCCCCTAGAAAAAGGGACCACCTCTGTAGCCTTTGCGCTGTCATAATGGGAACATCCTTTTTAGGGTTGAATATGGAGATGAGGGGTTGATGGTCAGTCAACAAGGTAAATTTTTGTCCGTGTAGGTAATGGTTGAATTTCTTCACTCCCCATACCAGGCTGAGTGCTTCCCTGTTGATTTGGGCATAGTTACGCTCAGCTGAGTTCAATGAGCGTGACGCAAAAGCTATCGGCCGTTCCGAGCCATCAGGGAATTTATGCGATAATACTGCTCCTATGCCGTAAGGGGATGCATCGCACGCCAGTCTGATTGGCAGTGATGGGTTGTAATGAGCCAAAACTTCTTTGGATGTGATTAAGTCTTTGCATTTATGGAAGGCACGTTTGCAGTCTTCGTTCCATTTCCAAATTACTCCTGTTTGTTGCAGTTCAATAAGAGGGTGTAGAAGAGTTGATAAGTTCGGTAAAAATTTATGATAGTAATTTATTAATCCCAGGAACGACCTTAATTGTGAAACATTTTCAGGTGCTGGGGCTTTTATGACCGCTTCAATTTTTTCAGGTGACTTATGCAACCCTTCCTTATTTTTTATGTGGCCACAATATGATATTTGATTTCGGAAAAATTCGCACTTGGGGCGATTTGCTCGTAGGCCCCGTTCTCTCAGCCTAGTGAGCACCTGCGCTAAATTGGCAAGGTGCTCGTTGTCGTTTTCTCCTGTTACAAGTATGTCGTCTAGGTAGCATTGAGTCCCTGGAATCCCTTGGAGGACTTGCTCCATAGCTCTTTGCCAGATAGCTGGAGCGGATGCTACTCCGAAAACCAGTCGATTGTACTGGTACAGACCTTTGTGTGTATTTATCGTGAGATATTTTTTAGAGGCCTCTTCAACCTCCATCTGTAGATATGCCTGTGCCAAGTCAATTTTGGTGAAACGTTTCCCTCCGGATAGTGAGGCGAAAATATCTTCTATCCTCGGAAGAGGATACTGTACCGTGTGAAGGACCGGGTTTACAGTCACCTTGAAGTCTCCACAGATGCGAATTTTTCTCTGTTCTTCAGATTTATGATTCTTCAATGCTTTCTTCATGACTGGGACGATGGGTGTTGCCCACTCACTCCAATCTATTTTAGATAATACGCCTGCCTTTTCCAAATTCTGCAGCTCTGCCTCGACTGCTGGACGAATTGCGTATGGCACCGGTCTTGCCTTAACAAACTTGGGAATTGCTGCATCTTCCACTTTTATTGAGGCGGTGATGCCTTTCAAGGTTCCTAGTTTCTCTTGAAACACTTCCTTGGCGTTGGCCAAGATGTCTTTTAATCGTTCAGGTATGACGTCATCATCATTTTTTTCCTTACTGGTCACCGTCAGTGCCTGAATGGAGTGCCAGTCTAAACGTATTTTCCTGATCCATTCACATCCCAACAGCGGTGGACCACCATCTTGTAGAACATATAAATACAACTTCTGTATTTCCTTGCCGTTGTATACAACAGGCACCCTTATTTTTCCTTTGGGGTATACTTTCTGCCCCGTATATGTATTCAAGATAATGGATGTGTCTTTTAAAGGTATATATGGAAATAGCCGCTCGTAATCCCGTCGATTTATGACGGTCAGAGCTGATCCTGTATCTAGTTCCATTTTAACTGGGGACCCTGCTATTGTGAGAGTAACCCAAATGGTCTGGTAATCTTCTTTGGCAATTACATTATGTAATTTGAGAGAGCTTAGTCTCTTGTTCCCGGAGTCACTATCGCTCTTCTGGTCTTCGGAGCTACTGTCCGTCATCATTTGTACCTTTCTGTGCTTTTCCTTATTGATTCTTTTCCTGTTAGTGGATTTTTTGTTTCCAGATCGGCACACACGTGGAATGTGTCCCATCTTTCCGCATTGCCTGCGTGCTTTGTCCTTGAACCAGCAGTCCCTCTGGTCATGGGTGGAGCTGCTGCAGCGATAACATCTCTCGAAACCCTGTGTCGTTTCATGGGTGCCGAAGTCCTGTGGCCTTTGCTGTATCTCTGCAGCTCCTCTTGCACTGAAAGCCTTGTCCAGTGTTAAATCTTTCTCAGAAAATAGCCTTTATTGTGTTCCTGCACTTAGGAGACCGCAGACGAATTTGTCTCACAGAGAATCTATCTGTCCTGCCTCGAATTGACAGTGTAGGGTATCAACAATCTCCTTAAAATTCTTGTCCATCGGTTCGGCTGGAGTGATTAAGTTTCGTAACAGCTTGTATGTCTTTGCGCCCATTAGATCCAGAAGTACTGAAGCTTTTTTCTCATCTTCTATTCCATTTGCAGTGCAATATACCTCCACTCTTTCCACATGTGGTCCAATCCTCTATCTCGTTATCAAAAGCATCAGTATTGCCAGAATTAGGCATCTTAGAAAAGATATGGCACTTCCCGCGCTTTTCTTTCTTTTCTGCAGAAAAGATATGGCGCTTCCCGTGCTTTCCCGCCGCTGCTGCCGATGACAACGCTGTTTCCCGCGGTTTCCGTTCTTTTTTTATTTATTTATTTATTTACAGTTGGAGACTCGTTCCCACCGGACTCTCTCTGTAGGTCTGAACGCCGACCTGCTTGCAGCCGCGGCCGTCTCCCGAGTGCTCCCTCCCTGTCTGTTACTGCTTGCCTCCGCTTTCGCTGCTTGGCCCAGCTGTAGAGCCAGCCGCTGGAGCCCCAGCCTGACGCCCAGGAAGGATTACCGCAGTACCTGCCACCAGCTTGGCCAGCTGGTGAAACAACAGCTTCTTTCACTTCTTGATTCTTCTGGACGTCAGAGGAATCGATGTCCTTGAGATGCTGCCGAATTGTAGGTAAGTCCGTTTCCACTTCGTCACCACTGTAGTGTCCGTGTGTTGATAGAGACACTGAAGACAGGAGTTGGTTCATAGGTGTTTACTAAGCAAAGTCTGGAGGGGTACTAACGGACATAACACAATATACAGGCTTATATAGCCCGAGTGGCCATTACCGGCATTACAGCACATATGGGGCTCTTAAAGGCACATACACTACAGTGAGCACCTCGCACGACTCACAGTAAAGGGAGATCCCTCGCTTCATTTCAGGGAGATAGAGGAAACAGCAGCCATTAATGACTGTGATGATCAGGAACAGGTGAAACTGTTGCTTTTCTCCCTGGATTGCACAATCCTTCAGTGCCTCTCAGAGGATATTAAGAGGGGACGGAAAGGGTATGCGGATCTCAGTGAGGAAGTTTTAGAAGTAATGGGAGTGGACGATGGTAGTCCGTTCAACCGTGTAGACGGGACCGTGCAGCTATCTGGAGAACCCCCACGGGTTTTCGCAGAAAGGCTGTGGCCAGTGTATCGACGCAGCTGTCTGGGTATGCCTGAACGGGTTGCAATGAACGACGAGCAGTGGGTTCATTGGCTCCGTTGCTTGGTTACCAACAGTTTGCCGCAGATACGGGCCCTAGCCAGATCTTGGTTTGATCCCCAAGGTCCCGGCGTCACGGAGGAGACGGTGCTCCGTCAGCTCAATGTGGCGTACAAGAATTGTAGGGGTCAGGAAACACCTCCCCAGAAGGGAAAAGTGCATGAGGCAAAACCCGCAGCCCCAAGCAAGAAGGAGTGGTGTCAGGAGGGGAATCGCCCTGTCCAAGCCAAGCTCAATTGCTACGGGTGTGGGAAGGATGGACATTGGCGCAAGGACTGTAGAAATCCATGGAAGGATAATAAAGGGAGATTTCCCACAGCCCAAGCCCAAGCCCAGACCGCCGCCCCAGCACCAGCCCAAACCCAAGCCGTAGCTCCTGCCCCAGCACAAGGAGCTGATGCAGTTATGGATCCCGCTGTGATTGAATCAATTATAAAGACAATGCGGTCTCTGATGATTTCGCAAGGGAAAATAGCCATCACAACCGGTCTTGTCGCTCCCGAGACGCCGACCATTGTACCCAAGAGACTAGAGTCGGTGCAGCCCATCTACCTGTGTGCGCTGCGATATGATGTATGGAGACGACCCCTTGTGGAGATGGAGGTGGAGGAGGTGAAGGGAACCTATCTGTTGGATACGGGAGCATTGTGCACCGTAATCCACGCAGATAACCCCACCGCCTCGCCTCTGTCCACCGGGGTCCCATACCTTCTGTCGGGTTTCACGGGCGAAGAACAGGCTGGTGCACATTCCCTTCCCCTCTCCATTCATTTAGGACCACTCCGCACCACGTGGAAGTGTACACTAATGAAGTGGGAGGTGGAATGGGATTCCTGGGGTCTGATTTCTTGGTGGCCCACGGGATCCACGTGGATCTGAGAAATCATTGTCTCTGGGGAGCGGGCACGAGTGTGAAGGAGATAGGGAGTGTTAAGGAAAACCCTACGAAGGCACGGGTTGGCCGGCGAGAAGTAAAATTCTTGGGTCTAACCCTATGCGCTAGCGAGGGAGCCGTAGACGAGGAGGATAGAACGGAATCGGTGGAAAATCCACCGGCCTACGCCACTCGCACAGTGGAGGTTTCCCGACGCAACAAGTGGTTTTGCATCAATCAGTGCAAACTGTTTAAACCGGGTGCAAGAGCATCAGCAACCGAAGCCAGGTCTGAGGGTAAAGATCCTCAGCCTGAGGCGCGCGATGAGTCACAGACCACACAAGCTGGCGTTGTAGCCTGCTTGGAAGGAGAAGCTGTCCCGCCCACCTGGGGGGAGGTTTCCCCGATGGCCTGGGACTCGGACGAGGAGGGGCCCGAACAAAAAGGTCCCGCCCTTGACACGAATCTGGAGGAGGTGAAGTCGGAGGACGGAGGTCCCGCCCTCGACTCGAGCGTGGGGGAGGTAGAAATTGGAGGCAGAGATCCTCCACCTGTAGGGACAGGTGAGGAGGAGCCGTCTGCCACAGACCCAAATCACAAAGGGGCGGAGCCTGAGGGGAGGGAGCCGGAGCCCACAGTCGTGGAAGAGCCACGGGCTGTGAGAGCTAAAGTCCCACCCGAAGGTCCACTCGCCAAGGGAGCCTGCCCGAATCCCAAAGGGGCGGAGCCTGAGGGAAGGGAGCCGAAGCCCACAGTCGTGGAAGAGCCACGGGCTGTGAGAGCTAAGGTCCCACCCGAAGGTCCACTCGCTAAGAGAGCCACGCCCAAAGTACCTTTTCGCAGGTCGACTCGAACGCCTCAGCCAGTAAGACCTTGGCCCGAGTCCCCCGCTCCCAGTAAACGCCGACTTGAGAAATCCTTGACAAAACGCAGTCCCCGATTAACAGCAAAAGGCTGCGGGGAACCCAAGCCACAGGTCACTGCAGCCCCGCCACAGGGAGCAGCGAGCTGCAGTCCAATCAGGGATTAGGCAAGCCGCCCGGGGACGGGCGGCGCTGTACATCAGTTAAGTTTTAGTTCAAGTTTAAGGTGTGTAAATATTAAAATGATTAGAGTTTAAGTAGTTTTAAATCTGCCCAGTGTGTGTGTGTTTTGGGATCGAGGTCGAAAGACCCGATCATGCCGTCACCTAAGCCAGAATCTCTCGGGAGCCTGGCTATATTGTGTGATTTGTTGCAGTAACCAGGAGAAAGATGAGAGGGATCCTCATCGCGTTCGTGACGATCGGGTGGAGCTGGGCCTATCGGGGCCGCACCAAGGACTCTACCATATACGGGTGCTATGGCAACAGAGGCCCCATCGCGACTGATGGAACCGGCCCACGGGACGCTGTAGAGACTGCTGCCTACTTCCATGAAGGAAGATGGCCAGGCTGGCTGGGGTCTAACTCTACTGAATACTCCTGCCAGACGGGGTTTGCGTACAGAGAAACGTCTCTGATGTGCCCTAGGTTGCGGATCATTGCACCCAGGATCAGCGCCACCATGGGAAGGAGGATTTGCCTGGAGTGCAGTGGACATGTTCCTTTGAACAGATGGTGGTGGCTGCACAAGTTGAGCAGCACCATGAAGAACTCCACTGTGGAATGGGAGAGATTGGGTAACAACACCCATCGGACGATTACGGGAACTCATGGGGGGTTGAGTGTCTGTTGGGACAAATGGTGGGAACCAGATGAGGGGATCTACATCTGTATGTGGGGTTCAGAACGTGCTTGCCCCACAGGCGTCTCCATCTTTTTCCAAAGACAGTGGCAGGATGCTGGACAAGGAATGAGGTGGGACGTCAGCACACGAGCGTGCGGAGTCCCATATTCTCAGATCCCAGTAAATGCCACTGAGCTCATCACCCGACCCCGCAAGCCCCTGCCCACAATTCCAGTAGCTAAAGCCCTCAAGGAAGGGTGCCCCACCACGACAAAGGGACCCGGGAATGGATTGGTATTGGTACCCATAGGTCAGGTACTGTACCAAGGGGTCCACTACGCGGTGGCTTCGGTGATTTTAAACCTCACCGAGGTACGGTTGCCAGAGTGGTGCCCCAGGGAAATGGAGCAATTATACCATGTCCTGTTAACAAACATGTTTAAACAGTTTTACGAATTCGACTTTGCCGATGTCAACAGAGCCGAATTGTACACCACACCACATGAGGTCTTGGACAGAGTAGGGAGACAAAGAAGGGGTGCAGTAAATGATATTTTCACAGCTTTTAATACAGGAACTTCCATCATCAACACACTGGATGATGTGGAGCTGCAAACCCAGATCAATGGTTTGAAAACACAGTTAAGAAAGATACTGACTGACGAGAATAAAGTAGTGGGTTCTGAGTTACATGAGGACCAGGCCATGACACTACACTTAAAAGAGATAATAGCTGAGCTGGAGAAACACACCAGAATGGTAAATGCTCTCATCAGGGAAGATCAGAATGCGTCCGATCAGACTGCGCAGAACGAAGCTTGTGTGCTATACGGGGCGTGGTTTCTGGGTGAGGGCCGCAGCAACCCGGAGGATTTAAAGCAAGGTTTAGTCCCCTCCTGGATCAGCAACAAGCACCTCGCAGCCCTCCGCCCTTTTGAGAATATATTGAGTCCATGCCAGCTCAGACTAGCTTCAGAGGCCTACCCAGTCCCAGTGGACTGTGGAAGGTCTAATCACACCATTATGGGTATAGTGGTAAGAATGCTGGTGATGGGAAAGACAGCTAAACCCGCCCCGGTATCCAGGGTGGAGAACATTGGAGTCATTCAGGGGGGTGCGCACATTCGCTACACAGGGGTCCCACCTTACGTCATTCGATGGGAGCATGCAATGATGGGTACCAACCTCTCGGGGTGCCGGAGCCGGGGAGCACACATCATCCTGTGTCCCCAGCACTTGAATGCCCATTCAAAACCACAGTGCGGGTTCAGAACTGCTGGCGTGAAGCCTATAAATTGCACCATGGAGGCAATGGCACAAGGCCATGTGCCCCCGCAGGTGGCATATATAGGAGGTGGGACATACTGTGTCACCACTGCAGCGCCCCACTACCAGCATGGACAGCACGATTGGTGTCCGGTTAGTGACAGCAGCTTCTGTTTCAAGCCCAGGGCAGAAGTTCAAGTGGCCCAAGAGCAAATTGTCCCCATTCCTGAACATTCCACTGTTCACATCACTGTGAAAGAGAATTTCACTGATTTGCAGCGATTCATTGCACATTTTGGATATATCATTCCCCCTCTCCCTGAACACCTCACCAAGATATTAAAAGCCGTTGTTGTTTCACAGAAACACTTCTACACACTGGAGCAGAAGACTTTAGAGATAGGGGCAGACATATTGGATATAGTGACCCCACCGTGGTGGGACCTGTTCACTAATATAGAAGTCCCTTCCTGGATTAGGATAGCCTCCCACATTCTTGTAGTGTGCCAAGTTGTCATTGTAATTTATTTACTGTTTGTACACTGTAAAAAGGTCAAACATTTGCAAAAGCATGAGAGTAGAGGGGAACGGAGGAAGCATTATGTGCGGGTAGAAGAAGAGGCACCCGTTTAGATTTTTGCTGCTTTGTACAAAGATAAAATTTTCCCTCCCTCCTCTGTATTATTTTTGATATGTTTTCATGTGCATTTTTGATTTTTCGTGTGTGTATTTTATTTTTCTTATTGCTTTTGAATTAGATGTGTTGTTATTAAAAGGGGTAATGTGTATGCACTAGGTGATGTAGGGGTATAAGGACCCCCTCCACGCCTGGAAGTAAGTTGTTAGATTTTTAACTCCAAGGTATTGCCATCTATAGATGCTTGATGTACACTAGATTTTTCTGAAATGGGAAATGCATGTGTCGTGGGGTCATAGATAGGTAAATACTGGGGATGGTTAGATTGTGGAAAGTCAGAAAATTTTGCTCACCCAGAATTATTATACTTCAAGCAAGTTACAGTATCATCAGGGGGGAGTGTAGCATTTGCAAAATTGGTATTTGTATTAATAAGGGTCAAATGGCAGAAGAGGCCATGATTTTAAAAACTGTTTTAAAAGCCCAGAAAAAGGGGCATACAAAATGGCCACCATACCATGTGACCGGCTTATTGGGACATTTTAAAATGGTTCCTGCGAATCCTCAGACAGCTTTGTGGATTCCACCCACAGTAAGTTCTGGAAGTCGTTTCTGAGAGAACGAAACCAGACCCACACATATACATATGGATTAGATGCAGATCCAGTCAAGATCGGCCTGGAGACAGAGGCCATCTAAATGTTGACCCAGACAAAAGGGGACAATTTCATATTCATGAGAACAGCACCAAGGACTAGATAACGAGATCACCAGGACATTAAAACAATGAAGGTCATTCCAGACCAGAGATGGGCCTTTACCGGCCATCTAAAACATTTTAAAATATAATAACTACCCCGCTGTGCTCCCAGCCCGCCAAAAGTTAAACAAAGACTAACCTGATTTTGGGCGGGAAATGGAGACTTCTGAAGAAAGGTATAACTGGAGAGGTTGGAGTGGTACGGACAGTCAGAGCACACTCAGGAGACACACTGAAGGACACACCGGAGTTGCAGTTGGGAAGACACGGCGGAGACACACACTCGGAGAGAGACACACAACCGAGTGGCAGTGGGTGAAGAGGAGTCGCTTCGGGAGAAGATCAGCAAACTCCTCTCCACCATCGGAGGAGGAAGAAGAATTGAGCCAACATCAAGAAGGCCGTTTCAAAGCCGGCGTCCCGCCCCGGGGAAAACATCGGGAGATCATTGACCATCCCCGGGCCGTTGCCGAAACGAGAGGCCATCGACCCAACTCGGGAGAAGAAACAAAAACAAACTGAAGAAGCGATGGGAGCCAGCCCAAGGCTCCTCTGAACAAGGTCGAGCCGACGACCCTCGACCCCGCCGACATACAGGCCCGCCGGTGTCCAGCCGCCCCAACCCCCACCTCAGGAGAGAGGTGTGTCGCAGCTCGCAGGGGTTCCACGATCCACGTGGAGACGGAACGCCTGAAAGGATCAAACGCAGACTCGTTCAAAACCTTGCACTTCCTAGTGGGATTGGTGAGCATGTTTCTGGCCCTTCACAATCAGATCTAGATAGGTTTAATAAGGGGGTGGATTTAAGGGTATAATTAACATGAGTTGTTGTCCCTCGATGTTCCGTGTGTTTCCTTATTTCATGATGATCTTTGTAGAGTATAAGATGCCTGTATTTGCCTCAGTTAGTATTGTGTCGTTATGATTTGTTTGTGTTTACCCCTCCCATGTACTCTCTTATCTGCTTGCATTTGATTTATTTTTCCAAATGCAATAAAATTTCATTCTGTTTCATCAAACTTGGTCTACAAGAGTTTTCTCGACATTGTATTTCCTGCCCCAAAGTCCAGAGTATAGAATCTAAGGGGCGAGTGGGTCGAACCACTCAAGGTTTTACTGTGCAAGAGAGAGGCCTCTAGACGGAGAAACCTCAGAGACATATCTCAAGAAAACCCCTTACAACATGAGCACCAAGGGTCCTCACAGGCACTGTTCACACACATGAGCACCAAGGGCCATCACAGTCACTGTTCACAAACCTGCGCACCAACTGCATTCACAGTCACTGTTCACATAACTGCGAACCAAGAGCCCTCACAGTCACTGTTCACAAACAGGAGCAACAAGGGCCCTCACAGTCACTGTTCACATACATCAGCACCAAGGGCCCTCACAGTCTCTTTTCACACACCTGAGCACCAAGGGCCGTCACAGTCACTGTTCACACACCTGAGCACCAAGGGCCCTCACAGTCACTGTTCACACACCTGAGCACCAAGGGCCCTCACCGTGATTGTTCACACACCTGAGCACCAAGGGCCGTCACAGTCACTGTTCACACACCTGAGCATGAAGGGCCCTCACAGTCACTGTTCACACACCTGAGCACGAAGGGCCCTCACAGTCACTGTTCACACACCTGAGCACGAAGGGCCCTCACAGTCACTGTTCACACACCTGAGCACCAAGGGCACTCACAGTCACTGTTCACACATCTGAGCACCAAGGGCCCTCACAGTAAATGTTCACACACCTGAGCACCAAGGGCACGCATAGTCACTATTCACACACTTGAGCACGAAGGGCACTCACAGTCACTGTTCACACATCTGAGCACCAAGGGCACTGATAGTCACTGTTCACCCATCTGAGCACCATGTGCCCTTCCAATAATTGTTCCCACATCTGAGCACCAAGCGTCCTCACAGTCACTGTTCACACAGCTGAGCACCAAGGGCCCTCAAAGTCACTGTTCACACACCTGAGCACCAAGGGCCCTCACAGTAAATGTTCACACACCTGAGCACCAAGGGCACTCATAGTCACTATTCACACGCTTGAGCACGAAGGGCACTCACAGTCACGGTTCACACATCTGAGCACCAAGGGCACTGATAGTCACTGTTCACCCATCTGAGCACCATGTGCCCTTCCAATAATTGTTCCCACATCTGAGCACCAAGCGTCCTCACAGTCACTGTTCACACAGCTGAGCACCAAGGTCCTCACAGTCACTGCTCAGACACCTGAGCACCAAGGGTCCTCACAGTCACTGCTCACACACCTCAGCATTAAGGTTCCTCACAGTCACTGTTCACACAACGGAGCACCATGGGCCCTCACAGTCACTGTTCACACACCTGAGCTCCAAGGGTCCTCACAGTCACTGTTCACACATCTGAGCACCAAGGGCCCTCACAGTGATTGTTCACATACCTGAGCACCAAGGACCCTCACATTCACTGTTCACATACCTGAGCACCAAGGGCCCTCACAGTCACTGTTCACATACCTGAGCACCAAGGACCCCCACAGTCACTGTTCACACACCTGAGCACCAAGGGCCCTCACAGTCACTGTTCACATACCTGAGCACCAAGGTCCCTCACAGTCACTGTTCACACAACTGCGCACCGAGGGCACACATAGTCACTGTTCACCCATCTGAGCACCATGTGCCCTTCCAATATTTGATCCCACATCTGAGCACCAAGCATCCTCACAGTCACTGTTCACACAACTGAGCACCAAGGGCCCTCACAGTCACTGTACACACACCTGAGCACCATGGGCCCTCACAGTCACTGTACACACACCTGAGATCCAAGGGTCCTCACAGTCACTGTTCACATACCTGAGCCCCAAGGGCCCTCACAGTCACTGTTCACGCAGCTGAGCACCAAGGCCCCTCACAATGACTTGTCACACACCTGAGCACCATGGGCCCTCACAGTCACTGTACACACACCTGAGATCCAAGGGTCCTCACAGTCACTGTTCACATACCTGAGATCCAAGGGTCCTCACAGTCACTGTTCACATACCTGAGATCCAAGGGCCCTCACAGTCACTGTTCACATACCTGAGATCCAAGGGTCCTCACAGTCACTGTTCACATACCTGAGCACCAAGGACCCTCACAGTCACTGTTCACACACCTGAGCTCCAAGGGTCCTCACAGTCACTGTTCACGTACCTGAGCACCAAGGGCCCTCACAGTCACTGTTCACATACCTGAGCACCAAGGTCCCTCACAGTCACTGTTCACATACCTGGGCACCAAGGGCCCTCACAGCCACTGTTCACACACCTGAGCACCAAGATTCCACACACTCATTGTTCAACACCTGAGAACCAAGGGCCCACACAGTCACTGTTCACATATCTGAGCACCAAGGCACACATAGTCACTGTTCACCCATCTGAGCACCATGTGCCCTTCCAATATTTGATCCCACATCTGAGCACCAAGCATCCTCACAGTCACTGTTCACACACCTGAGCACCAAGTGTCCTCACAGTCACTGTTCACATACCTGGGCACCAAGGGCCCTCACAGTCACTGTTCACATACCTGAGCACCAAGGACCCACACAGTCACCGTTCACATACCTGAGCACCAAGTGCCCTCACAGTCACTGTTCACGTACCTGAGAACCAAGGACCCTCACAGTCACTGTTCACATACCTGGGCACCAAGGGCCCTCACAGTCACTGTTCACACACCTGAGCACCGAGGGCCCTCACAATAATTGTTCCCACATCTGAGCACCAAGCGTCGTCACAGTCACTGTTCACACAGCTGAGCACCAAGGGCCCTCAAAGTCACTGCTCACACACCTCAGCACCAAGGGTCCTCACAGTCACTGTTCACACACCTGAGCACCAAGGGCACTCACAGTCATTATTCACACACCTGAGCATCAAGGGCCCTCACAGTCATTGTTCACTCACCTGAGCACCAAGGGCCCTCAAAGTCACTGTTCACACAACTGCGCACCGAGGGCACACATAGTCACTGATCACCCATCTGAGCATCATGTGCCCTTCCAATATTTGATCCCACATCTGAGCACCAAGCATCCTCACAGTCACTGTTCACACACCTCAGCACCAAGGGTCCTCATAGTCACTGTTCACACACCTGAGCACCAAGGGCCCTCACAGTCACTGCTCACACACATCAGCACCAAGGTCCTCAGAGTCACTGTTCACAAAACTGAGCACCAAGAGCCCACACAGTCACTGTTCACACACCTGAGCACCGAGGGCCCTCATAGTCACTGTTCACATACCTGAGCACCAAGATTCCACACAGTCACTATTCAACACCTGAGCATCAAGGGCCCTCACAGCCACTGTTCACACACCTGAGCACCAAGATTCCACACACTCATTGTTCAACACCTGAGAACCAAGGGCCCACACAGTCACTGTTCACATATCTGAGCACCAAGGCACACATAGTCACTGTTCACCCATCTGAGCACCATGTGCCCTTCCAATATTTGATCCCACATCTGAGCACCAAGCATCCTCACAGTCACTGTTCACACACCTGAGCACCAAGTGTCCTCACAGTCACTGTTCACATACCTGGGCACCAAGGGCCCTCACAGTCACTGTTCACATACCTGAGCACCAAGGACCCACACAGTCACCGTTCACATACCTGAGCACCAAGTGCCCTCACAGTCACTGTTCACGTACCTGAGAACCAAGGACCCTCACAGTCACTGTTCACATACCTGGGCACCAAGGGCCCTCACAGTCACTGTTCACACACCTGAGCACCGAGGGCCCTCACAATAATTGTTCCCACATCTGAGCACCAAGCGTCGTCACAGTCACTGTTCACACAGCTGAGCACCAAGGGCCCTCAAAGTCACTGCTCACACACCTCAGCACCAAGGGTCCTCACAGTCACTGTTCACACACCTGAGCACCAAGGGCACTCACAGTCATTATTCACACACCTGAGCATCAAGGGCCCTCACAGTCATTGTTCACTCACCTGAGCACCAAGGGCCCTCAAAGTCACTGTTCACACAACTGCGCACCGAGGGCACACATAGTCACTGATCACCCATCTGAGCATCATGTGCCCTTCCAATATTTGATCCCACATCTGAGCACCAAGCATCCTCACAGTCACTGTTCACACACCTCAGCACCAAGGGTCCTCATAGTCACTGTTCACACACCTGAGCACCAAGGGCCCTCACAGTCACTGCTCACACACATCAGCACCAAGGTCCTCAGAGTCACTGTTCACAAAACTGAGCACCAAGAGCCCACACAGTCACTGTTCACACACCTGAGCACCGAGGGCCCTCATAGTCACTGTTCACATACCTGAGCACCAAGATTCCACACAGTCACTATTCAACACCTGAGAACCAAGGGCCCACACAGTCACTGTTCAGATACCTGAGCACCAAGGCACACATAGTCGCTGTTCACCCATCTGAGCACCATGTGCCCTTCCAATATTTGAACCCACATCTGAGCACCAAGCATCCTCACAGTCACTGTTCACACACCTGAGCTCCAATGGTCCTCACAGTCACTGTTCACACATTTGAGCACCATGGGCCCTCAAAGTCACTGTTCGCACACCTGAGCACCGAGGGCCCTCACAGTCACTATTCACACACCTGAGCATCAAGGGCCCTCACAGTCATTGTTCACTCACCTGAGCACCAAGGGCCCACAAAGTCACTGTTCACACAACTGAGCACCAAGGGCACACATAATCACTGTTCACCCATCTGAGCACCATGTGCCCTTCCAATATTTGATCCCACATCTGAGCACCAAGCATCCTCACAGTCACTGTTCACACAACTGAGCACCAAGGGCCCTCACAGTCACTGTTCACATACCTGGGCACCAAGGGCCCTCACAGTCACTGTTCACATACCTGAGAACCAAGGGCCCACACAGTCACTGTTCACATATCTGAGCACCAAGGCACACATAGTCACTGTTCACCCATCTGAGCACCATGTGCCCTTCCAATATTTGATCCCACATCTGAGCACCAAGCATCCTCACAGTCACTGTTCACACACCTGAGCACCAAGTGTCCTCACAGTCACTGTTCACATACCTGGGCACCAAGGGCCCTCACAGTCACTGTTCACATACCTGAGCACCAAGGACCCTCACAGTCACCGTTCACATACCTGAGCACCAAGTGCCCTCACAGTCACTGTTCACGTACCTGAGAACCAAGGACCCTCACAGTCACTGTTCACATACCTGGGCACCAAGGGCCCTCACAGTCACTGTTCACACACCTGAGCACCGAGGGCCCTCACAATAATTGTTCCCACATCTGAGCACCAAGCGTCGTCACAGTCACTGTTCACACAGCTGAGCACCAAGGGCCCTCAAAGTCACTGCTCACACACCTCAGCACCAAGGGTCCTCACAGTCACTGTTCACACACCTGAGCACCAAGGGCACTCACAGTCATTATTCACACACCTGAGCATCAAGGGCCCTCACAGTCATTGTTCACTCACCTGAGCACCAAGGGCCCTCAAAGTCACTGTTCACACAACTGCGCACCGAGGGCACACATAGTCACTGATCACCCATCTGAGCATCATGTGCCCTTCCAATATTTGATCCCACATCTGAGCACCAAGCATCCTCACAGTCACTGTTCACACACCTCAGCACCAAGGGTCCTCATAGTCACTGTTCACACACCTGAGCACCAAGGGCCCTCACAGTCACTGCTCACACACATCAGCACCAAGGTCCTCAGAGTCACTGTTCACAAAACTGAGCACCAAGAGCCCACACAGTCACTGTTCACACACCTGAGCACCGAGGGCCCTCATAGTCACTGTTCACATACCTGAGCACCAAGATTCCACACAGTCACTATTCAACACCTGAGAACCAAGGGCCCACACAGTCACTGTTCAGATACCTGAGCACCAAGGCACACATAGTCGCTGTTCACCCATCTGAGCACCATGTGCCCTTCCAATATTTGAACCCACATCTGAGCACCAAGCATCCTCACAGTCACTGTTCACACACCTGAGCTCCAATGGTCCTCACAGTCACTGTTCACACATTTGAGCACCATGGGCCCTCAAAGTCACTGTTCGCACACCTGAGCACCGAGGGCCCTCACAGTCACTATTCACACACCTGAGCATCAAGCGCCCTCACAGTCATTGTTCACTCACCTGAGCACCAAGGGCCCACAAAGTCACTGTTCACACAACTGAGCACCAAGGGCACACATAATCACTGTTCACCCATCTGAGCACCATGTGCCCTTCCAATATTTGATCCCACATCTGAGCACCAAGCATCCTCACAGTCACTGTTCACACAACTGAGCACCAAGGGCCCTCACAGTCACTGTTCACATACCTGGGCACCAAGGGCCCTCACAGTCACTGTTCACATACCTGAGCACCAAGGACCCTCACAGTCACTGTTCACACACCTGAGCATCAAGGGCCCTCACAGTCACTGTTCACACACCTGAGCACCAAGATTCCACACAGTCATTGTTCAACACCTGAGAACCAAGGGCCCACACAGTCACTGTTCACATATCTGAGCACCAAGGCACACAGAGTCACTGTTCACCCATCTGAGCACCATGTGCCCTTCCAATATTTGATCCCACATCTGAGCACCAAGCATCCTCACAGGCACTGTTCACACACCTGAGCACCAAGGGCCCTCACAGTCACTGTTCACACACCTGAGCACCAAGGGCACTCATAGTCACTATTCACACACTTGAGCACGAAGTGCACTCACAGTCACTGTTCACACATCTGAGCACCAAGGGCAGTGATAGTCAATGTTCACCCATCTGAGCACCATGTGCCCTTCCAATATATGTTCCCACATCTGAGCACCAAGCGTCCTCACAGTCACAGTTCACACACCTGAGCAGCAAGGGTCCTCACAGTCACTGCTCAGACACCTGAGCACCAAGGGTCCTCACAGTCACTGCTCACACACCTCAGCATCAAGGTTCCTCACAGTCACTATTCACACAACGGAGCACCAAGGGCCCTCACAGTCACTGTTCACACACCTGAGCTCCAAGGGTCCTCACAGTCACTGTTCACACACCTGAGCACCAAGGGCCCTCACAGTCACTGTTCACACACCTAAGCACCAAGGGCCCTCACAGTGATTGTCACACATCTGAGCACCAAGGGCCCTCACAGTCACTGTTCACAAGCCGAAGCACCAAGGGCCCTCACAGTGATTGTCACACATCTGAGCACCAAGGGCCCTCACAGTCACTGTTCACATACCTGAGCACCAAGGACCCCCACAGTCACTGTTCACACACCTGAGCACCAAGGGCCCTCACAGTCACTGTTCACATACCTGAGCACCAAGGACCCTCACATTCACTGTTCACATACCTGAGCACCAAGGACACTCACATTCACTGTTCACATACCTGAGCACCAAGGACCCCCACAGTCACTGTTCACACACCTGAGCACCAAGGGCCCTCACAGTCACTGTTCACATACCTGGGCACCAAGGGCCCTCACAGTCACTGTTCACATACCTGAGCACCAAGGACCCTCACAGTCACTGTTCACACACCTGAGCATCAAGGGCCCTCACAGTCACTGTTCACATACCTCAGCACCAAGGACCCCCACAGTCACTGTTCACACACCTGAGCACCAAGGGCCCTCACAGTCACTGTTCACATACCTCAGCACCAAGGACCCCCACAGTCACTGTTCACATACCTGAGCACCAAGGACCCCCACAGTCACTGTTCACACACCTGAGCACCAAGGGCCCTCACAGTCACTGTTCACATACCTCAGCACCAAGGACCCCCACAGTCACTGTTCACATACCTGAGCACCAAGGACCCCCACAGTCACTGTTCACACACCTGAGCACCAAGGGCCCTCACAGTCACTGTTCACATACCTGAGCACCAAGGACCCTCACAGTCACTGTTCACACACCTGAGCATCAAGGGCCCTCACAGCCACTGTTCACACACCTGAGCACCAAGATTCCACACAGTCATTGTTCAACACCTGAGATCCAAGGGTCCTCACAGTCACTGTTCACATACCTGAGCACCAAGGACCCTCACAGTCACTGTTCACACACCTGAGCTCCAAGGGTCCTCACAGTCACTGTTCACACACCTGAGCTCCAAGGGTCCTCACAGTCAGTGTTCACACATTTGAGCACCAAGGGCCCTCACAGTCACTGTTAACACACCTGAGCACCAAGGGCCCTCACAGTCACTGTTCACACACCTGAGCACCAAGGGCACTCATAGTCACTATTCACACACTTGAGCACGAAGGGCACTCACAGTCACTGTTCACACATCTGAGCACCAAGGGCAGTGATAGTCACTGTTCACCCATCTGAGCACCATGTGCCCTTCCAATAATTGTTCCCACATCTGAGCACCAAGCGTCCTCACAGTCACAGTTCACACAGATGAGCGCCAAGGGTCCTCACAGTCACTGCTCAGACACCTGAGCACCAAGGGTCCTCACAGTCACTGTTCACACAATGGAGCACCATGGGCCCTCACAGTCACTCTTCACACACCTGAGCTCCAAGGGTCCTCACAGTCACTGTTCACACACCTGAGCACCAAGGGCCCTCACAGTCACTGTTCACACACCTAAGCACCAAGGGCCCTCACAGTGATTGTCACACATCTGAGCACCAAGGGCTCTCACAGTCACTGTTCACATACCTGAGCACCAAGGACCCCCACAGTCACGGTTCACACACCTGAGCACCAAGGGCCCTCAGAGTCACTGTTCACATACCTGAGCACCAAGGACCCTCACATTCACTGTTCACATACCTGAGCACCAAGGGCCCTCACATTCACTGTTCACATATCTGAGCACCAAGGGCCCTCACAGTCACTGTTCACACCCCTGAGCACCAAGGGCCCTCACAGTCACTGTTCACATACCTGAGCACCAAGGACCCTCAGAATCACTGTTCACATACCTGGGCACCAAGGGCCCTCACAGTCACTGTTCACATACCTGAGCACCAAGGACCCTCACAGTCACTGTTCACATACCTGAGATCCAAGGGCCCTCACAGTCACTTTTCACGTACCTGAGCACCAAGGGCCCTCACAGTCACTGTTCACATACCTGGGCACCAAGGGCCCTCACAGTCACAGTTCACACACCTGAGCCCCAAGGTCCCTCACTGTCACAGTTCACATACCTGAGCACCAAGGACCCTCACATTCACTGTTCACAAACCTGAGCACCAAGGGCCCTCACAGCGATTGTCACACATCTGAGCACCAAGGGCTCTCACAGTCACTGTTCACATACCTGAGCACCAAGGACCCCCACAGTCACTGTTCACATACCTGAGCACCAAGGGTCCTCACAGTCACTGTTCACATACCTGAGCACCAAGGGCCCTCACAGTCACTGTTCACATACCTGAGCACCAAGGGTCCTCACAGTCACTGTTCACATACCTGGGCACCAATGACCCCCACAGTCACTGTTCACATACCTGAGCACCAAGGGTCCTCACAGTCACTGTTCACACACCTGAGCACCAAGGGCCCTCACAGTCACTGTTCACATACCTGAGCACCAAGGGCCCTCACAGTCACTGTTCACATACCTGAGCACCAAGGACCCCCACAGTCACTGTTCACACACCTGAGCACCAAGGGCCCTCACAGTCACTGTTCACATACCAGAGCACCAAGGACCCTCAGAATCACTGTTCACATACCTGGGCACCAAGGGCCCTCACAGTCACTGTTCACATACCTGAGCACCAAGGGCCGTCACAGTCACTGTTCACGTACCTGAGCACCAAGGACCCTCACAGTCACTGTTCACATACCTGGGCACCAAGGGCCCTCACAGTCACAGTTCACACACCTGAGCCCCAAGGTCCCTCACTGTCACAGTTCACATACCTGAGCACCAAGGGCCCTCACATTCACTGTTCACACACCTGAGCCGCAAGGTCCCTCACAGTCACAGTTCACACACCTGAGCCCCAAGGGCCCTCACAGTCACTGTTCACGTAGTTGAGCACCAAGGCCCCTCACAGTTACTTGTCACACATCTGAGCACCAAGGACCCTCACAGTCACTGTTCACACACCAGAGCACCAAGGGTACTCACAGTCACTGTTCACACACCTGAGCACCGAGGGCCCTCACTTTCAGTGTTCACACACCTGAGCAGCAATGGTCCTCACATTCACTGTTCACATACCTGAGCACCAAGGACCCTCACAGTCACTGTTCGCACACCTGAGCACCAAGATTCCACGCAGTCACTGTTCAACACCTGAGAACCAAGGGCCCACACAGTCACTGTTCACATATCTGAGCACCAAGGCACAGATAGTCACTGTTCACCCATCTGAGCACCATGTGCCTTTCCAATATTTGATCCCACATCTGAGCACCAAGGGACCTCACAGTCACTGTTCACACACCTGAGCACCAAGGGCACTCATAGTCACTATTCACACACTTGAGCACGAAGGGCACTCACAGTCACTGTTCACACATCTGAGCACCAAGGGCAGTGATAGTCAATGTTCACCCATCTGAGCACCATGTGCCCTTCCAATATATGTTCCCACATCTGAGCACCAAGCGTCCTCACAGTCACAGTTCACACACCTGAGCAGCAAGGGTCCTCACAGTCACTGCTCAGACACCTGAGCACCAAGGGTCCTCACAGTCACTGCTCACACACCTCAGCATCAAGGTTCCTCACAGTCACTATTCACACAACGGAGCACCAAGGGCCCTCACAGTCACTGTTCACACACCTGAGCTCCAAGGGTCCTCACAGTCACTGTTCACACACCTGAGCACCAAGGGCCCTCACAGTCACTGTTCACACACCTAAGCACCAAGGGCCCTCACAGTGATTGTCACACATCTGAGCACCAAGGGCCCTCACAGTCACTGTTCACAAGCCGAAGCACCAAGGGCCCTCACAGTGATTGTCACACATCTGAGCACCAAGGGCCCTCACAGTCACTGTTCACATACCTGAGCACCAAGGACCCCCACAGTCACTGTTCACACACCTGAGCACCAAGGGCCCTCACAGTCACTGTTCACATACCTGAGCACCAAGGACCCTCACATTCACTGTTCACATACCTGAGCACCAAGGACCCTCACATTCACTGTTCACATACCTGAGCACCAAGGACCCCCACAGTCACTGTTCACACACCTGAGCACCAAGGGCCCTCACAGTCACTGTTCACATACCTGGGCACCAAGGGCCCTCACAGTCACTGTTCACATACCTGAGCACCAAGGACCCTCACAGTCACTGTTCACACACCTGAGCATCAAGGGCCCTCACAGTCACTGTTCACATACCTCAGCACCAAGGACCCCCACAGTCACTGTTCACACACCTGAGCACCAAGGGCCCTCACAGTCACTGTTCACATACCTCAGCACCAAGGACCCCCATAGTCACTGTTCACATACCTGAGCACCAAGGACCCCCACAGTCACTGTTCACACACCTGAGCACCAAGGGCCCTCACAGTCACTGTTCACATACCTCAGCACCAAGGACCCCCACAGTCACTGTTCACATACCTGAGCACCAAGGACCCCCACAGTCACTGTTCACACACCTGAGCACCAAGGGCCCTCACAGTCACTGTTCACATACCTGAGCACCAAGGACCCTCACAGCCACTGTTCACGCACCCGAGCACCAAGATTCCACACAGTCATTGTTCAACACCTGAGATCCAAGGGTCCTCACAGTCACTGTTCACATACCTGAGCACCAAGGACCCTCACAGTCACTGTTCACACACCTGAGCTCCAAGGGTCCTCACAGTCACTGTTCACACACCTGAGCATCAAGGGCCCTCACAGCCACTGTTCACACACCTGAGCACCAAGATTCCACACAGTCATTGTTCAACACCTGAGAACCAAGGGCCCACACAGTCACTGTTCACATATCTGAGCACCAAGGCACACATAGTCACTGTTCACCCATCTGAGCACCATGTGACCTTCCAATATTTGATCCCACATCTGAGCACCAAGCATCCTCACAGTCACTGTTCACACACCTGAGCACCAAGTGTCCTCACATTCACTGTTCACACACCTGAGCTCCAAGGGTCCTCGCAGTCAGTGTTCACACATTTGAGCACCAAGGGCCCTCACAGTCACTGTTCACACACCTGAGCACCAAGGGCCCTCACAGTCACTGTTCACACACCTGAGCACCAAGGGCACTCATAGTCACTATTCACACACTTGAGCACGAAGGGCACTCACAGTCACTGTTCACACATCTGAGCACCAAGGGCAGTGATAGTCACTGTTCACCCATCTGAGCACCATGTGCCCTTCCAATAATTGTTCCCACATCTGAGCACCAAGCGTCCTCACAGTCACAGTTCACACAGATGAGCGCCAAGGGTCCTCACAGTCACTGCTCAGACACCTGAGCACCAAGGGTCCACACAGTCACTGTTCACACAATGGAGCACCATGGGCCCTCACAGTCACTGTTCACACACCTGAGCTCCAAGGGTCCTCACAGTCACTGTTCACACACCTGAGCACCAAGGGCCCTCACAGTCACTGTTCACACACCTAAGCACCAAGGGCCCTCACAGTGATTGTCACACATCTGAGCACCAAGGGCTCTCACAGTCACTGTTCACATACCTGAGCACCAAGGACCCCCACAGTCACTGTTCACATACCTGAGCACCAAGGGTCCTCACAGTCACTGTTCACACACCTGAGCACCAAGGGCCCTCACAGTCACTGTTCACACACCTAAGCATCAAGGGCCCTCACATTCACTGTTCACATACCTGAGCACCAAGGGCCCTCACAGTCACTGTTCACACACCTGAGCACCAAGGACCCCCACAGTCACGGTTCACACACCTGAGCACCAAGGGCCCTCAGAGTCACTATTCACATACCTGAGCACCAAGGACCCTCACATTCACTGTTCACATACCTGAGCACCAAGGGCCCTCACAGTCACTGTTCACATACCTGAGCACCAAGGACCCCCACAGTCACGGTTCACACACCTGAGCACCAAGGGCCCTCAGAGTCACTGTTCACATACCTGAGCACCAAGGACCCTCACATTCACTGTTCACATACCTGAGCACCAAGGGCCCTCACATTCACTGTTCACATATCTGAGCACCAAGGGCCCTCACAGTCACTGTTCACACCCCTGAGCACCAAGGGCCCTCACAGTCACTGTTCACATACCTGAGCACCAAGGACCCTCAGAATCACTGTTCACATACCTGGGCACCAAGGGCCCTCACAGTCACTGTTCACATACCTGAGCACCAAGGACCCTCACAGTCACTGTTCACATACCTGAGATCCAAGGGCCCTCACAGTCACTTTTCACGTACCTGAGCACCAAGGGCCCTCACAGTCACTGTTCACATACCTGGGCACCAAGGGCCCTCACAGTCACAGTTCACACACCTGAGCCCCAAGGTCCTTCACTGTCACAGTTCACATACCTGAGCACCAAGGACCCTCACATTCACTGTTCACAAACCTGAGCACCAAGGGCCCTCACAGTGATTGTCACACATCTGAGCACCAAGGGCTCTCACAGTCACTGTTCACATACCTGAGCACCAAGGACCCCCACAGTCACTGTTCACATACCTGAGCACCAAGGGTCCTCACAGTCACTGTTCACATACCTGAGCACCAAGGGCCCTCACAGTCACTGTTCACATACCTGAGCACCAAGGGTCCTCACAGTCACTGTTCACATACCTGGGCACCAATGACCCCCACAGTCACTGTTCACATACCTGAGCACCAAGGGTCCTCACAGTCACTGTTCACACACCTGAGCACCAAGGGCCCTCACAGTCACTGTTCACATACCTGAGCACCAAGGGCCCTCACAGTCACTGTTCACATACCTGAGCACCAAGGACCCCCACAGTCACTGTTCACACACCTGAGCACCAAGGGCCCTCACAGTCACTGTTCACATACCAGAGCACCAAGGACCCTCAGAATCACTGTTCACATACCTGGGCACCAAGGGCCCTCACAGTCACTGTTCACATACCTGAGCACCAAGGGTCGTCACAGTCACTGTTCACGTACCTGAGCACCAAGGACCCTCACAGTCACTGTTCACATACCTGGGCACCAAGGGCCCTCACAGTCACAGTTCACACACCTGAGCCCCAAGGTCCCTCACTGTCACAGTTCACATACCTGAGCACCAAGGGCCCTCACATTCACTGTTCACACACCTGAGCCGCAAGGTCCCTCACAGTCACAGTTCACACACCTGAGCCCCAAGGGCCCTCACAGTCACTGTTCACGTAGCTGAGCACCAAGGCCCCTCACAGTTACTTGTCACACATCTGAGCACCAAGGACCCTCACAGTCACTGTTCACACACCAGAGCACCAAGGGTACTCACAGTCACTGTTCACACACCTGAGCACCGAGGGCCCTCACTTTCAGTGTTCACACACCTGAGCAGCAATGGTCCTCACATTCACTGTTCACATACCTGAGCACCAAGGACCCTCACAGTCACTGTTCGCACACCTGAGCACCAAGATTCCACGCAGTCACTGTTCAACACCTGAGAACCAAGGGCCCACACAGTCACTGTTCACATATCTGAGCACCAAGGCACACATAGTCACTGTTCACCCATCTGAGCACCATGTGCCTTTCCAATATTTGATCCCACATCTGAGCACCAAGGGACCTCACAGTCACTGTTCACACACCTGAGCACCAAGGGCACTCATAGTCACTATTCACACACTTGAGCACGAAGGGCACTCACAGTCACTGTTCACACATCTGAGCACCAAGGGCAGTGATAGTCAATGTTCACCCATCTGAGCACCATGTGCCCTTCCAATATATGTTCCCACATCTGAGCACCAAGCGTCCTCACAGTCACAGTTCACACACCTGAGCACCAAGGGTCCTCACAGTCACTGCTCAGACACCTGAGCACCAAGGGTCCTCACAGTCACTGCTCACACACCTCAGCATCAAGGTTCCTCACAGTCACTATTCACACAACGGAGCACCTTGGGCCCTCACAGTCACTGTTCACACACCTGAGATCCAAGGGTCCTTACAGTCACTGTTCACACACCTACGCACCAAGGGCCCTCACAGTGATTGTCACACATCTGAGCACCAAGGGCCCTCACAGTCACTGTTCACACACCTAAGCACCAAGGGCCCTCACAGTGATTGTCACACATCTGAGCACCAAGGGCCCTCACAGTCACTGTTCACATACCTGAGCACCAAGGACCCCCACAGTCACTGTTCACATACCTGAGCACCAAGGGCCCTCACAGTCACTGTTCACATTCCTGAGCACCAAGGACCCCCACAGTCACTGTTCACACACCTGAGCACCAAGGGCCCTCACAGTCACTGTTCACATACCTGAGCACCAAGGACCCTCACATTCACTGTTCACATACCTGAGCATCAAGGACCCTCACATTCACTGTTCACATACCTGAGCACCAAGGGCCCTCACAGTCACTGTTCACATACCTGAGCACCAAGGACCCCCACAGTCACTGTTCACACACCTGAGCACCAAGGACCCCCACAGTCACTGTTCACATACCTGAGCACCAAGGGCCCTCACAGTCACTGTTCACATACCTGAGCACCAAGGACCCTCACAGTCACTGTTCACACACCTGAGCATCAAGGGCCCTCACAGTCACTGTTCACACCCCTGAGCACCAAGATTCCACACAGTCACTGTTCAACACCTGAGAACCAAGGGCCCACACAGTCACTGTTCACATATCTGAGCACCAAGGCACACATAGTCACTGTTCACCCATCTGAGCACCATGTGCCCTTCCAATATTTGATCCCACATCTGAGCACCAAGCATCCTCACAGTCACTGTTCACATACCTGAGCACCAAGGGCCCTCACAGTCACTGTTCACACAGCTGAGCACCAAGGGCCCTCACAGTCACTGTTCACACACCTGAGCACCAAAATTCCACACAGTCACTGTTCAACACCTGAGAACCAAGGGCCCACACAGTCACTGTTCACATATCTGAGCACCAAGGCACACATAGTCACTGTTCACCCATCTGAGCACCATGTGCCCTTCCAATATTTGATCCCACATCTGAGCACCAAGCATCCTCACAGTCACTGTTCACATACCTGTGAACCAAGGGCCCTCACAGTCACTGTTCACCCATCTGAGTACCATGTGCCCTTCCAATATTTGATCCCACATCTGAGCACCAAGCATCCTCACAGTCACTTTTCACACACCTGAGCACCAAAGGCCCTCACAGTCACTGTTCACACACCTGAGCACGAAGAGCCCCCATAGTCAATGTTCACACACGAGCACCAAGGTTCCTCACAGGCACTGTTCACACATCTGAGGACCAAGGGCACTGATAGTCACAGTTCACCCACCTGAGCACCATGTGCCCTTCCAATAATTGTTCCCACATCTGAGCACCAAGCGTCCTCGCAGTCACTGTTCACACAGCTGAGCACCAAGGGTCCTCACAGTCACTGCTCAGACACCTGAGCACCAAGGGTCCTCACAGTCACTGCTCACACACCTCAGCATCAAGGTTCCTCACAGTCACTGTTCACACAACGGAGCACCATGGGCCCTCACAGTCACTGTTCAAACACCTGAGCACCAAGGGCCCTCACAGTCACTGCTCACACACCTGAGCACCAAGGGCCCTCACAGTCACTGTTCACACACCTGAGCACCAAGGGCCCTCACAGTCACTGTTCACATACCTGGGCACCAAGGGCCCTCACAGTCACTGCTCACATACCTGAGCACCAAGGACCCTCACTTTCAGTGTTCACATACCTGAGCACCAAGGACCCTCACAGTCACTGTTCACGTACCTGAGCACCAAGGACCCTAACAGTCACTGTTCACATACCTGGGCACCAAGGGCCCTCACAGTCACTGTTCACAAAACTGAGCAACGAGGGCCCTCACTTTCAGTGTTCACACACCTGAGCACCAAGGATCCTCACAGTCACTGTTCACATACCTGAGCACCGAGGGCACTCACAGTCACTATTCACACACCTGAGCATCAAGGGCCCTCACAGTCATTGTTCACTCACCTGAGCACCATGGGCCCTCATATTCACTGTTCACATACCTGAGCACCAAGGGCCCTCACAGTCACTGTTCACATACCTGAGCACCAAGGGCCCTCACAGTCACTGTTCACGCAGCTGAGCACCAAGGACCCTCACAGTCACTGTTCACAAACCTGAGCACCAAGGTCCCTCACATTCACTGTTCACATACCTGAGCACCAAGGGCCCTCACAGTCACTGTTCACATACCTGAGCACCAAGGACCCACACAGTCACTGTTCACACATCTGAGCACCATCTGCCCTTCCAATATTTGATCCCACATCTGAGCATCAAGCATCCTCACAGTCACTGTTCACACAACTGAGCACCAAGGGCCCTCACAGTCACTGTTCACATACCTGGGCACCAAGGGCCCTCACAGTCACCGTTCACATACCTGAGCACCAAGGGCCCTCACAGTCACTGTTCACACACCTGAGCATCAAGGGCCCTCACAGTCACTGTTCACACACCTGAGCACCAAGATTCCACACAGTCACTGTTCAACACCTGAGAACCAAGGGCCCACACAGTCACTGTTCACATACCTGAGCACCAAGGCACACATAGTCACTGTTCAGCCATCTGAGCACCATGTGCCCTTCCAATATTTGATCCCACATCTGAGCACCAAGCATCCTCACAGTCACTGTTCACACAGCTGAGCACCAAGGGCCCTCACAGTTACTGTTCACACACCTGAGCACCAAGTGTCCTCACAGTCACTGGTCACACACCTGAGCTCCAAGGGTCCTCACAGTCAGTGTTCACACATTTGAGCACCAAGGGCCCTCACAGTCACTTTTCACACACCTGAGCACCAAAGGCCCTCACAGTCACTGTTCACACACCTGAGCACGAAGAGCCCCATAGTCAATGTTCACACACGAGCACCAAGTTTCCTCACAGGCACTGTTCACACACCTGAGCACCAAGGGCCCTCACAGTCACTGTTCACATACCTGAGCACCAACGACCCCCACAGTCACTGTTCACACATCTGAGCACCATGTGCCCTTCCAATAATTGTTCCCACATCTGAGCACCAAGCGTCCTCACAGTCACAGTTCACACACCTGAGCACCAAGGGTCCTCACAGTCACTGCTCCGACACCTGAGCACCAAGGGCCCTCACAGTCACTGTTCACACACCTGAGCTCCAAGGGTCCTCCCAGTCACTGTTCACACACCTGAGCACCAAGTGCCCTCACAGTCACTGTTCACACACCTGAGCACCAAGGGACTTACAGTCACTGTTCACACAACGGAGCACCATGGGCCCTCACAGTCACTGTTCGCACACCTGAGCACCAAGGGCCCTCACAGTCACTGTTCACATACCTGAGCACCAAGGGCCCTCACAGTCACTGTTCACATACCTGAGCACCAACGACCCCCACAGTCACTGTTCACACACCTGAGCACCAAGGGCCCTCACAGTCACTGTTCACATACCTGAGCACCAAGGGCCCTCACAGTCACTGTTCACACACCTGAGCACCAAGGACCCCCACAGTCACTGTTCACACACCTGAGCACCAAGGGCCCTCACAGTCACTGTTCACATATCTGGGCACCAAGGGCCATCACAGTCACTGTTCACATACCTGAGCACCAAGGGCCCTCACAGTCACTGTTCACACACCTGAGCATCAAGGGCCCTCACAGTCACTGTTCACACACCTGAGCATCAAGGGCCCTCACAGTCACTGTTCACACACCTGAGCTCCAATGGCCCTCACAGTCACTGTTCACACACCTGAGCACCAAGGGCCCTCACAGTCACTTTTCACACACCTGAGCACCAAAGGCCCTCACAGTCACTGTTCACACACCTGAGCACGAAGAGCCCCCATAGTCAATGTTCAGACACGAGCACCACGGTTCCTCACAGGCTCTGTTCGCACACCTGAGCACCAAGGGCCCTCACAGTCACTGTTCACACATCTGAGCACCATCTGCCCTTCCAATATTTGATCCCACATCTGAGCACCAAGCATCCTCACAGTCACTGTTCACACAACTGAGCACCAAGGGCCCTCACAGTCACTGTTCACATACCTGGGCACCAAGGGCCCTCACAGTCACCGTTCACATACCTGAGCACCAAGGTCCCTCACAGTCACTGTTCACACACCTGAGCATCAAGGGCCCTCACAGTCACTGTTCACACACCTGAGCACCAAGATTCCACACAGTCACTGTTCAACACCTGAGAACCAAGGGCCCACACAGTCACTGTTCACATACCTGAGCACCAAGGCACACATAGTCACTGTTCAGCCATCTGAGCACCATGTGCCCTTCCAATATTTGATCCCACATCTGAGCACCAAGCATCCTCACAGTCACTGTTCACACAGCTGAGCACCAAGGGCCCTCACAGTTACTGTTCACACACCTGAGCACCAAGTGTCCTCACAGTCACTGGTCACACACCTGAGCTCCAAGGGTCCTCACAGTCAGTGTTCACACATTTGAGCACCAAGGGCCCTCACAGTCACTTTTCACACACCTGAGCACCAAAGGCCCTCACAGTCACTGTTCACACACCTGAGCACGAAGAGCCCCATATTCAATGTTCACACACGAGCACCAAGTTTCCTCACAGGCACTGTTCACACACCTGAGCACCAAGGGCCCTCACAGTCACTGTTCACATACCTGAGCACCAACGACCCCCACAGTCACTGTTCACACATCTGAGCACCATGTGCCCTTCCAATAATTGTTCCCACATCTGAGCACCAAGCGTCCTCACAGTCACAGTTCACACACCTGAGCACCAAGGGTCCTCACAGTCACTGCTCCGACACCTGAGCACCAAGGGCCCTCACAGTCACTGTTCACACACCTGAGCTCCAAGGGTCCTCCCAGTCACTGTTCACACACCTGAGCACCAAGTGCCCTCACAGTCACTGTTCACACACCTGAGCACCAAGGGACTTACAGTCACTGTTCACACAACGGAGCACCATGGGCCCTCACAGTCACTGTTCGCACACCTGAGCACCAAGGGCCCTCACAGTCACTGTTCACATACCTGAGCACCAAGGGCCCTCACAGTCACTGTGCACATACCTGAGCACCAACGACCCCCACAGTCACTGTTCACACACCTGAGCACCAAGGGCCCTCACAGTCACTGTTCACATACCTGAGCACCAAGGGCCCTCACAGTCACTGTTCACACACCTGAGCACCAAGGACCCCCACAGTCACTGTTCACACACCTGAGCACCAAGGGCCCTCACAGTCACTGTTCACATATCTGGGCACCAAGGGCCATCACAGTCACTGTTCACATACCTGAGCACCAAGGGCCCTCACAGTCACTGTTCACACACCTGAGCATCAAGGGCCCTCACAGTCACTGTTCACACACCTGAGCATCAAGGGCCCTCACAGTCACTGTTCACACACCTGAGCACCAAGGGCCCTCACAGTCACTTTTCACACACCTGAGCACCAAAGGCCCTCACAGTCACTGTTCACACACCTGAGCACGAAAAGCCCCCATAGTCAATGTTCAGACACGAGCACCACGGTTCCTCACAGGCTCTGTTCGCACACCTGAGCACCAAGGGCCCTCACAGTCACTGTTCACACACCTGAGCACCAAGGGCACTCATAGTCACTATTCACACACTTGAGCACGAAGGGCACTCACAGTCACTGTTCACACATCTGAGCACCAAGGGCAGTGATAGTCACTGTTCAGCCATCTGAGCACCATGTGCCCTTCCAATAATTGTTCCCACATCTGAGCACCAAGGGCCCTCACAGTCACAGTTCACACACCTGAGCACCAAGGGTCCTCACAGTCACTGCTCAGACACCTGAGCACCAAGGGTCCTCACATTCACTGCTCACACACCTCATCATCAAGGTTCCTCACAGTCACTATTCACACAACAGAGCACCATGGGCCCTCACAGTCACTGTTCACACACCTGAGCTCCAAGGGTCCTCACAGTCACTGTTCACACACCTGAGCACCAAGGGCCCTCACAGTCACTGTTCACACACCTGAGCTCCAAGGGCCCTCACAGTCACTGTTCACACACCTGAGCACCAAGGGCCCTCACAGTCACTGTTCACATATCTGGGCAGCAAGGGCCATCACAGTCACTGTTCACATACCTGAGCACCAAGGGCCCTCACAGTCACTGTTCACACACCTGAGCACCAAGGGCCCTCACAGTCACTGTTCACACACCTGAGCATCAAGGGCCCTCACAGTCACTGTTCACACACCTGAGAATCAAGGGCCCACACAGTCACTGTTCACATATCTGAGCACCAAGGCACACATAGTCACTGTTCACCCATGTGAGCACCATGTGCCCTTCCAATATTTGATCCCACATCCGAGCACCAAGCATCCTCACAGTCACTGTTCACACACCTGAGCTCCAATGGTCCTCACAGTCACTGTTCACACACCTGAGCTCCAATGGCCCTCACAGTCACTGTTCACACACCTGAGCACCAAGGGCCCTCACAGTCACTTTTCACACACCTGAGCACCAAAGGCCCTCACAGTCACTGTTCACACACCTGAGCACCAAGGGCCCTCACAGTCACTTTTCACACACCTGAGCACGAAGAGCCCCCATAGTCAATGTTCAGACACGAGCACCACGGTTCCTCACAGGCTCTGTTCGCACACCTGAGCACCAAGGGCCCTCACAGTCACTGTTCACACACCTGAGCACCAAGGGCACTCATAGTCACTATTCACACACTTGAGCACGAAGGGCACTCACAGTCACTGTTCACACATCTGAGCACCAAGGGCAGTGATAGTCACTGTTCAGCCATCAGAGCACCATGTGCCCTTCCAATAATTGTTCCCACATCTGAGCACCAAGGGCCCTCACAGTCACAGTTCACACACCTGAGCACCAAGGGTCCTCACAGTCACTGCTCAGACACCTGAGCACCAAGGGTCCTCACAGTCACTGCTCACACACCTCATCATCAAGGTTCCTCACAGTCACTATTCACACAACGGAGCACCATGGGCCCTCACAGTCACTGTTCACACACCTGAGCTCCAAGGGTCCTCACAGTCACTGTTCACACACCTGAGCACCAAGGGCCCTCACAGTCACTGTTCACACACCTGAGCTCCAAGGGCCCTCACAGTCACTGTTCACACACCTAAGCACCAAGGGCCCTCACAGTGATTGTGACACATCTGAGCACCAAAGGCCCAAACAATCACTGTTCACACACCTAAGCACCAAGGGCCCTCACAGTGATTGTCACACATCTGAGCACCAAGGGGCCTCACAGTCACTGTTCACATACCTGAGCACCAAGGACCCCCACAGTCACTGTTCACATACCTGAGCACCAAGGGCCCTCACAGTCACTGTTCACATACCTGAGCACCAAGGACCCCCACAGTCACTGTTCACAAACCTGAGCACCAAGGGCCCTCACAGTCACTGTTCACATACCTGAGCACCAAGGACCCTCATATTCACTGTTCACATACCTGAGCACCAAGGACCCCCACAGTCACTGTTCACACACCTGAGCACCAAGGGCCCTCACAGTCACTGTTCACATACCTGAGCACCAAGGACCCCTACAGTCACTGTTCACACAACTGAGCACCAAGGGCCCTCACTGTCAATGTTCATATACCTGAGCACCAAGGACCCTCACATTCGCTGTTCACATACCTGAGCACCAAGGGCCCTCACAGTCACAGTTCACACATCTGAGCAACAAGGACCCCCACAGTCACTGTTCACACACCTGAGCACCAAGGGCCCTCACAGTCACTGTTCACATACCTGAGCACCAAGGACTCCCACAGTCACTGTTCACACACCTGAGCACCAAGGGCCCTCACAGTCACTGTTCACATACCTGGGCACCAAGGGCCCTCACAGTCACAGTTCACATACCTGAGCACCAAGGGCCCTCACAGTCACTGTTCACATACCTGGGCACCAAGGGCCCTCACAGTCACTGTTCACATACCTGAGCACCAAGGCCCCTCACTGTCACAGTTCACATACCTGGGCACCAAGGACCCTCACATTCACTGTTCACATACCTGAGCACCAAGTGCCCTCACAGTCACTGTTCACACAGCTGAGCACCAAGGGCCCTCAAAGTCACTGTTCACACACTTCAGCACCAAGGGCCCTCACAGTCACTGCTCACACACCTCAGCACCAAGGGACCTCACAGTCACTGTTCACACACATCAGCACCAAGGTCCTCACAGTCACTGTTCACAAAACTGAGCACCAAGGGCACTCATAGTCACTATTCACACACTTGAGCACGAAGTGCACTCACAATCACTGTTCACACATCTGAGCAACAAGGGCAGTGATAGTCAATCTTCAGCCATCTGAGCACCATGTGCCCTTCCAATAATTGTTCCCACATCTGAGCACCAAGGGCCCACACAGTCAAAGTTCACACACCTGAGCATCAAGGTTCCTCACAGTCACTATTCACACAACGGAGCACCATGGGCCCTCACAGTCACTGTTCAAACACCTGAGCTCCAAGGGTCCTCACAGTCACTGTTCACACACCTGAGCACCAAGGGCCTTCACAGTCACTGTTCACACACCTAAGCACCAAGGGCCCTCACAGTGATTGTCACACATCTGAGCACCAAGGGCCCTCACAGTCACTGTTCACACACCTAAGCACCAAGGGCCCTCACAGTGATTGTCACACATCTGAGCACCAAGGGCCCTCACAGTCACTGTTCACATACCTGAGCACCAAGGACCCCCACAGTCACTGTTCACATACCTGAGCACCAAGGACCCCCACAGTCACTGTTCACACACCTGAGCACCAAGGGCCCTCACAGTCACTGTCCACATACCTGAGCACCAAGGACCCTCACGTTCACTGTTCACACACCTGAGCAGCAAGGGCCCTCACAGTCACTGTTCATATACCTGAGCACCAAGGACCCTCACATTCGCTGTTCACATACCTGAGCACCAAGGGCCCTCACAGTCACAGTTCACACACCTGAGCACCAAGGACCCCCACAGTCACTGTTCACACACCTGAGCAGCAAGGGCCCTCACAGTCACTGTTCACATACCTGAGCACCAAGGGCCCTCACAGTCACAGTTCACATACCTGAGCACCAAGGGCCCTCACAGTCACTGTTCACATACCTGGGCACCAAGGGCCCTCACAGTCACAGTTCACATACCTGAGCACCAAGGGCCCGCACAGTCACTGTTCACATACCTGAGCACCAAGGCACCTCACTGTCACAGTTCACATACCTGGGCACCAAGGCCCCTCACATTCACTGTTCACATACCTGAGCACCAAGGGCCCTCACAGTCACAGTTCACACACCTGAGCCCCAAGGGCCCTCACAGTCACTGTTCACACACCTGAGCACCGAGGGCCCTCACTTTCAATGCTCACACACCTGAGCACCAAGCGTCGTCACAGTCACTGTTCACACAGCTGAGCACCAAGGGCCCTCAAAGTCACTGTTCACACACCTCAGCACCAAGGGCCCTCACAGTCACTGCTCACACACCTCAGCACCAAGGCACCTCACAGTCACTGTTCACACACATCAGCACCAAGGTCCTCACAGTCACTGTTCACAAAACTGAGCACCAAGAGCCCACACAGTCACTGTTCACACACCTGAGCACCGAGGGACCTCACAGTCACTATTCACACACCTGAGCATCAAGGGCCCTCACAGTCATTGTTCACTCACCTGAGCACCAAGGGCCCTCAAAGTCACTGTTCACATAACTGAGCACCAAGCGTCCTCAAAATCACTGTTCACACACCTGAGCACCAAGGGCCCTCACAGTCACTGTTCACACACCTGAGCACCAAGATTCCACACAGTCACTGTTCAACACCTGAGAACCAAGGGCCCACACAGTCACTGTTCACACATCTGAGCACCAAGGGCACACATAGTCACTGTTCACCCATCTCAGCTCCATGTGCCCTTCCAATATTTGATCCCACATCTGAGCACCAAGCATCCTCACAGTCACTGTTCACACAGCTGAGCACCAAGGGCCCTCACAGTCATTGTTCACACACCTGAGCACCATGGACCCCCACAGTCACTTTTCACACACCTGAGGTCCAAGGGTCCTCACAGTCACTGTTCACACATTTGAGCACCAAGGGCCCTCACAGTCACTGTTCACACACATGAACACCAAGGGCCCTCACAGTCACTGTTCACACACCTTAGCACCAAGGGCCCTCATAGTCACTGTTCACATACCTTAGCACCAAGGACCCCCACAGTCACTGTTCACATACCTGAGCCCCAAGGTCCCTCACAGTCACTGTTCACACACCTAAGCACCAAGGGCCCTCACAGTGATTGTCACACATCTGAGCACCAAGGGCCCTGACAGTCACTGTTCACATACCTGAGCACCAAGGACCCCCACAGTCACTGTTCACACACCTGAGCACCAAGGACCCCCACAGTCACTGTTCACACAGCTGAGCACCAAGGGCCCTCACAGTCACTGTTCACATACCTGAGCACCAAGGACCCCCACAGTCACTGATCACACACCTGAGCACCAAGGGCCCTCACAGTCACTGTTCACATACCTGAGCACCAAGGGCCCTCACAGTCACTGTTCACATACCTGAGAACCAAGGACCCTCACATTCGCTGATCACATACCTGAGCACCAAAGGCCCTCACAGTCACAGTTCACACACCTGAGCACCAAGGACCCCCACAGTTACTGTTCACATACCTGGGCACCAAGGGCCCTCACAGTCACTGTTCACATACCTGAGCACCAAGGCCCCTCACTGTCACAGATCACATACCTGGGCACCAAGGACCCTCACAGTCACTGTTCACACACCAGAGCACCGAGGGCCCTCACAGTCACTGTTCACACACCTGAGCACCAAGGGCCCTCACAGTCACTGTTCACACACCTGAGCACCGAGGGCCCTCACTTTCAATGTTCACACACCTGAGCAGCAATGGTCCTCACAATCAATGTTCACACACCTGAGCACCAAGGTTCCTCACAGTCACTGTTCACACAGCTGAGCACCAAGTGCCCTCACAATAATGGTTCCCACATCTGAGCACCAAGCGTCGTCACAGTCACTGCTCACACACCAGAGCACCAAGAGCCCTCAAAGTCACTGCTCACACACCTCAGCACCAAGGCACCTCACAGTCACTGTTCACACACATCAGCACCAAGGTCCTCACAGTCACTGTTCACAAAACTGAGCACCAAGAGCCCACACAGTCACTGTTCACAAAACTGAGCACCGAGGGCCCTCACAGTCACTATTCACAAAACTGAGCACCAAGAGCCCACACAGTCACTGTTCACACACCTGAGCACCGAGGGCCCTCACAGTCACTATTCACACACCTGAGCATCAAGGGCCCTCACAGTCATTGTTCACTCACCTGAGCACCAAGGGCCCTCAAAGTCACTGTTCACACAACTGAGCACCAAGCGTCCTCAAAATCACTGTTCACACACCTGAGCACCAAGGGCCCTCACAGTCACTGTTCACACACCTGAGCACCAAGATTCCACACAATCACTGTTCAACACCTGAGAACCAAGGGCCCTCACAGTCACTGTTCACACATCTGAGCACCAAGGGCACACATAGTCACTGTTCACCCATCTCAGCACCATGTGCCCTTCCAATATTTGATCCCACATCTGAGCACCAAGCATCCTCACAGTCACTGTTCACACAGCTGAGCACCAAGGGCCCTCACAGTCACTGTTCACACACCTGAGCACCATGGACCCCCACAGTCACTTTTCACACACCTGAGCTCCAAGGGTCCTCTCAGTCACTGTTCACACATTTGAGCACCAAGGGCCCTCACAGTCACTGTTCACACACATGAACACCAAGGGCCCTCACAATCACTGTTCACACACCTAAGCATCAAGGGCCCTCACAGTGATTGTCACACATCTGAGCACCAAGTACCCTCACATTCACTGTTCACACACCTTAGCACCAAGGGCCCTCACAGTCACTGTTCACATACATTAGCACCAAGGACCCCCACAGTCTCTGTTCACATACCTGAGCCCCAAGGTCCCTCACAGTCACTGTTCACACACCTAAGCACCAAGGGCCCTCACAGTGATTGTCACACATCTGAGCACCAAGGGCCCTCACAGTCACTGTTCACATACCTGAGCACCAAGGACCCCCACAGTCACTGTTCACATACCTGAGCACCAAGGGCCCTCACAGTCACTGTCCACATACCTGAGCACCAAGGACCCTCACGTTCACTGTTCACACACCTGAGCAGCAAGGGCCCTCACAGTCACAGTTCACATACCTGAGCACCAAGGGCCCGCACAGTCACTGTTCACATACCTGGGCACCAAGGGCCCTCACAGTCACTGTTCACATACCTGAGCACCAAGGCACCTCACTGTCACAGTTCACATACCTGGGCACCAAGGCCCCTCACATTCACTGTTCACATACCTGAGCACCAAGGGCCCTCACAGTCACTGTTCACATACCTGAGAACCAAGGACCCTCACATTCGCTGATCACATACCTGAGCACCAAAGGCCCTCACAGTCACAGTTCACACACCTGAGCACCAAGGACCCCCACAGTTACTGTTCACATACCTGGGCACCAAGGGCCCTCACAGTCACTGTTCACATACCTGAGCACCAAGGCCCCTCACTGTCACAGATCACATACCTGGGCACCAAGGACCCTCACAGTCACTGTTCACACACCAGAGCACCGAGGGCCCTCACAGTCACTGTTCACACACCTGAGCACCAAGGGCCCTCACAGTCAGTGTTCACACACCTGAGCACCGAGGGCCCTCACTTTCAATGTTCACACACCTGAGCAGCAATGGTCCTCACAATCAATGTTCACACACCTGAGCACCAAGGTTCCTCACAGTCACTGTTCACACAGCTGAGCACCAAGTGCCCTCACAATAATGGTTCCCACATCTGAGCACCAAGCGTCGTCACAGTCACTGCTCACACACCAGAGCACCAAGAGCCCTCAAAGTCACTGCTCACACACCTCAGCACCAAGGCACCTCACAGTCACTGTTCACACACATCAGCACCAAGGTCCTCACAGTCACTGTTCACAAAACTGAGCACCAAGAGCCCACACAGTCACTGTTCACAAAACTGAGCACCGAGGGCCCTCACAGTCACTATTCACAAAACTGAGCACCAAGAGCCCACACAGTCACTGTTCACACACCTGAGCACCGAGGGCCCTCACAGTCACTATTCACACACCTGAGCATCAAGGGCCCTCACAGTCATTGTTCACTCACCTGAGCACCAAGGGCCCTCAAAGTCACTGTTCACACAACTGAGCACCAAGCGTCCTCAAAATCACTGTTCACACACCTGAGCACCAAGGGCCCTCACAGTCACTGTTCACACACCTGAGCACCAAGATTCCACACAATCACTGTTCAACACCTGAGAACCAAGGGCCCTCACAGTCACTGTTCACACATCTGAGCACCAAGGGCACACATAGTCACTGTTCACCCATCTCAGCACCATGTGCCCTTCCAATATTTGATCCCACATCTGAGCACCAAGCATCCTCACAGTCACTGTTCACACAGCTGAGCACCAAGGGCCCTCACAGTCACTGTTCACACACCTGAGCACCATGGACCCCCACAGTCACTTTTCACACACCTGAGCTCCAAGGGTCCTCTCAGTCACTGTTCACACATTTGAGCACCAAGGGCCCTCACAGTCACTGTTCACACACATGAACACCAAGGGCCCTCACAATCACTGTTCACACACCTAAGCATCAAGGGCCCTCACAGTGATTGTCACACATCTGAGCACCAAGTACCCTCACATTCACTGTTCACACACCTTAGCACCAAGGGCCCTCACAGTCACTGTTCACATACATTAGCACCAAGGACCCCCACAGTCACTGTTCACATACCTGAGCCCCAAGGTCCCTCACAGTCACTGTTCACACACCTAAGCACCAAGGGCCCTCACAGTGATTGTCACACATCTGAGCACCAAGGGCCCTCACAGTCACTGTTCACATACCTGAGCACCAAGGACCCCCACAGTCACTGTTCACATACCTGAGCACCAAGGGCCCTCACAGTCACTGTCCACATACCTGAGCACCAAGGACCCTCACGTTCACTGTTCACACACCTGAGCAGCAAGGGCCCTCACAGTCACAGTTCACATACCTGAGCACCAAGGGCCCGCACAGTCACTGTTCACATACCTGGGCACCAAGGGCCCTCACAGTCACTGTTCACATACCTGAGCACCAAGGCACCTCACTGTCACAGTTCACATACCTGGGCACCAAGGCCCCTCACATTCACTGTTCACATACCTGAGCACCAAGGGCCCTCACAGTCACTGTTCACATACCTGAGAACCAAGGACCCTCACATTCGCTGATCACATACCTGAGCACCAAAGGCCCTCACAGTCACAGTTCACACACCTGAGCACCAAGGACCCCCACAGTTACTGTTCACATACCTGGGCACCAAGGGCCCTCACAGTCACTGTTCACATACCTGAGCACCAAGGCCCCTCACTGTCACAGATCACATACCTGGGCACCAAGGACCCTCACAGTCACTGTTCACACACCAGAGCACCGAGGGCCCTCACAGTCACTGTTCACACACCTGAGCACCAAGGGCCCTCACAGTCACTGTTCACACACCTGAGCACCGAGGGCCCTCACTTTCAATGTTCACACACCTGAGCAGCAATGGTCCTCACAATCAATGTTCACACACCTGAGCACCAAGGTTCCTCACAGTCACTGTTCACACAGCTGAGCACCAAGTGCCCTCACAATAATGGTTCCCACATCTGAGCACCAAGCGTCGTCACAGTCACTGCTCACACACCAGAGCACCAAGAGCCCTCAAAGTCACTGCTCACACACCTCAGCACCAAGGCACCTCACAGTCACTGTTCACACACATCAGCACCAAGGTCCTCACAGTCACTGTTCACAAAACTGAGCACCAAGAGCCCACACAGTCACTGTTCACAAAACTGAGCACCGAGGGCCCTCACAGTCACTATTCACAAAACTGAGCACCAAGAGCCCACACAGTCACTGTTCACACACCTGAGCACCGAGGGCCCTCACAGTCACTATTCACACACCTGAGCATCAAGGGCCCTCACAGTCATTGTTCACTCACCTGAGCACCAAGGGCCCTCAAAGTCACTGTTCACACAACTGAGCACCAAGCGTCCTCAAAATCACTGTTCACACACCTGAGCACCAAGGGCCCTCACAGTCACTGTTCACACACCTGAGCACCAAGATTCCACACAATCACTGTTCAACACCTGAGAACCAAGGGCCCTCACAGTCACTGTTCACACATCTGAGCACCAAGGGCACACATAGTCACTGTTCACCCATCTCAGCACCATGTGCCCTTCCAATATTTGATCCCACATCTGAGCACCAAGCATCCTCACAGTCACTGTTCACACAGCTGAGCACCAAGGGCCCTCACAGTCACTGTTCACACACCTGAGCACCATGGACCCCCACAGTCACTTTTCACACACCTGAGCTCCAAGGGTCCTCTCAGTCACTGTTCACACATTTGAGCACCAAGGGCCCTCACAGTCACTGTTCACACACATGAACACCAAGGGCCCTCACAATCACTGTTCACACACCTAAGCATCAAGGGCCCTCACAGTGATTGTCACACATCTGAGCACCAAGTACCCTCACATTCACTGTTCACACACCTTAGCACCAAGGGCCCTCACAGTCACTGTTCACATACATTAGCACCAAGGACCCCCACAGTCACTGTTCACATACCTGAGCCCCAAGGTCCCTCACAGTCACTGTTCACACACCTAAGCACCAAGGGCCCTCACAGTGATTGTCACACATCTGAGCACCAAGGGCCCTCACAGTCACTGTTCACATACCTGAGCACCAAGGACCCCCACAGTCACTGTTCACATACCTGAGCACCAAGGGCCCTCACAGTCACTGTCCACATACCTGAGCACCAAGGACCCTCACGTTCACTGTTCACACACCTGAGCAGCAAGGGCCCTCACAGTCACAGTTCACATACCTGAGCACCAAGGGCCCGCACAGTCACTGTTCACATACCTGGGCACCAAGGGCCCTCACAGTCACTGTTCACATACCTGAGCACCAAGGCACCTCACTGTCACAGTTCACATACCTGGGCACCAAGGCCCCTCACATTCACTGTTCACATACCTGAGCACCAAGGGCCCTCACAGTCACTGTTCACATACCTGAGAACCAAGGACCCTCACATTCGCTGATCACATACCTGAGCACCAAAGGCCCTCACAGTCACAGTTCACACACCTGAGCACCAAGGACCCCCACAGTTACTGTTCACATACCTGGGCACCAAGGGCCCTCACAGTCACTGTTCACATACCTGAGCACCAAGGCCCCTCACTGTCACAGATCACATACCTGGGCACCAAGGACCCTCACAGTCACTGTTCACACACCAGAGCACCGAGGGCCCTCACAGTCACTGTTCACACACCTGAGCACCAAGGGCCCTCACAGTCACTGTTCACACACCTGAGCACCGAGGGCCCTCACTTTCAATGTTCACACACCTGAGCAGCAATGGTCCTCACAATCAATGTTCACACACCTGAGCACCAAGGTTCCTCACAGTCACTGTTCACACAGCTGAGCACCAAGTGCCCTCACAATAATGGTTCCCACATCTGAGCACCAAGCGTCGTCACAGTCACTGCTCACACACCAGAGCACCAAGAGCCCTCAAAGTCACTGCTCACACACCTCAGCACCAAGGCACCTCACAGTCACTGTTCACACACATCAGCACCAAGGTCCTCACAGTCACTGTTCACAAAACTGAGCACCAAGAGCCCACACAGTCACTGTTCACAAAACTGAGCACCGAGGGCCCTCACAGTCACTATTCACAAAACTGAGCACCAAGAGCCCACACAGTCACTGTTCACACACCTGAGCACCGAGGGCCCTCACAGTCACTATTCACACACCTGAGCATCAAGGGCCCTCACAGTCATTGTTCACTCACCTGAGCACCAAGGGCCCTCAAAGTCACTGTTCACACAACTGAGCACCAAGCGTCCTCAAAATCACTGTTCACACACCTGAGCACCAAGGGCCCTCACAGTCACTGTTCACACACCTGAGCACCAAGATTCCACACAATCACTGTTCAACACCTGAGAACCAAGGGCCCTCACAGTCACTGTTCACACATCTGAGCACCAAGGGCACACATAGTCACTGTTCACCCATCTCAGCACCATGTGCCCTTCCAATATTTGATCCCACATCTGAGCACCAAGCATCCTCACAGTCACTGTTCACACAGCTGAGCACCAAGGGCCCTCACAGTCACTGTTCACACACCTGAGCACCATGGACCCCCACAGTCACTTTTCACACACCTGAGCTCCAAGGGTCCTCTCAGTCACTGTTCACACATTTGAGCACCAAGGGCCCTCACAGTCACTGTTCACACACATGAACACCAAGGGCCCTCACAATCACTGTTCACACACCTAAGCATCAAGGGCCCTCACAGTGATTGTCACACATCTGAGCACCAAGTACCCTCACATTCACTGTTCACACACCTTAGCACCAAGGGCCCTCACAGTCACTGTTCACATACATTAGCACCAAGGACCCCCACAGTCACTGTTCACATACCTGAGCCCCAAGGTCCCTCACAGTCACTGTTCACACACCTAAGCACCAAGGGCCCTCACAGTGATTGTCACACATCTGAGCACCAAGGGCCCTCACAGTCACTGTTCACATACCTGAGCACCAAGGACCCCCACAGTCACTGTTCACATACCTGAGCACCAAGGGCCCTCACAGTCACTGTCCACATACCTGAGCACCAAGGACCCTCACGTTCACTGTTCACACACCTGAGCAGCAAGGGCCCTCACAGTCACAGTTCACATACCTGAGCACCAAGGGCCCGCACAGTCACTGTTCACATACCTGGGCACCAAGGGCCCTCACAGTCACTGTTCACATACCTGAGCACCAAGGCACCTCACTGTCACAGTTCACATACCTGGGCACCAAGGCCCCTCACATTCACTGTTCACATACCTGAGCACCAAGGGCCCTCACAGTCACAGTTCACACACCTGAGCCCCAAGGGCCCTCACAGTCATTGTGCACTCACCTGAGCACCAAGGGCCCTCAAAGTCACTGTTCACACAACTGAGCACCAAGCGTCCTCAAAATCACTGTTCACACACCTGAGCACCAAGGGCCCTCACAGTCACTGTTCACACACCTGAGCACCAAGATTCCACACAGTCACTGTTCAACACCTGAGAACCAAGGGCACACATAGTCACTGTTCACCCATCTCAGCTCCATGTGCCCTTCCAATATTTGATCCCACATCTGAGCACCAAGCATCCTCACAGTCACTGTTCACACAGCTGAGCACCAAGGGCCCTCTCAGTCACTGTTCACACACCTGAGCACCATGGACCCCCACAGTCACTTTTCACACACCTGAGGTCCAAGGGTCCTCACAGTCACTGTTCACACATTTGAGCACCAAGGGCCCTCACAGTCACTGTTCACACACATGAACACCAAGGGCCCTCACAGTCACTGTTCACACACCTTAGCACCAAGGGCCCTCATAGTCACTGTTCACATACCTTAGCACCAAGGACCCCCACAGTCACTGTTCACATACCTGAGCCCCAAGGTCCCTCACAGTCACTGTTCACACACCTAAGCACCAAGGGCCCTCACAGTGATTGTCACACATCTGAGCACCAAGGGCCCTTACAGTCACTGTTCACATACCTGAGCACCAAGGACCCCCACAGTCACTGTTCACACACCTGAGCACCAAGGACCCCCACAGTCACTGTTCACACACCTGAGCACCAAGGGCCCTCACAGTCACTGTTCACATACCTGAGCACCAAGGACCCCCACAGTCACTGATCACACACCTGTGCACCAAGGGCCCTCACAGTCACTGTTCACATACCTGAGCACCAAGGGCCCTCACTGTCACTGTTCACATCCCTGAGCACCAAGGACCCCCACAGTCACTGTTCACACACCTGAGCACCAAGGGCCCTCACTGTCAATGTTCACATACCTGAGCACCAAGGACCCTCACATTCACTGTTCACATACCTGAGCACCAAGGACCCTCACATTCGGTGATCACATACCTGAGCACCAAAGGCCCTCACAGTCACAGTTCACACACCTGAGCACCAAGGATCCCCACAGTCACTGTTCACACACCTGAGCACCAAGGGCCCTCACAGTCACTGTTCATGTACCTGAGCACCAAGGACCCCCACAGTCACTGTTCACACACCTGAGCACCAAGGGCCCTCACAGTCACTGTTCACATACCTGGGCACCAAGGGCCCTCACAGTCACTGTTCACATACCTGAGAACCAAGGACCCTCACATTCGTAGATCACATACCTGAGCACCAAAGGCCCTCACAGTCACAGTTCACACACCTGAGCACCAAGGACCCCCACAGTCACTGTTCACATACCTGGGCACCAAGGGCCCTCACAGTCACTGTTCACATACCTGAGCACCAAGGCCCCTCACTGTCACAGATCACATACCTGGGCACCAAGGACCCTCACAGTCACTGTTCACACACCTGAGCACCAAGGGCCCTCACAGTCACTGTTCACATACCTGGGCACCAAGGGCCCTCACAGTCACTGCTCACATACCTGAGCACCAAGGACCCTCACTTTCAGTGTTCACATACCTGAGCACCAAGGACCCTCACAGTCACTGTTCACGTACCTGAGCACCAAGGACCCTCACAGTCACTGTTCACATACCTGGGCACCAAGGGCCCTCACAGTCACTGTTAACAAAACTGAGCAACGAGGGCCCTCACTTTCAGTGTTCACACACCTGAGCACCAAGGATCCTCACAGTCACTGTTCACATACCTGAGCACCGAGGGCACTCACAGTCACTATTCACACACCTGAGCATCAAGGGCCCTCACAGTCATTGTTCACTCACCTGAGCACCATGGGCCCTCATATTCACTGTTCACATACCTGAGCACCAAGGGCCCTCACAGTCACTGTTCACATACCTGAGCACCAAGGGCCCTCACAGTCACTGTTCACGCAGCTGAGCACCAAGGACCCTCACAGTCACTGTTCACATACCTGAGCACCAAGGTCCCTCACATTCACTGTTCACATACCTGAGCACCAAGGGCCCTCACAGTCACTGTTCACATACCTGAGCACCAAGGACCCACACAGTCACTGTTCACACATCTGAGCACCATCTGCCCTTCCAATATTTGATCCCACATCTGAGCACCAATCATCCTCACAGTCACTGTTCACACAGCTGAGCACCAAGGGCCCTCACAGTTACTGTTCACACACCTGAGCACCAAGTGTCCTCACAGTCACTGGTCACACACCTGAGCTCCAAGGGTCCTCACAGTCAGTGTTCACACATTTGAGCACCAAGGGCCCTCACAGTCACTTTTCACACACCTGAGCACCAAAGGCCCTCACAGTCACTGTTCACACACCTGAGCACGAAGAGCCCCATAGTCAATGTTCACACACGAGCACCAAGTTTCCTCACAGGCACTGTTCACACACCTGAGCACCAAGGGCCCTCACAGTCACTGTTCACATACCTGAGCACCAACGACCCCCACAGTCACTGTTCACACATCTGAGCACCATGTGCCCTTCCAATAATTGTTCCCACATCTGAGCACCAAGCGTCCTCACAGTCACAGTTCACACACCTGAGCACCAAGGGTCCTCACAGTCACTGCTCCGACACCTGAGCACCAAGGGCCCTCACAGTCACTGTTCACACACCTGAGCTCCAAGGGTCCTCCCAGTCACTGTTCACACACCTGAGCACCAAGGGCCCTCACAGTCACTGTTCACACACCTAAGCACCAAGGGACTTACAGTCACTGTTCACACAACGGAGCACCATGGGCCCTCACAGTCACTGTTCGCACACCTGAGCACCAAGGGCCCTCACAGTCACTGTTCACATACCTGAGCACCAAGGGCCCTCACAGTCACTGTTCACATACCTGAGCACCAACGACCCCCACAGTCACTGTTCACACACCTGAGCACCAAGGGCCCTCACAGTCACTGTTCACATACCTGAGCACCAAGGGCCCTCACAGTCACTGTTCACACACCTGAGCACCAAGGACCCCCACAGTCACTGTTCACACACCTGAGCACCAAGGGCCCTCACAGTCACTGTTCACATATCTGGGCACCAAGGGCCATCACAGTCACTGTTCACATACCTGAGCACCAAGGGCCCTCACAGTCACTGTTCACACACCTGAGCATCAAGTGCCCTCACAGTCACTGTTCAAACACCTGAGCATCAAGGGCCCTCACAGTCACTGTTCACACACCTGAGAATCAAGGGCCCACACAGTCACTGTTCACATATCTGAGCACCAAGGCACACATAGTCACTGTTCACCCATGTGAGCACCATGTGCCCTTCCAATATTTGATCCCACATCTGAGCACCAAGCATCCTCACAGTCACTGTTCACACACCTGAGCTCCAATGGTCCTCACAGTCACTGTTCACACACCTGAGCATCAAGGGCCCTCACAGTCACTGTTCACACACCTGAGAATCAAGGGCCCACACAGTCACTGTTCACATATCTGAGCACCAAGGCACACATAGTCACTGTTCACCCATGTGAGCACCATGTGCCCTTCCAATATTTGATCCCACATCTGAGCACCAAGCATCCTCACAGTCACTGTTCACACACCTGAGCTCCAATGGTCCTCCCAGTCACTGTTCACACACCTGAGCACCAAGGGCCCTCACAGTCACTTTTCACACACCTGAGCACCAAAGGCCCTCACAGTCACTGTTCACACACCTGAGCACGAAGAGCCCCCATAGTCAATGTTCAGACACGAGCACCACGGTTCCTCACAGGCTCTGTTCGCACACCTGAGCACCAAGGGCCCTCACAGTCACTGTTCACACACCTGAGCACCAAGGGCACTCATAGTCACTATTCACACACTTGAGCACGAAGGGCACTCACAGTCACTGTTCACACATCTGAGCACCAAGGGCAGTGATAGTCACTGTTCAGCCATCTGAGCACCATGTGCCCTTCCAATAATTGTTCCCACATCTGAGCACCAAGGGCCCTCACAGTCACAGTTCACACACCTGAGCACCAAGGGTCCTCACAGTCACTGCTCAGACACCTGAGCACCAAGGGTCCTCACATTCACTGCTCACACACCTCATCATCAAGGTTCCTCACAGTCACTATTCACACAACAGAGCACCATGGGCCCTCACAGTCACTGTTCACACACCTGAGCTCCAAGGGTCCTCACAGTCACTGTTCACACACCTGAGCACCAAGGGCCCTCACAGTCACTGTTCACACACCTGAGCTCCAAGGGCCCTCACAGTCACTGTTCACACACCTGAGCACCAAGGGCCCTCACAGTCACTGTTCACATATCTGGGCACCAAGGGCCATCACAGTCACTGTTCACATACCTGAGCACCAAGGGCCCTCACAGTCACTGTTCACACACCTGAGCACCAAGGGCCCTCACAGTCACTGTTCACACACCTGAGAATCAAGGGCCCACACAGTCACTGTTCACATATCTGAGCACCAAGGCACACAGAGTCACTGTTCACCCATGTGAGCACCATGTGCCCTTCCAATATTTGATCCCACATCCGAGCACCAAGCATCCTCACAGTCACTGTTCACACACCTGAGCTCCAATGGTCCTCACAGTCACTGTTCACACACCTGAGCTCCAATGGCCCTCACAGTCACTGTTCACACACCTGAGCACCAAGGGCCCTCACAGTCACTTTTCACACACCTGAGCACCAAAGGCCCTCACAGTCACTGTTCACACACCTGAGCACCAAGGGCCCTCACAGTCACTTTTCACACACCTGAGCACGAAGAGCCCCCATAGTCAATGTTCAGACACGAGCACCACGGTTCCTCACAGGCTCTGTTCGCACACCTGAGCACCAAGGGCCCTCACAGTCACTGTTCACACACCTGAGCACCAAGGGCACTCATAGTCACTATTCACACACTTGAGCAGGAAGGGCACTCACAGTCACTGTTCACACATCTGAGCACCAAGGGCAGTGATAGTCACTGTTCAGCCATCAGAGCACCATGTGCCCTTCCAATAATTGTTCCCACATCTGAGCACCAAGGGCCCTCACAGTCACAGTTCACACACCTGAGCACCAAGGGTCCTCACAGTCACTGCTCAGACACCTGAGCACCAAGGGTCCTCACAGTCACTGCTCACACACCTCATCATCAAGGTTCCTCACAGTCACTATTCACACAACGGAGCACCTTGGGCCCTCACAGTCACTGTTCACACACCTGAGCTCCAAGGGTCCTCACAGTCACTGTTCACACACCTGAGCACCAAGGGCCCTCACAGTCACTGTTCACACACCTGAGCTCCAAGGGCCCTCACAGTCACTGTTCACACACCTAAGCACCAAGGGCCCTCACAGTGATTGTCACACATCTGAGCACCAAAGGCCCTCACAATCACTGTTCACACACCTAAGCACCAAGGGCCCTCACAGTGATTGTCACACATCTGAGCACCAAGGGGCCTCACAGTCACTGTTCACATACCTGAGCACCAAGGACCCCCACAGTCACTGTTCACATACCTGAGCACCAAGGGCCCTCACAGTCACTGTTCACATACCTGAGCACCAAGGACCCCCACAGTCACTGTTCACAAACCTGAGCACCAAGGGCCCTCACAGTCACTGTTCACATACCTGAGCACCAAGGACCCTCATATTCACTGTTCACATACCTGAGCACCAAGGACCCCCACAGTCACTGTTCACACACCTGAGCACCAAGGGCCCTCACAGTCACTGTTCACATACCTGAGCACCAAGGACCCCTACAGTCACTGTTCACACAACTGAGCACCAAGGGCCCTCACTGTCAATGTTCATATACCTGAGCACCAAGGACCCTCACATTCGCTGTTCACATACCTGAGCACCAAGGGCCCTCACAGTCACAGTTCACACATCTGAGCAACAAGGACCCCCACAGTCACTGTTCACACACCTGAGCACCAAGGGCCCTCACAGTCACTGTTCACATACCTGAGCACCAAGGACTCCCACAGTCACTGTTCACACACCTGAGCACCAAGGGCCCTCACAGTCACTGTTCACATACCTGGGCACCAAGGGCCCTCACAGTCACAGTTCACATACCTGAGCACCAAGGGCCCTCACAGTCACTGTTCACATACCTGGGCACCAAGGGCCCTCACAGTCACTGTTCACATACCTGTGCACCAAGGCCCCTCACTGTCACAGTTCACATACCTGGGCACCAAGGACCCTCACATTCACTGTTCACATACCTGAGCACCAAGTGCCCTCACAGTCACTGTTCACACAGCTGAGCACCAAGGGCCCTCAAAGTCACTGTTCACACACTTCAGCACCAAGGGCCCTCACAGTCACTGCTCACACACCTCAGCACCAAGGGACCTCACAGTCACTGTTCACACACATCAGCACCAAGGTCCTCACAGTCACTGTTCACAAAACTGAGCACCAAGGGCACTCATAGTCACTATTCACACACTTGAGCACGAAGTGCACTCACAATCACTGTTCACACATCTGAGCACCAAGGGCAGTGATAGTCAATCTTCAGCCATCTGAGCACCATGTGCCCTTCCAATAATTGTTCCCACATCTGAGCACCAAGGGCCCTCACAGTCAAAGTTCACACACCTGAGCATCAAGGTTCCTCACAGTCACTATTCACACAACGGAGCACCATGGGCCCTCACAGTCACTGTTCAAACACCTGAGCTCCAAGGGTCCTCACAGTCACTGTTCACACACCTGAGCACCAAGGGCCTTCACAGTCACTGTTCACACACCTAAGCACCAAGGGCCCTCACAGTGATTGTCACACATCTGAGCACCAAGGGCCCTCACAGTCACTGTTCACACACCTAAGAACCAAGGGCCCTCACAGTGATTGTCACACATCTGAGCACCAAGGGCCCTCACAGTCACTGTTCACATACCTGAGCACCAAGGACCCCCACAGTCACTGTTCACATACCTGAGCACCAAGGACCCCCACAGTCACTGTTCACACACCTGAGCACCAAGGGCCCTCACAGTCACTGTCCACATACCTAAGCACCAAGGACCCTCACGTTCACTGTTCACACACCTGAGCAGCAAGGGCCCTCACAGTCACTGTTCATATACCTGAGCACCAAGGACCCTCACATTCGCTGTTCACATACCTGAGCACCAAGGGCCCTCACAGTCACAGTTCACACACCTGAGCACCAAGGACCCCCACAGTCACTGTTCAAACACCTGAGCAGCAAGGGCCCTCACAGTCACTGTTCACATACCTGAGCACCAAGGGCCCTCACAGTCACAGTTCACATACCTGAGCACCAAGGGCCCTCACAGTCACTGTTCACATACCTGGGCACCAAGGGCCCTCACAGTCACAGTTCACATACCTGAGCACCAAGGGCCCGCACAGTCACTGTTCACATACCTGAGCACCAAGGCACCTCACTGTCACAGTTCACATACCTGGGCACCAAGGCCCCTCACATTCACTGTTCACATACCTGAGCACCAAGGGCCCTCACAGTCACAGTTCACACACCTGAGCCCCAAGGGCCCTCACAGTCACTGTTCACACACCTGAGCACCGAGGGCCCTCACTTTCAATGCTCACACACCTGAGCACCAAGCGTCGTCACAGTCACTGTTCACACAGCTGAGCACCAAGGGCCCTCAAAGTCACTGTTCACACACCTCAGCACCAAGGGCCCTCACAGTCACTGCTCACACACCTCAGCACCAAGGCACCTCACAGTCACTGTTCACACACATCAGCACCAAGGTCCTCACAGTCACTGTTCACAAAACTGAGCACCAAGAGCCCACACAGTCACTGTTCACACACCTGAGCACCGAGGGACCTCACAGTCACTATTCACACACCTGAGCATCAAGGGCCCTCACAGTCATTGTTCACTCACCTGAGCACCAAGGGCCCTCAAAGTCACTGTTCACATAACTGAGCACCAAGCGTCCTCAAAATCACTGTTCACACACCTGAGCACCAAGGGCCCTCACAGTCACTGTTCACACACCTGAGAACCAAGATTCCACACAGTCACTGTTCAACACCTGAGAACCAAGGGCCCACACAGTCACTGTTCACACATCTGAGCACCAAGGGCACACATAGTCACTGTTCACCCATCTCAGCTCCATGTGCCCTTCCAATATTTGATCCCACATCTGAGCACCAAGCATCCTCACAGTCACTGTTCACACAGCTGAGCACCAAGGGCCCTCACAGTCATTGTTCACACACATGAACACCAAGGGTCCTCACAGTCACTGTTCACACACCTAAGCACCAAGGGCCCTCACAGTGATTGTCACACATCTGAGCACCAAGTACCCTCACATTCACTGTTCACACACCTTAGCACCAAGGGCCCTCATAGTCATTGTTCACATACCTTAGCACCAAGGACCCCCACAGTCACTGTTCACATACCTGAGCCCCAAGGTCCCTCACAGTCACTCTTCACACACCTAAGCACCAAGGGCCCTCACAGTGATTGTCACACATCTGAGCACCAAGGGCCCTGACAGTCACTGTTCACATACCTGAGCACCAAGGACCCCCACAGTCACTGTTCACACACCTGAGCACCAAGGACCCCCACAGTCACTGTTCACACAGCTGAGCACCAAGGGCCCTCACAGTCACTGTTCACATACCTGAGCACCAAGGACCCCCACAGTCACTGATCACACACCTGAGCACCAAGGGCCCTCACAGTCACTGTTCACATACCTGAGCACCAAGGGCCCTCACTGTCACTGTTCACATCCCTGAGCACCAAGGACCCCCACAGTCACTGTTCACACACCTGAGCACCAAAGGCCCTCACTGTCAATGTTCACATACCTGAGCACCAAGGACCCTCACATTCACTGTTCACATACCTGAGCACCAAGGACCCTCACATTCGGTGATCACATACCTGAGCACCAAAGGCCCTCACAGTCACAGTTCACACACCTGAGCACCAAGGACCCCCACAGTCACTGTTCACACACCTGAGCACCAAGGGCCCTCACAGTCACTGTTCATGTACCTGAGCACCAAGGACCCCCACAGTCACTGTTCACACACCTGAGCACCAAGGGCCCTCACAGTCACTGTTCACATACCTGGGCACCAAGGGCCCTCACAGTCACTGTTCACATACCTGAGAACCAAGGACCCTCACATTCGCTGATCACATACCTGAGCACCAAAGGCCCTCACAGTCACAGTTCACACACCTGAGCACCAAGGACCCCCACAGTTACTGTTCACATACCTGGGCACCAAGGGCCCTCACAGTCACTGTTCACATACCTGAGCACCAAGGCCCCTCACTGTCACAGATCACATACCTGGGCACGAAGGACCCTCACAGTCACTGTTCACACACCAGAGCACCGAGGGCCCTCACAGTCACTGTTCACACACCTGAGCACCAAGGGCCCTCACAGTCACTGTTCACACACCTGAGCACCGAGGGCCCTCACTTTCAATGTTCACACACCTGAGCAGCAATGGTCCTCACAATCAATGTTCACACACCTGAGCACCAAGGTTCCTCACAGTCACTGTTCACACAGCTGAGCACCAAGTGCCCTCACAATAATGGTTCCCACATCTGAGCACCAAGCGTCGTCACAGTCACTGCTCACACACCAGAGCACCAAGAGCCCTCAAAGTCACTGCTCACACACCTCAGCACCAAGGCACCTCACAGTCACTGTTCACACACATCAGCACCAAGGTCCTCACAGTCACTGTTCACAAAACTGAGCACCAAGAGCCCACACAGTCACTGTTCACAAAACTGAGCACCGAGGGCCCTCACAGTCACTATTCACAAAACTGAGCACCAAGAGCCCACACAGTCACTGTTCACACACCTGAGCACCGAGGGCCCTCACAGTCACTATTCACACACCTGAGCATCAAGGGCCCTCACAGTCATTGTTCACTCACCTGAGCACCAAGGGCCCTCAAAGTCACTGTTCACACAACTGAGCACCAAGCGTCCTCAAAATCACTGTTCACACACCTGAGCACCAAGGGCCCTCACAGTCACTGTTCACACACCTGAGCACCAAGATTCCACACAGTCACTGTTCAACACCTGAGAACCAAGGGCCCTCACAGTCACTGTTCACACATCTGAGCACCAAGGGCACACATAGTCACTGTTCACCCATCTCAGCACCATGTGCCCTTCCAATATTTGATCCCACATCTGAGCACCAAGCATCCTCACAGTCACTGTTCACACAGCTGAGCACCAAGGGCCCTCACAGTCACTGTTCACACACCTGAGCACCATGGACCCCCACAGTCACTTTTCACACACCTGAGCTCCAAGGGTCCTCTCAGTCACTGTTCACACATTTGAGCACCAAGGGCCCTCACAGTCACTGTTCACACACATGAACACCAAGGGCCCTCACAGTCACTGTTCACACACCTAAGCATCAAGGGCCCTCACAGTGATTGTCACACATCTGAGCACCAAGTACCCTCACATTCACTGTTCACACACCTTAGCACCAAGGGCCCTCACAGTCACTGTTCACATACATTAGCACCAAGGACCCCCACAGTCACTGTTCACATACCTGAGCCCCAAGGTCCCTCACAGTCACTGTTCACACACCTAAGCACCAAGGGCCCTCACAGTGATTGTCACACATCTGAGCACCAAGGGCCCTCACAGTCACTGTTCACATACCTGAGCACCAAGGACCCCCACAGTCACTGTTCACATACCTGAGCACCAAGGGCCCTCACAGTCACTGTCCACATACCTGAGCACCAAGGACCCTCACGTTCACTGTTCACACACCTGAGCAGCAAGGGCCCTCACAGTCACAGTTCACATACCTGAGCACCAAGGGCCCGCACAGTCACTGTTCACATACCTGGGCACCAAGGGCCCTCACAGTCACTGTTCACATACCTGAGCACCAAGGCACCTCACTGTCACAGTTCACATACCTGGGCACCAAGGCCCCTCACATTCACTGTTCACATACCTGAGCACCAAGGGCCCTCACAGTCACAGTTCACACACCTGAGCCCCAAGGGCCCTCACAGTCACTGTTCACACACCTGAGCACCGAGGGCCCTCACTTTCAATGCTCACACACCTGAGCACCAAGCGTCGTCACAGTCACTGTTCACACAGCTGAGCACCAAGGGCCCTCAAAGTCACTGTTCACACACCTCAGCACCAAGGGCACTCACAGTCACTGCTCACACACCTCAGCACCAAGGCACCTCACAGTCACTGTTCACACACATCAGCACCAAGGTCCTCACAGTCACTGTTCACAAAACTGAGCACCAAGAGCCCACACAGTCACTGTTCACACACCTGAGCACCGAGGGACCTCACAGTCACTATTCACACACCTGAGCATCAAGGGCCCTCACAGTCATTGTGCACTCACCTGAGCACCAAGGGCCCTCAAAGTCACTGTTCACACAACTGAGCACCAAGCGTCCTCAAAATCACTGTTCACACACCTGAGCACCAAGGGCCCTCACAGTCACTGTTCACACACCTGAGCACCAAGATTCCACACAGTCACTGTTCAACACCTGAGAACCAAGGGCACACATAGTCACTGTTCACCCATCTCAGCTCCATGTGCCCTTCCAATATTTGATCCCACATCTGAGCACCAAGCATCCTCACAGTCACTGTTCACACAGCTGAGCACCAAGGGCCCTCACAGTCACTGTTCACACACCTGAGCACCATGAACCCCCACAGTCACTTTTCACACACCTGAGGTCCAAGGGTCCTCACAGTCACTGTTCACACATTTGAGCACCAAGGGCCCTCACAGTCACTGTTCACACACATGAACACCAAGGGCCCTCACAGTCACTGTTCACACACCTTAGCACCAAGGGCCCTCATAGTCACTGTTCACATACCTTAGCACCAAGGACCCCCACAGTCACTGTTCACATACCTGAGCCCCAAGGTCCCTCACAGTCACTGTTCACACACCTAAGCACCAAGGGCCCTCACAGTGATTGTCAGACATCTGAGCACCAAGGGCCCTCACAGTCACTGTTCACATACCTGAGCACCAAGGACCCCCACAGTCACTGTTCACATACCTGAGCACCAAGGGCCCTCACAGTCACTGTTCACATACCTGAGCACCAAGGACCCCCACAGTCACTGTTCACATACCTGAGCACCAAGGACCCCCACAGTCACTGTTCACACACCTGAGCTCCAAGGGCCCTCACAGTCACTGTTCACATACCTGAGCACCAAGGACCCTCACGTTCACTGTTCACATACCTGAGCACCAAGGACCCCCACAGTCACTGTTCACACACCTGAGCACCAAGGGCCCTCACAGTCACTGTTCACATACCTGAGCACCAAGGGCCCTCACAGTCAATGTTCACATCCCTGAGCACCAAGGACCCCCACAGTCACTGTTCACACACCTGAGCACCAAGGGCCCTCACTGTCAATGTTCACATACCTGAGCACCAAGGACCCTCACAGTCACAGTTCACACACCTGAGCACCAAGGACCCCCACAGTCACTGTTCACACACCTGAGCACCAAGGGCCCTCACAGTCACTGTTCATATACCTGAGCACCAAGGACCCCCACAGTCACTGTTCACACACCTGAGCACCAAGGGCCCTCACAGTCACTGTTCACATACCTGGGCACCAAGGGCCCTCACAGTCACTGTTCACATACCTGAGAATCAAGGACCCTCACATTCGCTGATCACATACCTGAGCACCAAAGGCCCTCACAGTCACAGTTCACACACCTGAGCACCAAGGACCCCCACAGTCACTGTTCACATACCTGGGCACCAAGGGCCCTCACAGTCACTGTTCACATACCTGAGCACCAAGGGCCCTCACAGTCACTGTTCACGCAGCTGAGCACCAAGGCCCCTCACAGTGACTTGTCACACATCTGAGCACCAAGGACCCTCACAGTCACTGTTCACACACCAGAGCACCGAGGGCCCTCACAGTCACTGTTCACACACCTGAGCACCAAGGGCCGTCACAGTCATTGTTCACACACCTGAGCACCGAGGGCCCTCACTTTCAATGTTCACACACCTGAGCAGCAATGGTCCTCACAATCAATGTTCACACACCTGAGCACCAAGGTTCCTCACAGTCACTGTTCACACAGCTGAGCACCAAGTGCCCTCACAATAATGGTTCCCACATCTGAGCACCAAGCGTCGTCACAGTCACTGCTCACACAGCTGAGCACCAAGTGCCCTCAAAGTCACTGTTCACACACCTCAGCACCAAAGGTCCTCACATTCTCTGTTCACACACCAGAGCACCAAGAGCCCTCAAAGTCACTGCTCACACACCTCAGCACCAAGGGCCCTCACAGTCACTGCTCACACACCTCAGCACGAAGGGACCTCACAGTCACTGTTCACACACATCAGCACCAAGGTCCTCTCAGTCACTGTTCACAAAACTGAGCACCAAGAGCCCACACAGTCACTGTTCACACACCTGAGCACCGAGGGCCTCACAGTCACTATTCACACACCTGAGCATCAAGGGCCCTCACAGTCATTGTTCACACACCTGAGCACCAAGGGCCCTCACAGTGATTGTCACACATCTGAGCACCAAGTACCCTCACATTCACTGTTCACATACCTTAGCACCAAGGACCCCCACAGTCACTGTTCACATACCTGAGCCCCAAGATCCCTCACAGTCACTGTTCACACACCTAAGCACCAAGGGCCCTCACAGTGATTGTCACACATCTGAGCACCAAGGGCCCTCACAGTCACTGTTCACATACCTGAGCACCAAGGACCCCCACAGTCACTGTTCGCATACCTGAGCACCAAGGGCCATCACAGTCACTGTTCACATACCTGAGCACCAAGGACCCCCACAGTCACTGTTCACACACCTGAGCACCAAGGGCCCTCACAGTCACTTTTCACATACCTGAGCACCAAGGGCCCTCACAGTCACTGTTCACATACCTGAGCACCAAGGACCCCCACAGTCACTGTTCGCATACCTGAGCACCAAGGACCCTCACATTCACTGTTCACATACCTGAGCACCAAGGACCCCCACAGTCACTGTTCACACACCTGAGCACCAAGGGCCCTCACAGTCACTGTTCACATACCTGAGCACCAAGGACCCCCACAGTCACTGTTCACACACCTGAGCACCAAGGGCCCTCACAGTCACTGTTCACATACCTGAGCACCAAGGACCCTCACAGTCACTGTTCACATACCTGAGCACCAAGGACCCTCACATTCACTGTTCACATAGCTGAGCACCAAGGGCCCTCACAGTCACTGTTCACATACCTGAGCACCAAGGACCCTCACATTCGGTGATCACATACCTGAGCACCAAAGGGCCTCACAGTCACAGTTCACACACCTGAGCACCAAGGACCCCCACAGTCACTGTTCACACACCTGAGCACCAAGGGCCCTCACAGTCACTGTTCATATACCTGAGCACAAAGGACCCCCACAGTCACTGTTCACACACCTGAGCACCAAGGGCCCTCACAGTCACTGTTCACACACCTGGGCACCAAGGGCCCTCACAGTCACAGTTCACATACCTGACCACCAAGGGCCCTCACAGTCACTGTTCACATACCTGGGCACCAAGGGCCCTCACAGTCACTGTTCACATACCTGGGCACCAAGGGCCCTCACAGTCACAGTTCACATACCTGACCACCAAGGGCCCTCACAGTCACTGTTCACATACCTGGGCACCAAGGGCCCTCACAGTCACTGTTCACATACCTGAGCACCAAGGCCCCTCACTGTCACAGTTCACATACGTGGGCACCAAGGGCCCTCACAGTCACTGTTCACGCAGCTGAGCACCAAGGCCCCTCACAGTGACTTGTCACACATCTGAGCACCAAGGACCCTCACAGTCACTGTTCACACACCAGAGCACCGAGGGCCCTCACAGTCATTGTTCACACACCTGAGCACCGAGGGCCCTCACAGTCACTGTTCACACAGCTGAGCACCAAGTGCCCTCACAATAATGGTTCCCACATCTGAGCACCAAGCGTCGTCACAGTCACTGTTCACACAGCTGAGCACCAAGGGCCCTCAAAGTCACTGCTCACACACCTCAGCACCAAGGGACCTCACAGTCACTGGTCACACACATCAGCACCAAGGTCCTCACAGTCACTGTTCACAAAACTGAGCACCGAGGGCCCTCACAGTCACTATTCACACACCTGAGCATCAAGGGCCCTCACAGTCACAGTTCACACACCTGAGCCCCAAAGGCCCTCACAGTCACTGTTCACACACCTGAGCACCGAGGGCCGTCACAGTCACTGTTCACACACCTGAGCATCAAGGGCCCTCACAGTCATTGTTCACTCACCTGAGCACCAAGGTCCCTCAAAGTCACTGTTCACACAACTGAGCACCAAGCGTCCTCAAAATCACTGTTCATACACCTGAGCACTAAGATTCCACACAGTCACTGTTCAACACCTGAGAACCAAGGGCCCACACAGTCACTGTTCACACATCTGAGCACCAAGGGCACACATAGTCACTGTTCACCCATCTGAGCACCATGTGCCCTTCCAATATTTGATCCCACATCTGAGCACCAAGCATCCTCACAGTCACTGTTCACACATTTGAGCACCAAGGGCGCTCACAGTCACTGTTCACACACATGAACACGAAGGGCCCTCACAGTCACTGTTCACACACCTAAGCACCAAGGGCCCTCACAGTGATTGTCACACATCTGAGCACCAAGTACCCTCACATTCACTGTTCACACACCTTAGCACCAAGGGCCCTCACAGTCACTGTTCACATACCTTAGCACCAAGGACCCCCACAGTCACTGTTCACATACCTGAGCCCCAAGGTCCCTCACAGTCACTGTTCACATACCTGAGCACCAAGGACCCTCACAGTCACTGTTCACACACCAGAGCACCAAGGGTACTCAAATTCACAGTTCACACACCTGAGCACCAAGGGCCCTCACAGTCACTGTTCACACACCTGAGCACCGAGGGCCCTCACTTTCAATGTTCACACACCTGAGCAGCAATGGTCCTCACAATCAATGTTCACACACCTGAGCACCAAGGTTCCTCACAGTCACTGTTCACACAGCTGAGCACCATGGGCACTCATATTCACTGTTCATCCACCTGAGCACTGTGATGAAATATTCCATTCATCACTCATCAATATTTCTCTGCCTGTGACTGTGGTTGGTTTCAGTTTCATTTCCACTGTATTGTACTGTGTGTAGGGCTCCGCCCATACCTGGCTCCTATGTAAGCTGGCCCAGCCTGCAGCACATCCAGTACGGCAGACCTCTGGATGGAAGATACATTCTCCTCTGTGTGTTACCTTCTAAGTCAATAAAAGCCTTGTTTTGTTTCGCTAACATCGAGTCTCGGATTTATTGAGGCACATCAATTTTATTGACTTAATTTTCAACACAATGGATCAACTCTTGAAACCCGAACGTTTGGAATTGGACCAGCATGCTTCGGACGCATCGGCATGCATCGGACACTGGTTTATGTGTATGGAATTCTTCCTGGACAATTCCACAGCCGTCAAAGACGCTACGGACGCTGCGAGTATGAAACTCGGAATTCTGCGGAATTGGGTAAGCCACCGGGTTTACCCCCTCATCCAAGACGCCGACACGTACCCGGCCGCCTGCGACATCTTAAAGGCGCATTACCAGCAGCCTACGAATGAGGTGTATGCTAGGCATCTGCTCGCTACTCGTGCACAGCGACCTGGGGAATCGGTGGAGGAGTTTCTAGGCACCCTGAAAACGCTTGGCAAAGACTGCAAGTGCCAAGATGTAAAAGCCGCAGTGTACACTGACGAGCTTGTTCGCGATGCCTTTATCACAGGCCTCAGCTCCACTTACATCCGGCAGAGACTGCTGGAAAAAACGGGATTGGACCTGAAACAGGCTGCGGACACAGCACGATCCCTGGATGTGGCCCAGAGAAACTCGGACGCCTACTCTTCAGCCCGCGCCGTCCACGCCGCCACGTGTGCACCAAGGGCGCCGCCATCTTGGAAGGCATCTTCCCCGCCCGGCAGCCCGACACCGTCAGGGCCCCGCTCTCCCCCCAGAAGCCCTACGACAGCCGCGACGCGTTGGGGACCCAACTGCTACTTCTGCGGGCAGCCGAAGCACACCAGAAACCTGTGCCCGGCGAAAGGCACCACCTGCTTTAAGTGCGGTAAGAAGGGGTACTTCGGGAAGGTGTGCAGAGGGAACCCCGCCGGAAAACCCGCCACCGCCGCGTGTGCGCCGTGGGAGCGGCCATCTTGGACGCCATCTTGCCCGACCTCGTGGGGTCCACCATCTTGTGAGCAGACAGCGTGGACGCCATCTTGTCTCGATCAGGGCCCTACAGTGGCATCGGTCACAGTGGACCAGACCAGGCCGCACCCGCTATCCAAATCAATGGTGGACATCGAGGTAAACGGGTGCAGGGTTAAATGTTTAATTGACAATGGAAGCACGGAGAGTTTTATCCACCCTGAACTGGTACAACAACCCTCCCTAAAGGTGCTCCCTACTCGGGGTACCATCTCTATGGCTGATAAAACCCAGACATCGACCATTATGGGTTACTGCACGGTACAATTGTCCATTAACGGAACTGTATACGATAATTTTAAAGTATTAATCATGAAGAATCTATGTGCGAGCGTGATCTTGGGCCTGGATTTCCAGTGCTACCACCAAAGCATCACGCTCAATTACGGTGGGTCCCAGCCGCCCCTCACAGTGTGCGGTCTGGCTACCCTGAAGGTAAAGCCGCCTTCGCTATTCGCGAACCTTACCCCTAACTGCCGGCCAATAGCGACCAAAAGCAGGAGGTACAGCTGGGAGGACAGGCGGTTTATCGCGACCGAGGTAGACAGGCTCCTGAAAGAGCGCATTATTGAACGCAGCAATAGCCCGTGGCGCGCCCAAGTGGTGGTGGTAAGGGGTAGCGAGAAGAAACGGATGGTGATCGACTATAGCCAAACGATCAACAGGTACACCCAACTAGACACCTACCCGCTACCCCGCATATCAGAAATGGTGAACCAAATCGCCCAATACCGGGTGTTCTCCACCATCGACCTCAAGTCAGCGTACCGCCAGCTCCCTATCAGACCAGAGGACCGCCCGTACACCGCCTTCGAGGCGAACGGACGCCTCTACCAATTCCTCAGAGTCCCCTTTGGGATGACGAATGGGGTCTCGGTCTTCCAGAGGGAGATGGACCGCATGGTCGATGACCACCACTTGCAGGCAACCTTCCCCTACCTCGACAACGTCACCATCTGCGGTCACAACCAGCAGGATCACGACTCGAACCTCGAGAGGTTCCTGAAAACCGCACAAAAACTCAACCTCACCTACAACGAGGACAAGTGCGTTTACAACACCACGCGCCTCTGCATACTAGGCAGCGGGTTGGAGAATGGGGAAATCGGACCAGACCCCGACCGATTGCGCCCCCTACGGGAGCTGCCCCTGCCCAACACTCCCACAGCCCTGAAAAGGTGCCTGGGGTTATTTTCTTATTATTCCCAATGGGTCCCCAACTACTCCGACAAAGCCCGCCCCCTCTTGAAAGCATCCTCTTTTCCGCTCTCTGCTGAGGCCTATGCCGCCTTCAAAAGCATTAAGCAGGATATTGAGCAGGCCACGCTACAGGCAGTGGACGAGAACACTCCCTTTCAAGTGAAAAGTGATGCGTCTGACTTTGCCTTGGCGGCAACCCTCAACCAGGCGGGGCGGCCCGTAGCTTTCTTCTCGAGGACCCTCCAAGGGCCCGAGATCAGACACTCCTCCGTAGAAAAGGAGGCCCAAGCCATCGTGGAGGCAGTGCGTCACTGGCGCCACCACCTAGCCGGCAAACGCTTCACCCTACTTACCGACCAGCGGTCGGTAGCGTTTATGTTCAATAATAAACAGAGGGGGAAGATTAAAAATGATAAGATTCTTAGGTGGCGGATCGAGCTCTTCACCTTCGATTATGACATCATTTACCGGCCAGGGGCCCTTAACGAATCCCCCGATGCCCTCTCACGAGGGATGTGTGCCAGCGCCACCGGGGATCGGCTACAGACCCTCCACAATGACCTCTGCCACCCAGGGGTCATGCGGCTGTTCCACTTCATAAAGTCCTGCAACTTACCCTACTCGATTGAGGAAGTTCGGTCCCTGACCAGGAACTGTCGCACTTGCGCTGAGTGCAAGCCTCGGTTCTACCGCCCAGATAGAGCCCACTTAATCAAAGCTACACGGCCCTTTGAGCGGCTCAGCTTAGATTTCAAGGGCACCCTCCTGTCAGTCGACCGCAATGTTTACTTCCTGAACATTGTGGACGAATACTCTCGTTTCCCATTCGCCTTCCCCTGCCCAGACATGACCAGCGCCACAGTCATTAAATGCCTCAACAGCCTGTTCTGCCTGTTCGGTATGCCGAGCTACATCCATACGGATAGGGGGGCGTCCTTCATGAGTGAAGAGCTACGCCAGTACATGCTGTCCAGGGGGATCGCCACGAGCCGTACCACCAGCTACAACCCCCGGGGTAACGGTCAAGTGGAGCAAGAGAACGGGACAGTATGGAAAGCAGTCACTCTAGCTCTAAGGACCAAAGGCCTCCCTATCTCCCGCTGGCAGGAAGTCCTCCCAGATGTGTTCCATTCGATACGGTCGCTATTGTGTACTGCCACTAATGCCACGCCCCACGAGCGAATGTTTGTCTTTCCCCAGAAATCCACCTCAGGCGTATCCATGCCGTCATGGCTCTCCACCCCAGGTCCGGTATTAGTGCGAAGGCATGTGAGGGGCCACAAGACGGACCCTCTCGTGGAGTCAGTGCACCTACTCCACGCCAACCCCCAATACGCGTATGTCCGGCACGCCGACGGAAGGGAGGACACCGTGTCCATAAAAGACGTCGCCCCAGCCGGTAACGACAACAACCACGACAACAGCAGCAACAACGACCACAGCAACTCTTACCCACCCACTACACTTTCATCACCCCCGGAAGAACATCGACCAACGGTACCCCCACCAACTACCCCTTCAACAACCGTGGCGGCACCCCCGGCAGAGACCCAGGAGGCCACCGGGGACACCCAGCCGACACCCGCGGCACCACAACAGCCACGTCGGTCGCAGAGGACTATCAAACCCCCGAACAGACTAAATTTATAGAAGGGGTGAATGTGATGAAATATTCCATTCATCGCTCATCAGTATTTCTCTGCCTGTGACTGTGGTTGGTTTCAGTTTCATTTCCATTGTATTGTACTGTGTGTAGGGCTCCGCCCATACCTGGCTCCTATGTAAGCTGGCCCAGCCTGCAGCACATCCAGTACGGCAGACCTCTGGATGGAAGATACATTCTCCTCTGTGTGTTACCTTCTAAGTCAATAAAAGCCTTGTTTTGTTTCGCTAACATCGAGTCTCGGATTTATTGAGGCACACCAAGCACCAAGTGCCCTCACAATAATGGTTCCCACATCTGAGCACCAAGCGTCCTCACAGTCTCTGTTCACACACCAGAGCACCAAGGGCCCTCAAAGTCACTGCTCACACACCTCAGCACCAAGGGTCCTCACAGTCACTGTTCACACACCTGAGCACCGAGGGTCCTCACAGTAACTGTTCACAAAACTGAGCACCAAGAGCCCACACAGTCACTGTTCACACACCTGAGCACTGAGGGCCCTCACAGTCACGATTCACACACCTGAGCACCAAGCGTCCTCAAAATCACTGTTCACACACCTGAGCACCAAGTGCCCTCACAGTCGCTGTTCACACACCAGAGCACCAAGGGCCCTCACAGTCACTGTTCACACACCTGAGCACCAAGATTCCACACAGTCACTGTTCAATACCTGAGCACCAAGGGCCCACACAGTCACTGTTCACACATCTGAGCACCAAGGGCACACAGCGTCACTATTCACCCATCTGAGCACCATGTGCCCTTCCAATAATTGATCCCACATCTGAGCACCAAGCATCCTCACCGTCACTGTTCACACAGCTGTGCACCAAGGGTCCTCACAGTCACTGCTCACGCACATCAGCATCAAGGTTCCTCACAGTCATTGTTCATACACCTGAGCACCAAGGGCCCTCACAGTCATTGTTCAACACCTGAGCACCAAGTGCCCTCAGAGACATTGTTCACACTACTGAGCACCAAGGTCCTCACAGTCACTGTTCACACACCTGAGCACCAAGCGCCCCCACCGTCACTGTTAACACACCTGAGCACCAAGTTCCCTCGCAGTCACTGTTCACACACCTGAGCACCGAGGGCCCTCACAGTCACTGTTCACACACCTAAGCACCAAGGGCCCTCACAGTGATTGTCACACATCTGAGCACCAAGGACCCTCACATTCACTGTTCACACACCTGAGCACCAAGGGCCCTCACAGTGACTGTTCACACACCTGAGCACCAAGGGCCCTCACAGTCACTGTTCACATACCTGTGCACCAAGGACCCCAACAATCACTGTTCACATACCTGAGCACCAAGGACCCTCACAGTCACTGTTCTCATACCTGAGCACCAAGGGCCCTCACAGTCACAGTTCACACACCTGAGCCCCAAGGGCCCTCACAGTCACTGTTCACGCAGCTGAGCACCAAGGCCCCTCACAGTGACTTGTCACACATCTGAGCACCAAGGACCCTCACAGTCACTGTTCACACACCAGAGCACCGAGGGCCCTCACAGTCACTGTTCACACACCTGAGCATCAAGGACCCTCACAGTCACTGTTCACACACCTGAGCCCCAAGGGCCCTCACAGTCACAGTTCACACACCTGAGCCCCAAGGGCCCTCACAGTCACTGTTCACACACCTGAGCACCAAGGGCCCTCACAGTCACTTTTCACATACCAGAGCACCAAGGGTACTCAAAGTCACTGTTCACACTCCTGAGCACCAAGGGCCCTCACAGTCACTTTTCACATACCAGAGCACCAAGGGTACTCAAAGTCACTGTTCACACTCCTGAGCACCAAGGGCCCTCACAGTCACTGTTCACATACCTGAGCACCAAGGACCCCCACAGTCACTGTTCGCATACCTGAGCACCAAGGGCCATCACAGTCACTGTTCACATACCTGAGCACCAAGGACCCCCACAGTCACTGTTCACACACCTGAGCACCAAGGGCCCTCACAGTCACTTTTCACATACCTGAGCACCAAGGGCCCTCACAGTCACTGTTCACATACCTGAGCACCAAGGACCCCCACAGTCACTGTTCGCATACCTGAGCACCAAGGACCCTCACATTCACTGTTCACATACCTGAGCACCAAGGACCCCCACAGTCACTGTTCACACACCTGAGCACCAAGGGCCCTCACAGTCACTGTTCACATACCTGAGCACCAAGGACCCCCACAGTCACTGTTCACACACCTGAGCACCAAGGGCCCTCACAGTCACTGTTCACATACCTGAGCACCAAGGACCCTCACAGTCACTGTTCACATACCTGAGCACCAAGGACCCTCACATTCACTGTTCACATAGCTGAGCACCAAGGGCCCTCACAGTCACTGTTCACATACCTGAGCACCAAGGACCCTCACATTCGGTGATCACATACCTGAGCACCAAAGGGCCTCACAGTCACAGTTCACACACCTGAGCACCAAGGACCCCCACAGTCACTGTTCACACACCTGAGCACCAAGGGCCCTCACAGTCACTGTTCATATACCTGAGCACAAAGGACCCCCACAGTCACTGTTCACACACCTGAGCACCAAGGGCCCTCACAGTCACTGTTCACACACCTGGGCACCAAGGGCCCTCACAGTCACAGTTCACATACCTGACCACCAAGGGCCCTCACAGTCACTGTTCACATACCTGGGCACCAAGGGCCCTCACAGTCACTGTTCACATACCTGGGCACCAAGGGCCCTCACAGTCACAGTTCACATACCTGACCACCAAGGGCCCTCACAGTCACTGTTCACATACCTGGGCACCAAGGGCCCTCACAGTCACTGTTCACATACCTGAGCACCAAGGCCCCTCACTGTCACAGTTCACATACGTGGGCACCAAGGGCCCTCACAGTCACTGTTCACGCAGCTGAGCACCAAGGCCCCTCACAGTGACTTGTCACACATCTGAGCACCAAGGACCCTCACAGTCACTGTTCACACACCAGAGCACCGAGGGCCCTCACAGTCATTGTTCACACACCTGAGCACCGAGGGCCCTCACAGTCACTGTTCACACAGCTGAGCACCAAGTGCCCTCACAATAATGGTTCCCACATCTGAGCACCAAGCGTCGTCACAGTCACTGTTCACACAGCTGAGCACCAAGGGCCCTCAAAGTCACTGCTCACACACCTCAGCACCAAGGGACCTCACAGTCACTGGTCACACACATCAGCACCAAGGTCCTCACAGTCACTGTTCACAAAACTGAGCACCGAGGGCCCTCACAGTCACTATTCACACACCTGAGCATCAAGGGCCCTCACAGTCACAGTTCACACACCTGAGCCCCAAAGGCCCTCACAGTCACTGTTCACACACCTGAGCACCGAGGGCCGTCACAGTCACTGTTCACACACCTGAGCATCAAGGGCCCTCACAGTCATTGTTCACTCACCTGAGCACCAAGGTCCCTCAAAGTCACTGTTCACACAACTGAGCACCAAGCGTCCTCAAAATCACTGTTCACACACCTGAGCACTAAGATTCCACACAGTCACTGTTCAACACCTGAGAACCAAGGGCCCACACAGTCACTGTTCACACATCTGAGCACCAAGGGCACACATAGTCACTGTTCACCCATCTGAGCACCATGTGCCCTTCCAATATTTGATCCCACATCTGAGCACCAAGCATCCTCACAGTCACTGTTCACACATTTGAGCACCAAGGGCGCTCACAGTCACTGTTCACACACATGAACACGAAGGGCCCTCACAGTCACTGTTCACACACCTAAGCACCAAGGGCCCTCACAGTGATTGTCACACATCTGAGCACCAAGTACCCTCACATTCACTGTTCACACACCTTAGCACCAAGGGCCCTCACAGTCACTGTTCACATACCTTAGCACCAAGGACCCCCACAGTCACTGTTCACATACCTGAGCCCCAAGGTCCCTCACAGTCACTGTTCACATACCTGAGCACCAAGGACCCTCACAGTCACTGTTCACACACCAGAGCACCAAGGGTACTCAAATTCACAGTTCACACACCTGAGCACCAAGGGCCCTCACAGTCACTGTTCACACACCTGAGCACCGAGGGCCCTCACTTTCAATGTTCACACACCTGAGCAGCAATGGTCCTCACAATCAATGTTCACACACCTGAGCACCAAGGTTCCTCACAGTCACTGTTCACACAGCTGAGCACCATGGGCACTCATATTCACTGTTCATCCACCTGAGCACTGTGATGAAATATTCCATTCATCACTCATCAATATTTCTCTGCCTGTGACTGTGGTTGGTTTCAGTTTCATTTCCACTGTATTGTACTGTGTGTAGGGCTCCGCCCATACCTGGCTCCTATGTAAGCTGGCCCAGCCTGCAGCACATCCAGTACGGCAGACCTCTGGATGGAAGATACATTCTCCTCTGTGTGTTACCTTCTAAGTCAATAAAAGCCTTGTTTTGTTTCGCTAACATCGAGTCTCGGATTTATTGAGGCACATCAATTTTATTGACTTAATTTTCAACACAATGGATCAACTCTTGAAACCCGAACGTTTGGAATTGGACCAGCATGCTTCGGACGCATCGGCATGCATCGGACACTGGTTTATGTGTATGGAATTCTTCCTGGACAATTCCACAGCCGTCAAAGACGCTACGGACGCTGCGAGTATGAAACTCGGAATTCTGCGGAATTGGGTAAGCCACCGGGTTTACCCCCTCATCCAAGACGCCGACACGTACCCGGCCGCCTGCGACATCTTAAAGGCGCATTACCAGCAGCCTACGAATGAGGTGTATGCTAGGCATCTGCTCGCTACTCGTGCACAGCGACCTGGGGAATCGGTGGAGGAGTTTCTAGGCACCCTGAAAACGCTTGGCAAAGACTGCAAGTGCCAAGATGTAAAAGCCGCAGTGTACACTGACGAGCTTGTTCGCGATGCCTTTATCACAGGCCTCAGCTCCACTTACATCCGGCAGAGACTGCTGGAAAAAACGGGATTGGACCTGAAACAAGATGCGGACACAGCACGATCCCTGGATGTGGCCCAGAGAAACTCGGACGCCTACTCTTCAGCCCGCGCCGTCCACGCCGCCACGTGTGCACCAAGGGCGCCGCCATCTTGGAAGGCATCTTCCCCGCCCGGCAGCCCGACACCGTCAGGGCCCCGCTCTCCCCCCAGAAGCCCTACGACAGCCGCGACGCGTTGGGGACCCAACTGCTACTTCTGCGGGCAGCCGAAGCACACCAGAAACCTGTGCCCGGCGAAAGGCACCACCTGCTTTAAGTGCGGTAAGAAGGGGTACTTCGGGAAGGTGTGCAGAGGGAACCCCGCCGGAAAACCCGCCACCGCCGCGTGTGCGCCGTGGGAGCGGCCATCTTGGACGCCATCTTGCCCGACCTCGTGGGGTCCACCATCTTGTGAGCAGACAGCGTGGACGCCATCTTGTCTCGATCAGGGCCCTACAGTGGCATCGGTCACAGTGGACCAGACCAGGCCGCACCCGCTATCCAAATCAATGGTGGACATCGAGGTAAACGGGTGCAGGGTTAAATGTTTAATTGACAATGGAAGCACGGAGAGTTTTATCCACCCTGAACTGGTACAACAACCCTCCCTAAAGGTGCTCCCTACTCGGGGTACCATCTCTATGGCTGATAAAACCCAGACATCGACCATTATGGGTTACTGCACGGTACAATTGTCCATTAACGGAACTGTATACGATAATTTTAAAGTATTAATCATGAAGAATCTATGTGCGAGCGTGATCTTGGGCCTGGATTTCCAGTGCTACCACCAAAGCATCACGCTCAATTACGGTGGGTCCCAGCCGCCCCTCACAGTGTGCGGTCTGGCTACCCTGAAGGTAAAGCCGCCTTCGCTATTCGCGAACCTTACCCCTAACTGCCGGCCAATAGCGACCAAAAGCAGGAGGTACAGCTGGGAGGACAGGCGGTTTATCGCGACCGAGGTAGACAGGCTCCTGAAAGAGCGCATTATTGAACGCAGCAATAGCCCGTGGCGCGCCCAAGTGGTGGTGGTAAGGGGTAGCGAGAAGAAACGGATGGTGATCGACTATAGCCAAACGATCAACAGGTACACCCAACTAGACGCCTACCCGCTACCCCGCATATCAGAAATGGTGAACCAAATCGCCCAATACCGGGTGTTCTCCACCATCGACCTCAAGTCAGCGTACCGCCAGCTCCCTATCAGACCAGAGGACCGCCCGTACACCGCCTTCGAGGCGAACGGACGCCTCTACCAATTCCTCAGAGTCCCCTTTGGGATGACGAATGGGGTCTCGGTCTTCCAGAGGGAGATGGACCGCATGGTCGATGACCACCACTTGCAGGCAACCTTCCCCTACCTCGACAACGTCACCATCTGCGGTCACAACCAGCAGGATCACGACTCGAACCTCGAGAGGTTCCTGAAAACCGCACAAAAACTCAACCTCACCTACAACGAGGACAAGTGCGTTTACAACACCACGCGCCTCTGCATACTAGGCAGCGGGTTGGAGAATGGGGAAATCGGACCAGACCCCGACCGATTGCGCCCCCTACGGGAGCTGCCCCTGCCCAACACTCCCACAGCCCTGAAAAGGTGCCTGGGGTTATTTTCTTATTATTCCCAATGGGTCCCCAACTACTCCGACAAAGCCCGCCCCCTCTTGAAAGCATCCTCTTTTCCGCTCTCTGCTGAGGCCTATGCCGCCTTCAAAAGCATTAAGCAGGATATTGAGCAGGCCACGCTACAGGCAGTGGACGAGAACACTCCCTTTCAAGTGAAAAGTGATGCGTCTGACTTTGCCTTGGCGGCAACCCTCAACCAGGCGGGGCGGCCCGTAGCTTTCTTCTCGAGGACCCTCCAAGGGCCCGAGATCAGACACTCCTCCGTAGAAAAGGAGGCCCAAGCCATCGTGGAGGCAGTGCGTCACTGGCGCCACCACCTAGCCGGCAAACGCTTCACCCTACTTACCGACCAGCGGTCGGTAGCGTTTATGTTCAATAATAAACAGAGGGGGAAGATTAAAAATGATAAGATTCTTAGGTGGCGGATCGAGCTCTTCACCTTCGATTATGACATCATTTACCGGCCAGGGGCCCTTAACGAATCCCCCGATGCCCTCTCACGAGGGATGTGTGCCAGCGCCACCGGGGATCGGCTACAGACCCTCCACAATGACCTCTGCCACCCAGGGGTCATGCGGCTGTTCCACTTCATAAAGTCCTGCAACTTACCCTACTCGATTGAGGAAGTTCGGTCCCTGACCAGGAACTGTCGCACTTGCGCTGAGTGCAAGCCTCGGTTCTACCGCCCAGATAGAGCCCACTTAATCAAAGCTACACGGCCCTTTGAGCGGCTCAGCTTAGATTTCAAGGGCACCCTCCTGTCAGTCGACCGCAATGTTTACTTCCTGAACATTGTGGACGAATACTCTCGTTTCCCATTCGCCTTCCCCTGCCCAGACATGACCAGCGCCACAGTCATTAAATGCCTCAACAGCCTGTTCTGCCTGTTCGGTATGCCGAGCTACATCCATACGGATAGGGGGGCGTCCTTCATGAGTGAAGAGCTACGCCAGTACATGCTGTCCAGGGGGATCGCCACGAGCCGTACCACCAGCTACAACCCCCGGGGTAACGGTCAAGTGGAGCAAGAGAACGGGACAGTATGGAAAGCAGTCACTCTAGCTCTAAGGACCAAAGGCCTCCCTATCTCCCGCTGGCAGGAAGTCCTCCCAGATGTGTTCCATTCGATACGGTCGCTATTGTGTACTGCCACTAATGCCACGCCCCACGAGCGAATGTTTGTCTTTCCCCAGAAATCCACCTCAGGCGTATCCATGCCGTCATGGCTCTCCACCCCAGGTCCGGTATTAGTGCGAAGGCATGTGAGGGGCCACAAGACGGACCCTCTCGTGGAGTCAGTGCACCTACTCCACGCCAACCCCCAATACGCGTATGTCCGGCACGCCGACGGAAGGGAGGACACCGTGTCCATAAAAGACGTCGCCCCAGCCGGTAACGACAACAACCACGACAACAGCAGCAACAACGACCACAGCAACTCTTACCCACCCACTACACTTTCATCACCCCCGGAAGAACATCGACCAACGGTACCCCCACCAACTACCCCTTCAACAACCGTGGCGGCACCCCCGGCAGAGACCCAGGAGGCCACCGGGGACACCCAGCCGACACCCGCGGCACCACAACAGCCACGTCGGTCGCAGAGGACTATCAAACCCCCGAACAGACTAAATTTATAGAAGGGGTGAATGTGATGAAATATTCCATTCATCGCTCATCAGTATTTCTCTGCCTGTGACTGTGGTTGGTTTCAGTTTCATTTCCATTGTATTGTACTGTGTGTAGGGCTCCGCCCATACCTGGCTCCTATGTAAGCTGGCCCAGCCTGCAGCACATCCAGTACGGCAGACCTCTGGATGGAAGATACATTCTCCTCTGTGTGTTACCTTCTAAGTCAATAAAAGCCTTGTTTTGTTTCGCTAACATCGAGTCTCGGATTTATTGAGGCACACCAAGCACCAAGTGCCCTCACAATAATGGTTCCCACATCTGAGCACCAAGCGTCCTCACAGTCTCTGTTCACACACCAGAGCACCAAGGGCCCTCAAAGTCACTGCTCACACACCTCAGCACCAAGGGTCCTCACAGTCACTGTTCACACACCTGAGCACCGAGGGTCCTCACAGTAACTGTTCACAAAACTGAGCACCAAGAGCCCACACAGTCACTGTTCACACACCTGAGCACTGAGGGCCCTCACAGTCACGATTCACACACCTGAGCACCAAGCGTCCTCAAAATCACTGTTCACACACCTGAGCACCAAGTGCCCTCACAGTCGCTGTTCACACACCAGAGCACCAAGGGCCCTCACAGTCACTGTTCACACACCTGAGCACCAAGATTCCACACAGTCACTGTTCAATACCTGAGCACCAAGGGCCCACACAGTCACTGTTCACACATCTGAGCACCAAGGGCACACAGCGTCACTATTCACCCATCTGAGCACCATGTGCCCTTCCAATAATTGATCCCACATCTGAGCACCAAGCATCCTCACCGTCACTGTTCACACAGCTGTGCACCAAGGGTCCTCACAGTCACTGCTCACGCACATCAGCATCAAGGTTCCTCACAGTCATTGTTCATACACCTGAGCACCAAGGGCCCTCACAGTCATTGTTCAACACCTGAGCACCAAGTGCCCTCAGAGACATTGTTCACACTACTGAGCACCAAGGTCCTCACAGTCACTGTTCACACACCTGAGCACCAAGCGCCCCCACCGTCACTGTTAACACACCTGAGCACCAAGTTCCCTCGCAGTCACTGTTCACACACCTGAGCACCGAGGGCCCTCACAGTCACTGTTCACACACCTAAGCACCAAGGGCCCTCACAGTGATTGTCACACATCTGAGCACCAAGGACCCTCACATTCACTGTTCACACACCTGAGCACCAAGGGCCCTCACAGTGACTGTTCACACACCTGAGCACCAAGGGCCCTCACAGTCACTGTTCACATACCTGTGCACCAAGGACCCCAACAATCACTGTTCACATACCTGAGCACCAAGGACCCTCACAGTCACTGTTCTCATACCTGAGCACCAAGGGCCCTCACAGTCACAGTTCACACACCTGAGCCCCAAGGGCCCTCACAGTCACTGTTCACGCAGCTGAGCACCAAGGCCCCTCACAGTGACTTGTCACACATCTGAGCACCAAGGACCCTCACAGTCACTGTTCACACACCAGAGCACCGAGGGCCCTCACAGTCACTGTTCACACACCTGAGCATCAAGGACCCTCACAGTCACTGTTCACACACCTGAGCCCCAATGGCCCTCACAGTCACAGTTCACACACCTGAGCCCCAAGGGCCCTCACAGTCACTGTTCACACACCTGAGCACCAAGGGCCCTCACAGTCACTTTTCACATACCAGAGCACCAAGGGTACTCAAAGTCACTGTTCACACTCCTGAGCACCAAGGGCCCTCACAGTCACTGTTCACACACCTGAGCACCGAGGGCCCTCACTTTCAATGTTCACACACCTGAGCAGCAATGGTCCTCACAATCAATGTTCACACACCTGAGCACCAAGGTTCCTCACAGTCACTGTTCACACAGCTGAGAACCAAGGGCACTCATAGTCACTGTTCATCCACCTGAGCACCAAGAGCCCTCACAATAATGGTTCCCACATCTGAGCATCAAGCGTCGTCACAGTCACTGTTCACACAGCTGAGCACCAAGGGCCCTCAAAGTCACTGCTCACACACCTCAGCACCAAGGGTCCTCACAGCCTCTGTTCACACACCAGAGCACCAAGGGCCCTCAAAGTCACTGCTCACACACCTCAGGACCAAGGGTCCTCACAGTCACTGTTCACACACCTGAGCACCAAGGGCCCTCACAGTCACTGCTCACACACCTCAGCACCAAGGGCCCTCACAGTCACTGTTCACACACATCAGCACCAAGGTCCTCACAGTCACTATTCACACACCTGAGCATCAAGGGCCCTCACAGTCATTGTTCACTCACCTGAGCACCAAGGGCCCTCACAGTCACTCTTCACACAACTGAGCACCAAGGGCCCTCACAGTCACTGTTCACACACCTGAGCACCGAAGGCCCTCACAGTCACTATTCACACACCTGAGCATCAAGGGCCCTCACAGTCATTGTTCACTCACCTGAGCACCAAGGGCCCTCACAGTCACTGTTCACACAACTGAGCACCAAGCGTCCTCAAAATCACTGTTCACACACTTGAGCACCAAGGGCCCTCACAGTCACTGTTCACACACCTGAGCACCGAAGGCCCTCACAGTCACTATTCACACACCTGAGCATCAAGGGCCCTCACAGTCATTGTTCACTCACCTGAGCACCAAGGGCCCTCACAGTCACTGTTCACACAACTGAGCACCAAGCGTCCTCAAAATCACTGTTCACACACTTGAGCACCAAGTGCCCTCACAGTCGCTGTTCACACACCTGAGCACCAAGGTCCCTCACAGTCACTGTTCACATATTTGAGCACCAAGGGCCCACACTGTCACTGTTCACACACCTGTGTAAGGGGTTTTCGATCACAGAGGTTTCTCTCTCTAGAGGCCTCTCTCTCTTGCACAGTAAAAACCTTGAGTGGTTCGACCCTCTCACCCCTTAGGTTCTATACAGTGGACTTTGAGGCAGGAACTACAATGTAGAGAATACTCTATAGATCAGGTTTAATGAAAACGAAATGAAATTTTATTGCATAAAGGAACAAATTGAATGTAAGCCAATAAGCTATATGGGAGGGAAAAACAAATCATAATACATTACTAACCAACGTATATACAGGCATGTTATACATTACAAAAGTCATCTTGAAATGGGGAAATGCACGGAACATCGAGGGACAACAACTCATAATTAATTATAACCAAAATGCCCACCCCCTAAGCCTAGCTAGATCAGATTATGAGGGGCCAGGAACATGCTCACCAATCCAATGAGAAAGTATAAGATTTTGAAAGGTCTGCGTTTTGATCCTCTCAGGGGTCCTGTCTCCACGTGGTCAACGCTGCGGCCTGCGACACTCTCTCTTCTTCCTCGAGGTGAAGGTCACGGACAGGCTGGATGCTGGCAGGCCTGGACGTCGGCGTGGACGGAGACCAACTATTTGACCATGGTTTGATAGGTTTCTTCGCAGAGCCCAGCTGGTTTACCATTTTCAGATAGGTTTCTTCTGGAGGGCTACTGTCCTTTGCCTCGTCAACGGCCCGGGGTTTGTCGATGATCTCCCGATGGTTACCCCGGGGCAGGACGCAGACTCGAATCACTTTCTTGGCTGGTCTCCGGATCGACGTTCCTCCACGGCTCTCGAAAAGCAAGCTAGCTCAAAAAGCTCTCGATGGCTACCCCGGGACTCCAGTTATACTTCTCAAAGAAGCCCTTATCTCCGGCCAAATCAAGGTTAGTCTTTGTTTAACTTTTGGCGGGCTTGTAGCACAGCGGGGTAGTCTTTGTTTTTTAAAGTATCTTCGGATGGCCGGTAACTGCCATCTCTGGTCTGGGACGACCCTGTATTGTCTTTAATGTCCTTCTGATGTCTTAAAACGGTGCTTGATGTTCCCCCTATGAATATGACACTGTTTCCCTTTGTCTGGGTAAACATTTTGATGGCCTTTATCTACAGGCCGATCTTGATCGGATCTGCATCCAATCTATATGTATGGGGCTCTGTCTGGTTTCGTTTACCCTGAAACTGCCTTCCAGAACCTACTGTGGGCCGAATCGACAAAAGCTGTCTGGGGACTGCAGGAACCATTTTAAAGTGTCCCAAAAGCTGGTCACGGGGTCTGGAGGCCATTTTGTGTGTCCCTTTTTCTGGGCTTCTTTTAAAACAGTCTTTAAAAGTTAAGGCCTTTTCTGCCAATAGACCCTTATAGGGCAATGTTCAATTTTGCGAATTCTACACCTGAGCACCAAGGGCCCTCACAGTCACTGTTCAACACCCGAGCACCAAGTGCCCTCAGAGACATTGTACACACACCTGAGCACCAAAGTCCTCACAGTCACTGTTCACACACCTGAGCCCCAAGGGACATCACAGTCACTGTTCAGACATGAGCACCAAAGGCCCTCACCGTCACGGTTCACACACCTGAGCACCAAGGTTCCTCACAGTCACTGTTTACACACCCAAGCACCAAGGGCCCTCACAGACACTGTTCACGCAGCTGAGCACCAAGGTTCCTCACAGTCACTGTTTACACACCTCAGCACCAAGGGTCCTCACAATCACTGTTCACACTCCTGAGCACCAAGGGCCCTCAGTCACTGTTCACACTCCTGAGCACCAAGGGCCCTCCCAGTCACTGTTCACACACCTGAGCACCAAGGGCCCTCACAGTCAATGTTCACACTCCTGAGCAACAAGGGCCCTCCCAGTCACTGTTCACACACCTGAGCAGCAAGGGCCCTCCCAGTCACTGTTCACACACCTGAGCACCAAGGGCCCTCCCAGTCACTGTTCACACACCTGAGCACCAAGGGCCCTCACAGTCACTGTTCACACACCTGAGCACCAAGGGCCCTCCCAGTCACTGTTCACACACCTGAGCACCAAGGGCCCTCCCAGTCACTGTTCACACACCTGAGCACCAAGGGCCCTCACAGTCACTGTTCACACACCTGAGCACCAAGCGTCCTCAAAATCACTGTTCACACACCTGAGCACCAAGTGCCCTCACAGTCGCTGTTCACACACCAGAGCACCAAGGGCCCTCACAGTCACTGTTCACACACCTGAGCACCAAGATTCCACACAGTCACTGTTCAATACCTGAGCACCAAGGGCCCACACAGTCACTGTTCACACATCTGAGCACCAAGGGCACACAGCGTCACTATTCACCCATCTGAGCACCATGTGCCCTTCCAATAATTGATCCCACATCTGAGCACCAAGCATCCTCACCGTCACTGTTCACACAGCTGTGCACCAAGGGTCCTCACAGTCACTGCTCACGCACATCAGCATCAAGGTTCCTCACAGTCATTGTTCATACACCTGAGCACCAAGGGCCCTCACAGTCATTGTTCAACACCTGAGCACCAAGTGCCCTCAGAGACATTGTTCACACTACTGAGCACCAAGGTCCTCACAGTCACTGTTCACACACCTGAGCACCAAGCGCCCCCACCGTCACTGTTAACACACCTGAGCACCAAGTTCCCTCGCAGTCACTGTTCACACACCTGAGCACCGAGGGCCCTCACAGTCACTGTTCACACACCTAAGCACCAAGGGCCCTCACAGTGATTGTCACACATCTGAGCACCAAGGACCCTCACATTCACTGTTCACACACCTGAGCACCAAGGGCCCTCACAGTGACTGTTCACACACCTGAGCACCAAGGGCCCTCACAGTCACTGTTCACATACCTGTGCACCAAGGACCCCAACAATCACTGTTCACATACCTGAGCACCAAGGACCCTCACAGTCACTGTTCTCATACCTGAGCACCAAGGGCCCTCACAGTCACAGTTCACACACCTGAGCCCCAAGGGCCCTCACAGTCACTGTTCACGCAGCTGAGCACCAAGGCCCCTCACAGTGACTTGTCACACATCTGAGCACCAAGGACCCTCACAGTCACTGTTCACACACCAGAGCACCGAGGGCCCTCACAGTCACTGTTCACACACCTGAGCATCAAGGACCCTCACAGTCACTGTTCACACACCTGAGCCCCAAGGGCCCTCACAGTCACAGTTCACACACCTGAGCCCCAAGGGCCCTCACAGTCACTGTTCACACACCTGAGCACCAAGGGCCCTCACAGTCACTTTTCACATACCAGAGCACCAAGGGTACTCAAAGTCACTGTTCACACTCCTGAGCACCAAGGGCCCTCACAGTCACTGTTCACACACCTGAGCACCGAGGGCCCTCACTTTCAATGTTCACACACCTGAGCAGCAATGGTCCTCACAATCAATGTTCACACACCTGAGCACCAAGGTTCCTCACAGTCACTGTTCACACAGCTGAGAACCAAGGGCACTCATAGTCACTGTTCATCCACCTGAGCACCAAGAGCCCTCACAATAATGGTTCCCACATCTGAGCATCAAGCGTCGTCACAGTCACTGTTCACACAGCTGAGCACCAAGGGCCCTCAAAGTCACTGCTCACACACCTCAGCACCAAGGGTCCTCACAGCCTCTGTTCACACACCAGAGCACCAAGGGCCCTCAAAGTCACTGCTCACACACCTCAGGACCAAGGGTCCTCACAGTCACTGTTCACACACCTGAGCACCAAGGGCCCTCACAGTCACTGCTCACACACCTCAGCACCAAGGGCCCTCACAGTCACTGTTCACACACATCAGCACCAAGGTCCTCACAGTCACTATTCACACACCTGAGCATCAAGGGCCCTCACAGTCATTGTTCACTCACCTGAGCACCAAGGGCCCTCACAGTCACTCTTCACACAACTGAGCACCAAGGGCCCTCACAGTCACTGTTCACACACCTGAGCACCGAAGGCCCTCACAGTCACTATTCACACACCTGAGCATCAAGGGCCCTCACAGTCATTGTTCACTCACCTGAGCACCAAGGGCCCTCACAGTCACTGTTCACACAACTGAGCACCAAGCGTCCTCAAAATCACTGTTCACACACTTGAGCACCAAGTGCCCTCACAGTCGCTGTTCACACACCTGAGCACCAAGGTCCCTCACAGTCACTGTTCACATATTTGAGCACCAAGGGCCCACACTGTCACTGTTCACACACCTGTGTAAGGGGTTTTCGATCACAGAGGTTTCTCTCTCTAGAGGCCTCTCTCTCTTGCACAGTAAAAACCTTGAGTGGTTCGACCCTCTCACCCCTTAGGTTCTATACAGTGGACTTTGAGGCAGGAACTACAATGTAGAGAATACTCTATAGATCAGGTTTAATGAAAACGAAATGAAATTTTATTGCATAAAGGAACAAATTGAATGTAAGCCAATAAGCTATATGGGAGGGAAAAACAAATCATAATACATTACTAACCAACGTATATACAGGCATGTTATACATTACAAAAGTCATCTTGAAATGGGGAAATGCACGGAACATCGAGGGACAACAACTCATAATTAATTATAACCAAAATGCCCACCCCCTAAGCCTAGCTAGATCAGATTATGAGGGGCCAGGAACATGCTCACCAATCCAATGAGAAAGTATAAGATTTTGAAAGGTCTGCGTTTTGATCCTCTCAGGGGTCCTGTCTCCACGTGGTCAACGCTGCGGCCTGCGACACTCTCTCTTCTTCCTCGAGGTGAAGGTCACGGACAGGCTGGATGCTGGCAGGCCTGGACGTCGGCGTGGACGGAGACCAACTATTTGACCATGGTTTGATAGGTTTCTTCGCAGAGCCCAGCTGGTTTACCATTTTCAGATAGGTTTCTTCTGGAGGGCTACTGTCCTTTGCCTCGTCAACGGCCCGGGGTTTGTCGATGATCTCCCGATGGTTACCCCGGGGCAGGACGCAGACTCGAATCACTTTCTTGGCTGGTCTCCGGATCGACGTTCCTCCACGGCTCTCGAAAAGCAAGCTAGCTCAAAAAGCTCTCGATGGCTACCCCGGGACTCCAGTTATACTTCTCAAAGAAGCCCTTATCTCCGGCCAAATCAAGGTTAGTCTTTGTTTAACTTTTGGCGGGCTTGTAGCACAGCGGGGTAGTCTTTGTTTTTTAAAGTATCTTCGGATGGCCGGTAACTGCCATCTCTGGTCTGGGACGACCCTGTATTGTCTTTAATGTCCTTCTGATGTCTTAAAACGGTGCTTGATGTTCCCCCTATGAATATGACACTGTTTCCCTTTGTCTGGGTAAACATTTTGATGGCCTTTATCTACAGGCCGATCTTGATCGGATCTGCATCCAATCTATATGTATGGGGCTCTGTCTGGTTTCGTTTACCCTGAAACTGCCTTCCAGAACCTACTGTGGGCCGAATCGACAAAAGCTGTCTGGGGACTGCAGGAACCATTTTAAAGTGTCCCAAAAGCTGGTCACGGGGTCTGGAGGCCATTTTGTGTGTCCCTTTTTCTGGGCTTCTTTTAAAACAGTCTTTAAAAGTTAAGGCCTTTTCTGCCAATAGACCCTTATAGGGCAATGTTCAATTTTGCGAATTCTACACCTGAGCACCAAGGGCCCTCACAGTCACTGTTCAACACCCGAGCACCAAGTGCCCTCAGAGACATTGTACACACACCTGAGCACCAAAGTCCTCACAGTCACTGTTCACACACCTGAGCCCCAAGGGACATCACAGTCACTGTTCAGACATGAGCACCAAAGGCCCTCACCGTCACGGTTCACACACCTGAGCACCAAGGTTCCTCACAGTCACTGTTTACACACCCAAGCACCAAGGGCCCTCACAGACACTGTTCACGCAGCTGAGCACCAAGGTTCCTCACAGTCACTGTTTACACACCTCAGCACCAAGGGTCCTCACAATCACTGTTCACACTCCTGAGCACCAAGGGCCCTCAGTCACTGTTCACACTCCTGAGCACCAAGGGCCCTCCCAGTCACTGTTCACACACCTGAGCACCAAGGGCCCTCACAGTCAATGTTCACACTCCTGAGCAACAAGGGCCCTCCCAGTCACTGTTCACACACCTGAGCAGCAAGGGCCCTCCCAGTCACTGTTCACACACCTGAGCACCAAGGGCCCTCCCAGTCACTGTTCACACACCTGAGCACCAAGGGCCCTCACAGTCACTGTTCACACACCTGAGCACCAAGGGCCCTCCCAGTCACTGTTCACACACCTGAGCACCAAGGGCCCTCCCAGTCACTGTTCACACACCTGAGCACCAAGGGCCCTCACAGTCACTGTTCACACACCTGAGCACCACGGGATCTCACAGTCACTGTTCACACACCTGAGCACCAAGGGCCCTCCCAGTCACTGTTCACACACCTGAGCACCAAGGGCCCTCACAGTCAATGTTCACATACCTGAGCACCAAGGGCCCTCCCAGTCACTGTTCACACACCTGAGCACCAAGGGATCTCACAGTCACTGTTCACACACCTGAGCACCAAGGGCCCTCACAGTCACTGTTCACACACCTGAGCACCAAGGGCTCTTACAGTCACTGTTCACACACATGAGCACCAAGGGCCCTCACAGTCACTGTTCACACACCTGAGCACCAAAGGCCCTCACAGTCACTGTTCACACACCTGAGCACCAAGGGCTCTTACAGTCACTGTTCACACACATGAGCACCAAGGGCCCTCACTGTCACTGTTCACACACCTGAGCACCAAGTGTCCACACATTCACTGTTCACACACCTGAGCACCAAGGGTCCTCACAGTCACTTTTCACACACCTGAGCACCAAGTTTCCTCACAGTCACTGTTCACACACCTGAGCACCAAGGGTCCTCACAGTCACTTTTCACAAACCTGAGCACCAACTGCAATCACAGTCACTGTTCACACATCTGTGAACCAAGGGCCCTCACAGTCACTGGTCACACACCTGAGCAGCAATGGGTCTCACCGTCACTGTACACACAACTGAGCACCAAGTGCCCTCACAGTCTCTGCTCACATACCTGAGCACCAAGGGCCCTCACAGTCATTGTTCACACACCTGAGCACCGAGCGCCGTTGTAATGATCAGTAACCTGTCATTCTAGAATGGTACACTAGGTGGAGCTGTATGTTGCTGTATGTTTAGCTGTATGTATATTAGGGTGGGAGTACCCACGATGCACTAGGCTACCCAGAAGGCAGTAGTCAAGATGGATGCTGTACAAGTCCACATGGCATGAATAAAGTGACTAGCTAGAAGCTAGCTGTTCATAATGAAAACCTCTAGTTATTAATGAACATAACATGGTACCAGGATTGGTAAAATCTGCTGAATATTGTGAAACGCGACATGGAGACTTTGAAGCCACCAGAGGGTTTGAAACTCATGGAGAATGTCGACCGCAATTGGCGGACTTTCACACAACAATTCAATCTCTACATTGCTGCCATCGGATTCGGCAGGAAGCCAGACGCAAGGAAAATAGCATTGCTGCTCATGGTTGCAGACCCACAGGCAATAGAGGTATTTAATACATTTGTATTTAATCAAGAGGAGGACAGAGAAAAACTGGACGATGTGCTAAAGAAGTTTGATACACATTGTTCTCCCAAAAAGAACAAAACCTATGAGAGGTACGTGTTCTGTTCACGGACACAGCAGCAAAATGAGACTTTTGATAGCTTTATGACCAATCTGAAACTGAAAGCACAGACATGTAATTTCTCTGAGCTGAAATCATCCATGATTTGTGACCAGATTGTGTTTGGTATTCATGATAAAAATGTCAGGGAATGTCTGTTGAGAGAAACCAAAATAACATTGGAAAATTCTGTGAAAATACGCCAAGCCAGTGAGCTAGCTCAAAAGCACGCGAAGACTTTCAGTGAAATTAATATTAATGCGATTCTAGTAAGTGATAGTGCTGCTGTCGGTGCTGTGTCCTACAAGGGGAAGAAACAGGGGCAGAACAGAAATGAAAAGCAATCGGAGGAAGGAATTTTTAATTGTAAATGCTGCCGTTACAAACACCAGTCACGACAATGCCCAGCATTTGGAAAAATGTGCACAAAATGTCATGGAAAGAATCACTTTGCCAAACAATGCTTTTCAAAAGTAAAAACTAAGAACGGGCAACAAGTTAATGTGATTGAGGACACTGATTTAAGTGAGACATTTTCTGTAGGAATGGTGTCATGTGACAATATCAAAAAGGATACAGAAAATGTGCAGCCCTCAGGAATGGACAATGCTGAACATAAAGTTAATGCAGTAAAAGAGGACAAATGGATAATGTCACTGCAGGTAAATGGAGCATTAGTTACATTGAAACTTGACACTGGGGCAAAAGCAAACTTAATCAGTCTGAGTGACATTAAAAATATGAAAGAAAAGCCCAAAATACAGAAAAAGTCAGTACTGCTGAAAAACTATAATGGACAGAAAATAGATAGCTTAGGTGTATGCAGACTTAAAGTGACAGTTAAAGACAAAGTGCATCATCTCATGTTTTCTGTTGTGGCTGAAGGACTTGATTCACTACTAGGTGACAAAGCTTGTGAGGACTTAGAACTGGTCAAGAGAGTCTACCATATAAACTGTGCCATAAGCAGATCAGATGACTCGGTGGATTCTGTAGTGAGTAATTTCCAGGATGTGTTCAAAGGATTTGGAGTTCTGCCATTCACTTACAAGATCCAGCTAAATGAGGATGCTCAGCCATTGGTACATGCTCCACGGAGAGTTCCAGCACCCCTGCGTGAACGGCTCAAGAATGAACTGGACAGAATGACCACACTAGGAGTCATCAGGAAAGTCGAAGAGCCAACAGACTGGGTTAACTCCATGGTATGTGTAAAGAAAAAGAACAATGATCTAAGAATATGCATGGATCCAAAGGACTTAACTGCAAACATAAAACGTAAACACTACCAGATTCCCAAGCTAGAAGAAATCACCAGTGAAATGTCAGGTGCCAGATACTTCACAAAGCTCGATGCCTCACAAGGATTTTGGCAACTAAAACTGGATGAAGAGAGCACCAAATACTGTACCTTCAACACACCATTTGGCAGGTATTGTTTCCTCAGAATGCCTTTCGGGATAATATCTGCATCTGAAATCTTTCATAGAGCGATGGAACACATAATTGAGGGTCTGGAAGGAGTTCGGGTCTATGTTGATGACATCATCATCTTAATAATAATAATAATAATTCAACTTTATTGTCATTGTACAATGCACAAGTACATGAACAACTAAATGTGATCTTGCAAGCTCCCATGAGTCCAGTACAAATAACATTTAACATTAAACGTAAATAGCACCGTCCTGGGAGAAGCAAAGCCGCTGCGTCTGTGCGCGCCGCCACACTGAAAGAACACAATGAGAGACTGACTAAAGTGCTACAGAGCATACGCCGGAATGGACTGAAGCTCAACAAAGCCAAGTGTCAGTTTGGCGTCCAGGAAGTCACTTTCCTAGGAGATAATCTATCTGGTAAACGAATAGAGCCAGATATGGAAAAAGTAAACGCCATACTCAACATGCCCCGACCCACTGACAAAAAGGGAGTGCTATGCATCATGGGGATGATAAACTTCATTGGAATGTTCATTCCTAACTTGTCAGCCAAGACAGCCTGTCTGCGAGACCTGCTACATAAAACAAATGAGTTCGCATGGACAGAAAGCATGAACAAGAGTGGATGAACCTCAAAACAGTGCTGACAACCACACCTGTACTCACCTTCTTTGACCCAACAAAGAGAATCAAAGTGTCAACGGATGCATCAAAAGATGGCCTAGGCGCGGTCTTGCTACAAGCAGAGGGTGAAGATTGGAAGCCTGTTGCCTATGCCTCCAGGTCTATGACTGATTCTGAGTGTCGATACGCCCAGATTGAAAAGGAATGTCTAAGCTTGGTAGTTGGACTAGAAAAGTTCCATGGCTACATATATGGACTTCCCACCTTCACAGTTGAGACAGACCACTGCCCACTGGTTGCCATCATTAAAAAAAATCTGAATGAGATGTCTCCAAGGATTCAACGACTCATGATGAAGCTGCAAAGATATGACTTTGAACTGATCTGCACACCAGGCAAACACATAGTGTTAGCAGATGCACTATCCCAAGCACCCACAATGAGTCATGTGAGCTCTACTGAGGAAGACGTGGATGTTCATGTGAGTATGGTCACTGCTGCGCTGCCCGTGTCAGACACAAAATCAAAGCAAATAGCAGAAGAAACAGTAAAAGATACAGTGTTACAAACAGTAATAGAGAACATTCATCATGGTTGGCCAAAAGGTTCCTGTCCAAAATATTTTCACATAAGGTCAGAATTGAGTGTCGCAAGTGGACTATTACTAAAACAGAACAGAATAGTCATTCCACAGGCTCTATGTCAAGACATGCTCAAAAGGATTCATGAGGGGCACCTCGGAATTGAACAATGCAAAAGGAGAGCAAGAGACACGGTTTATTGGCCTGGCATAAATAAGGACACTGAGAACATGATCGGCGAATGTGAGACATGTCAGAAACACCAAAACAAACAAGCAAAGGAACCAATGATAGTAGCTGACGTACCAACAGCACCATGGCAAAAGGTTCGTATGGACCTCTTTCATTTGAATGGTAAAGACTATCTAATAGTGATTGACTAATGTTCTAACTATCCTGAGATGGCGCTGATCTCAAGCACATCAGCAAGCAGTATCATAATGCATGTTAAATCCATCTTCGCCAGACATGGAATTCCCAGGATTGCCGTTAGCGACAATGGTCCGTGCTTCAACTGTAAGGAGTGGCAACAGTTTGCAGCACAGTATGACTTTCAGCACATCACATCCAGTCCTTTGTATGCTCAGTCGAATGGTAAGGCAGAGAAAGGTGTTCAAGTTCTCAACCAGCTACTAAAGAAAGCAACAGAAAGCAAGTCTGATCCTTATCTCACCCTGCTGAGCTACCAAACCTCACCTTTAGACTTTGGTTCTTCACCTGCTGAACTTCTAATGAGTCGCAAGTTGCGTACCACGCTACCCTGCTGTGCAAAAGAAAAGCAGAGTAAGGAACTGAGACAGAGACTTCAACTGTTAAAGCTGAAACAGAAATCATACTATGACAAGTCATCCAAAACTCTGAAACCATTGACAAGGGATGATGTTGTCAGGATTGAGGATCCAGATGCATGGAACAGGAAAGCTGCAGTTCTTGAGGAAGTAGGACCAAGGTCATACACTCTTAGAACTGAGGAAGGACAGATTCTCAGCAGGAACCGCCGTTCCCTCCTAAAAACACAAGAAACTATCCAAGAGCAAATCGATGACAATGCCGCAATTGAATCTTGTCAATCACCACCAGAACAATCTAACACAAACACACATACAGGCTCTCATGAAAACACATCAGACTTACCTGTGCTGAGAAGATCCACACGTGAAGTAAAAAAGCCTGATAGACTTAATGTTTGAGTATAAAGTAAAGCATTGAAAATGTGTTGACTGTTGTGAAAATGTTTATGTTTATAGAGCACTAACAAAAGTGTTACTGATATCATCTTTATCATTTTTCTTGAAAGTTGATTGATATTGATTTTGTTTAACCTCAAAGAAAGGGGGATGTAATGATCAGTAACCTGTCATTCTAGAATGGTACACTAGGTGGAGCTGTATGTTGCTGTATGTTTAGCTGTATATATATGAGTGGGACTACCCATGATGCACTAGGCTACCCAGAAGGCAGTAGTCAAGATGGATGCTGTACAAGTCCACATGGCATGAATAAAGTGACTAGCTAGAAGCTAGTTGTTCATAATGAAAATTACTAGTTATTAATGAACATAACAGGCCGTCACAGTCACTTTTCACACACCTGAGCACCAAGAGCCCTCACAGACACTGTTCACACACCTGAGCACAAAGGGCACTCACAACCACTGTTCACACACCTGAGCACCAAGGGTCCTCACAGTCACTGTTCACACACCTGAGCACCAAGGGTCCTCACAGTCACTGTTCACAGACCTGAGCATAAAAGGGCCCTCACAGTCACTGTTCACACACCTGAGCACAAAGGGCCCTCACAGTCAAGGTTCACACAGCTGAGAACCAAGGGTCCTCACAGTCACTGTTCACAGACCTGAGCACCAAGGGTCCTCACAGTCACTGTTCACACACCTGAGCACCAAGGGCCCTCACAGTCACTGTTCACAGACCTGAGCACCAAGGGTCCTCACAGTCACTGTTCACACACCTGAGCACCAAGGGCCCTCACAGTCACTGTTCACACACCTGAGCACCAAGGGCCCTCACAGTCACTGTTCACAGACCTGAGCACCAAGGGTCCTCACAGTCACTGTTCACAGACCTGAGCACCAAGGGTCCTCACAGTCACTGTTCACACACCTGAGCACCAAGGGCCCTCACAGTCACTGTTCACACACCTGAGCACCAAGGGCCCTCACAGTCACTGTTCACACACCTGAGAACCAAGGGCCCTCACAGTCACTGTTCACACACCTGAGCACCAAGGGCCCTCACAGTCACTGTTCACACACCTGAGCACCAAGGGTCCTCACAGTCACTGTTCACACACCTGAGCACAAAGGGCCCTCACAGTCAAGGTTCACACAGCTGAGAACCAAGGGTCCTCACAGTCACTGTTCACACAGCTGAGAACCAAGGGTCCTCACAGTCACTGTTCACACAGCTGAGAACCAAGGGTCCTCACAGTCACTGTTCACAGACCTGAGCACCAAGGGTCCTCACAGTCAAGGTTCACACACCTGAGCACCAAGGGTCCTCACAGTCACTTTTCATACACCTGAGCACCAAGGGCCCTCACAGTCACTGTTCACACAGCTGAGCACCAAGTGCCATCACAGTCACTGTTCACACACCTGAGCACGAAAGGCCCTCACAGTCACTGTTCACTCATCTGAGCAACAACGTCCCTCAGTCACTTTTCACGCACTTGAGTACCACGGACGCACACAGTCACTGTTCACACACCTGAGCACCAAGGGTCCTCACAGTCAGTGTTCACCCACCTGACCACCAAGGGCCCTCACAGTCACTGTTCACACACCGGAGCCAAAAGGGCCCTCAGAGTCACTGTTCACACACCTGAGCACCAAGGGCCCTCACTGTGACTTGTCACATACCTGAGCACCAAGGGTCCTCACAGTCATTGTACACACACCTGAGCACCAAGGGCCCTCACAGTCACTGTTCACACAGTTGAACACCAAGGGCCCTCACAGTCACTGTTCACACACCTGAGAACCAAGGGCCCTCACAGTCACTGTTCACACACCTGAGCACCAAGGGCCCTCACATCCACAGTTCTCCGTCACACACATGCATTGACATCGCAGTCACAGTTCAAATCATGCCACAGTCACTGTCCACAAAACTGTACAACCATTGCCCTCAGAGTCATAGTTTACAATCATACACACCCATTGCCATCATAGACACAGATTACAAACTTGTCCTGCAGTAATTCTCTCTGATACAATAACCCCACTGTAAACCTCTCAGAATTGTTGAGCTGGAGTAAAAGCTGCAGACTTTGCGATGTATCAGGGAGGGGGTGCATTGCCTGGACACTTTGTTCCAGGAGGCAGTCACACCCTTTAGATTAAGTAATACTTTAGAGTTCGTCAGTGGTCATGAACAGGAGTGTGTGACTGCGAGTCAGGAAGGTATGGGGGCCCAGGATGTAGTGATGCAGGATCCTCAGCCCTGGACCTTGTCCAACAGGTACGAGGTACTTTCTACTTGTATGGATGAGGAAAAGGACTGCAGGGAGGATGGGGAAACTGATCACGGCACTGTGGTACAGGGGGCCTTCGAAGTGTGGGCAGAAGGAAGGAATATGATAGTAGTAGGGGACAATATAGTCAGGAGGATATATACTGTTCTCTGCAGCCACGAAAGAGAGTCCTGAAGGCTGTGTTGCCTGCCTGGTGCCAGGGTTAAGGATATCTCCTCATGGCTGGAGAAAATTTGGAGTGGGAGGGGGAATATCAAGTTGTCATGGTCCATGTAGGAACCAATGACATAGGTAGAACTAAGAATGAGGTTCGGCTGAGGGATTTTGAGGAGCTAGGGTCTAAATTAATAAGCAGAACCACAAGGGTAATAATCTCTGGATTACTACCTGAGCTACGTGCAAATTGGCATAGGGTCAAGAAGATCAGAGAGTTAAATGTGTGGCTCAAAGAGTGGTGTGGGAATAAGGGGTTTCAATTCATGGGGCACTGGCACTGGGGAAAGAGGGAGCTGTTCCGTCGGGCTGGGCTCCACTTAATGCTGCGACCAGCATTCTGGCGAATCAAATAACTAAGGTTGGAGATAGGGTTTTCAAGTAAAAAAGTGGGGGGAGGGGTCAGGTGAGGGGAAATTTAGAAATCTAAAGAGAAAGGTCAATGCAATAGAGCAGTGTAGCGAATTGGGTAAAAATAAGCAGAGTGTGACAGGAAGGGACAGAGAGTGCAGCAGAGAATAAGATCAAGGCAGGGAATAATTGTAAAAAAATTAAATTAAAGGCTCTTTATCTAAATGCATGAAGCATTCAAAACAAGTTAGACAAACTAATGGCACAAATAGAGATAAATGGGTTTGATCTAATAGCCATTACAGTAACGTGGTTGCAAGATGGCCAACGTTGGGAACTAAATGTTCCAGGGTACTTGACGTTTCAAAAAGGCAGGCAGAATGGAAAAGGAGGGGGAGTAGCCCTGATAATAAAGGATGACATAAGAACAGTAGCGAGAAAGGATCTCGGCTCGGAAGATCAGGAAGTAGAATCAGTATGGGTGGAGATAAGGAATAACCAGGGGCAGAAAACACTGGTAGGAGTAGAATAAAGGCCCCCTAACAGTAGCTATACCATTGGACAGAATATTAATCAAGAAATAGTAGGAGCTTGCAACAAAGGTAATGCAATAATCTTCGGGGGCTTTAATCTTCATATAGACTGAACAAATCAAATTGGCAAAGGTAGCCTAGAGGACAAGTTCATGGAATGCATTTGGGACAGTTTCCTAGAACAATACATCATGGAACCAACAAGGGAACAGGTTATTTTAGATCTTGTATTGTGTAATGAGACAGGGTTAATTAGCAATCTGATAGTAAAGGATCCTCTGGGGGAAAGTGATCATAATATGATATAATTTCACCTTAATTTTGAGAGGGACTTGCCTAAGTCCAAAACTAGAGTCTTAAACTTAAATAAAGCCAATTACATAGGTATGAGGGGTGAGTTGGCTAAGGTAGTTTGGAAAAATAGATTCAATGGTATGGCGGTAGATAAGCAGTGGCTGGCATTTAAAGACATATTTCATAGTTCTCAACAAAAATACATTCCATTGAGAAACAAAAACTCCATGGGAAAAGTGATCCAACCGTGGCTAACTAAAGAAGTTAAGGATAGCATTAAATTGAAAGAAGATGCTTATAATGTGGCAAAGAAAGTAAGCCTGAGGATTGGGAGAGTTTTAGAAACCAGCAAAGGTTGACCAAAAAAATGATAAAAAGGGAAAAAATAGAATATGAGAGAAAACTAGCAAGAAATATAAAAGCAGATTGTAAGAGTTTCTACAAGTATGTAAAAAGGAAGTGAGTAGCAAAAGTATACGTTGGTCCCTTAGAGACTGAGATAGGAGAAATCATTATGGTGAATAAAGAAACGGCAGAAATGTTAAACAAATATTTTGTATCTGTCTTCATAGTAGATGATACAAAAAGCATTCCAAAAATGCTAGGGAACCAAGGGCCTAATGAGGGTGAGAAACTTAACGTAATTAATATAAGTAGAGAAAAAGTACTAGAGAAACACATGGGACTAAAAGCTGAAAATCCCCTGGACCTGAGGTCTTACATCCCAGGGTTCTAAAGGAGGTGGCTGAAGATATAATGGATGTAACTCTCTCTGATACACTAACCCCATGGTAAATCTCTGATACACTAACCCACTGTAACTCTCTCTGATACATTAACCCCACTGTAACTCTGTGATACACTAACCCCACTGTAACTCTCTCTGATACATTAACCCACTGTAACTCTCTGATACACTAACCCACGGTAACTCTCTCTGATACACTAACCCCACTGTAACTCTCTGATACACTAACACACGGTAACTCTCTCTGATACACTAACCCCACTGTAACTCTCTGATACACTAACCCCACTGTAACTCTCTCTGATACACTAACCCCACTGTAACTCTCTGATACACTAACCTCACTGTAACTCTCTCTGAGACACTAACCCCACTCTAACTCTCTGATACACTACCACTGTAACTCTCTGACACACTAACCCCACTGTAACTCTCTCTGATACACTAACCCACCTGTAACTCTCTCTGATACACTAACCCCACTGTAACTCTCTCTGATACACTAACCCCACTGTAACTCTCTCTGATACACTAACCCCACTGTAACTCTCTCTGATACACTAACCCCACTGTAACTCTCTCTGATACACTAACCCCACTATAACACTCTCTGATACACTAACCCCACTGTAACTCTCTCTGATACACTAACCTCACTGTAACTCTCTGATACACTAACCCCACTGTAACTCTCTGATACACTAACCCCACTGTAACTCTCTGATACACTAACCCCACTGTAACTCTCTGATACACTAACCCCACTGTAACTCTCTGATACACTAACCCCACTGTCACTCTCTCTGATACACTAAGCCCACTGTAACTCTCTCTGATACATTAACCCCACTGTAACTCTCTCTGATACACTAACCTCACAGTAACTCTCTCTGATACACTAACACCACGGTAATTCTCTGAAACATTAACCCCACTATAACTCTCTCTGATACACTAACTCCACTGTAAATCTCTGATACAATAACCCCACTGTAACTCTCTGAAACACTAACCCCATTGTAACTCTCTGATACATTAACCCCACTGTAACACTCTCTGATACACTAACCCCACAGTAACTCTCTGATACACTAACCCCACTGTAAGTCTCGGATACACTAACCCCACTGTAACTCTCTCTGATACATTAACCCCACTGTAACTCTCTCTGATACACTAACCCCACTGTAACTCTCTGATACACTAACCCCACTGCAACTCTCTCTGATACACTAACCCCACTGTAACTCTCTGATGCACTAACCCCAATGTAACTCTCTCTGATACACTAACCCCACTGTAACTCTCTCTGATACACTAACCCCACTGTAACTCTCTCTGATACACTAAGCCCACTGTAACTCTCTCTGATACACTAACCCCACTGTAACTCTCCAATACACTAACCCAACTGTAACTCTCTGATACACTAACCCCACTGTAACTCTCTGATTCACTAACCCCACTGTAACTCGCTGATAAACAAACCCCACTGTTACTCTCTGATACACTAACCCCACTGTAACTCTCTGATGCACTAACCCCACTGTAACTCTCTGATACACTAACCCCACTGTAACTCTCTGATACACTTACCCCACTGTAACTCTCTGATAAACTAACCCCACTGTCACTCTCTCTGACACACTAAGCCCACTGTAGCTGTCTCTGATACACTAACCCCACTGTAACTCACTGATACACTAACCCCACTGTAACTCTCTCTGATACATTAACCCCACTGTAACTCTCTCTGATACACTAACCTCACTGTAACTCTCTCTGATACACTAACACCACGGTAATTCTCTGAAACATTAACCCCACTATAACTCTCTCTGATACATTAACCCCACTGTAAGTCTCTGATACACTAACCCCACTGTAAATCTCTGATACACTAACCCCACTGTAACTCTCTGATACACTAACCCCACTGCAACTCTCTGATACACTAACCCCACTGTAACTCTCTCTGATACACTAACCCCACTGTAGCTCTCTGACACACTAACCCCACTGTAACTCTCTGATACACTAACCAAACTGTAACACTCTGATACACTAACCCCACTGTAACACTCTCTGATACATTAACCCCACTGTAACTCTCTGATACACTAACCCCACTGTAACTCTCTGATACACTAACCCCACTCTAACTCTCTGATACACCAACCCCACTGTAACTCTCTGATACACTAACCCCACTGTAACTCTCTGATACACTAACCCCACTGTAACTCTCACTGATACACTAACCCTGTATTGATTTCTTTTTGGGTTCAATAAAGACTCATTTCTGAAAGAGAATGTTGTTTAATCTAAAGTCTTGTTCAAGACTTTCTACAGCTTTTTACAAAACACACTATGCTGTGATGCATCTAGAATGAAACCAAAAGTAAAACTCCTCTGGACTGCTTGTCTCTCACATGACCTCTGCTGGTCAGGCACAAGTAATCAAAAACACAGACAAATATGCTGTAAGGCATAAGTAATCAAACACAGACAAATATCATCACTATTTGCTGATATCATTACATCTCCCTTTCTTAAAACAAAAGTATTTTACTTTTAACTAACAACATTTAATGAACTTACATTATCATTATCATGATCAAGGTTTTTTACCCTTGCTTTGTGTGTTCACATGAAATATGTCAATACACTAGAACTTGAAGAAAGAATAAGATAACATTACTTCTTTCTTTAACAATAGTCCTTAAATTTGCTCAATGAGTCTCTCAGGAGGCTTCACGTGTCTTGAGGATTTTCTGATTGATTGTCCTTGAATCTGAGTTGTTGCCTCAGATGATGGGTTCTCAGCTGTGTGATCAGGTTGTTTACCAGTATCAGTCTCTTGACCTGCTGTGGCTGGTCCCATGAGAAGATCTCGACGGTTTCTTCTCTGAACAGCAACCTCATCTGTCTGAATGGTGTATGATCTTGGTTGAACTTCACTCAGGACAGTTCCCTTCTGAGTCCATGTGTTTGTTTTGTCTTTCAACCTTACTTGGTCACCAGTGTGGAGTTCAGGTAGGTTTTGTGTTCCTCTGTCATAGTAGTACTTTTGCTTTTCTTTCTGCTGCTCTTTGAACTTCCTCACTTTCTCCCCCTCTTTTGTTTTCAGGAGGTTCTCCGGGATGGGTAGGTTTGACCTTAGCCGACGTCCCATCAGGAGTTGGGCTGGTGACATACCACACTCGAGCGGCATTGTGCGGTATACAAGCATGCTTTGGTAGAAGTCAGTTCCACTGTCTTTTGCCTTGTACATCAGTCTTTTCACTGTCTGGACCGATTTTTCCACTAGTCCATTGGACTGTGGATAGTGAGGACTTGACGTTGTGTGGACAAAGTCCCACTCTTTGGCAAAGTGTCGGAAATTTGCATTGTTAAACTGGGGTCCGTTGTCTGTGAAGACCTCGCTTGCCACGCCATGTCTGGAGAATATGGCTTTCATACTTCTTATCACAGCTTCTGCAGTGGTGGTGTACAGTCTACAAACCTCTGGATACAGGGAGTAATAGTCTGTGACGACAAGATAGTCCTTCCCTTGACATACGAATAGGTCAGCGCCTACCTTCTGGTAAGGTCTGTCTGGTGCTGGGTGTGGCTTTAGTGGTTCTACCGGATTGCTTGCTCGATATTTCAGGCATATTGTGCAGTTTGACACCTCATTTGTCACATCTTGGTTGATTCGTGGCCAGTACATCACTTCTCGTGCTCTTTTCTTACACTTTTCGATTCCCAGATGTCCTCCATGGATCTTTTATTAGCATCTCTCTTCTCAGACTCTTTGGGATAACTATTTTACTTCCTTTGTAGATGATGTCTTCGACCACTGATAGTTCCGCCCTGCAGTTCCAGTACTCTGCTATATCAGGTGAGCAGTCTTGCTTCATGTTGGGCCATCCATCCAAGATGCTTTTTCTCAGTCGTCTCATTGTTTCATCTTTGTTTGTCTCAGTCTTTATGAGCTCCACTTTTGCATCTGCTATGGGCAGTGCACTTGTGATCATGTCCACGTAGGCGTTCACTTTTTCATCCATTGTGGTGTTTGCGGGCTCACTTGGGTCAACAGCTCTGGACAACGTGTCTGCTGTATACATCAGCTTACCCGGTGTGTATGCAACATTCAGTTCATCATAGACTGTCTCTCCTTCGCTTTCCACAACGAGGACTCTCTTTACCAGGTTCAGTCTCTCACAGGCTTTTAACCCTAGTATGGCTTGCACATCCTTTGGCACCACGATTAATGCTAACGTGTGCTCTCTGTCCTTGTGTGTTACTTTGACAATGCATTTTCCTTTCACTGGTATATCAGTACCTGAGTATCCGGTCACTTTCACTTGTATTCCATGCAACTTTGGTCTGGGTCAAATTCTCTTAAAATCGGTCTCTGATATCACATTAACTTGTGCTCCAGTATCCAATTTAAATGGAATGTGTATGTCATTCACTTTTAGTGTCAACATCCAGTCTCTTTCTTCTCTTTTGTTTTCAGACACAACATCTACATAGAATTCCTCTATCTCGCTTTCATCTACTGTATGGACCTTGCTTTGTTGCGCTTGGTTCGTACAGCAACGGGCATAATGGTTGTTTTTGTTGCATCTATAGCAAGTTTTACCATATGCTGGACACTTTCTTGGTGGATGCTGTGTACCGCATCGACTACATTACTTCCGATTGTCTCTTTCATTTTCGTTTGCTGGCCACGTCTCTTTTTTCACATTGGCGCTCTCTTTGTTAACTGGTTTGTATCCGTTCTTTCTCACTGCTTCCACGTTGCAGCTACTGTCACTGAACAGCTCCTTTGCCTGCAACTTCACAGTCTCTGTAACCCTACACAGTGCTATGGCTTTTCCCAGGTCTAGATCTTGCTCTCTTAGCAGTCTTTCCCTTAGACTATTATCTCGAATACCACACACCAGCCTGTCTTATAACAGCGAGTCTGTGAGTCCCCCAAATTCACATGATTTGCTCTGGTTTCTCAGTTCAGTCACATACCGATCAATAGTCTCGCCGATTTTCTGTACACATGTGAAAAATTTGTGCCTGTCAAAGGTCACGTTGCGTTTAGGTATGCAGTAGGCCTCAAACTGTTCCATTATTTTATCTAGCTTCATTTTGTCTCCATCAACAGCAAATATGAAATTATTATATACCTCCAGCGCTGCATCACCCACGACATGTAAGAACACGGGCAATTTTTGTTTATCACTTTTCTCGTCAGCTCCGATTGCTGATAAATACAACCCTACACGTTGTTTGAATCTCCTCCAATTTTCAGCCACATTTCCTGTTAATTGAAGCGTCGCCGGTGGGTGTAAACCTTCCACTTTTTCACTTCCTTAGCTATTCTCTAATGGTAAGCAACGATGTTCTCTTCTGGCTTGCTAATATGTGGAGAGTTGATTTCGCTTACTTGCCACAACTGCTTTCACTGTCCCATCAAGTTGCTAACTTCAGATTTTTTCTCTTTCAGCCACTTCTGACACCATGTATTGATTTCTTTTTGGGTTCAATAAAGACTCATTTCTGAAAGAGAATGTTGTTTAATCTAAAGTCTTGTTCAAGACTTTCTACAGCTTTTTACAAAACACACTATGCTGTGATGCATCTAGAATGAAACCGAAAGTAAAACTCCTCTGGACTGCTTGTCTCTCACATGACCTCTGCTGGTCAGGCACAAGTAATCAAAAACACAGACAAATATGCTGGAAGGCATAAGTAATCAAACACAGGTAAATATCATCACTATTTGCCGATATCATTACAAACCCCACTGTAAATCTCTGATACACTAACCCCACTGTAACTCTCTGATACACTAACCCACTGTAACTCTCACTGATAAACTAACCCACTGCAACTCTCTGATACACTAACCCCACTGTTACTCTCTGATACACTAACCCCACTGTAACTCTCTGATAAACCAACCCCACTGTAACTCTCTGATACACTTACCCCACTGTAACTCTTTGATACACTAACCCCACTGTAACTCTCTCTGATACACTAACCCCACTGTAAATCTCTCATACACTAACCCCACTGTAACTCCCTGATACACTAACCCCACTGTAACTCTCTCTGATACACTAACCCCACTGTAACTCTCTCTGATACACTAACCCCACTGTAAATCTCTGACACACTAACCCCACTGTAACTCTCTGATACACTAACCAAACTGTAACACTCTGATACACTAACCCTACTGTAACACTCTCTGATACACTAAACCCACTGTAACTCTCTGATACACTAACCCCACTGTAACTCTCTCTGATACACTAACCCCTCTGTAACACTCTGATACATTAACCCCACTGTAACTCTCTGATACACTAACCCCACTGTAACTCTCTGATACACTAACCCCACTGTAACTCTCTGATACACTAACCTCACTGTAACTCTCTGATACACTAACCCCACTGTAACTCTCTGATACACTAACCTCACTGTAACTCTCTCTGAAACACTAACCCCACTGTAACTCTCTCTGATACACTAACCCCACTGTAACTCTCTGATACACTAACCCCACTGCAACTCTCTCTGATACACTAACCCCACTGTAAATCTCTGATACACTAACTCCACTGTATGTCTCTGATACACTAACCCCACTGTAACTCTCTGATACTCTAACCCCACTGTAACTCTGTGATACACTAACCCCACTGTAACTCTCTCTGATACACTAACCCCACTGTAACTCTCTCTGATACACTAACCCCACTGTAGCTCTCTGACACACTAACCCCACTGTAACTCTCTGATACACTAACCAAACTGTAACACTCTGATACACTAACCCCACTGTAACACTCTCTGATACATTAACCCCACTGTAACTCTCTGATACACTAACCCCACTGTAACTCTCTGATACACTAACCCCACTCTAACTCTCTGATACACCAACCCCACTGTAACTCTCTGATACACTAACCCCACTGTAACTCTCTGATACACTAACCCCACTGTAACTCTCACTGATACACTAACCCTGTATTGATTTCTTTTTGGGTTCAATAAAGACTCATTTCTGAAAGAGAATGTTGTTTAATCTAAAGTCTTGTTCAAGACTTTCTACAGCTTTTTACAAAACACACTATGCTGTGATGCATCTAGAATGAAACCAAAAGTAAAACTCCTCTGGACTGCTTGTCTCTCACATGACCTCTGCTGGTCAGGCACAAGTAATCAAAAACACAGACAAATATGCTGTAAGGCATAAGTAATCAAACACAGACAAATATCATCACTATTTGCTGATATCATTACATCTCCCTTTCTTAAAACAAAAGTATTTTACTTTTAACTAACAACATTTAATGAACTTACATTATCATTATCATGATCAAGGTTTTTTACCCTTGCTTTGTGTGTTCACATGAAATATGTCAATACACTAGAACTTGAAGAAAGAATAAGATAACATTACTTCTTTCTTTAACAATAGTCCTTAAATTTGCTCAATGAGTCTCTCAGGAGGCTTCACGTGTCTTGAGGATTTTCTGATTGATTGTCCTTGAATCTGAGTTGTTGCCTCAGATGATGGGTTCTCAGCTGTGTGATCAGGTTGTTTACCAGTATCAGTCTCTTGACCTGCTGTGGCTGGTCCCATGAGAAGATCTCGACGGTTTCTTCTCTGAACAGCAACCTCATCTGTCTGAATGGTGTATGATCTTGGTTGAACTTCACTCAGGACAGTTCCCTTCTGAGTCCATGTGTTTGTTTTGTCTTTCAACCTTACTTGGTCACCAGTGTGGAGTTCAGGTAGGTTTTGTGTTCCTCTGTCATAGTAGTACTTTTGCTTTTCTTTCTGCTGCTCTTTGAACTTCCTCACTTTCTCCCCCTCTTTTGTTTTCAGGAGGTTCTCCGGGATGGGTAGGTTTGACCTTAGCCGACGTCCCATCAGGAGTTGGGCTGGTGACATACCACACTCGAGCGGCATTGTGCGGTATACAAGCATGCTTTGGTAGAAGTCAGTTCCACTGTCTTTTGCCTTGTACATCAGTCTTTTCACTGTCTGGACCGATTTTTCCACTAGTCCATTGGACTGTGGATAGTGAGGACTTGACGTTGTGTGGACAAAGTCCCACTCTTTGGCAAAGTGTCGGAAATTTGCATTGTTAAACTGGGGTCCGTTGTCTGTGAAGACCTCGCTTGCCACGCCATGTCTGGAGAATATGGCTTTCATACTTCTTATCACAGCTTCTGCAGTGGTGGTGTACAGTCTACAAACCTCTGGATACAGGGAGTAATAGTCTGTGACGACAAGATAGTCCTTCCCTTGACATACGAATAGGTCAGCGCCTACCTTCTGGTAAGGTCTGTCTGGTGCTGGGTGTGGCTTTAGTGGTTCTACCGGATTGCTTGCTCGATATTTCAGGCATATTGTGCAGTTTGACACCTCATTTGTCACATCTTGGTTGATTCGTGGCCAGTACATCACTTCTCGTGCTCTTTTCTTACACTTTTCGATTCCCAGATGTCCTCCATGGATCTTTTATTAGCATCTCTCTTCTCAGACTCTTTGGGATAACTATTTTACTTCCTTTGTAGATGATGTCTTCGACCACTGATAGTTCCGCCCTGCAGTTCCAGTACTCTGCTATATCAGGTGAGCAGTCTTGCTTCATGTTGGGCCATCCATCCAAGATGCTTTTTCTCAGTCGTCTCATTGTTTCATCTTTGTTTGTCTCAGTCTTTATGAGCTCCACTTTTGCATCTGCTATGGGCAGTGCACTTGTGATCATGTCCACGTAGGCGTTCACTTTTTCATCCATTGTGGTGTTTGCGGGCTCACTTGGGTCAACAGCTCTGGACAACGTGTCTGCTGTATACATCAGCTTACCCGGTGTGTATGCAACATTCAGTTCATCATAGACTGTCTCTCCTTCGCTTTCCACAACGAGGACTCTCTTTACCAGGTTCAGTCTCTCACAGGCTTTTAACCCTAGTATGGCTTGCACATCCTTTGGCACCACGATTAATGCTAACGTGTGCTCTCTGTCCTTGTGTGTTACTTTGACAATGCATTTTCCTTTCACTGGTATATCAGTACCTGAGTATCCGGTCACTTTCACTTGTATTCCATGCAACTTTGGTCTGGGTCAAATTCTCTTAAAATCGGTCTCTGATATCACATTAACTTGTGCTCCAGTATCCAATTTAAATGGAATGTGTATGTCATTCACTTTTAGTGTCAACATCCAGTCTCTTTCTTCTCTTTTGTTTTCAGACACAACATCTACATAGAATTCCTCTATCTCGCTTTCATCTACTGTATGGACCTTGCTTTGTTGCGCTTGGTTCGTACAGCAACGGGCATAATGGTTGTTTTTGTTGCATCTATAGCAAGTTTTACCATATGCTGGACACTTTCTTGGTGGATGCTGTGTACCGCATCGACTACATTACTTCCGATTGTCTCTTTCATTTTCGTTTGCTGGCCACGTCTCTTTTTTCACATTGGCGCTCTCTTTGTTAACTGGTTTGTATCCGTTCTTTCTCACTGCTTCCACGTTGCAGCTACTGTCACTGAACAGCTCCTTTGCCTGCAACTTCACAGTCTCTGTAACCCTACACAGTGCTATGGCTTTTCCCAGGTCTAGATCTTGCTCTCTTAGCAGTCTTTCCCTTAGACTATTATCTCGAATACCACACACCAGCCTGTCTTATAACAGCGAGTCTGTGAGTCCCCCAAATTCACATGATTTGCTCTGGTTTCTCAGTTCAGTCACATACCGATCAATAGTCTCGCCGATTTTCTGTACACATGTGAAAAATTTGTGCCTGTCAAAGGTCACGTTGCGTTTAGGTATGCAGTAGGCCTCAAACTGTTCCATTATTTTATCTAGCTTCATTTTGTCTCCATCAACAGCAAATATGAAATTATTATATACCTCCAGCGCTGCATCACCCACGACATGTAAGAACACGGGCAATTTTTGTTTATCACTTTTCTCGTCAGCTCCGATTGCTGATAAATACAACCCTACACGTTGTTTGAATCTCCTCCAATTTTCAGCCACATTTCCTGTTAATTGAAGCGTCGCCGGTGGGTGTAAACCTTCCACTTTTTCACTTCCTTAGCTATTCTCTAATGGTAAGCAACGATGTTCTCTTCTGGCTTGCTAATATGTGGAGAGTTGATTTCGCTTACTTGCCACAACTGCTTTCACTGTCCCATCAAGTTGCTAACTTCAGATTTTTTCTCTTTCAGCCACTTCTGACACCATGTATTGATTTCTTTTTGGGTTCAATAAAGACTCATTTCTGAAAGAGAATGTTGTTTAATCTAAAGTCTTGTTCAAGACTTTCTACAGCTTTTTACAAAACACACTATGCTGTGATGCATCTAGAATGAAACCGAAAGTAAAACTCCTCTGGACTGCTTGTCTCTCACATGACCTCTGCTGGTCAGGCACAAGTAATCAAAAACACAGACAAATATGCTGGAAGGCATAAGTAATCAAACACAGGTAAATATCATCACTATTTGCCGATATCATTACAAACCCCACTGTAAATCTCTGATACACTAACCCCACTGTAACTCTCTGATACACTAACCCACTGTAACTCTCACTGATAAACTAACCCACTGCAACTCTCTGATACACTAACCCCACTGTTACTCTCTGATACACTAACCCCACTGTAACTCTCTGATAAACTAACCCCACTGTAACTCCCTGATACACTAACCCCACTGTAACTCTCTCTGATACACTAACCCCACTGTAACTCTCTCTGATACACTAACCCCACTGTAAATCTCTGACACACTAACCCCACTGTAACTCTGATACACTAACCAAACTGTAACACTCTGATACACTAACCCTACTGTAACACTCTCTGATACACTAAACCCACTGTAACTCTCTGATACACTAACCCCACTGTAACTCTCTCTGATACACTAACCCCTCTGTAACACTCTGATACATTAACCCCACTGTAACTCTCTGATACACTAACCCCACTGTAACTCTCTGATACACTAACCCCACTGTAACTCTCTGATACACTAACCTCACTGTAACTCTCTGATACACTAACCCCACTGTAACTCTCTGATACACTAACCTCACTGTAACTCTCTCTGAAACACTAACCCCACTGTAACTCTCTCTGATACACTAACCCCACTGTAACTCTCTGATACACTAACCCCACTGCAACTCTCTCTGATACACTAACCCCACTGTAAATCTCTGATACACTAACTCCACTGTATGTCTCTGATACACTAACCCCACTGTAACTCTCTGATACTCTAACCCCACTGTAACTCTGTGATACACTAACCCCACTGTAACTCTCTCTGATACACTAACCCCACTGTAACTCTCTCTGATACACTAACCCCACTGTAGCTCTCTGACACACTAACCCCACTGTAACTCTCTGATACACTAACCAAACTGTAACACTCTGATACACTAACCCCACTGTAACACTCTGATACATTAACCCCACTGTAACTCTCTGATACACTAACCCCACTGTAACTCTCTGATACACTAACCCCACTCTAACTCTCTGATACACCAACCCCACTGTAACTCTCTGATACACTAACCCCACTGTAACTCTCTGATACACTAACCCCACTGTAACTCTCTGATACACTAACCCCACTGTAACTCTCTGATACACTAACCTCACTGTAACTCTCTGATACACTAACCCCACTGTAACTCACTGATACACTAACCTCACTGTAACTCTCTCTGAAACACTAACCCCACTGTAACTCTCTCTGATACACTAACCCCACTGTAACTCTCTGATACACTAACCCCACTGCAACTCTCTCTGATACACTAACCCCACTGTAAATCTCTGATACACTAACTCCACTGTATGTCTCTGATACACTAACCCCACTGTAACTCTCTGATACTCTAACCCCACTGTAACTCTGTGATACACTAACCCCACTGTAACTCTCTCTGATACACTAACCCCACTGTAACTCTCTCTGATACACTAACCCCACTGTAGCTCTCTGACACACTAACCCCACTGTAACTCTCTCTGATACACTAACCCCACTGTAAATCTCTCATACACTAACCCCACTGTAACTCCCTGATACACTAACCCCACTGTAACTCTCTCTGATACACTAACCCCACTGTAACTCTCTCTGATACACTAACCCCACTGTAACTCTCTGACACACTAACCCCACTGTAACTCTCTGATACACTAACCAAACTGTAACACTCTGATACACTAACCCTACTGTAACACTCTCTGATACACTAACTCCACTGTAACTCTCTGATACACTAACCCCACTGTAACTCTCTGATACACTAAACCCACTGTAACTCTCTGAAACACTAAACCCACTGTAACTCTGATACACTAACCCTACTGTAACTCTCTGATACACTAACCCCACTGTAACTCTCTCTGATACACTAACCCCTCTGCAACTCTCACTGATACACTAACCCCACTGTAACTCTCTCTGATACACTAACCCCACTGTAACTCTCTGATACACGAACCCCACTGTAACTCTCTGATTCACTAACCCCACTGTAACTCGCTGATAAACTAACCCACTGTAACTCTCTGATACACTAACCCCACTGTTACTCTCTGATACACTAACCCCACTGTAACTCTCTGATACACTAACCCCACTGCAATTCTGATACACTAACCCCACTGTAACTCTCTGATACACTTACCACAATGTAACTCTCTGATACTCTAACCCCACTGTAACTCCCTGATACACTAACCCCACTGTAACTCTCTCTGATACACTAACCCCACTGTAACACTCTCTGATACACTAACCCCGCTGTAACTCTCTCTGATGCAATAACCCCACTGTAACTCTCTGATACACTAACCCCACTGTAACTCTCTGATACACTAACCCCACTGTAACTCTCCCTGATACACTAACACCACTGTAACTCTCTGATACACTAACCCCACTGTAACTCTCTCTGATACACTAACCCCACTGTAACTCTTTCTGATACACTAACCCCACTGTAACTCTCACTGATACACCAACCCCACTGTAACTCTCTCTGATACACTAACCCCACTGTAAATCTCTGATACACTAACCAAACTGTAACACTCTGATACACTAACCCCACTGTAACACTCTCTGATACACTAACCTCACTGTAACTCTCTCTGATACACTAACCCCACAGTAACTCTCTGATACACTAACCCCACTCTAACTCTCTGATACTCTAACCCCACTGCAACTCTCTGTTACACCAACCCCACTGTAACTCTCTGATACACTAACCCCACTGTAACTCTCTGATACACTAACCCCACTGTAACTCTCTCTGATACACTAACCCCTCTGTAACTCTGTCTGATACACTAACCCCACTGTAACTCTCTGATACACTAACCCCACTGTAACTCTCCGATTCACTAACCCCACTGTAACTCACTGATAAACTAACCCCACTGTAACTCCCTGATACACTAACCCCACTGTAACTCTCTCTGATACACTAACCCCACTGTAACTCTCTCTGATACACTAACCCCACTGTAACTCTCTGACACACTAACCCCACTGTAACTCTCTGATACACTAACCAAACTGTAACACTCTGATACACTAACCCCACTGTAACACTCTCTGATACACGAACACCACTATAAATCTCCGATACACTAACCCCACTGTAACTCTCTGATACACTAACCCCACTGTAACTCTCTCTGATACACTAACCCCACTGTAACTCTCTGATACACTAACCCCACTGTAACTCTCTGATACACTAACCCCACTGTAACTCTCTCTGATACACTAACCCCACTATAACTTTCTCTGATACACTAACACCACTGTAACTCTGTCTGATACACTAACCCCACTGTAACTCTCTGATACACTAACACCACTGTAACTCTCTGATACACTAACCCCACTGTAACTCTGATTCACTAACCCCACTGTAACTCGCTGATAAACTAACCCACTGTAATTCTCTGATACACTAATCCCACTGTAATTCTCTGATACACTAACCCCACTGTAGCTCTCTGATACACTTACCCCACTGTAACTCTCCCTGATACACTAACCCCACTGTTAATCTCTGATACACTAACCCCACTGTATGTCTCTGATACTCTAACCCCACTGTAACTCTGTGATACACTAACCCCACTGTAACTCCCTGATACACTAACCATACTGTAACTCTCTCTGATACACTAACCCCACTGTAACTCTCTGACACACTAACCCCACTGTAACTCTCTGATACACTAACCAAACTGTAACACTCTGATACACTAACCCCACTGTAACACTCTCTGATACACTAACCCCACTGTAACTCACTGATACACTAACCCCACTGTAACTCGCTGATGCACAAACCCCACTGTAACTCTCTGATACACCAACCCCACTGTAACTCTCTGATACACTAACCCCACTTTAACTCTCTGATACACTAACCCCACTGTAACTCTCTGATACACTAACCTCACTGTAACTCTCTGATACACTAACCCCACTGTAACTCTCTGATACACTAACCTCACTGTAACTCTCTCTGAAACACTAACCCCACTGTAACTCTCTCTGATACACTAACCCCACTGTAACTCTCTGATACACTAACCCCACTGCAACTCTCTCTGATACACTAACCCCACTGTAAATCTCTGATACACTAACTCCACTGTATGTCTCTGATACACTAACCCCACTGTAACTCTCTGATACTCTAACCCCACTGTAACTCTGTGATACACTAACCCCACTGTAACTCTCTCTGATACACTAACCCCACTGTAACTCTCTCTGATACACTAACCCCACTGTAGCTCTCTGACACACTAACCCCACTGTAACTCTCTCTGATACACTAACCCCACTGTAAATCTCTCATACACTAACCCCACTGTAACTCCCTGATACACTAACCCCACTGTAACTCTCTCTGATACACTAACCCCACTGTAACTCTCTCTGATACACTAACCCCACTGTAACTCTCTGACACACTAACCCCACTGTAACTCTCTGATACACTAACCAAACTGTAACACTCTGATACACTAACCCTACTGTAACACTCTCTGATACACTAACTCCACTGTAACTCTCTGATACACTAACCCCACTGTAACTCTCTGATACACTAAACCCACTGTAACTCTCTGAAACACTAAACCCACTGTAACTCTGATACACTAACCCTACTGTAACTCTCTGATACACTAACCCCACTGTAACTCTCTCTGATACACTAACCCCTCTGCAACTCTCACTGATACACTAACCCCACTGTAACTCTCTCTGATACACTAACCCCACTGTAACTCTCTGATACACGAACCCCACTGTAACTCTCTGATTCACTAACCCCACTGTAACTCGCTGATAAACTAACCCACTGTAACTCTCTGATACACTAACCCCACTGTTACTCTCTGATACACTAACCCCACTGTAACTCTCTGATACACTAACCCCACTGCAATTCTGATACACTAACCCCACTGTAACTCTCTGATACACTTACCACAATGTAACTCTCTGATACTCTAACCCCACTGTAACTCCCTGATACACTAACCCCACTGTAACTCTCTCTGATACACTAACCCCACTGTAACACTCTCTGATACACTAACCCCGCTGTAACTCTCTCTGATGCAATAACCCCACTGTAACTCTCTGATACACTAACCCCACTGTAACTCTCTGATACACTAACCCCACTGTAACTCTCCCTGATACACTAACACCACTGTAACTCTCTGATACACTAACCCCACTGTAACTCTCTCTGATACACTAACCCCACTGTAACTCTTTCTGATACACTAACCCCACTGTAACTCTCACTGATACACCAACCCCACTGTAACTCTCTCTGATACACTAACCCCACTGTAAATCTCTGATACACTAACCAAACTGTAACACTCTGATACACTAACCCCACTGTAACACTCTCTGATACACTAACCTCACTGTAACTCTCTCTGATACACTAACCCCACAGTAACTCTCTGATACACTAACCCCACTCTAACTCTCTGATACTCTAACCCCACTGCAACTCTCTGTTACACCAACCCCACTGTAACTCTCTGATACACTAACCCCACTGTAACTCTCTGATACACTAACCCCACTGTAACTCTCTCTGATACACTAACCCCTCTGTAACTCTGTCTGATACACTAACCCCACTGTAACTCTCTGATACACTAACCCCACTGTAACTCTCCGATTCACTAACCCCACTGTAACTCACTGATAAACTAACCCCACTGTAACTCCCTGATACACTAACCCCACTGTAACTCTCTCTGATACACTAACCCCACTGTAACTCTCTCTGATACACTAACCCCACTGTAACTCTCTGACACACTAACCCCACTGTAACTCTCTGATACACTAACCAAACTGTAACACTCTGATACACTAACCCCACTGTAACACTCTCTGATACACGAACACCACTATAAATCTCCGATACACTAACCCCACTGTAACTCTCTGATACACTAACCCCACTGTAACTCTCTCTGATACACTAACCCCACTGTAACTCTCTGATACACTAACCCCACTGTAACTCTCTGATACACTAACCCCACTGTAACTCTCTCTGATACACTAACCCCACTATAACTTTCTCTGATACACTAACACCACTGTAACTCTGTCTGATACACTAACCCCACTGTAACTCTCTGATACACTAACACCACTGTAACTCTCTGATACACTAACCCCACTGTAACTCTGATTCACTAACCCCACTGTAACTCGCTGATAAACTAACCCACTGTAATTCTCTGATACACTAATCCCACTGTAATTCTCTGATACACTAACCCCACTGTAGCTCTCTGATACACTTACCCCACTGTAACTCTCCCTGATACACTAACCCCACTGTTAATCTCTGATACACTAACCCCACTGTATGTCTCTGATACTCTAACCCCACTGTAACTCTGTGATACACTAACCCCACTGTAACTCCCTGATACACTAACCATACTGTAACTCTCTCTGATACACTAACCCCACTGTAACTCTCTGACACACTAACCCCACTGTAACTCTCTGATACACTAACCAAACTGTAACACTCTGATACACTAACCCCACTGTAACACTCTCTGATACACTAACCCCACTGTAACTCACTGATACACTAACCCCACTGTAACTCGCTGATGCACAAACCCCACTGTAACTCTCTGATACACCAACCCCACTGTAACTCTCTGATACACTAACCCCACTTTAACTCTCTGATACACTAACCCCACTGTAACTCTCTGATACACTAACCCCACTGTAACTCTCTGATACACTAACCCCACTCGAACTCTCTGATGCACCAACCCCACTGTAACTCTCTGATACACTAACCCCACTGTAACTCTTTCTGATACACTAACCCCACTGTAACTCTCTCTGATACACTAACCCCACTGTAACTCTCACTGATACACTAACCCCACTGTAACTCTCTGATACACTAACCCCACTTTAACTCTCTGATACACTAACCCCACTGTAACTCTCTCTGATACACTAACCCCACTGCAACTCTCTGATACACTAACCCCACTCTAACTCTCTGATGCACCAACCCCACTGTAACTCTCTGATACACTAACCCCACTGTAACTCTCTGATACACTAACCCAACTGAAACTCTCTCTGATACACTAACCCCACTGTAACTCTTTCTGATACACTAACCCCACTGTAACTCGCTGATAAACTAACCCACTGTAACTCTCTGATACACTAACCCCACTGTTACTCTCTGATACACTAACCCCACTGTAACTCTCTGATACACTAACCCCACTGCAATTCTGATACACTAACCCCACTGTAACTCTCTGATACACTTACCACAATGTAACTCTCTGATACTCTAACCCCACTGTAACTCTGTGATACACTAACCCCACTGTAACTCCCTGATACACGAACCCCACTGTAACTCTCTCTGATACACTAACCCCACTGTAACACTCTCTGATACACTAACCCCGCTGTAACTCTCTCTGATGCAATAACCCCACTGTAACTCTCTGATACACTAACCCCACTGTAACTCTCTCTGATACACTAACACCACTGTAACTCTCACTGATACACTAACCCCACTGTAACTCTCTGATACACTAACCCCACTGTACCTCTCTGATACACTAACCCCACTGTAACTCTCTCTGATACACTAACCCCACTGTAACTCTTTCTGATACACTAACCCCACTGTAACTCTCACTGATACACCAACCCCACTGTAACTCTCTCTGATACACTAACCCCACTGTAAATCTCTGACACACTAACCCCACTGTAACTCTCTGATACACTAACCAAACTGTAACACTCTGATACACTAACCCCACTGTAACACTCTCTGATACACTAACCTCACTGTAACTCTCTCTGATACACTAACCCCACAGTAACTCTCTGATACACTAACCCCACTCTAACTCTCTGATACTCTAACCCCACTGCAACTCTCTGTTACACCAACCCCACTGTAACTCTCTGATACACTAACCCCACTGTAACTCTCTGATACACTAACCCCACTGTAACTCTCTCTGATACACTAACCCCTCTGTAACTCTGTCTGATACACTAACCCCACTGTAACTCTCTGATACACTAACCCCACTGTAAGTCTCCGATTCACTAACCCCACTGTAACTCACTGATAAACTAACCCCACTGTAACTCCCTGATACACTAACCCCACTGTAACTCTCTCTGATACACTAACCCCACTGTAACACTCTCTGATACACGAACACCACTATAAATCTCCCTGATACACTAACCCCACTGTAACTCTCTGATACACTAACCCCACTGTAACTCTCTCTGATACACTAACCCCACTGTAACTCTCTGATACACTAACCCCACTGTAACTCTCTGATACACTAACCCCACTGTAACTCTCTCTGATACACTAACCCCACTATAACTTTCTCTGATACACTAACACCACTGTAACTCTGTCTGATACACTAACCCCACTGTAACTCTCTGATACACTAACACCACTGTAACTCTCTGATACACTAACCCCACTGTAACTCTCTGATTCACTAACCCCACTGTAACTCGCTGATAAACTAACCCACTGTAACTCTCTGATACACTAACCCCACTGTAACTCTCTGATACACTAATCCCACTGTAATTCTCTGATACTCTAACCCCACTGCAACTCTCTGTTACACCAACCCCACTGTAACTCTCTGATACACTAACCCCACTGTAACTCTCTGATACACTAACCCCACTGTAACTCTCTCTGATACACTAACCCCTCTGTAACTCTGTCTGATACACTAACCCCACTGTAACTCTCTGATACACTAACCCCACTGTAACTCTCCGATTCACTAACCCCACTGTAACTCACTGATAAACTAACCCCACTGTAACTCCCTGACACACTAACCCCACTGTAACTCTCTCTGATACACTAACCCCACTGTAACACTCTCTGATACACGAACACCACTATAAATCTCCCTGATACACTAACCCCACTGTAACTCTCTGATACACTAACCCCACTGTAACTCTCTCTGATACACTAACCCCACTGTAACTCTCTGATACACTAACCCCACTGTAACTCTCTGATACACTAACCCCACTGTAACTCTCTCTGATACACTAACCCCACTATAACTTTCTCTGATACACTAACACCACTGTAACTCTGTCTGATACACTAACCCCACTGTAACTCTCTGATACACTAACACCACTGTAACTCTCTGATACACTAACCCCACTGTAACTCTCTGATTCACTAACCCCACTGTAACTCGCTGATAAACTAACCCACTGTAACTCTCTGATACACTAACCCCACTGTAACTCTCTGATACACTAATCCCACTGTAATTCTCTGATACACTAATCCCACTGTAATTCTCTAATACACTAACCCCACTGTAGCTCTCTGATACACTTACCCCACTGTAACTCTCTGATACACTAACCCCACTGTCTCTCTCTCTGATACACTAACCCCACTGTTAATCTCTGATACACTAACCCCACTGTATGTCTCTGATACTCTAACCCCACTGTAACTCTGTGATACACTAACCCCACTGTAACTCCCTGATACACTAACCATACTGTAACTCTCTCTGATACACTAACCCCACTGTAACTCTCTGACACACTAACCCCACTGTAACTCTCTGATACACTAACCAAACTGTAACACTCTGATACACTAACCCCACTGTAACACTCTCTGATACACTAACCCCACTGTAACTCACTGATACACTAACCCCACTGTAACTCGCTGATGCACAAACCCCACTGTAACTCTCTGATACACCAACCCCACTGTAACTCTCTGATACACTAACCCCACTGTAACTCTCTGATACACTAACCCCACTCGAACTCTCTGATGCACCAACCCCACTGTAACTCTCTGATACACTAACCCCACTTTAACTCTCTGATACACTAACCCCACTGTAACTCTCTCTGATACACTAACCCCACTGCAACTCTCTGATACACTAACCCCACTCTAACTCTCTGATGCACCAACCCCACTGTAACTCTCTGATACACTAACCCCACTGTAACTCTCTGATACACTAACCCAACTGAAACTCTCTCTGATACACTAACCCCACTGTAACTCTTTCTGATACACTAACCCCACTGTAACTCTCTCTGATACACTAACCCCACTGTAACTCTCACTGATACACTAACCCCACTGTAACTCTCTGATACACTAACCCCACTGTAACTCTCTGATACTCTAACCCCACTGTAACTATTTGATTCACCATCCCCACTGTAACTCGCTGATAAACTAAACCACTGTAACTCTCTGATACACTAACCCCACTGTTACTCTCTGATACAGTAACCCCACTGTAACTCTCTGATACACTAACCCCACTGTAACTCTCTTATACACTTACCCCACTGTAACTCTCTGATACACTAACCCCGCTGTAACTCTCTCTGATACATTAACTCCACTGTAAATCTCTCATAAACTAACCCCACTGTAACTCCCTGATACACTAACCCCACTGTATTTCTCTGACACACTAACCCCACTGTAACTCTGTGATACACTAACCCCACTGTAACTCTCTCTGATACACTAACCCCACTCTAACTCTCTCTGATACACTAACCCCACTGTAACTCTCTGACACACTAACCCCACTGTAACTCTCTGATACACTAACCAAACTGTAACACTCTGATACACTAACCCCACTGTAACACTCTCTGATACACTAACCCCACAGTAACTCTCTCTGATACACTAACCCCACAGTAACTGTCTCTGATACACTAACCCCACTGTAACTCTCTGATACACTAACCCCACTGTAACTCTCACTGATACACTAACCCCACTGTAACTCTCTCTGAAACACTAACCTCACTGTAACTCTCTCTGATACACTAACCCCACTGTAACTCTCTGATACATTAACCCGACTGTAAGTCTCTGATAAACTAACCCCACTGTAACTCTCTGATACACTAACCTCACTGTAACTCTCTGATACACTAAGCCCACTGCAACTCTCTGATACACTAACACCACTGTAACTCTCTGTAACATTAACCCCACTGTAACTCTCTCTGATACACTAACCCCTCTGTAACTCTCTCTGATACACTAACCCCACTGTAACTGTCTCTGATTCACTAACCCCACTGTAACTCTGTCTGATACACTAACCCCACTGTGACTCTCTGATACACTACAATTACAATTCAATTCAAATCGCTTTATTGGCATGATAAGTTACATCTTATGTTGCCAAAGCATCAAAATACGTTCATGGTTGAGCACATAAACGCAGTTCTATTCATACAGTGTATAAACAGGTATATCCCTGAGTGTATAAATATACATTCGCATTGTTTATATATATTCTTTTCTTAGTTTACTAGTTGTCCCTCTGTTCATGGCAAGCTGTAACATAGTGTGCCGCCAGTGTTACACAGCTTGTCTCCTCTCCCAGTAGGAATGGGAGTTTTTGGTTGTCATTCAGAGTTCTGAATTCAGGGCATATTTGTGAGAATTTTTGGTAGAAATTCTCCCTGATGTCCTGATATTTTCCACAGGCTGTGAGGAAGTGCATCTCTGTCTCCACTACTCCCTGACTGCAGTGAGAGCATATCCTGTCTTCTCTTGGCAGCCTGGTCTGCCTGTGTCTGCCTTTTTCGATCGCTCGGCTATGTTCGCTAAGTCTGTACCTTGTCAAGGTTCTTCTCAGTTTGTTATCCTTTACCATGGTCAGGTAATCAGCTATGTTGTACTGTCTGTTTAGGGCCAAGTAGCAATTGAGTTTGCTTTGGGTTTTTGTTGTTTCTGCCCAATATGTCAGATATTTTTCCTTTTGCTTAGCGACGATTGTGTTGGGTCGAATTCTTTGTGTTACCCTGTCACTGTCCTGGGGCTGGTTATTGTTAGTATTGTTAGTAGTTACTTCACTGAGTCCCAGGACTAGTTGACTGAGGGTATTCTTCTTTATGGTCAGCTCTTGGCATTTCAGGGCGTCGTAGTGATAGCATTGGGGGTTGCTCATTTGTAGGTGATTCCAAAATTTGGTGGCTCTTTTTTGGATAGTGATTATGAATGGATATTGGCCTAGTTCCGCCCTGCATGCATTGTTTACTGTTTTCCTTAGAGTCCGGAGGATACTTTTACAGAATTCTGCATGTAGGATCTCAATTGGGTGTTTGTCCCATTTTGCGAATTCTTGTTGAGTTAGCGGTCCCCATACCTCACTGCCATAGAGTGCAATTGGTTCAATTACTGATTTGAAAATTTTGAGCCAAATGCAAATTGGGATTTCTATTTGGATTTTTTTTTTGATGGCATAGAAAGCCCTTCTTGCTTTCTCTTTCAGTTCATTCACAGCCAGTTTGAAGTTTCCCGTAGAACTGATTTTGAAGCCCACTGTAACTCTCTGATACACTAACCCCACTGTAACTCACTGATTCACTAACCCCACTTTAACTCGCTGATAAACTAACCCACTGTAACTCTCTGATACACTAACCCCACTGTAATTCTCTGATACATTAACCCCACTGTAATTCTCTGATACACTAACCCCACTGTAACTCTCTGATAAACTTACCCCACTGTAAGTCTCTGATACACTAATCCCACTGTAACTCTCTGATACTCTAACCCCACTGTAACTCTGTGATACACTAACCAAACTGTAACACTCTGATACACTAACCCCACTGTAACACACTCTGATACACTAACCCCACTGTAACTCTCTGATACACTAACCCCACTGTAACTCTCTGATACACAAACCCCACTGTAACTCTCTGATACACTAACCCCACTGTAACTCTCTGATACACTAACCCCACTGTAACTCTCTGATACGCTAACCCCACTGTAACTCTCTCTGATACACTAACCCCTCTGTAACTCTGTCTGATACACTAACCCCACTGTAACTCTCTGATACACTAACCCCACTGCAACTCGGTGATAAACTAACCCACTGTAACTCTCTGATACACTAACCCCACTGTACTCTCTGATACACTAACCCCACTGTAATTCTCTGATACACTAACCCCACTGTAAGTCTCTCATACACTAACCCCACTGTAACTCTCTGATACACTAACCCCACTGCAACTCGGTGATAAACTAACCCACTGTAACTCTCTGATACACTAACCCCACTGTACTCTCTGATACACTAACCCCACTGTAATTCTCTGATACACTAACCCCACTGTAAGTCTCTCATACACTAACCCCACTGTAACTCTCTGATACACTAACCAAACTGTAACACTCTGATACACTAACCCCACTATAACACTCTCTGATACACTAACCCCACAGTAACTCTCTCTGATACACTAACCCCACTGTAACTCTCTGATACACTAACCCACTGTAACTCTCTGATACACTAACCCTACTGTAACTCTCGAATACACTAACCCCACTCTAACTCTCTGATTCACCAACCCCACTGTAACTCTCTGATAAACTAACCCACTGTAACTCTCTGAAACATTAACCGCACTATAACTCTCTCTGATACACTAACCCCACTGTAACTCTCTCTGATACATTAACCCCACTGTAACTCTCTCTGATACACTAACCCCACTGTAACTCTCTGATACACTAACCCCACTGTAATTCTCTCTGATACACAAACCCCACTGTAACTCTCTGATACATTAACCCCAGTTTAACTCTCTGATACACAAACCCACTGTAACTCTCTGATACATTAACCCCACAGTAAATCTCTGATAAACTAACCCCACTGTAACTCTCTGATACACTAACCAAACTGTAACACTCTGATACACTACCCCCACTGTAACAGTCTCTGATACACTAACCCCACTGTAACTCTCTCTGATACACTAACCCCACTGTAACTCGCTGATACTCTAACCCCACTGTTACTCTCTGATACACTAACCCCACTGTAACTCTCTGATACACTAACCCCACTGTAACTCTCTGATACACCAACCCCACTGTAACTCTCTGATACACTAACCCCACTGTAACTCTCTGATACACTAACCCCACTGTAACTCTCTCTGATACACTAACCCCTCTGTAACTCTGTCTGATACACTAACCCCACTGTAACTCTCTGATACACTTACCCCACTGTAACTCTCTGATACACTAACCCCACTGTAACTCTCTCTGATACACTAACTCCACTGTAAATCTCTCATAAACTAACCCCACTGTAACGCCCTGATACACTAACCCCAATGTAACTCTCTCTGATATGCTAACCCCACTGTATTTCTCTGACACACTAAACCCACTGTAACTCTGTGATACACTAACCCCACTGTAACTCTCTGACACACTAACCCCACTGTAACTCTCTGACAAACTAACCCCACTCTAACTCTCTGATACACTAACCCCACTGTAACTCTCTCTGATACACTAACCCCACTGTAACTCTCTGATACACTAACCCCACTGTAACTCTCTCTGATACACTAACCCCACGGTAACTCTCTGAAACATTAACCCCACTATAACTCTCTCTGATACACTAACCCCACTGTAACCCTCTGATACACTAACCCCACTGTAACTCTCTGATACACTAACCCCACTCTAACTCTCTGATTCACCAACCCCACTGTAACTCTCTGATACACTAACCCCACTGTAACTCTCTGATAAACTAACCCCACTGTAACTCTCTGAAACATTAACCGCACTATAACTCTCTCTGATACACTAACCCCACTGTAACTCTCTCTGATACATTAACCCCACTGTAACTCTCTCTGATACACAAACCCACTGTAACTCTCTCTGATACACTAAGCCCTCTGTAACTCTCTGATACACTAACCCCACTGTAACTCTCTCTGATACACTAACCTCACTGTAACTCTCTGATACATTAACCCCAGTGTAACTCTCTGATACACTAACCCCACTGTCACTCTCTCTGATACACTAAGCCCACTGTAGCTGTCTCTGATACACTAACCCCACTGTGACTCTCTGATACACTACAATTACAATTCAATTCAAATCGCTTTATTGGCATGATAAGTTACATCTTATGTTGCCAAAGCATCAAAATACATTTATGGTTGAGCACATAAACGCAGTTCTATTCATACATTGTATAAACAGGTATATCCCTGAGTGTATAAATATACATACGCATTGATTATATATATTCATTTCTTAGTTTACTGGTTGTCCCTCTGTTCATGGCAAGCTGTAACATAGTGTGCCGCCAGTGTTACAGAGCTTCTCTCCTCTCCCAGTAGGAATCGGAGTTTTTGGTTGTCATTCAGATTTCTGAATTCAGGGCATATTTGTGAGAATTTTTGGTAGAAATTCTCCCTGATGTCCTGATATTTTCCACAGGCTGTGAGGAAGTGCATCTCTGTCTCCTCTACTCCCTGATTGCAGTGAGAGCATATCCTGTCTTCTCTTGGCAGCCTGGTCTGCCTGTGTCTGCCTTTTTCGATCGCTAGGCTATGTTCGCTAAGTCTGTACCTTGTCAAGGTTCTTCTCAGTTTGTTATCCTTTACCATGGTCAGGTAATCAGCTATGTTGTATTGTCTGTTTAGGGCCAAGTAGCAATTGAGTTTGCTTTGGGTTTTTGTTGTTTCTGCCCAATATGTCAGATATTTTTCCTTTTGCTTAGCGACGATTGTGTTGGGTCGAATTCTTTGTGTTACCCTGTCACTGTCCTGGGGCTGGTTATTGTTAGTATTGTTAGTAGTTACTTCACTGAGTCCCAGGACTAGTTGACTGAGGGTATTCTTCTTTGTGGTCAGCTCTTGGCATTTCAGGGCGTCGTAGTGATAGCATTGGGGGTTGCTCATTTGTAGGTGGTTCCAAAATTTGGTGGCTCTTTTTTGGATAGTGATTAGTAATGGATATTGGCCTAGTTCCGCCCTGCATGCATTGTTTACTGTTTTCCTTTGAGTCCGGAGGATACTTTTACAGAATTCTGCATGTAGGATCTCAATTGGGTGTTTGTCCCATTTTGCGAAATCTTGTTGAGTTAGCGGTCCCCATACCTCACTGCCATAGAGTGCAATTGGTTCAATTACTGATTTGAAAATTTTGAGCCAAATGCTAATTGGGATTTCTATTTGGATTGATTTTTTGATGGCATAGAAAGCCCTTCTTGCTTTCTCTTTCAGTTCATTCACAGCCAGTTTGAAGTTTCCTGTAGAACTGATTTTTAAGCCCAAGTATGTGTAGTTAGTGGTTTGTTCAATTTTGGTTGTTCCTACTGTGAAATTTATTTTGGGTCCCTGATGTTTGGATCTTTGCTGGAACACAAGGACTTTGTTTTTTTGGGGATTTATTGTCAGGGCCCAAGTCTGGCAGTACGACTCCAGCAGGTCCAGGTTCTGCTGTCGACCCTCTTTAGTTGGTGACAGCAGAACCAGGTCGTCTGCATAGAGGAGGAAATTAACCTTGGATTCATATAGGGTGAGGCCGGGTGCTGTAGATTGTTCAAGTAGTTTTGCCAATCCATTTATGTAAATATTAAAGAGTGTCGGTGAGATTGGCGAGCCCTGCATCACCCCCCGTCCCTGTGGGAAGTATTTTGTTTGTTTGTCTCCAATTTTAACTGCACATTTGTTGTTTGTATACATTGATTTAATTACATCATATGTTTTCCCTCCTACCCCGCTTTCGATAAGTTTCAGGAGTAAACCGTCATGCCAGATGGAGTCAAAAGCTTTCTGGAAATCTACAAAGCATGCGTAGATTTTGCTTTTGTTATGGTGAACGTGTTTGTCAATTAGGGTCTGTAGGGTGAAGATATGATCGGATGTTCTATAGTTTGGCAGGAATCCAATTTGGCTTTTACTCAAGACATTGTGCTCCTCAAGGAAGTTTATAAGTCTTTTGTTTATGATGCTACAGAATACCTTCCCCAGGTTACTGTTTACGCAGAAGCCTCGATAGTTGTTTGGGTCGATTTTGTCCCCACTTTTGTATATGGGCGTTATGAGTCCTTTGTTCCAGATATCAGGGAAATAACCGACACTCAGAACCAAGTTGAAGAGTTTTAGGATAGCCAGTTTCATTTTGTTGTCTGTGTGTTTAATCATCTCGTTTAGTATGCCGTCTGTCCCGCAGGCTTTTCCTGGTCGCAGGTCCTTGAGTTTTTCAAGAAGTTCTTTTTCTGTTATTATGGCGTCTAGCGGGTTTTGGTTATCTTTTATGGCCATTTCTAGCTTTTCCAGTTTTTTGCATATTTGGTGTTGCTCTGGTCTTAGTGTGTTTTTCTGGTATAATTTTTCAAAGTGGTTTACCCATGTGTCCCCATTTTGAATGGCCAAATCGTCGTGTTGTTTTTTGTGCAGTGTTTTCAAGTTTTTCCAGAAACAATTGGAATCAATGGATTCCTCCATGGAGCTGAGTGTATTCTTAATATATTGCTCTTTTTTGGTTCTGAGTGTGTTTCTGTATTGTGTTAGTGTCTGACAATAAGTAAGGCGTAATTCCTCGTTTTCTGGGTGTCTGTGTTTTTGGTTTGATATTTTTCTAAGTTTTTTCCTCATGTTATGGCAATCTCGGTCAAACCATTTTTCATAGTTTTTTGTTTTGGGTTTGTTCTTGCGAGCTTTCAAGTTTGCATTTGTTGCCAAATTATCAAAAATATTGTTTAGTTTAATAACTGCCCGGTTTACGCCTTCTTTATTGTGAGTGTATATGTTATCCAGAAAGGTGTCTAAGAGAGCTTGAGTTGATGCATTGCTAATTGTTTTCTGGTATTTTTCCGTGTCGTTTTTGGCCCATCTGTACGATTTTTTGGTGTTGTAGTTTACTGGGTTGTGTTTCTATGTTGTTTGTTTCTGTCTTTTTGAGGAACATAGTAATTTGACTGTGATCTGACAGTGTTGTTTGTGGTTTGACTGTGAATGCTCTGAAAGAGGATGGGTCTAAGTCTGTAATCATATAGTCCACTGTGCTGCAGCCAAGAGGTGAGCAATAGGTCGATCTTCCTAGGAGGTCTCCTATGAACCTACCATTGACAATGTACAGACCCAGGTTTCGACAGAGCTGTAGCAGCTGTTTTCCATTGGTATTTGACTGCTTGTCGTAGTTATGCCTGTATGGAAGGGAAGGGATGTCAAAGTGGTTATTCCCGAAAACGTAATTGTTTCCCTGATTATTGGTGAAGTCTGGTTCTTCGCCCGTTCTTGAATTGAGGTCCCCACAGATCAACACGTTCCCCTGGGCCTGGTATTGGATAATTTCCCCCTCCATGTTGGAGAAGGTGTCCTCTTTAAAGTACGGGGAATCGATTGGAGGGATATAAAGTGCGCAAATGTAAACATCTTGGGTGTTTGAGATAATCTCCCTCTCAAGTTTGAGCCACATATGGTTTTCTCCCTTTTTTATAAATTTGATGTCATTCTTAAGTTCTGTTTTAAACCAGATCAGTATGCCTCCGGAATCTCTGCCTTGGGTTACACTTGGTAATTTATTGGAGGGGACCACCAGCTCAGTGTACCCTTGGGGACAGCCAGTGTGTCCTTTTCCTTTATACCAAGTTTCCTGTAAAATGATAATATCTAGGTCTTTAGTTTCATCTATGAACTCTGGGGTCCTACTCTTCACGTCTCGCACTAAAGAGCGTAGACCTTGGATATTCCAGGTCGAAATATATAATGATTTCATGTTAAGTTTGATCTTTTACTATGATAAGTTAAAGAGTGGTACGTGTTTGTCGTGTCTAAGTGTGGGGGAAAAAAAGATCACCTCAGTTGTCCATAACTGTAACTCTCGCTGATATATTAACCCCACTGTAACTCTCTCTGAAACTTTAACCTCACTGTAACTCTCTCTGATACACTAACACCACGGTAACTCTCTGAAACATTAACCCCACTATAACTCTCACTGATACACTAACCCCACTGTAACTCTCTGATACATTAACCCCACTGTAACTCTCTCTGATACACTAACCCCACTGTAACTCTCTCTGATACACTAACCCCACTGTAACTCTCTGATACACTTACCCCACTGTAACTCTCTGATACACTAACCCCACTGTAACTCTCTCTGATACACTAACCCCACTGTAACTCTCTCTGATACACTAACCCCACTGTAACTCTCTGATACTCTAACCCCACTGTAACTCTCTCTGATACACAAACCCCACTGTAAATCTCTCATAAACCCCACTGTAACTCCCTGATACACTAACCCCACTGTAACTCTCTGACACACTAACCCCAATGTAACTCTCTGATACACTTACCGCACTGTAACTCTCTGATACACTAACCCCACTGTAACTCTCTCTGATACACTAACCCCACAGTAACTCTCTCTGATACACTAACCCACTGTAACTCTCTGATACACTAACCCCACTCTAACTCTCTGATTCACCAACCCCACTCTAACTCTCTCTGATACGCTAACTCCACTGTAAATCTCTGATACACTAACCCCACTGTAACTCTCTCTGATACACTAACCCCACTGTAACTCTCTGATACACTAACCCCACTGTAACTCTCTGATACACTTACCCCACTGTAACTCTCTGATACACTAACCCCGCTGTAACTCTCTCTGATACACTTACCCCACTGTAACTCTCTGATACACTAACCCCGCTGTAACTCTCTCTGATACACTAACCCCAATGTAACTCTCTCTGATATACTAACCCCACTGTATTTCTCTGACACACTAAACCCACTGTAACTCTGTGATACACTAATCCCACTGTAACTCTCTCTGATACACTAACCCCACTGTAACTCTCTGACACACTAACCCCACTGTAACTCTCTGACAAACTAACCCCACTCTAACTCTCTGATACACTAACCCCACTGTAACTCTCTCTGATACACTAACCCCACTGTAACTCTCTCTGATACACTAACACCACGGTAACTCTCTGAAACATTAACCCCACTATAACTCTCTCTGATACACTAACCCCACTGTAACTCTCTGATACACTAACCCCACTGTAACTCTCTGATTCACCAACCCCACTGTCACTCTCTGATACACTAACCCCACTGTAACTCTCTGATAAACTAACCCACTGTAACTCTCTGAAACATTAACCGCACTATAACTCTCTCTGATACACTAACCCCACTGTAACTCTCTCTGATACATTAACCCCACTGTAACTCTCTCTGATACACTAACCCCACTGTAACTCTCTGATACATTAACCCCACTGTAACTCTCGGATACACTAACCCCACTGTAACTCTCTGATACACTAACCCCACTGTAATTCTCTCTGATACACTAACCCCACTGCAACTCTCTGATACATTAACCCCAGTTTAACTCTCTGATACACAAACCCACTGTAACTCTCTCTGATACATTAACCCCAGTGTAACTCTCTGATACACTAACCCCACTGTAACTCTCTGATACACTTACCCCACTGTCACTCTCTCTGATACACTAAGCCCACTGTAGCTGTCTCTGATACACTAACCCCACTGTAACTCTCTGATACACTAACCCCACTGTAACTCTCTCTGATATATTAACCCCACTGTAACTCTCTCTGAAACACGAACCTCACTGTAACTCTCTCTGATACACGAACACCACGGTAACTCTCTGAAACATTAACCCCACTATAACTCTCTCTGATACACTAACCCCACTGCAACTCTCTGATACACTAACCTCACTGTAACTCTCTGATAAACTAACCCCACTGTAACTCTCTGATACACTAACCTCACTGTAACTCTCTGATACACTAAGCCCACTGTAACTCTCTCTGATACACTAACCCCACTGTAACTCTCTGATACACTTACCCCACTGTAACTCTCTGATACACTAACCCCACTGTAACTCTCTCTGATACACAAACCCCACTGTAAATCTCTCATAAACTAACCCCACTGTAACTCCCTGATACACTAACCCCACTGTAACTCTCTCTGATACACTAACCCCACTGTAACTCTCTCTGATACACTAACCCCACTGTAACTCTCTGACACACTAACCCCAATGTAACTCTCTGATACACTTACCGCACTGTAACTCTCTGATACACTAACCCCACTGTAACTCTCTCTGATACATTAAACCCACTGTAACACTCTCTGATACACTAACCCCACAGTAACTCTCTCTGATACACTAACCCCACTGTCGCTCTCTGATACACTAACCCACTGTAACTCTCTGATACACTAACCCTACTGTAACTCTCTGATACACTAACCCCACTCTAACTCTCTGATTCACCAACCCCACTCTAACTCTCTGATACACTAACCCCACTGTAACTCTCTGATACACTAACCCCACTGTAACTCTCTGATACACTAACCCCACTGTAACTCTCTGATAAACTAACCCACTGTAACTCTCTGAAACATTAACCGCACTGTAACTCTCTCTGATACATTAACCCCACTGTAACTCTCTCTGATACACTAACCCCACTGTAACTCTCTCTGATACACTAACCTCACTGTAACTCTCTCTGATACATTAACCCCAGTGTAACTCTCTGATACACTAACCCCACTGTAACTCTCTGATACACTAACCCCACTTTCACTCTCTCTGATACACTAAGCCCACTGTAGCTGTCTCTGATACACTAACCCCACTGTAACTCTCTGATGCACTAACCCCACTGTAACTCTCTCTGATATATTAACCCCACTGTAACTCTCTCTGAAACACTAACACCACTATAACTCTCTCTGATACACTAACCCCACTCTAACTCTCTGATACACTAACCCCACTGTAACTCTCTGATACACTAACCCCACTGTAACTCTCTGATACACTAACCCCACTGTAACTCTCTGATAAACTAACCCACTGTAACTCTCTGAAACATTAACCGCACTGTAACTCTCTCTGATACACTAACCCCACTGTAACTCTCTCTGATACGTTAACCCCACTGTAACTCTCTCTGATACACTAACCCCACTGTAACTCTCTCATACACTAAGCCCACTGTAACTCTCTGATACACTAACCCCACTGTAACTCTCTCTGATACACTAACCTCACTGTAACTCTCTCTGATACATTAACCCCAGTGTAACTCTCTGATACACTAACCCCACTGTCACTCTCTCTGAAACACTAACCTCACTGTAACTCTCTCTGATACACTAACACCACGGTAACTCTCTGAAACATTAACCCCACTATAACTCTCTCTGATTCACCAACCCCACTGTAACTCTCTGATACACTAACCCCACTGTAACTCTCTGATACACTAACCCCACTGTAACTCTCTGATACACTAACCCCACTGTAACTCTCTGATAAACTAACCCACTGTAACTCTCTGAAACACTAACCCTACTGTAACTCTCTGATACACTAACCCCACTCTAACTCTCTGATTCACCAACCCCACTGTAACTCTCTGATACACTAACCCCACTGTAACTCTCTGATAAACTAACCCACTGTAACTCTCTGAAACATTAACCGCACTGTAACTCTCTCTGATACGTTAACCCCACTGTAACTCTCTCTGATACACTAACCCCACTGTAACTCTCTGCCATACACTAAGCCCACTGTAACTCCCTGATACACTAACCCCACTGTAACTCTCTCTGATACACTAACCTCACTGTAACTCTCTCTGATACATTAACCCCAGTGTAACTCTCTGATACACTAACCCCACTGTAACTCTCTGATACACTAACCCCATTGTCACTCTCTCTGATACACTAAGCCCACTGTAGCTGTCTCTGATACACTAACCCCACTGTAACTCTCTCTGATATATTAACCCCACTGTAACTCTCTCTGAAACACTAACCTCACTGTAACTCTCTCTGATACACTAACACCACGGTAACTCTCTGAAACATTAACCCCACTATAACTCTCTCTGATACACTAACCCCACTGTAACTCTCTGATACACTAACCCCACTGTAACTCTCTGATACACAAACCCCACTGTAAATCTCTCGTAAACCCCACTGTAACTCCCTGATACACTAACCCCACTGTAACTCTCTGACACACTAACCCCAATGTAACTCTCTGATACACTTACCGCACTGTAACTCTCTGATACACTAACCCCACTGTAACTCTCTCTGATACATTAACCCCACAGTAACTCTCTCTGATACACTAACCCCAGTGTAGCTCTCTGATACACTAACCCACTGTAACTCTCTGATACACTAACCCTACTGTAACTCTCTGATACACTAACCCCACTCTAACTCTCTGATTCACCAACCCCACTCTAACTCTCTCTGATACGCTAACTCCACTGTAAATCTCTGATACACTAACCCCGCTGTAACTCTCTCTGATACACTTACCCCACTGTAACTCTCTGATACACTAAACCCACTGTAACTCTGTGATACACTAACCCCACTGTAACTCTCTCTGATACACTAACCCCACTGTAACTCTCTGACACACTAACCCCACTGTAACTCTCTGACAAACTAACCCCACTCTAACTCTCTGATACACTAACCCCACTGTAACTCTCTCTGATACACTAACCCCACTGTAACTCTCTCTGACACACTAACCCCACTGTAACTCTCTGATACACTAACCAAACTGTAACACTCTGATACACTAACCCCACTGTAACACTCTCTGATACACTAACCCCACAGTAACTCTCTCTGATACACTAACCCCACTGTAACTCTCTGATACACTAACCCCACTGTAACTCTCTCTGATACATTAACCCCACTGTAACTCTCTCTGAAACACGAACCTCACTGTAACTCTCTCTGATACACTAACACCACGGTAACTCTCTGAAACATTAACCCCACTATAACTCTCTCTGATACATTAACCCCACTGTAACTCTCTCTGATACACTAACCCCACTGTAACTCTCTGATACATTAACCCCACTGTAACTCTCGGATACACTAACCCCACTGTAACTCTCTGATACACTAACCCCACTGTAATTCTCTCTGATACACTAACCCCACTGTAACTCTCTGATACATTAACCCCAGTTTAACTCTCTGATACACAAACCCACTGTAACTCTCTCTGATACATTAACCCCAGTGTCACTCTCTCTGATACACTAAGCCCACTGTAGCTGTCTCTGATACACTAACCCCACTGTAACTCTCTGATACACTAACCCCACTGTAACTCTCTCTGATATATTAACCCCACTGTAACTCTCTCTGATACACTAACACCACGGTAACTCTCTGAAACATTAACCCCACTATAACTCTCTCTGATACACTAACCCCACTGTAACTCTCTGATACACTAACCCCACTGTAACTCTCTGATACACAAACCCTACTGTAACTCTCTGATACACTAACCCCACTCTAACTCTCTGATTCACCAAACCCACTGTAACTCTCTGATAAACTAACCCACTGTAACTCTCTGATACACTAACCCTACTGTAACTCTCTGATACACTAACCCCACTGTAATTCTCTCTGATACACTAACCCCACTGTAACTCTCTGATACATTAACCCCAGTTTAACTCTCTGATACACAAACCCACTGTAACTCTCTCTGATACATTAACCCCAGTGTAACTCTCTGATACACTAACCCCACTGTAACTCTCTGATACACTAACCCCACTGTAACTCTCTCTGATATATTAACCCCACTGTAACTCTCTCTGAAACACGAACCTCACTGTAACTCTCTCTGATACACGAACACCACGGTAACTCTCTGAAACATTAACCCCACTATAACTCTCTCTGATACACTAACCCCACTGTAACTCTCTGATACATTAACCCCACAGTAATTCTCTGATAAACTAACCCCACTGTAACTCTCTGATACACTAACCTCACTGTAACTCTCTGATACACTAAGCCCACTGTAACTCTCTCTGATACACTAACCCCACTGTAACTCTCTGAGACACTTACCCCACTGTAACTCTCTGATACACTAACCCCACTGTAACTCTCTCTGATACACAAACCCCACTGTAAATCTCTCATAAACTAACCCCACTGTAACTCCCTGATACACTAACCCCACTGTAACTCTCTCTGATACACTAACCCCACTGTAACTCTCTGACACACTAACCCCAATGTAACTCTCTGATACACTTACTGCACTGTAACTCTCTGATGCACTAACCCCACTGTAACTCTCTCTGATACATTAACCCCACTGTAAATCTCTGATACACTAACCCCACTGTAAGTCTCTCATACACTAACCCCACTGTAACTCTCTGATACACTAACCCCACTATAACACTCTCTGATACACTAACCCCACAGTAACTCTCTCTGATACACTAACCCCACTGTAGCTCTCTGATACACTAACCCACTGTAACTCTCTGATACACTAACTCTACTGTAACTCTCTGATACACTAACCCCACTCTAACTCTCTGATTCACCAACCCCACTCTAACTCTCTGATACACTAACCCCACTGTAACTCTCTGATACACTAACCCCACTGTAACTCTCTGATAAACTAACCCACTGTAACTCTCTGAAACATTAACCGCACTATAACTCTCTCTGATACACTAACCCCACTGTAACTCTCTGTCATACACTAAGCCCACTGTAACTCTCTGATACACTAACCCCACTGCAACTCTCTCTGATACACTAACCTCACTGTAACTCTCTCTGATACATTAACCCCAGTGTAACTCTCTGATACACTAACCCCACTGTAACTCTCTGATACACTAACCCCACTGTCACTCTCTCTGATACACTAAGCCCACTGTAGCTGTCTCTGATACACTAACCCCACTGTAACTCTCTGATGCACTCACCCCACTGTAACTCTCTCTGATATATTAACCCCACTGTAACTCTCTCTGAAACACTAACCTCACTGTAACTCTCTCTGATACACTAACACCACGGTAACTCTCTGAAACATTAACCCCACTATAACTCTCTCTGATACACTAACCCCACTGTAACTCTCTGATACATTAACCCCACAGTAATTCTCTGATAAACTAACCCCACTGTAACTCTCTGATACACTAAGCCCACTGTAACTCTCTGATACACTAACCCCACTGTAACTCTCTGATGCACTAACCCCACTGTAACTCTCTCTGATATATTAACCCCACTGTAACTCTCTCTGAAACACGAACCTCACTGTAACTCCCTCTGATACACGAACACCACGGTAACTCTCTGAAACATTAACCCCACTATAACTCTCTCTGATACACTAACCCCACTGTAACTCTCTGATACATTAACCCCACAGTAATTCTCTGATAAACTAACCCCACTGTAACTCTCTGATACACTAACCTCACTGTAACTCTCTGATACACTAAGCCCACTGTAACTCTCTCTGATACACTAACCCCACTGTAACTCTCTGATACACTTACCCCACTGTAACTCTCTCTGAAACACTAACCTCACTGTAACTCTCTCTGATACACTAACACCACGGTAACTCTCTGAAACATTAACCCCACTATAACTCTCTCTGATACACTAACCCCACTGTAACTCTCTGATACATTAACCCCACAGTAATTCTCTGATAAACTAACCCCACTGTAAATCTCTTATAAACTAACCCCACTGTAACTCCCTGATACACTAACCCCACTGTAACTCTCTCTGATACACTAACCCCACTGTAACTCTCTCTGATACACTAACCCCACTGTAACTCTCTGACACACTAACCCCACTGTAACTCTCTGATACACTAACCAAACTGTAACACTCTGATACACTAACCCCACTGTAACTCTCTGATACACTATCCCCACTGAAACTCTCTCTGATACACTAACCCCTCTGGAACTCTGTCTGATACACTAACCCCACTGTAACTCGCTGATACTCTAACACTAACCCCACTGTAACTCGCTGATACTCTAACCCCTCTGTTACTCTCTGATACACTAACCCCACTGTAACTCTCTGATACACTAACCCCACTGTAACTCTCTGATACACTAACCCCACTGTAACTCCCTGATACACTAACCCCAATGTAACTCTCTCTGATACACTAACCCCACTGTATTTCACTGACACACGAACCCCACTGTAACTCTGTGATACACTAACCCCACTGTAACTCTCTCTGATACACTAACCCCACTGTAACTCTCTGATACACTAACCCCACTGTAACTCTCTCTGATACACTAACCAAACTGTAACACTCTGATACACTAACCCCACAGTAACTCTCTCTGATACACTAACCCCACTGTAACTCTCTCTGATACACCAACCTCACTGTAACTCTCTCTGATACATTAACCCCAGTGTAACTCTCTGATACACTAACCCCACTGTAACTCTCTGATACACTAACCCCACTGTCACTCTCTCTGATACACGAAGCCCACTGTAGCTGTCTCTGATACACTAACCCCACTGTAACTCTCTGATGCACTAACCCCACTGTAACTCTCTCTGATATATTAACCCCACTGTAACTCTCTCTGAAACACTAACCTCACTGTAACTCTCTCTGATACACTAACACCACGGTAACTCTCTGAAACATTAACCCCACTATAACTCTCTCTGATACACTAACCCCACTGTAACTCTCTGATACACTAACCCCACTGTAACTCTCTGATACACAAACCCTACTTTAACTCTCTGATACACTAACCCCACTCTAACTCTCTGATTCACCAACCCCACTGTAACTCTCTGATAAACTAACCCACTGTAACTCTCTGAAACATTAACCGCACTATAACTCTCTCTGATACACTAACCCCACTGTAACTCTCTCTGATACATTAACCCCACTGTAACTCTCTCTGATACACTAACCCCACTGTAACTCTCTGATACATTAACCCCACTGTAACTCTCGGATACACTAACCCCACTGTAACTCTCTGATACACTAACCCCACTGTAATTCTCTCTGATACACTAACCCCACTGTAACTCTCTGATACATTAACCCCAGTTTAACTCTCTGATACACAAACCCACTGTAACTCTCTGATACACTAACCCCACTGTCACTCTCTCTGATACACTAAGCCCACTGTAGCTGTCTCTGATACACTAACCCCACTGTAACTCTCTGATACACTAACCCCACTGTAACTCTCTCTGATATATTAACCCCACTGTAACTCTCTCTGAAACACGAACCTCACTGTAACTCTCTCTGATACACGAACACCACGGTAACTCTCTGAAACATTAACCCCACTATAACTCTCTCTGATACACTAACCCCACTGTAACTCTCTGATACACTAACCCCACTGTAACTCTCTGATACACAAACCCTACTTTAACTCTCTGATACACTAACCCCACTCTAACTCTCTGATTCACCAACCCCACTGTAACTCTCTGATAAACTAACCCACTGTAACTCTCTGAAACATTAACCCCACTATAACTCTCTCTGATACACTAACCCCACTGTAACTCTCTGATACACAAACCCCACTGTAAATCTCTCATAAACTAACCCCACTGTAACTCCCTGATACACTAACCCCACTGTAACTCTCTCTGATACACTAACCCCACTGTAACTCTCTCTGATACACAAACCCCACTGTAACTCTCTGACACACTAACCCCAATGTAACTCTCTGATACACTTACCGCACTGTAACTCTCTGATACACTAACCCCACTGTAACTCTCTCTGATACATTAAACCCACTGTAAATCTCTGATACACTAACCCCACTGTAATTCTCTCATACACTAACCCCACTGTAACTCTCTGATACACTAACCAAACTGTAACACTCTGATACACTAACCCCACTATAACACTCTCTGATACACTAACCCCACAGTAACTCTCTCTGATACACTAACCCCACTGTCGCTCTCTGATACACTAACCCACTGTAACTCTCTGATACACTAACCCTACTGTAACTCTCTGATACACTAACCCCACTCTAACTCTCTGATTCACCAACCCCACTCTAACTCTCTGATACACTAACCCCACTGTAACTCTCTGATACACTAACCCCACTGTAACTCTCTGATACACTAACCCCACTGTAACTCTCTGATAAACTAACCCACTGTAACTCTCTGAAACATTAACCGCACTGTAACTCTCTCTGATACATTAACCCCACTGTAACTCTCTCTGATACACTAACCCCACTGTAACTCTCTGTCATACACTAAGCCCACTGTAACTCTCTGATACACTAACCCCACTGTAACTCGCTCTGATACACTAACCTCACTGTAACTCTCTCTGATACATTAACCCCAGTGTAACTCTCTGATACACTAACCCCACTGTAACTCTCTGATACACTAACCCCACTGTCACTCTCTCTGATACACTAAGCCCACTGTAGCTGTCTCTGATACACTAACCCCACTGTAACTCTCTGATGCACTAACCCCACTGTAACTCTCTCTGATATATTAACCCCACTGTAACCCTCTCTGAAACACTAACACCACGGTAACTCTCTGAAACATTAACCCCACTATAACTCTCTCTGATACACTAACCCCACTCTAACTCTCTGATACACTAACCCCACTGTAACTCTCTGATAAACTAACCCACTGTAACTCTCTGAAACATTAACCGCACTATAACTCTCTCTGATACACTAACCCCACTGTAACTCTCTCTGATACGTTAACCCCACTGTAACTCTCTCTGATACACTAACCCCACTGTAACTCTCTCATACACTAAGCCCACTGTAACTCTCTGATACACTAACCCCACTGTAACTCTCTCTGATACACTAACCTCACTGTAACTCTCTCTGATACATTAACCCCAGTGTAACTCTCTGATACACTAACCCCACTGTCACTCTCTCTGAAACACTAACCTCACTGTAACTCTCTCTGATACACTAACACCACGGTAACTCTCTGAAACATTAACCCCACTATAACTCTCTCTGATACACTAACCCCACTGTAACTCTCTGATACACAAACCCTACTGTAACTCTCTGATACACTAACCCCACTCTAACTCTCTGATTCACCAACCCCACTGTAACTCTCTGATACACTAAGCCCACTGTAACTCTCTGATACACTAACCCCACTGTAACTCTCTGATAAACTAACCCACTGTAACTCTCTGAAACACTAACCCTACTGTAACTCTCTGATTCACCAACCCCACTGTAACTCTCTGAAACATTAACCGCACTGTAACTCTCTCTGATACGTTAACCCCACTGTAACTCTCTCTGATACACTAACCCCACTGTAACTCTCTGCCATACACTAAGCCCACTGTAACTCTCTGATACACTAACCCCACTGTAACTCTCTCTGATACACTAACCTCACTGTAACTCTCTCTGATACATTAACCCCAGTGTAACTCTCTGATACACTAACCCCACTGTAACTCTCTGATACACTAACCCCACTGTCACTCTCTCTGATATATTAACCCCACTGTAACTCTCTCTGAAACACTAACCTCACTGTAACTCTCTCTGATACACTAACACCACGGTAACTCTCTGAAACATTAACCCCACTATAACTCTCTCTGATACACTAACCCCACTGTAACTCTCTGATACACTAACCCCACTGTAACTCTCTGATACACAAACCCCACTGTAAATCTCTCGTAAACCCCACTGTAACTCCCTGATACACTAACCCCACTGTAACTCTCTGACACACTAACCCCAATGTAACTCTCTGATACACTTACCGCACTGTAACTCTCTGATACACTAACCCCACTGTAACTCTCTCTGATACATTAACCCCACAGTAACTCTCTCTGATACACTAACCCCAGTGTAGCTCTCTGATACACTAACCCACTGTAACTCTCTGATACACTAACCCTACTGTAACTCTCTGATTCACCAACCCCACTCTAACTCTCTCTGATACGCTAACTCCACTGTAAATCTCTGATACACTAACCCCACTGTAACTCTCTGATACACTTACCCCACTGTAACTCTCTGATACACTAACCCCGCTGTAACTCTCTCTGATACACTTACCCCACTGTAACTCTCTGATACACTAAACCCACTGTAACTCTGTGATACACTAACCCCACTGTAACTCTCTCTGATACACTAACCCCACTGTAACTCTCTGACACACTAACCCCACTGTAACTCTCTCTGATACACTAACCCCACTGTAACTCTCTGACACACTAACCCCACTGTAACTCTCTGATACACTAACCAAACTGTAACACTCTGATACACTAACCCCACTGTAACACTCTCTGATACACTAACCCCACTGTAACTCTCTGATACACTAACCCCACTGTAACTCTCTCTGATACATTAACCCCACTGTAACTCTCTCTGAAACACGAACCTCACTGTAACTCTCTCTGATACACTAACACCACGGTAACTCTCTGAAACATTAACCCCACTGTAACTCTCGGATACACTAACCCCACTGTAACTCTCTGATACACTAACCCCACTGTAATTCTCTCTGATACACTAACCCCACTGTAACTCTCTCGTAAACCCCACTGTAACTCCCTGATACACTAACCCCACTGTAACTCTCTGACACACTAACCCCAATGTAACTCTCTGATACACTTACCGCACTGTAACTCTCTGATACACTAACCCCACTGTAACTCTCTCTGATACATTAACCCCACAGTAACTCTCTCTGATACACTAACCCCAGTGTAGCTCTCTGATGCACTAACCCACTGTAACTCTCTGATACACTAACCCTACTGTAACTCTCTGATACACTAACCCCACTCTAACTCTCTGATTCACCAACCCCACTCTAACTCTCTCTGATACGCTAACTCCACTGTAAATCTCTGATACACTAACCCCACTGTAACTCTCTGATACACTTACCCCACTGTAACTCTCTGATACACTAACCCCGCTGTAACTCTCTCTGATACACTTACCCCACTGTAACTCTCTGATACACTAAACCCACTGTAACTCTGTGATACACTAACCCCACTGTAACTCTCTCTGATACACTAACCCCACTGTAACTCTCTGACACACTAACCCCACTGTAAATCTCTGACAAACTAACCCCACTCTAACTCTCTGATACACTAACCCCACTGTCACTCTCTCTGATACACTAACCCCACTGTAACTCTCTGACAGACTAACCCCACTGTAACTCTCTGATACACTAACCAAACTGTAACACTCTGATACACTAACCCCACTGTAACACTCTCTGATACACTAACCCCACTGTAACTCTCTGATACACTAACCCCACTGTAACTCTCTCTGATACACTAACACCACGGTAACTCTCTCTGAAACACGAACCTCACTGTAACTCTCTCTGATACACTAACACCACGGTAACTCTCTGAAACATTAACCCCACTGTAACTCTCGGATACACTAACCCCACTGTAACTCTCTGATACACTAACCCCACTGTAATTCTCTCTGATACACTAACCCCACTGTAACTCTCTGATACATTAACCCCAGTTTAACTCTCTGATACACAAACCCACTGTAACTCTCTCTGATACATTAACCCCAGTGTAACTCTCTGATACACTAACCCCACTGTCACTCTCTCTGATACACTAAGCCCACTGTAGCTGTCTCTGATACACTAACCCCACTGTAACTCTCTGATACACTAACCCCACTGTAACTCTCTCTGATATATTAACCCCACTGTAACTCTCTCTGAAACACTAACCCCACTGTAACTCTCTCTGATACATTAACCCCAGTGTAACTCTCTGATACACTAACCCCACTGTAACTCTCTCTGATATATTAACCCCACTGTAACTCTCTCTGAAACACTAACCTCACTGTAACCCTCTCTGATACACTAACACCACGGTAACTCTCTGAAACATTAACCCCACTATAACTCTCTCTGATACACTAACCCCACTGTAACTCTCTGATACACTAACCCCACTGTAACTCTCTGATACACAAACCCTACTGTAACTCTCTGATACACTAACCCCACTGTAATTCTCTCTGATACACTAACCCCACTGTAACTCTCTGATACATTAACCCCAGTTTAACTCTCTGATACACAAACCCACTGTAACTCTCTCTGATACATTAACCCCAGTGTAACTCTCTGATACACTAACCCCACTGTAACTCTCTGATACACTAACCCCACTGTAACTCTCTGATACACTAAGCCCACTGTAGCTGTCTCTGATACACTAACCCCACTGTAACTCTCTGATACACTAACCCCACTGTAACTCTCTCTGATATATTAACCCCACTGTAACTCTCTCTGAAACACGAACCTCACTGTAACTCTCTCTGATACACGAACACCACGGTAACTCTCTGAAACATTAACCCCACTATAACTCTCTCTGATACACTAACCCCACTGTAACTCTCTGATACATTAACCCCACAGTAATTCTCTGATAAACTAACCCCACTGTAACTCTCTGATACACTAACCTCACTGTAACTCTCTGATACACTAAGCCCACTGTAACTCTCTCTGATACACTAACCCCACTGTAACTCTCTGAGACACTTACCCCACTGTAACTCTCTGATACACTAACCCCACTGTAACTCTCTCTGATACACAAACCCCACTGTAAATCTCTCATAAACTAACCCCACTGTAACTCCCTGATACACTAACCCCACTGTAACTCTCTCTGATACATTAACCCCACTGTAAATCTCTGATACACTAACCCCACTGTAAGTCTCTCATACACTAACCCCACTGTAACTCTCTGATACACTAACCCCACTATAACACTCTCTGATACACTAACCCCACAGTAACTCTCTCTGATACACTAACCCCACTGTAGCTCTCTGATACACTAACCCACTGTAACTCTCTGATACACTAACTCTACTGTAACTCTCTGATACACTAACCCCACTCTAACTCTCTGATTCACCAACCCCACTCTAACTCTCTGATACACTAACCCCACTGTAACTCTCTGATACACTAACCCCACTGTAACTCTCTGATAAACTAACCCACTGTAACTCTCTGAAACATTAACCGCACTATAACTCTCTCTGATACACTAACCCCACTGTAACTCTCTGTCATACACTAAGCCCACTGTAACTCTCTGATACACTAACCCCACTGCAACTCTCTCTGATACACTAACCCCACTGTAACTCTCTCTGATACACTAAGCCCACTGTAGCTGTCTCTGATACACTCACCCCACTGTAACTCTCTCTGATATATTAACCCCACTGTAACTCTCTCTGAAACACTAACCTCACTGTAACTCTCTCTGATACACTAACCCCACTGTAACTCTCTGATACATTAACCCCACAGTAATTCTCTGATAAACTAACCCCACTGTAACTCTCTGATACACTAAGCCCACTGTAACTCTCTGATACACTAACACCACTGTAACCCTCTGATACATTAGCCCCACTGTAACTCTCTCTGATACACTAACCCCACTGTAACTCTCTCTGATACACTAACCCCACTGTAAATCTCTTATAAACTAACCCCACTGTAACTCCCTGATACACTAACCCCACTGTAACTCTCTCTGATACACTAACCCCACTGTAACTCTGTCTGATACACTAACCCCACTGTAACTCGCTGATACTCTAACACTAACCCCACTGTAACTCGCTGATACTCTAACCCCTCTGTTACTCTCTGATACACTAACCCCACTGTAACTCTCTGATACACTAACCCCACTGTAACTCTCTGATACACCAACCCCACTGTAACTCTCTGATACACTAACCCCACTGAAACTCTCTCTGATACACTAACCCCTCTGGAACTCTGTCTGATACACTAACCCCACTGTAACTCTCTGATACACTAACCCCACTGTAACTCCCTGATACACTAACCCCAATGTAACTCTCTCTGATACACTAACCCCACTGTATTTCTCTGACACACGAACCCCACTGTAACTCTGTGATACACTAACCCCACTGTAACTCTCTCTGATACACTAACCCCACTGTAACTCTCTGATACACTAACCCCACTGTAACTCTCTCTGATACACTAACCAAACTGTAACACTCTGATACACTAACCCCACTGTAACTCTCTCTGATACATAAACCCCACTATAACTCTCTCTGATACACTAACCCCACTGTAACTCTCTCTGAAACACGAACCTCACTGTAACTCCCTCTGATACACGAACACCACGGTAACTCTCTGAAACATTAACCCCACTATAACTCTCTCTGATACACTAACCCCACTGTAACTCTCTGATACATTAACCCCACAGTAATTCTCTGATAAACTAACCCCACTGTAACTCACTGATACACTAACCTCACTGTAACTCTCTGATACACTAAGCCCACTGTAACTCTCTCTGATACACTAACCCCACTGTAACTCTCTGATACACTTACCCCACTGTAACTCTCTGATACACTAACCCCATTGTAACTCTCTCTGATACACAAACCCCACTGTAAATCTCTCATAAACTAACCCCACTGTAACTCTCTCTGAAACACTAACCTCACTGTAACTCTCTCTGATACACTAACACCACGGTAACTCTCTGAAACATTAACCCCACTATAACTCTCTCTGATACACTAACCCCACTGTAACTCTCTGATACATTAACCCCACAGTAATTCTCTGATAAACTAACCCCACTGTAACTCTCTGATACACTAAGCCCACTGTAACTCTCTGATACACTAACACCACTGTAACCCTCTGATACATTAGCCCCACTGTAACTCTCTCTGATACACTAACCCCACTGTAACTCTCTCTGATACACTAACCCCACTGTAAATCTCTTATAAACTAACCCCACTGTAACTCCCTGATACACTAACCCCACTGTAACTCTCTCTGATACACTAACCCCACTGTAACTCTGTCTGATACACTAACCCCACTGTAACTCGCTGATACTCTAACCCCTCTGTTACTCTCTGATACACTAACCCCACTGTAACTCTCTGATACACTAACCCCACTGTAACTCTCTGATACACCAACCCCACTGTAACTCTCTGATACACTAACCCCACTGAAACTCTCTCTGATACACTAACCCCTCTGGAACTCTGTCTGATACACTAACCCCACTGTAACTCTCTGATACACTAACCCCACTGTAACTCCCTGATACACTAACCCCAATGTAACTCTCTCTGATACACTAACCCCACTGTATTTCTCTGACACACGAACCCCACTGTAACTCTGTGATACACTAACCCCACTGTAACTCTCTCTGATACACTAACCCCACTGTAACTCTCTGATACACTAACCCCACTGTAACTCTCTCTGATACACTAACCAAACTGTAACACTCTGATACACTAACCCCACTGTAACTCTCTCTGATACATAAACCCCACTATAACTCTCTCTGATACACTAACCCCACTGTAACTCTCTCTGAAACACGAACCTCACTGTAACTCTCTCTGATACACTAACACCACAGTAACTCTCTGAAACATTAACCCCACTATAACTCTCTCTGATACACTAACCCCACTGTAACTCTCTGATACATTAACCCCACAGTAATTCTCTGATAAACTAACCCCACTGTAACTCTCTGATACACTAAGCCCACTGTAACTCTCTGATACACTAACACCACTGTAACCCTCTGATACATTAACCCCACTGTAACTCTCTCTGATACACTAACCCCACTGTAACTCTCTCTGATACACCAACCTCACTGTAACTCTCTCTGATACATTAACCCCAGTGTAACTCTCTGATACACTAACCCCACTGTAACTCTCTGATACACTAACCCCACTGTCACTCTCTCTGATACACGAAGCCCACTGTAGCTGTCTCTGATACACTAACCCCACTGTAACTCTCTGATGCACTAACCCCACTGTAACTCTCTCTGAAACATTAACCCCACTATAACTCTCTCTGATACACTAACCCCACTGTAACTCTCTGATACACTAACCCCACTGTAACTCTCTGATACACAAACCCTACTTTAACTCTCTGATACACTAACCCCACTCTAACTCTCTGATTCACCAACCCCACTGTAACTCTCTGATAAACTAACCCACTGTAACTCTCTGAAACATTAACCGCACTATAACTCTCTCTGATACACTAACCCCACTGTAACTCTCTCTGATACATTAACCCCACTGTAACTCTCTCTGATACACTAACCCCACTGTAACTCTCTGATACATTAACCCCACTGTAACTCTCGGATACACTAACCCCACTGTAACTCTCTGATACACTAACCCCACTGTAATTCTCTCTGATACACTAACCCCACTGTAACTCTCTGATACATTAACCCCAGTTTAACTCTCTGATACACAAACCCACTGTAACTCTCTGATACACTAACCCCACTGTCACTCTCTCTGATACACTAAGCCCACTGTAGCTGTCTCTGATACACTAACCCCACTGTAACTCTCTGATACACTCACCCCACTGTAACTCTCTCTGATATATTAACCCCACTGTAACTCTCTCTGAAACACGAACCTCACTGTAACTCTCTCTGATACACGAACACCACGGTAACTCTCTGAAACATTAACCCCACTATAACTCTCTCTGATACACTAACCCCACTGTAACTCTCTCTGATACACTAACCCCACTGTAACTCTCTGATACACTAACCCCACTGTAACTCTCTCTGATACACTAACCAAACTGTAACACTCTGATACACTAACCCCACAGTAACTCTCTCTGATACACTAACCCCACTGTAACTCTCTGATACACTAACCCCACTGTAACTCTCTCTGATACACTAACACCACGGTAACTCTCTGAAACATTAACCCCACTATAACTCTCTCTGATACACTAACCCCACTGTAACTCTCTGATACATTAACCCCACAGTAATTCTCTGATAAACTAACCCCACTGTAACTCTCTCTGATACACCAACCTCACTGTAACTCTCTCTGATACATTAACCCCACTGTAACTCTCTCTGATACACTAACCCCACTGTAACTCTCTCTGATACACTTACCCCACTGTAACTCTCTGATACACTAACCCCACTGTAACTCTCTCTGATACACAAACCCCACTGTAAATCTCTCATAAACTAACCCCACTGTAACTCCCTGATACACTAACCCCACTGTAACTCTCTCTGAAACACGAACCCCACTGTAACTCTCTCTGATACACTAACCCCACTGTAACTCTCTGACACACTAACCCCAATGTAACTCTCTGATACACTTACCGCACTGTAACTCTCTGATACACTAGCCCCACTGTAACTCTCTCTGATACATTAACCCCACTGTAAATCTCTGATACACTAACCCCACTGTAAGTCTTTCATACACTAACCCCACTGTAACTCTCTGATACACTAACCAAACTGTAACACTCCGATACACTAACCCCACTATAACACTCTCTGATACACTAACCCCACAGTAACTCTCTCTGATACACTAACCCCACTGTAGCTCTCTGATACACTAACCCACTGTAACTCTCTGATTCACCAACCCCACTCTAACTCTCTGATACACTAACCCCACTGTAACTCTCTGATACACTAACCCCACTGTAACTCTCTGATGCACTAACCCCACTGTAACTCTCTGATACACTAACCCCACTGTAACTCTCTGATAAACTAACCCACTGTAACTCTCTGAAACATTAACCGCACAATAACTCGCTCTGATACACTAACCCCACTGTAACTCTCTCTGATACGTTAACCCCACTGTAACTCTCTCTGATACACTAACCCCACTGTAACTCTCTGTCATACACTAAGCCCACTGTAACTCTCTGATACACTAACCCCACTGTAACTCTCTCTGATACACTAACCTCACTGTAACTCTCTCTGATACACTAACACCACGGTAACTCTCTGAAACATTAACCCCACTGTAACTCTCTCTGATACACTAACCCCACTGTCACTCTCTCTGATACACTAAGCCCACTGTAGCTGTCTCTGAAACACTAACCTCACTGTAACTCTCTCTGATACACTAACACCACGGTAACTCTCTGAAACATTAACCCCACTATAACTCTCTCTGATACACTAACCCCACTGTAACTCTCTGATACATTAACCCCACAGTAATTCTCTGATAAACTAACCCCACTGTACATCTCTGATACACTAAGCCCACTGTAACTCTCTGATACACTAACACCACTGTAACTCTCTGATACACTAACCCCACTGTAACTCCCTGATACACTAACCCCAATGTAACTCTCTCTGATACACTAACCCCACTGTATTTCTCTGACACACTAACCCCACTGTAACTCTGTGATACACTAACCCCACTGTAACTCTCTGATACACGAACCCCACTGTAACTCTCTCTGATACACTAACCAAACTGTAACACTCTGATACACTAACCCCACTGTAACACTCTCTGATACACTAACCCCACAGTAACTCTCTCTGATACACTAACCCCACTGTAACTCTCTGATACACTAACCCCACTGTAACTCTCTCTGATACATTAACCCCACTATAGCTCTCTCTGATACACTAACCCCACTATAACTCTCTCTGATACACTAACCCCACTGTAACTCTCTCTGATACACTAACACCACGGTAACTCTCTGAAACATTAACCCCACAAAAACTCTCTCTGATACACTAACCCCACTGTAACTCTCTGATACATTAACCCCACAGTAATTCTCTGATAAACTAACCCCACTGTAACTCTCTGATACACTAAGCCCACTGTAACTCTCTGATACACTAACACCACTGTAACCCTCTGATACATTAGCCCCACTGTAACTCTCTCTGATACACTAACCCCACTGTAACTCTCTCTGATACACTAACCCCACTGTAAATCTCTTATAAACTAACCCCACTGTAACTCCCTGATACACTAACCCCACTGTAACTCTCTCCGATACACTAACCCCACTGTAACTCTCTCTGATACGCTAACCCCACTGTAACTCTCTGACACACTAACCCCACTGTAACTCTCTGATACACTAACCAAACTGTAACACTCTGATACACTAACCCCACTGTAACACTCTCTGATAAACGAACCCCACTGTCACTCGCTGATACTCTAACCCCACTGTTACTCTCTGATACACTAACCCCACTGTAACTCTCTGATACACCAACCCCACTGTAACTCTCTCTGATACACTAACCCCTCTGTAACTCTGTCTGATACACTAACCCCACTGTAACTCTCTGATACACTAACCCCACTGTAACTCCCTGATACACTAACCCCAATGTAACTATCTCTGATACACTAACCCCACTGTATTTCTCTGACACACTAACCCCACTGTAACTCTGTGATACACTAACCCCACTGTAACTCTCTGATACACTAACCCCACTGTAACTCTCTCTGATACACTAACCCCACTATAACTCTCTCTGATACACTAACCCCACTGTAACTCTCTCTGATACATTAACCCCACTGTAACTCTCGGATACAATAACCCCACTGTAACTCTCTCTGATACACTAACCCCACTGTAACTCTCTCTGATACACTAACCCCACTGTAACTCTCTCTGATACACTAACCCCAGTGTAACTCTCTGATACACTAACCCCACTGTAACTCTCTGATACACGAACCCAACTGTAACACTCTGATTCACTAACCCCACTGTAACTCGGTGATAAACTAACCCACTGTAACTCGCTGATGCACTAACCCCACTGTACTCTCTGATACACTAATCCCACTGTAACTCTCTGATACACTAACCCCACTGTAATTCTCTGATACACTAACCCCACTTTCACTCTCTGATACACCAACCCCACTGTAACTCTCTGATACACTAACCCCACTGTAACTCTCTGATACACCAACCCCACTGTAACTCTCTCTGATAAACTAACCCCTCTGTAATTCTGCCTGATACACTAACCCCACTGTAACTCTCTGATTCACTAACCCCACTGTAACTCGGTGATAAACTAACCCACTGTAACTCTCTGATACACTAACCCCACTGTACTCTCTGATACACTAACCCCACTGTAATTCTCTGATACACTGACCCCACTATAACTCTCTGATACACTAACCAAATTGTAACACTCTGATACACTAACCCCACTGTAACTCTCTCTGATACACTAACCCCACCGTAACTCTCTGATACACTAACCCCACTGTAACTCTGATTCACCAACCCCACTGTAACTCTCTGATACACTAACCCCACTGTAACTCTCTAATACACTAACCCCACTGTAACTCTCTCTGATACATTAACCCCACTGTAACTCTCTCTGATACACTAACCCCACTGTAACTCTCTGACACATTAACCCCACTGTAACTCTCGGATACACTAACCCCACTGTAACTCTCTGATACACTAACCCCACTGTAATTCTCAGTGATACACTAACCCCACTCTAACTCTCTGATACACTAACCCCACTGTAACTCTCTGATTCACTAACCCCACTGCAACTCGGTGATAAACTAACCCACTGTAACTCTCTGATGCACTAACCCCACTGTAACTCTCTGATACACTAACCCCACTGTAATTCTCTGATACACTAACCCCACTATAACTCTCTGATACACTTACCGCAATGTAACTCTCTGATACATTAACCCCACTGTAACTCTCTCTGATACACTAGCCCCACTGTAACTCTCTCTGATACATTAACCCCACTGTAACTCTCTCTGATACACTAACCCCACTGTAACTCTCTGATACATTAACCCCACTGTAACTCTCGGATACACTAACCCCACTGTAACTCTCTGATACATTAACCCCACTGTAACTCTCTCTGATACACTAACCCCACTGCAACTCTCTGATATATTAACCCCACTTTAACTCTCTGATACACAAACCCACTGTAACTCTCTCTGATACATTAACCCCACTGTAACTCTCTGATACACTAACCCCACTGTCACTCTCTCTGATACACTAAGCCCACTGTAGCTGTCTCTGATACACTAACCCCACTGTAACTCTCTGATACACTAACCCCACTGTAACTCTCTCTGATACATTAACCCCACAGTAACTCTCTCTGAAACACGAACCTCACTGTAACTCTGTCTGATACACTAACCCCACGGTAACTCTCTCTGATACACTAACCCCACTGTAACTCTCTGATACTTTAACCCCACTGTAAATCTCTGATAAACTAACCCCACTGTAACTCTCTCTGATTCACTAAGCCCACTGTAGCAGTCTCTGATACACTAACCCCGCTGTAAGTCTCTGCCATACACTAACCCCACTGTAACTCTCTCTGATACACTAACCCCACTGTAACTCTCTCTGATACACTAACCCCACTGTAACTCTCTGGTACACTAACCCCACTGTAACTCTCTGATACACTAACCCCACTGTAACTCTCTCTGATACACTAACCCCACTGTAACTCTCTGGTACACTAACTCCACTGTAACTCTCTGATACACTAACCCCACTGTAACTCTGTACATTAATCCCACTGTAACTTTCTCTGATACACTAACCCCACTGTAACACTCTGATACACTAACCCCACTGTAACTCTCTCTGATACACTAACCCCACTGTAATTCTCAGTGATACACTAACCCCACTCTAACTCTCTGATACACTAACCCCACTGTAACTCTCTGATTCACTAACCCCACTGCAACTCGGTGATAAACTAACCCACTGTAACTCTCTGATGCACTAACCCCACTGTAACTCTCTGATACACTAACCCCACTGTAATTCTCTGATACACTAACCCCACTATAACTCTCTGATACACTTACCGCAATGTAACTCTCTGATACATTAACCCCACTGTAACTCTCTCTGATACACTAACCCCACTGTAACTCTCTCTGATACATTAACCCCACTGTAACTCTCTCTGATACACTAACCCCACTGTAACTCTCTGATACATTAACCCCACTGTAACTCTCGGATACACTAACCCCACTGTAACTCTCTGATACATTAACCCCACTGTAACTCTCGGATACACTAACCCCACTGTAACTCTCTGATATATTAACCCCACTTTAACTCTCTGATACACAAACCCACTGTAACTCTCTCTGATACACTAAGCCCACTGTAGCTGTCTCTGATACACTAACCCCACTGTAACTCTCTGATACACAAACCCCACTGTAACTCTCTCTGATACACTAACCCCACTGTAACTCTCTCTGAAACACTAACCTCACTGTAACTCTGTCTGATACACCAACCCCACTGTAACTCTCTGATACACTAACCCCACTGTAATTCTCTGATACACTAACCCCACTTTCACTCTCTGATACACCAACCCCACTGTAACTCTCTGATACACTAACCCCACTGTAACTCTCTGATACACCAACCCCACTGTAACTCTCTCTGATAAACTAACCCCTCTGTAATTCTGCCTGATACACTAACCCCACTGTAACTCTCTGATTCACTAACCCCACTGTAACTCGGTGATAAACTAACCCACTGTAACTCTCTGATACACTAACCCCACTGTACTCTCTGATACACTAACCCCACTGTAATTCTCTGATACACTGACCCCACTATAACTCTCTGATACACGAACCAAATTGTAACACTCTGATACACTAACCCCACTGTAACTCTCTCTGATACACTAACCCCACCGTAACTCTCTGATACACTAACCCCACTGTAACTCTGATTCACCAACCCCACTGTAACTCTCTGATACACTAACCCCACTGTAACTCTCTAATACACTAACCCCACTGTAACTCTCTGATACACTAACCCCACTGTAACTCTCTCTGATACATTAACCCCACTGTAACTCTCTCTGATACACTAACCCCACTGTAACTCTCTGACACATTAACCCCACTGTAACTCTCGGATACACTAACCCCACTGTAACTCTCTGATACACTAACCCCACTGTAATTCTCAGTGATACACTAACCCCACTCTAACTCTCTGATACACTAACCCCACTGTAACTCTCTGATTCACTAACCCCACTGCAACTCGGTGATAAACTAACCCACTGTAACTCTCTGATGCACTAACCCCACTGTAACTCTCTGATACACTAACCCCACTGTAATTCTCTGATACACTAACCCCACTATAACTCTCTGATACACTTACCGCAATGTAACTCTCTGATACATTAACCCCACTGTAACTCTCTCTGATACACTAGCCCCACTGTAACTCTCTCTGATACATTAACCCCACTGTAACTCTCTCTGATACACTAACCCCACTGTAACTCTCTGATACATTAACCCCACTGTAACTCTCGGATACACTAACCCCACTGTAACTCTCTGATACATTAACCCCACTGTAACTCTCTCTGATACACTAACCCCACTGCAACTCTCTGATATATTAACCCCACTTTAACTCTCTGATACACAAACCCACTGTAACTCTCTCTGATACATTAACCCCACTGTAACTCTCTGATACACTAACCCCACTGTCACTCTCTCTGATACACTAAGCCCACTGTAGCTGTCTCTGATACACTAACCCCACTGTAACTCTCTGATACACTAACCCCACTGTAACTCTCTCTGATACATTAACCCCACAGTAACTCTCTCTGAAACACGAACCTCACTGTAACTCTGTCTGATACACTAACCCCACGGTAACTCTCTCTGATACACTAACCCCACTGTAACTCTCTGATACTTTAACCCCACTGTAAATCTCTGATAAACTAACCCCACTGTAACTCTCTCTGATTCACTAAGCCCACTGTAGCAGTCTCTGATACACTAACCCCGCTGTAAGTCTCTGCCATACACTAACCCCACTGTAACTCTCTCTGATACACTAACCCCACTGTAACTCTCTCTGATACACTAACCCCACTGTAACTCTCTGGTACACTAACCCCACTGTAACTCTCTGATACACTAACCCCACTGTAACTCTCTCTGATACACTAACCCCACTGTAACTCTCTGGTACACTAACTCCACTGTAACTCTCTGATACACTAACCCCACTGTAACTCTGATACACTAATCCCACTGTAACTTTCTCTGATACACTAACCCCACTGTAACACTCTGATACACTAACCCCACTGTAACTCTCTCTGATACACTAACCCCACTGTAATTCTCAGTGATACACTAACCCCACTCTAACTCTCTGATACACTAACCCCACTGTAACTCTCTGATTCACTAACCCCACTGCAACTCGGTGATAAACTAACCCACTGTAACTCTCTGATGCACTAACCCCACTGTAACTCTCTGATACACTAACCCCACTGTAATTCTCTGATACACTAACCCCACTATAACTCTCTGATACACTTACCGCAATGTAACTCTCTGATACATTAACCCCACTGTAACTCTCTCTGATACACTAACCCCACTGTAACTCTCTCTGATACATTAACCCCACTGTAACTCTCTCTGATACACTAACCCCACTGTAACTCTCTGATACATTAACCCCACTGTAACTCTCGGATACACTAACCCCACTGTAACTCTCTGATACATTAACCCCACTGTAACTCTCGGATACACTAACCCCACTGTAACTCTCTGATATATTAACCCCACTTTAACTCTCTGATACACAAACCCACTGTAACTCTCTCTGATACACTAAGCCCACTGTAGCTGTCTCTGATACACTAACCCCACTGTAACTCTCTGATACACAAACCCCACTGTAACTCTCTCTGATACACTAACCCCACTGTAACTCTCTCTGAAACACTAACCTCACTGTAACTCTGTCTGATACACCAACCCCACTGTAACTCTCTGATACTTTAACCCCACTGTAAATCTCTGATAAACTAACCCCACTGTAACTCTCTGATACACTAACCCCACTGTAACTCTCTGATGCACTAACCTCACGGTAATTCTCTGATACACTAACCCCACTGTAACTCTCTCTGATTCACTAACCCCACTGTAACTCTCTGATGCACTAACCCCACGGTAATTCTCTGATACACTAACCCCACTGTAACTCTCTCTGATTCACTAAGCCCACTGTAGCTGTCTCTGATACACTATCCCCACTGTAACTCTCTGATACATTAACCCCACTGTAACTCTCTCTGATACACTAACCCCACTGTAACTCTCTGATACACTAAACCCACTGTAACTCTCTGATACACTAAACCCACTGTAACTCTCTGATACTCGAACCCCACTGTAACTCTCTCTGATACACTAACCCCACTGTAAATCTCTGATACACTAACCCCACTGTAACTCTCTCTGATACACTAACCCCACTCTAACTCTCTGATACACTAACCCCACTGTAACTCTCTGATACAATAACCCCACTGTAACTCTCTGCTACACTAACCCCACTGTAACTCTCTCTGATGCACTAACCCCACTGCAATTCTCTGATACACTAACCCCACTGTAACTCTCTCTGATACACTAACCCCACTGTAAGTCTCTCTGATACGCTTACCCCACTGTAACTCTCTCTGATACACTAACCCCACTGCAACTCTCTGATGCACTAACCCCACTGTAACTCTCTGTTACACTAACCCCACAGTAACTCTCTCTGATACACTGACCCCACTGTAACTCTGATACACTAACCCCACTGTAACTCTCTGATACACTAAACCCACTGTAACTCTCTGATACAATAATCCCACTGCAACTCTGTGATACACTAACCCACTGTAACTCCCTGATACTCTAACCCCACTGTAACTCTCTCTGATACACTATCCCCACTGTAACTCTCTGATACACTAACCCACTGTAACTCTCTGATACACTAACCCCACTGTAACTCTCTGATACACTAACCCCACTGTAACTCTCTGATACACTAACCCCACTGTAAACCTGATACACTAACCGCACTGTAACTCTCTCTGATACACAAACCCCACTGTAAATCTCTCATAAACTAACCCCACTGTAACTCCCTGATACACTAACCCCACTGTAACTCTCTCTGATACATTAACCCCACTGTAACTCTCTCTAATACACTAACCCCACTGCAACTCTCTGATATATTAACCCCACTTTAACTCTCTGATACACAAACCCACTGTAACTCTCTCTGATACACTAAGCCCAGTGTAACTCTCTGATACACTAACCCCACTGTAACTCTCTCTGATACACTAACCTCACTGTAACTCTCTCTGATACATTAACCCCACTGTAACTCTCTGATACACTAACCCCACTGTCACTCTCTCTGATACACTGAGCCCACTGTAGCTGTCTCTGATACACTAACCCCACTGTAACTCTCTGATACACTAACCCCACTGTAACTCTCTCTGATACATTAACCCCACAGTAACTCTCTCTGAAACACGAACCTCACTGTAACTCTGTCTGATACACTAACCCCACGGTAACTCTCTCTGATACACTAACCCCACTGTAACTCTCTGATACTTTAACCCCACTGTAAATCTCTGATAAACTAACCCCACTGTAACTCTCTCTGATTCATTAAGCCCACTGTAGCAGTCTCTGATACACTATCCCCACTGTAACTCTCTGATACATTAACCCCACTGTAACTCTCTCTGATACACTAACCCCGCTGTAAGTCTCTGCCATACACTAACCCCACTGTAACTCTCTCTGATACACTAACCCCACTGTAACTCTCTCTGATACACTAACCCCACTGTAACTCTCTGGTACACTAACCCCACTGTAACTCTCTGATACACTAACCCCACTGTAACTCTCTCTGATACATTAACCCCACTGTAACTCTCTCTGAAACACTAACCTCACTGTAACTCTGTCTGATACACCAACCCCACTGTAACTCTCTGATACTTTAACCCCACTGTAAATCTCTGATAAACTAACCCCACTGTAACTCTCTGATACACTAACCCCACTGTAACTCTCTGATGCACTAACCTCACGGTAATTCTCTGATACACTAACCCCACTGTAACTCTCTCTGATTCACTAACCCCACTGTAACTCTCTGATGCACTAACCCCACGGTAATTCTCTGATACACTAACCCCACTGTAACTCTCTCTGATTCACTAAGCCCACTGTAGCTGTCTCTGATACACTATCCCCACTGTAACTCTCTGATACATTAACCCCACTGTAACTCTCTCTGATACACTAACCCCACTGTAAGTCTCTGCCATACACTAACCCCACTGTAACTCTCTCTGATACACTAACTCCACTGTAACTCTCTGATACACTAACCCCACTGTAACTCTCTGATACACTAAACCCACTGTAACTCTCTGATACACTAACCCCACTGTAACTCTCTGATACACTAACCCCACTGTAACTCTCTCTGATACACCAACCCCACTGTAACTCTCTGATACACTAACCCCACTGTAACTCTGATACACTAATCCCACTGTAACTTTCTCTGATACACTAACCCCACTGTAACATTCTGATACACTAACCCCACTGTAACTCTCTCTGATACACTAACCCCACTGTAAATCTCTCTGATACACTAACCCCACTGTAAATCTCTGATACACTAACCCCACTGTAACTCTCTCTGATACACTAACCCCACTGTAACTCTCTGTTACACACTAACCCCACTGTAACTCTCTCTGATACACTAACCCCACTGTAAGTCTCTCTGATACGCTTACCCCACTGTAACTCTCTCTGATACACTAACCCCACTGCAACTCTCTGATGCACTAACCCCACTGTAACTCCCTGATACTCTAACCCCACTGTAACTCTCTCTGATACACTATCCCCACTGTAACTCTCTGATACACTAACCCCACTGTAAATCTCTGATACACTAACCCCACTGTAACTCTCTCTGATACACTAACCCAACTGTAACTCTCTCTGATACATTAACCCCACTGTAACTCTCTCTGAAACACTAACCTCACTGTAACTCTGTCTGATACACTAACCCCACTGTAACTCTCTTTGATACATTAACCCCACTGTAACTCTCTCTGAAACACTAACCTCACTGTAACTCTCTCTGAAACACTAACCTCACTGTAACTCTGTCTGATACACTAACCCCACGGTAACTCTCTCTGATACATTAACCCCACTGTAACTCTCTGATGCACTAACCCCACGGTAATTCTCTGATACACTAACCCCACTGTAACTCTCTCTGATTCACGAACCCCACTGTAACTCTTTGATGCACTAACCCCACGGTAATTCTCTGATACACTAACCCCACTGTAACTCTCTCTGATTCACTAAGCCCACTGTAGCTGTCTCTGATACACAAACCTCACTGTAACCCTCTGTGATACACTATCCCCACTGTAACTCTCTGATACATTAACCCCACTGTAACTCTCTCTGATACACTAACCCCACTCCAACTCTCTGATACACTAACCCCACTGTAACTCTCTGATACACTATCCCCACTGTAACTCTCTGATACATTAACCCCACTGTAACTCTCTCTGATACACTAACCCCACTCCAACTCTCTGATACACTAACCCCACTGTAACTCTGTGATACACTAACCCCACTGTAACTCTCTCTGATACACTAACCCCACTGTAACTCTCTGATACACTAACCCCACTGTAACTCTCTGATACACTAACCCCACTGTAACTCTCTCTGATACACTAACCAAACTGTAACTCTCTGATACACTAACCCCACTGTAACTCTCTCTGATACATTAACCCCACTATAACTCTCTCTGATACACTAACCCCACTGTAACTCTCTCTGATACATTAACCCCACTGTAACTCTCGGATACAATAACCCCACTGTAACTCTCTCTGATACACTAACCCCACTGTAACTCTCTCTGATACACTAACCCCACTGTAACTCTCTCTGATACACTAACCCCAGTGTAACTCTCTGATACACTAACCCCACTGTAACTCTCTGATACACGAACCCAACTGTAACACTCTGATTCACTAACCCCACTGTAACTCGGTGATAAACTAACCCACTGTAACTCGCTGATGCACTAACCCCACTGTACTCTCTGATACACTAATCCCACTGTAACTCTCTGATACACTAACCCCACTGTAATTCTCTGATACACTAACCCCACTTTCACTCTCTGATACACCAACCCCACTGTAACTCTCTGATACACTAACCCCACTGTAACTCTCTGATACACCAACCCCACTGTAACTCTCTCTGATAAACTAACCCCTCTGTAATTCTGCCTGATACACTAACCCCACTGTAACTCTCTGATTCACTAACCCCACTGTAACTCGGTGATAAACTAACCCACTGTAACTCTCTGATACACTAACCCCACTGTACTCTCTGATACACTAACCCCACTGTAATTCTCTGATACACTGACCCCACTATAACTCTGATACACTGACCGCACTGTAACTCTCTGATGCACTAACCCCACTGTAAGTCTCTCATACACTAACCCCACTGTAACTCTCTGATACACTAACCAAATTGTAACACTCTGATACACTAACCCCACTGTAACTCTCTCTGATACACTAACCCCACCGTAACTCTCTGATACACTAACCCCACTGTAACTCTGATTCACCAACCCCACTGTAACTCTCTGATACACTAACCCCACTGTAACTCTCTAATACACTAACCCCACTGTAACTCTCTGATACACTAACCCCACTGTAACTCTCTCCGATACATTAACCCCACTGTAACTCTCTCTGATACACTAACCCCACTGTAACTCTCTGACACATTAACCCCACTGTAACTCTCGGATACACTAACCCCACTGTAACTCTCTGATACACTAACCCCACTGTAATTCTCAGTGATACACTAACCCCACTCTAACTCTCTGATTCACTAACCCCACTGCAACTCGGTGATAAACTAACCCACTGTAACTCTCTGATGCACTAACCCCACTGTAACTCTCTGATACACTAACCCCACTGTAATTCTCTGATACACTAACCCCACTATAACTCTCTGATACACTTACCGCAATGTAACTCTCTGATACATTAACCCCACTGTAACACTCTCTGATACACTAGCCCCACTGTAACTCTCTCTGATACATTAACCCCACTGTAACTCTCTCTGATACACTAACCCCACTGTAACTCTCTGATACATTAACCCCACTGTAACTCTCGGATACACTAACCCCACTGTAACTCTCTGATACATTAACCCCACTGTAACTCTCTCTGATACACTAACCCCACTGCAACTCTCTGATACATTAACCCCACTGTAACTCTCTGATACACTAACCCCACTGTCACTCTCTCTGATACACTAAGCCCACTGTAGCTGTCTCTGATACACTAACCCCACTGTAACTCTCTGATACACTAACCCCACTGTAACTCTCTCTGATACATTAACCCCACAGTAACTCTCTCTGAAACACGAACCTCACTGTAACTCTGTCTGATACACTAACCCCACGGTAACTCTCTCTGATACACTAACCCCACTGTAACTCTCTGATACTTTAACCCCACTGTAAATCTCTGATAAACTAACCCCACTGTAACTCTCTCTGATTCACTAAGCCCACTGTAGCAGTCTCTGATACACTAACCCCGCTGTAAGTCTCTGCCATACACTAACCCCACTGTAACTCTCTCTGATACACTAACCCCACTGTAACTCTCTCTGATACACTAACCCCACTGTAACTCTCTGGTACACTAACCCCACTGTAACTCTCTGATACACTAACCCCACTGTAACTCTCTCTGATACACTAACCCCACTGTAACTCTCTGGTACACTAACTCCACTGTAACTCTCTGATACACTAACCTCACTGTAACTCTCTGATACACTAAACCCACTGTAACTCTCTGATACACTAACCCCACTGTAACTCTCTCTGATACACCAACCCCACTGTAACTCTCTGATACACTAACCCCACTGTAACTCTGATACACTAATCCCACTGTAACTTTCTCTGATACACTAACCCCACTGTAACTCTCTGATACACTAACCCCACTGCAACTCGGTGATAAACTAACCCACTGTAACTCTCTGATGCACTAACCCCACTGTAACTCTCTGATACACTAACCCCACTGTAATTCTCTGATACACTAACCCCACTATAACTCTCTGATACACTTACCGCAATGTAACTCTCTGATACATTAACCCCACTGTAACTCTCTCTGATACACTAACCCCACTGTAACTCTCTCTGATACATTAACCCCACTGTAACTCTCTCTGATACACTAACCCCACTGTAACTCTCTGATACATTAACCCCACTGTAACTCTCGGATACACTAACCCCACTGTAACTCTCTGATACATTAACCCCACTGTAACTCTCGGATACACTAACCCCACTGTAACTCTCTGATATATTAACCCCACTTTAACTCTCTGATACACAAACCCACTGTAACTCTCTCTGATACACTAAGCCCACTGTAGCTGTCTCTGATACACTAACCCCACTGTAAATCTCTGATAAACTAACCCCACTGTAACTCTCTGATACACTAACCCCACTGTAACTCTCTGATGCACTAACCTCACGGTAATTCTCTGATACACTAACCCCACTGTAACTCTCTCTGATTCACTAACCCCACTGTAACTCTCTGATGCACTAACCCCACGGTAATTCTCTGATACACTAACCCCACTGTAACTCTCTCTGATTCACTAAGCCCACTGTAGCTGTCTCTGATACACTATCCCCACTGTAACTCTCTGATACATTAACCCCACTGTAACTCTCTCTGATACACTAACCCCACTGTAACTCTCTGATACACTAAACCCACTGTAACTCTCTGATACACTAAACCCACTGTAACTCTGATACACGAACCCCACTGTAACTCTCTCTGATACACTAACCCCACTGTAAATCTCTGATACACTAACCCCACTGTAACTCTCTCTGATACACTAACCCCACTCTAACTCTCTGATACACTAACCCCACTGTAACTCTCTGATACAATAACCCCACTGTAACTCTCTGATACAATAACCCCACTGTAACTCTCTGCTACACTAACCCCACTGTAACTCTCTCTGATGCACTAACCCCACTGCAATTCTCTGATACACTAACCCCACTGTAACTCTCTCTGATACACTAACCCCACTGTAAGTCTCTCTGATACGCTTACCCCACTGTAACTCTCTCTGATACACTAACCCCACTGCAACTCTCTGATGCACTAACCCCAATGTAACTCTCTGTTACACTAACCCCACAGTAACTCTCTCTGATACACTAACCCCACTGTAACTCTCTGATACACTAAACCCACTGTAACTCTCTGATACAATAATCCCACTGCAACTCTGTGATACACTAACCCACTGTAACTCCCTGATACTCTAACCCCACTGTAACTCTCTCTGATACACTATCCCCACTGTAACTCTCTGATACACTAACCCACTGTAACTCTCTGATACACTAACCCCACTGTAACTCTCTGATACACTAACCCCACTGTAACTCTCTGATACACTAACCCCACTGTAAACCTGATACACTAACCGCACTGTAACTCTCTCTGATACACAAACCCCACTGTAAATCTCTCATAAACTAACCCCACTGTAACTCCCTGATACACTAACCCCACTGTAACTCTCTCTGATACATTAACCCCACTGTAACTCTCTCTGATACACTAACCCCACTGCAACTCTCTGATATATTAACCCCACTTTAACTCTCTGATACACAAACCCACTGTAACTCTCTCTGATACACTAAGCCCAGTGTAACTCTCTGATACACTAACCCCACTGTAACTCTCTCTGATACACTAACCTCACTGTAACTCTCTCTGATACATTAACCCCACTGTAACTCTCTGATACACTAACCCCACTGTCACTCTCTCTGATACACTAAGCCCACTGTAGCTGTCTCTGATACACTAACCCCACTGTAACTCTCTGATACACTAACCCCACTGTAACTCTCTCTGATACATTAACCCCACAGTAACTCTCTCTGAAACACGAACCTCACTGTAACTCTGTCTGATACACTAACCCCACGGTAACTCTCTCTGATACACTAACCCCACTGTAACTCTCTGATACTTTAACCCCACTGTAAATCTCTGATAAACTAACCCCACTGTAACTCTCTCTGATACATTAACCCCGCTGTAAGTCTCTGCCATACACTAACCCCACTGTAACTCTCTCTGATACACTAACCCCACTGTAACTCTCTCTGATACACTAACCCCACTGTAACTCTCTGGTACACTAACCCCACTGTAACTCTCTGATACACTAACCCCACTGTAACTCTCTCTGATACATTAACCCCACTGTAACTCTCTCTGATACACCAACCCCACTGTAACTCTCTGATACTTTAACCCCACTGTAAATCTCTGATAAACTAACCCCACTGTAACTCTCTGATACACTAACCCCACTGTAACTCTCTGATGCACTAACCTCACGGTAATTCTCTGATACACTAACCCCACTGTAACTCTCTCTGATTCACTAACCCCACTGTAACTCTCTGATGCACTAACCCCACGGTAATTCTCTGATACACTAACCCCACTGTAACTCTCTCTGATTCACTAAGCCCACTGTAGCTGTCTCTGATACACTATCCCCACTGTAACTCTCTGATACATTAACCCCACTGTAACTCTCTCTGATACACTAACCCCACTGTAAGTCTCTGCCATACACTAACCCCACTGTAACTCTCTCTGATACACTAACTCCACTGTAACTCTCTGATACACTAACCCCACTGTAACTCTCTGATACACTAAACCCACTGTAACTCTCTGATACACTAACCCCACTGTAACTCTCTGATACACTAACCCCACTGTAACTCTCTCTGATACACCAACCCCACTGTAACTCTCTGATACACTAACCCCACTGTAACTCTGATACACTAATCCCACTGTAACTTTCTCTGATACACTAACCCCACTGTAACATTCTGATACACTAACCCCACTGTAACTCTCTCTGATACACTAACCCCACTGTAAATCTCTCTGATACACTAACCCCACTGTAAATCTCTGATACACTAACCCCACTGTAACTCTCTCTGATACACTAACCCCACTGTAACTCTCTGTTACACACTAACCCCACTGTAACTCTCTCTGATACACTAACCCCACTGTAAGTCTCTCTGATACGCTTACCCCACTGTAACTCTCTCTGATACACTAACCCCACTGCAACTCTCTGATGCACTAACCCCACTGTAACTCCCTGATACTCTAACCCCACTGTAACTCTCTCTGATACACTATCCCCACTGTAACTCTCTGATACACTAACCCCACTGTAAATCTCTGATACACTAACCCCACTGTAACTCTCTCTGATACACTAACCCAACTGTAACTCTCTCTGATACATTAACCCCACTGTAACTCTCTCTGAAACACTAACCTCACTGTAACTCTGTCTGATACACTAACCCCACTGTAACTCTCTTTGATACATTAACCCCACTGTAACTCTCTCTGAAACACTAACCTCACTGTAACTCTCTCTGAAACACTAACCTCACTGTAACTCTGTCTGATACACTAACCCCACGGTAACTCTCTCTGATACATTAACCCCACTGTAACTCTCTGATGCACTAACCCCACGGTAATTCTCTGATACACTAACCCCACTGTAACTCTCTCTGATTCACGAACCCCACTGTAACTCTTTGATGCACTAACCCCACGGTAATTCTCTGATACACTAACCCCACTGTAACTCTCTCTGATTCACTAAGCCCACTGTAGCTGTCTCTGATACACAAACCTCACTGTAACCCTCTGTGATACACTATCCCCACTGTAACTCTCTGATACATTAACCCCACTGTAACTCTCTCTGATACACTAACCCCACTCCAACTCTCTGATACACTAACCCCACTGTAACTCTCTGATACACTATCCCCACTGTAACTCTCTGATACATTAACCCCACTGTAACTCTCTCTGATACACTAACCCCACTCCAACTCTCTGATACACTAACCCCACTGTAACTCTGTGATACACTAACCCCACTGTAACTCTCTCTGATACACTAACCCCACTGTAACTCTCTGATACACTAACCCCACTGTAACTCTCTGATACACTAACCCCACTGTAACTCTCTCTGATACACTAACCAAACTGTAACTCTCTGATACACTAACCCCACTGTAACTCTCTCTGATACATTAACCCCACTATAACTCTCTCTGATACACTAACCCCACTGTAACTCTCTCTGATACATTAACCCCACTGTAACTCTCGGATACAATAACCCCACTGTAACTCTCTCTGATACACTAACCCCACTGTAACTCTCTCTGATACACTAACCCCACTGTAACTCTCTCTGATACACTAACCCCAGTGTAACTCTCTGATACACTAACCCCACTGTAACTCTCTGATACACGAACCCAACTGTAACACTCTGATTCACTAACCCCACTGTAACTCGGTGATAAACTAACCCACTGTAACTCGCTGATGCACCAACCCCACTGTACTCTCTGATACACTAATCCCACTGTAACTCTCTGATACACTAACCCCACTGTAATTCTCTGATACACTAACCCCACTTTCACTCTCTGATACACCAACCCCACTGTAACTCTCTGATACACTAACCCCACTGTAACTCTCTGATACACCAACCCCACTGTAACTCTCTCTGATAAACTAACCCCTCTGTAATTCTGCCTGATACACTAACCCCACTGTAACTCTCTGATTCACTAACCCCACTGTAACTCGGTGATAAACTAACCCACTGTAACTCTCTGATACACTAACCCCACTGTACTCTCTGATACACTAACCCCACTGTAATTCTCTGATACACTGACCCCACTATAACTCTGATACACTGACCGCACTGTAACTCTCTGATGCACTAACCCCACTGTAAGTCTCTCATACACTAACCCCACTGTAACTCTCTGATACACTAACCAAATTGTAACACTCTGATACACTAACCCCACTGTAACTCTCTCTGATACACTAACCCCACCGTAACTCTCTGATACACTAACCCCACTGTAACTCTGATTCACCAACCCCACTGTAACTCTCTGATACACTAACCCCACTGTAACTCTCTAATACACTAACCCCACTGTAACTCTCTGATACACTAACCCCACTGTAACTCTCTCTGATACATTAACCCCACTGTAACTCTCTCTGATACACTAACCCCACTGTAACTCTCTGACACATTAACCCCACTGTAACTCTCGGATACACTAACCCCACTGTAACTCTCTGATACACTAACCCCACTGTAATTCTCAGTGATACACTAACCCCACTCTAACTCTCTGATTCACTAACCCCACTGCAACTCGGTGATAAACTAACCCACTGTAACTCTCTGATGCACTAACCCCACTGTAACTCTCTGATACACTAACCCCACTGTAATTCTCTGATACACTAACCCCACTATAACTCTCTGATACACTTACCGCAATGTAACTCTCTGATACATTAACCCCACTGTAACTCTCTCTGATACACTAGCCCCACTGTAACTCTCTCTGATACATTAACCCCACTGTAACTCTCTCTGATACACTAACCCCACTGTAACTCTCTGATACATTAACCCCACTGTAACTCTCGGATACACTAACCCCACTGTAACTCTCTGATACATTAACCCCACTGTAACTCTCTCTGATACACTAACCCCACTGCAACTCTCTGATACATTAACCCCACTGTAACTCTCTGATACACTAACCCCACTGTCACTCTCTCTGATACACTAAGCCCACTGTAGCTGTCTCTGATACACTAACCCCACTGTAACTCTCTGATACACTAACCCCACTGTAACTCTCTCTGATACATTAACCCCACAGTAACTCTCTCTGAAACACGAACCTCACTGTAACTCTGTCTGATACACTAACCCCACGGTAACTCTCTCTGATACACTAACCCCACTGTAACTCTCTCTGATTCACTAAGCCCACTGTAGCAGTCTCTGATACACTAACCCCGCTGTAAGTCTCTGCCATACACTAACCCCACTGTAACTCTCTCTGATACACTAACCCCACTGTAACTCTCTCTGATACACTAACCCCACTGTAACTCTCTGGTACACTAACCCCACTGTAACTCTCTGATACACTAACCCCACTGTAACTCTCTCTGATACACTAACCCCACTGTAACTCTCTGGTACACTAACTCCACTGTAACTCTCTGATACACTAACCTCACTGTAACTCTCTGATACACTAACCCCACTGTAACTCTCTCTGATACACCAACCCCACTGTAACTCTCTGATACACTAACCCCACTGTAACTCTGATACACTAATCCCACTGTAACTTTCTCTGATACACTAACCCCACTGTAACTCTCTGATACACTAACCCCACTGCAACTCGGTGATAAACTAACCCACTGTAACTCTCTGATGCACTAACCCCACTGTAACTCTCTGATACACTAACCCCACTGTAATTCTCTGATACACTAACCCCACTATAACTCTCTGATACACTTACCGCAATGTAACTCTCTGATACATTAACCCCACTGTAACTCTCTCTGATACACTAACCCCACTGTAACTCTCTCTGATACATTAACCCCACTGTAACTCTCTCTGATACACTAACCCCACTGTAACTCTCTGATACATTAACGCCACTGTAACTCTCGGATACACTAACCCCACTGTAACTCTCTGATACATTAACCCCACTGTAACTCTCGGATACACTAACCCCACTGTAACTCTCTGATATATTAACCCCACTTTAACTCTCTGATACACAAACCCACTGTAACTCTCTCTGATACACTAAGCCCACTGTAGCTGTCTCTGATACACTAACCCCACTGTAAATCTCTGATAAACTAACCCCACTGTAACTCTCTGATACACTAACCCCACTGTAACTCTCTGATGCACTAACCTCACGGTAATTCTCTGATACACTAACCCCACTGTAACTCTCTCTGATTCACTAACCCCACTGTAACTCTCTGATGCACTAACCCCACGGTAATTCTCTGATACACTAACCCCACTGTAACTCTCTCTGATTCACTAAGCCCACTGTAGCTGTCTCTGATACACTATCCCCACTGTAACTCTCTGATACATTAACCCCACTGTAACTCTCTCTGATACACTAACCCCACTGTAACTCTCTGATACACTAAACCCACTGTAACTCTCTGATACACTAAACCCACTGTAACTCTGATACACGAACCCCACTGTAACTCTCTCTGATACACTAACCCCACTGTAAATCTCTGATACACTAACCCCACTGTAACTCTCTCTGATACACTAACCCCACTCTAACTCTCTGATACACTAACCCCACTGTAACTCTCTGATACAATAACCCCACTGTAACTCTCTGATACAATAACCCCACTGTAACTCTCTGCTACACTAACCCCACTGTAACTCTCTCTGATGCACTAACCCCACTGCAATTCTCTGATACACTAACCCCACTGTAACTCTCTCTGATACACTAACCCCACTGTAAGTCTCTCTGATACGCTTACCCCACTGTAACTCTCTCTGATACACTAACCCCACTGCAACTCTCTGATGCACTAACCCCACTGTAACTCTCTGTTACACTAACCCCACAGTAACTCTCTCTGATACACTGACCCCACTGTAACTCTGATACACTAACCCCACTGTAACTCTCTGATACACTAAACCCACTGTAACTCTCTGATACAATAATCCCACTGCAACTCTGTGATACACTAACCCACTGTAACTCCCTGATACTCTAACCCCACTGTAACTCTCTCTGATACACTATCCCCACTGTAACTCTCTGATACACTAACCCACTGTAACTCTCTGATACACTAACCCCACTGTAACTCTCTGATACACTAACCCCACTGTAACTCTCTGATACACTAACCCCACTGTAAACCTGATACACTAACCGCACTGTAACTCTCTCTGATACACAAACCCCACTGTAAATCTCTCATAAACTAACCCCACTGTAACTCCCTGATACACTAACCCCACTGTAACTCTCTCTGATACATTAACCCCACTGTAACTCTCTCTGATACACTAACCCCACTGCAACTCTCTGATATATTAACCCCACTTTAACTCTCTGATACACAAACCCACTGTAACTCTCTCTGATACACTAAGCCCAGTGTAACTCTCTGATACACTAACCCCACTGTAACTCTCTCTGATACACTAACCTCACTGTAACTCTCTCTGATACATTAACCCCACTGTAACTCTCTGATACACTAACCCCACTGTCACTCTCTCTGATACACTAAGCCCACTGTAGCTGTCTCTGATACACTAACCCCACTGTAACTCTCTGATACACTAACCCCACTGTAACTCTCTCTGATACATTAACCCCACAGTAACTCTCTCTGAAACACGAACCTCACTGTAACTCTGTCTGATACACTAACCCCACGGTAACTCTCTCTGATACACTAACCCCACTGTAACTCTCTAATACTTTAACCCCACTGTAAATCTCTGATAAACTAACCCCACTGTAACTCTCTCTGATTCACTAAGCCCACTGTAGCAGTCTCTGATACACTATCCCCACTGTAACTCTCTGATACATTAACCCCACTGTAACTCTCTCTGATACACTAACCCCGCTGTAAGTCTCTGCCATACACTAACCCCACTGTAACTCTCTCTGATACACTAACCCCACTGTAACTCTCTCTGATACACTAACCCCACTGTAACTCTCTGGTACACTAACCCCACTGTAACTCTCTGATACACTAACCCCACTGTAACTCTCTCTGATACACCAACCCCACTGTAACTCTCTGATACTTTAACCCCACTGTAAATCTCTGATAAACTAACCCCACTGTAACTCTCTGATACACTAACCCCACTGTAACTCTCTGATGCACTAACCTCACGGTAATTCTCTGATACACTAACCCCACTGTAACTCTCTCTGATTCACTAACCCCACTGTAACTCTCTGATGCACTAACCCCACGGTAATTCTCTGATACACTAACCCCACTGTAACTCTCTCTGATTCACTAAGCCCACTGTAGCTGTCTCTGATACACTATCCCCACTGTAACTCTCTGATACATTAACCCCACTGTAACTCTCTCTGATACACTAACCCCACTGTAAGTCTCTGCCATACACTAACCCCACTGTAACTCTCTCTGATACACTAACTCCACTGTAACTCTCTGATACACTAACCCCACTGTAACTCTCTGATACACTAAACCCACTGTAACTCTCTGATACACTAACCCCACTGTAACTCTCTGATACACTAACCCCACTGTAACTCTCTCTGATACACCAACCCCACTGTAACTCTCTGATACACTAACCCCACTGTAACTCTGATACACTAATCCCACTGTAACTTTCTCTGATACACTAACCCCACTGTAACATTCTGATACACTAACCCCACTGTAACTCTCTCTGATACACTAACCCCACTGTAAATCTCTCTGATACACTAACCCCACTGTAAATCTCTGATACACTAACCCCACTGTAACTCTCTCTGATACACTAACCCCACTGTAACTCTCTGTTACACACTAACCCCACTGTAACTCTCTCTGATACACTAACCCCACTGTAAGTCTCTCTGATACGCTTACCCCACTGTAACTCTCTCTGATACACTAACCCCACTGCAACTCTCTGATGCACTAACCCCACTGTAACTCCCTGATACTCTAACCCCACTGTAACTCTCTCTGATACACTATCCCCACTGTAACTCTCTGATACACTAACCCCACTGTAAATCTCTGATACACTAACCCCACTGTAACTCTCTCTGATACACTAACCCAACTGTAACTCTCTCTGATACATTAACCCCACTGTAACTCTCTCTGAAACACTAACCTCACTGTAACTCTGTCTGATACACTAACCCCACTGTAACTCTCTTTGATACATTAACCCCACTGTAACTCTCTCTGAAACACTAACCTCACTGTAACTCTCTCTGAAACACTAACCTCACTGTAACTCTGTCTGATACACTAACCCCACGGTAACTCTCTCTGATACATTAACCCCACTGTAACTCTCTGATGCACTAACCCCACGGTAATTCTCTGATACACTAACCCCACTGTAACTCTCTCTGATTCACGAACCCCACTGTAACTCTTTGATGCACTAACCCCACGGTAATTCTCTGATACACTAACCCCACTGTAACTCTCTCTGATTCACTAAGCCCACTGTAGCTGTCTCTGATACACAAACCTCACTGTAACCCTCTGTGATACACTATCCCCACTGTAACTCTCTGATACATTAACCCCACTGTAACTCTCTCTGATACACTAACCCCACTCCAACTCTCTGATACACTAACCCCACTGTAACTCTCTGATACACTAACACCACTGTAACTCTCTGATACACTAACACCACTGTAACTCTCTCTGATACACTAACCCCACTGTAAGTCTCTGCCATACACTAACCCCACTGTAACTCTCTCTGATACACTAACCCCACTGTAACTCTCTGGTACACTAACCCCACTGTAACTCTCTGATACACTAACCCCACTGTAACTCTCTCTGATACACTAACCCCACTGAAACTCTCTGATACATTAACCCCACTGTAACTCTCTGATACACTAACCCCACTGTAACTCTCTGATACACTAACCCCACTGTAACTCTCTCTGATACACTAACCAAACTGTAACTCTCCGATACACTAACCCCACTGTAACTCTCTCTGATACACTAACCCCACTGTAACTCTCTGATACACTAAACCCACTGTAACTCTCTGATACACTAACCCCACTGTAACTCTCTGATACACTAACCCCACTGTAACTCTCTCTGATACACCAACCCCACTGTAACTCTCTGATACACTAACCCCACTGTAACTCTGATACACTAATCCCACTGTAACTCTCTCTGATACACTAACCCCACTGTAACACTCTGATACACTAACCCCACTGTAACTCTTTGATACACTAACCCCACTGTAACTCTCTCTGATACACTAACCCCACTGTAAATCTCTGATACACTAACCCCACTGTAACTCTCTGATACACTAACCCAACTGTAACTCTCTGATACACTAACCCCACTGTAACTCTCTCTGATACACTAACCCCACTCTAACTCTCTGATACACTAACCCCACTTTAACTCTCTGATACAATAACCCCACTGTAACTCTCTGCTACACTAACCCCACTGAAACTCTCTCTGATGCACTAACCCCACTGCAATTCTCTGATACACTAACCCCACTGTAACTCTCTCTGATACACTAACCCCTCTGTAACACTGTCTGATACACTAACCCCACTGTAACTCTCTGATACACTAACCCCACTGTAACTCTCTGATACACTAACCCCACTGTAACTCTCTGATTCACTAACCCCACTGTAACTCGGTGATAAACTAACCCACTGTAACTCTCTGATACGCTAACCCCACTGTAATTCTCTGATACACTAACCCCACTGTAACTCTGATACACTTACCGCACTGTAAATCTCTGATACACTAACCCCACTGTCTCTCATACACTAACCCCACTGTAACTCTCTGATACACTAACCAAACTGTAACACTCTGAAACACTAACCCCTCTATAACACTCTCTGATACACTAACCCCACTGTAACTCTCTCTGATACACTAACCCCACTGTAACTCTCTGATACACTAACCCCACTGTAACTCTCTGATTCACCAACCCCACTGTAACTCTCTGATACACTAACCCCACTGTAACTCTCTGATACACTAACCCCACTGTAACTCTCTGATACACTAACCCCACTGTAACTCTCTCTGATACATTAACCCCACTGTAACTCGGTGATAAACTAACCCACTGTAACTCTCTGATACGCTAACCCCACTGTAATTCTCTGATACACTAACCCCACTGTAACTCTGATACACTTACCGCACTGTAAATCTCTGATACACTAACCCCACTGTCTCTCATACACTAAACCCACTGTAACTCTCTGATACAATAATCCCACTGCAACTCTGTGATACACTAACCCACTGTAACTCCCTGATACTCTAACCCCACTGTAACTCTCTCTGATACACTATCCCCACTGTAACTCTCTGATACACTAACCCACTGTAACTCTCTGATACACTAACCCCACTGTAACTCTCTGATACACTAACCCCACTGTAACTCTCTGATACACTAACCCCACTGTAAACCTGATACACTAACCGCACTGTAACTCTCTCTGATACACAAACCCCACTGTAAATCTCTCATAAACTAACCCCACTGTAACTCCCTGATACACTAACCCCACTGTAACTCTCTCTGATACATTAACCCCACTGTAACTCTCTCTGATACACTAACCCCACTGCAACTCTCTGATATATTAACCCCACTTTAACTCTCTGATACACAAACCCACTGTAACTCTCTCTGATACACTAAGCCCAGTGTAACTCTCTGATACACTAACCCCACTGTAACTCTCTCTGATACACTAACCTCACTGTAACTCTCTCTGATACATTAACCCCACTGTAACTCTCTGATACACTAACCCCACTGTCACTCTCTCTGATACACTAAGCCCACTGTAGCTGTCTCTGATACACTAACCCCACTGTAACTCTCTGATACACTAACCCCACTGTAACTCTCTCTGATACATTAACCCCACAGTAACTCTCTCTGAAACACGAACCTCACTGTAACTCTGTCTGATACACTAACCCCACGGTAACTCTCTCTGATACACTAACCCCACTGTAACTCTCTGATACTTTAACCCCACTGTAAATCTCTGATAAACTAACCCCACTGTAACTCTCTCTGATTCACTAAGCCCACTGTAGCAGTCTCTGATACACTATCCCCACTGTAACTCTCTGATACATTAACCCCACTGTAACTCTCTCTGATACACTAACCCCGCTGTAAGTCTCTGCCATACACTAACCCCACTGTAACTCTCTCTGATACACTAACCCCACTGTAACTCTCTCTGATACACTAACCCCACTGTAACTCTCTGGTACACTAACCCCACTGTAACTCTCTGATACACTAACCCCACTGTAACTCTCTCTGATACATTAACCCCACTGTAACTCTCTCTGATACACCAACCCCACTGTAACTCTCTGATACTTTAACCCCACTGTAAATCTCTGATAAACTAACCCCACTGTAACTCTCTGATACACTAACCCCACTGTAACTCTCTGATGCACTAACCTCACGGTAATTCTCTGATACACTAACCCCACTGTAACTCTCTCTGATTCACTAACCCCACTGTAACTCTCTGATGCACTAACCCCACGGTAATTCTCTGATACACTAACCCCACTGTAACTCTCTCTGATTCACTAAGCCCACTGTAGCTGTCTCTGATACACTATCCCCACTGTAACTCTCTGATACATTAACCCCACTGTAACTCTCTCTGATACACTAACCCCACTGTAAGTCTCTGCCATACACTAACCCCACTGTAACTCTCTCTGATACACTAACTCCACTGTAACTCTCTGATACACTAACCCCACTGTAACTCTCTGATACACTAAACCCACTGTAACTCTCTGATACACTAACCCCACTGTAACTCTCTGATACACTAACCCCACTGTAACTCTCTCTGATACACCAACCCCACTGTAACTCTCTGATACACTAACCCCACTGTAACTCTGATACACTAATCCCACTGTAACTTTCTCTGATACACTAACCCCACTGTAACATTCTGATACACTAACCCCACTGTAACTCTCTCTGATACACTAACCCCACTGTAAATCTCTCTGATACACTAACCCCACTGTAAATCTCTGATACACTAACCCCACTGTAACTCTCTCTGATACACTAACCCCACTGTAACTCTCTGTTACACACTAACCCCACTGTAACTCTCTCTGATACACTAACCCCACTGTAAGTCTCTCTGATACGCTTACCCCACTGTAACTCTCTCTGATACACTAACCCCACTGCAACTCTCTGATGCACTAACCCCACTGTAACTCCCTGATACTCTAACCCCACTGTAACTCTCTCTGATACACTATCCCCACTGTAACTCTCTGATACACTAACCCCACTGTAAATCTCTGATACACTAACCCCACTGTAACTCTCTCTGATACACTAACCCAACTGTAACTCTCTCTGATACATTAACCCCACTGTAACTCTCTCTGAAACACTAACCTCACTGTAACTCTGTCTGATACACTAACCCCACTGTAACTCTCTTTGATACATTAACCCCACTGTAACTCTCTCTGAAACACTAACCTCACTGTAACTCTCTCTGAAACACTAACCTCACTGTAACTCTGTCTGATACACTAACCCCACGGTAACTCTCTCTGATACATTAACCCCACTGTAACTCTCTGATGCACTAACCCCACGGTAATTCTCTGATACACTAACCCCACTGTAACTCTCTCTGATTCACGAACCCCACTGTAACTCTTTGATGCACTAACCCCACGGTAATTCTCTGATACACTAACCCCACTGTAACTCTCTCTGATTCACTAAGCCCACTGTAGCTGTCTCTGATACACAAACCTCACTGTAACCCTCTGTGATACACTATCCCCACTGTAACTCTCTGATACATTAACCCCACTGTAACTCTCTCTGATACACTAACCCCACTCCAACTCTCTGATACACTAACCCCACTGTAACTCTCTGATACACTAACACCACTGTAACTCTCTGATACACTAACACCACTGTAACTCTCTCTGATACACTAACCCCACTGTAAGTCTCTGCCATACACTAACCCCACTGTAACTCTCTCTGATACACTAACCCCACTGTAACTCTCTGGTACACTAACCCCACTGTAACTCTCTGATACACTAACCCCACTGTAACTCTCTCTGATACACTAACCCCACTGAAACTCTCTGATACATTAACCCCACTGTAACTCTCTGATACACTAACCCCACTGTAACTCTCTGATACACTAACCCCACTGTAACTCTCTCTGATACACTAACCAAACTGTAACTCTCCGATACACTAACCCCACTGTAACTCTCTCTGATACACTAACCCCACTGTAACTCTCTGATACACTAAACCCACTGTAACTCTCTGATACACTAACCCCACTGTAACTCTCTGATACACTAACCCCACTGTAACTCTCTCTGATACACCAACCCCACTGTAACTCTCTGATACACTAACCCCACTGTAACTCTGATACACTAATCCCACTGTAACTCTCTCTGATACACTAACCCCACTGTAACACTCTGATACACTAACCCCACTGTAACTCTTTGATACACTAACCCCACTGTAACTCTCTCTGATACACTAACCCCACTGTAAATCTCTGATACACTAACCCCACTGTAACTCTCTGATACACTAACCCAACTGTAACTCTCTGATACACTAACCCCACTGTAACTCTCTCTGATACACTAACCCCACTCTAACTCTCTGATACACTAACCCCACTTTAACTCTCTGATACAATAACCCCACTGTAACTCTCTGCTACACTAACCCCACTGAAACTCTCTCTGATGCACTAACCCCACTGCAATTCTCTGATACACTAACCCCACTGTAACTCTCTCTGATACACTAACCCCTCTGTAACACTGTCTGATACACTAACCCCACTGTAACTCTCTGATACACTAACCCCACTGTAACTCTCTGATACACTAACCCCACTGTAACTCTCTGATTCACTAACCCCACTGTAACTCGGTGATAAACTAACCCACTGTAACTCTCTGATACGCTAACCCCACTGTAATTCTCTGATACACTAACCCCACTGTAACTCTGATACACTTACCGCACTGTAAATCTCTGATACACTAACCCCACTGTCTCTCATACACTAACCCCACTGTAACTCTCTGATACACTAACCAAACTGTAACACTCTGAAACACTAACCCCTCTATAACACTCTCTGATACACTAACCCCACTGTAACTCTCTCTGATACACTAACCCCACTGTAACTCTCTGATACACTAACACCACGGTAACTCTCTGAAACATTAACCCCACTATAACTCTCTCTGATACATTAACCCCACTGTAAATCTCTGATAAACTTACCCCACTGTAACTCTCTGATACACTAACCTCACTGTAACTCTCTGATACACTAAGCCCACTGTAACTCTCTGATACACTAACACCACTGTAACTCTCTGATACATTAACCCCACTGTAACTCTCTCTGATACACTAACCCCACTGTAACTCTCTCTGATACACTAACCCCACTGTAACTCTCTGATACACTAACCCCACTGTAACTCTCTGATACACTAACCCCACTGTAACTCTCTCTGATACATTAACCCCACTGTAACTCTCTCTGATACATTAACCCCACTGTAACTCTCGGATACACTAACCCCACTGTAACTCTCTCTTATACATTAACCCCACTGTAACTCTCTCTGATACATTAACCCCACTGTAACTCTCTGATACACTAACCCCACTGTAATTCTCTCTGATACACTAACCCCACTGTAACTCTCTGTCATACACTAACCCCACTGTAACTCTCTCTGATACACTAACCCCACTGTAACTCTCTGATACATTAACCCCACTGTAACTCTCGGATACACTAACCCCACTGTAATTCTCTCTGATACACTAACCCCACTGTAACTCTCTGATACACTAACCCCACTGTAATTCTCTCTGATACACTAACCCCACTGTAAATCTCTGATACATTAACCCCAGTTTAACTCTCTCTGATACACCAACCTCACTGTAACTCTGATACATTAACCCCAGTGTAACTCTCTGATACACTAACCCCACTGTAACTCTCTGATACACTAACCCCACTGTCACTCTCTCTGATACACTAAGCCCACTGTAGCTGTCTCTGATACACTAACCCCACTGTAACTCTCTGATACACTAACCCCACTGTAACGCTCTCTGATACATTAACCCCTCTGCAACTCTCTCTGAAACACTAACCTCACTGTAACTCTCTCTGATACACTAACACCACGGTAACTCTCTGAAACATTAACCCCACTATAACTCTCTCTGATACATTAACCCCACTGTAAATCTCTGATAAACTTACCCCACTGTAACTCTCTGATACACTAACCTCACTGTAACTCTCTGATACACTAAGCCCACTGTAACTCTCTGATACACTAACACCACTGTAACTCTCTGATACATTAACCCCACTGTAACTCTCTCTGATACACTAACCCCACTGTAACTCTCTCTGATACACTAACCCCACTGTAACTCTCTGATACACTAACCCCACTGTAACTCTCTCTGATACACTAACCCCACTGTAACTCTCTCTGATACACTAACCCCACTGTAACTCTCTGACACACTAACCCCACTGTAACTCTCTGATACACTAACCAAACTGTAACACTCTGATACACTAACCCCACTGTAACACTCTCTGATACACTAACGTCACTGTAACTCTCTAATACACTAACCCCACTGTAACTCTCTGATACACTAATCCCACTGTAACTTGTGTTGATTTCTTTTTGGGTTCAATAAAGACTCATTTCTTGAAAGAGAAAGTTGTTTTCATCTAAAGTCTATTCAACTCTTTAACAGCCTTTTTACAGAACACTCTATACTGTGATGCAGCTAGAATCAAAGTGAAAGTAAAACTCTCTGCCTTGCTTCTCTCGGTCACATGACCTCTGCTGGTCAGGCATAAGTAATCAATACCTGCAATCATGCTATTAAGACATCATAATCGAACAGGCAAATAACATCACTATTTGCTGATATCATTACGTCTCCCTTTCTTAAAACAAAAGTATTTTACTTTTAACTAACAACATGTTTTCTTTGTATTAATCTGCATTTTAACTGTAACACTTAATGAACTTACATTATCATTATCATGATCAAGGTTTTTTACCATTGCTTTGTGTGTTCACATGAAATATGTCAATACACTAGAACTAGAAGAAAGAATAAGATAACATTACTTCCTTCTTTAACAATAGTCCTTAAATTTGCTCAATGAGTCTCTCAGGAGGCTTCACGTGTCTTGAGGATTTTCTGATTGATTGTCCTTGAATCTGAGTTGTTGCCTCAGATGATTGGTTCTCAGCTGTGTGAGCAGGTTGTTCACCAGTATCAGTCTCTTGACCTGCTGTGGCTGGTCCCATGAGAAGATCTCGACGATTTCTTCTCAGAACAGCACCCTCATCTGTCTGAATGGTGTATGATCTTGGTTGAACTTCACTCAGGACAGTTCCCTTCTGAGTCCATGTGTTTGTTTTGTCTTTCAACCTTACTTGGTCACCAGTGTGGAGTTCAGGTAGGTTTTGTGTTCCTCTGTCATAGTAGTACTTTTGCTTTTCTTTCTGTTGCTCTTTGAACTTCCTCACTTTCTCCCCCTCTTTTGTTTTCAGGAGGTTCTCCGGGATGGGTAGGTTTGACCTTAGCCGACGTCCCATCAGGAGTTGGGCTGGTGACATACCACACTCGAGCGGCGTTGTGCGGTATACAAGCATGCTTTGGTAGAAGTCAGTTCCACTGTCTTTTGCCTTGTACATCAGTCTTTTCACTGTCTGGACCGATTTTTCCACTAGTCCATTGGACTGTGGATAGTGAGGACTTGACGTTGTGTGGACAAAGTCCCACTCTTTGGCAAAGTGTCGGAAATTTGCATTGTTAAACTGGGGTCCATTGTCTGTGAAGACCTCGCTTGCCACGCCATGTCTGGAGAATATGGCTTTCATACTTCTTATCACAGCTTCTGCAGTGGTGGTGTACAGTCTACAAACCTCTGGATACAGGGAGTAATAGTCTGTGACGACAAGATAGTCCTTCCCTTGACATACGAATAGGTCAGCGCCTACCTTCTGGTAAGGTCTGTCTGGTGCTGGGTGTGGCTTTAGTGGTTCTACTGGATTGCTTGCTCGATATTTCAGGCATATTGTGCAGTTTGACACCTCATTTGTCACATCTTGGTTCATTCGTGGCCAGTACATCACCTCTCGTGCTCTTGTCTTACACTTTTCGATTCCCAGATGTCCTCCATGGATCTTTTTTAGCATCTCTTTTCTCAGACTCTTTGGGATAACTATTTTACTTCCTTTGTAGATGATGTCTTCGACCACTGATAGTTCCGCCCTGCAGTTCCAGTACTCTGCCATGTCAGGTGAGCAGTCTTGCTTCATGTTGGGCCATCCATCCAAGATGCTTTTTCTCAGTCGTCTCATTGTTTCATCTTTGTCTGTTTCAGTCTTTATGAGCTCCATTTTTGCATCTGCTATGGGCAGTGCACTTGTGATCATGTCCACGTAGGCATTCACTTTTTCATCCATTGTGGTGTTTGCGGGCTCACTTGGATCAACAGCTCTGGACAACGTGTCTGCTGTATACATCAGCTTACCCGGTGTGTACGCAACATTCAGTGTATAGCGTTGCAGCCTGATCATCATTCTTTGTATTCTAAGCGGACAGCTATACAGTGGCTTTTGGAACAATGCAATCAAGGGCTTATGGTCAGTCTCTACACTGATTGCTTGTCCTGCCACAAACTGGTGAAATCTTTCACAGGCGTATGTGATGCTGAGCAGCTCCTTTTCTATTTGAGCATATCGCGTCTCTGCATCTGTCATTGAGCGCGATGCATATGCAATAGGTTGCCAGTAGTCATATTGTTGCAGAAGAACGGCACCGAGCCCACTCTGTGATGCATCTGATGATATCTTGATGGGTCTCGCTGGGTCATAAAACCTCAGAACAGGTTCCTCTGTGAGCAGTTTCTTTAGATCGCTCCATGACTTCTCATGCTCATGATTCCATTCCCATTCTATGTTCTTTTCAGTTAGTCTTCGCAGTGGCGCTATTTTTTCTGAGAGGTTGGATATGAATTTACCCATGTAGTTGATCATTCCATTAAACCTCTGCACGTCCTTTTTGCATTGTGGCCTTGGCATATTCTCAATGGCGGACACCTTTCTGGGATCTGGTCTGATGCCCTCACTGCTAAGGATATCTCCCACGAATGTCAGTTCTGTCACCCCGAGCTGGCATTTCTCTCTATTCAGCTTCAGGTTTGTTTTCCTTGTTGCTTCCAGCACTTTTTTCAGTCTCTCGTCATGCTCAGTTCTCGTGGTTCCCCATACTATGATGTCATCCATTGATGTATCAACTCCCTCCAGGTGCTCATAGATCATATGGATAGTCTTGTGATACACTTCAGGAGCTGAGGCAATGCCAAATGGTAACCTTAGGAATCTGTATCTGCCAAATGGAGTGTTGAACGTGCACAGTCTTGAACTTGCTTCGTCCAGCTTCATCTGCCAAAATCCGGAGGATGCATCTAGCTTGCTGAAATATTTTGCATTTGCAAACTGTGCCATGATTTCCTCACGTGTAGGAAGCTTGAAGTGCTCTCTCTTTATTGCTCTGTTTAGATCTCTTGGATCCAGGCAAATTCTGAGCTTTCCATTCTTTTTGTCCACTACGACGAGGGAACTCACCCACTCAGTTGGCTCATCTATCTTCTGAATCACGTTCACGCTTTCCATCCTGTCCAACTCTGCCTTCAGTTGCTTTTGAAGAGCAAACGGAACTTTTCTACATGGATGTATGACCGGTGTCATACTTTTATCTACTCTGATCGTGTGTTCTCCTGGAATGCAGCCTAGACCCTTAAATAGGTCTTTGTACTCTTTCATGAGTTCATCATAGACTGTCTCTCCTTCGCTTTCCACAACGAGGACTCTCTTTACCAGGTTCAGTCTCTCACAGGCTTTTAAACCTAGTATGGCTTGCACATCCTTTGGCACCACGATTAATGCTAGCGTGTGCTCTCTGTCCTTGTGTGTTACTTTGACAATGCATTTTCCTTTCACTGGTATATCAGTACCTGAGTATCCGGTCACTTTCACTTGTATTCTATGTAACTTTGGTCTGGGTCTAATTCTCTTAAAATCGGTCTCTGATATCACATTAACTTGTGCTCCAGTATCCAATTTAAATGGAATGTGTATGTCGTTCACTTTTAGTGTCAACATCCAGTCTCTTTCTTCTTTTTTGTTTTCAGACACCACATCTACATAGAATTCCTCTATCTCGCTTTCATCTACTGTATGGACCTTGCTTTGTTGCGCTTGGTTCTTACAGCAACGGGCATAATGGTTGTTTTTGTTGCATCTATTGCATGTTTTACCATATGCTGGACACTTTCTTGGTGGATGCTGTGTACCGCATCGACTACATGACTTCCGATTGTCTCTTTCATTTTCGTTTGCTGGCCACGTCTCTTTTTTCACATTGGCGCTCTCTTTGTTAAACGGTTTGTATCCGTTCTTTCTCACTGCATCCATGTTGCAGCTATTGTCACTGAACAGCTCCTTTGCCTGCAACTTCACAGTCTCTGTAACCCTACACAGTGCTATGGCTTTTCCCAGGTCTAGATCTTGCTCTCTTAGCAGCCTTTCCCTTAGATCATTAGCTGGAATACCACACACCAGTCTGTCTTTTATCAGCGAGTCTGTGAGTCCCCCAAATTCACACGATTTGCTCCGGTTTCTCAGTTCAGTCACATACTGATCAATAGTCTCGCCGATTTTCTGCACACATGTGAAAAATTTGTGCCTCTCAAAGGTCACGTTGCGTTTAGGTATGCAGTAGGCCTCAAACTGTTCCATTATTTTATCTAGCTTCATTTTGTCTCCAGCAACAGCAAATGTGAAGTTATTATATACCTCCAGTGCTTCATCACCCACGACATGTAAGAACAGTGACGCTTTTACATTATCACTTTTCTCTTCAGCTCCGATTGCTGATAAATACAACTCTAAACGTTGTTTGAACCTTCTCCAATTTTCAGCCACATTACCTGACAAATGAAGCGTCGCCGGTGGGTGTAAACCTTCCATTTTTTCACTTCGTTAGCTATTCTCTAATGGTAAGCAACAATGTTCTCTTCTGGCTTGCTAATCTGTGGAGAGCTGATTTCGCTTACTTACCACAACTGCTTGCACTGTCCCATCAAGTTGCTAACTTCAGATTTTTTTTTTTTTCTTTCAGCCACTTCTGACATCATGTGTTGATTTCTTTTTGGGTTCAATAAAGACTCATTTCTTGAAAGAGAAAGTTGTTTTAATCTAAAGTCTATTCAACTCTTTTTAACAGCCTTTTTACAGAACACTCTATACTGTGATGCAGCTAGAATCAAAGTGAAAGTAAAACTCTCTGCCTTGCTTCTCTCGGTCACATGACCTCTGCTGGTCAGGCATAAGTAATCAATACCTGCAATCATGCTATTAAGACATCATAATCGAACAGGCAAATAACATCACTACTTGCTGATATCATTACATAACTCTCTCTGATACATTAACCCCACTGTCACTCTCTCTGATACACTAAGCCCACTGTAGCTGTCTCTCATACACTAACCCCACTGTAACTCTCTGATACACTAACCACACTGTAACACTCTCTGATACATTAACCCCACTGTAACTCTCTCTGAAACACTAACCTCACTGTAACTCTCTCTGATACGCTAACACCACGGTAACTCTCTGAAACATTAACCCCACTATAACTCTGATACACTAACCCCACTGTAACTCTCTGATACTTTAACCCCACTGTAAATCTCTGATAAACTAACCCCACTGTAACTCTCTGATACACTAACCTCACTGTAACTCTCTGATACACTAAGCCCACTGTAACTCTCTGATACACTAACCCCACTGTAAATCCCTGATACATTAACCACACTGTAACTCTCTCTGATACACTAACCCCACTGTAACTCTCTCTGATACACTAACCCCACTGTAACTCTCTGATACACTAACCCCACTGTAACTCTCTCTGATACACTAACCCCACTGTAAATCTCTCATAAACTAACCCCACTGTAACTCTCTCTGATACACTAACCCCACTGTAACTCTCTGATACACTAACCAAACTGTAACACTCTGATACACGAACCCCACTGTAACACTCTCTGATACACTAACCCCACTGTAACTCTCTCTGATACACTAACCCCACTGTAACTCGCTGATACTCTAACCCCAGTGTAACTCTCTGATACACTAACCCCACTGAAACTCTCTGATACACCAACCAAACTGTAACTCTCTGATACACTAACCCCACTGCAACTCTCTGATACACTAACCCCACTGTAACTCTCTCTGATACACTAACCCCTCTGTAACTCTGTCTGATACACTAACCCCACTGTAACTCTCTGATACACTAACCCCACTCTAACTCTCTGATACACTAACACCACTGTAACTCTCTGATTCACTAACCCCACTGCAACTCGGTGATAAACTAACCCACTGTAACTCTCTGATGCACTAACCCCACTGTACTCTCTGATACCCTAACCCCACTGTAACTCTCTGATACACGAACCCCACTGTAAATCTCTGATACACTAACCCCACTGTAAGTCTCTCATACACTAACCCAACTGTAACTCTCTGATACACTAACCAAACTGTAACACTCTGATACACTAACCCCACTATAACACTCTCTGTTACACTAACCCCACTGTAACTCTCTCTGATACACTAACCCCACTGTAACTCTCTGATACACTAACCCCACTGTAACTCTCTGATACACTAACCCCACTGTAACTCTCTGATACACTAACCCCACTCTAACTCTCTGATTCACCAACCCCACTGTAACTCTCTGATACACTAACCCCACTGTAACTCTCTGATACACTAACCCCACTGTAACTCTATGACACACTAACCCCACTGTAACTCTCTGATAAACTAACCCACTGTAACTCTCTGAAACATTAACCGCACTATAACTCTCTCTGATGCACTAACCCCACTGTAACTCTCTCTGATACACTAACCCCACTGTAACTCTCTCTGATACATTAACCCCACTGTAACTCTCTCTGATACACTAACCCTACTGTAACTCTCTCATACATTAACCCCACTGTAACTCTCGGATACACTAACCCCACTGTAACTCTCTGATACACTAACCCCACTGTAATTCTCTCTGATACACTAACCCCACTCTAACTCTCTCATACATTAACCCCACTGTAACTCTCGGATAAACTAACCCCACTGTAACTCTCTGATACACTAACCCCACTGTAATTCTCTCTGATACACTAACCCCACTGTAACTCTCTGTCATACACTAACCCCACTGTAACTCTCTCTGATACACTAACCACACTGTAACTCTCTGATATATTAACCCCACTTTAACTCTCTGATACACAAACCCACTGTAACTCTCTCTGATACACTAAGCCCACTGTAACTCTCTGATACACTAACCCCACTGTAACTCTCTCTGACACTCTAACCTCACTGTAACTTTCTCTGATACATTAACCCCAGTGTAACTCTCTGATAAACTAACCCCACTGTAACTCTCTGATACACTAACCCCACTGTCACTCTCTCTGACACACTAAGCCCACTGTAGCTGTCTCTGATACACTAACCCCACTGTAACTCTCTGATACACTAACCCCACTGTAACTCTCTCTGATACATTAACCCCACTGTAACTCTCTCTGAAACACTAACCTCACTGTAACTCTGTCTGATACACTAACACCACGGTAACTCTCTGAAACATTAACCCCACTATAACTCTCTCTGATACACTAACCCCACTGTAACTCTCTGATACTTTAACCCCACTGTAAATCTCTGATAAACTAACCCCACTGTAACTCTCTGATACATTAACCTCACTGTAACTCTCTGATACACTAAGCCCACTTTAACTCTCTGATACACTAACACCACTGTAACTCTCTGACACATTAACCCCACTGTAACTCTCTCTGATACACTAACCCCACTGTAAATCTCTCTGATACACTAACCCCACTGTAACTCTCTGATACACTAACCCCACTGTAACTCTCTGAAACACTAACCCCATTGTAACTCTCTGATACACTAACTCACTGTAACTCTCTGATACACTAACCCCACTGTAACTCTCTGATACATTAACCCCACTGCAACTCTCTCTGATAAACTAACCCCACTGTAAATCTCTGATAAACTAACCCCACTGTAACTCTCTCTGATACACTAACCCCACTGTAACTCTCTGTTGCACTAACCCCACGGTAACTCTCTGATACACTAACCCCACTGTAACTCTCTCTGATTCACTAAGCCCACTGTAGCTGTCTCTGATACACAAAGCTCAATGTAACCCTCTGTGATACACTTACCCCACTGTAACTCTCTGATACACTAACCCCACTGTAACTCTCTCTGATACACTAACCCCACTGTAACTCTCTGATACACTAACCCCACTGTAACTCTCTGATACACTAACACCACTGTAACTCTCTGATACACTAACCCCACTGTAACTCTCTCTGATACACTAACCCCACTGTAAGTCTCTGCCATACACTAACCCCACTGTAACTCTCTCTGATACACTAACCCCACTGCAACTCTCTGATACACTAACCCCACTGTAACTCTCTGATACACTAACCCCACTGTAACTCTCTGATACACTAACACCACTGTAACTCTCTGATACACTAACCCCACTGTAACTCTCTCTGATACACTAACCCCACTGTAAGTCTCTGCCATACACTAACCCCACTGTAACTCTCTCTGATACACTAACCCCACTGTAACTCTCTGATACACTAACCCCACTGTAACTCTCTGATACACTAACCCCACTGTAACTCTCTCTGATACACTATCCCCACTGTAAATCTCAGATACACTAACCCCACTGTAACTCTCTCTGATACACTAACCCCACGGCAACTCTCGGATACACGAACCCCTCTGTAACTCTCTCTGATACACTAACCCCACTGAAACTCTCTGATACATTAACCCCACTGTAACCCTCTGATACACTAACCCCACTGTAACTCTCTGATACACTAACCCCACTGTAACTCTCTGATACACTAACCCCACTGTAACTCTCTGATACACTAACCACACTGTAACTCTCTGATACACTAACCCCACTGTAACTCTCTGATACACTAACCCCACTGTAACTCTCTGATACACTAACCCAACTGTAACTCTCTGATACACTAACCCCACTCTAACTCTCTGATACACTAATCCCACTGTAACTCTCTGATACAATAACCCACTGTAACTCTCTGACACACTAACCCCACTGTAACTCTCTGATACACTAACCCACTGTAACTCTCTGATACACTAAACCCATTGTAATTCTCTGATATACTAACCCCACTGTAACTCTCTGATACCCTAACCCCACTGTAACTCTCTCTGATACACTAACCGCACTGTAACTCTCTGATACACTAACCCCACTGTAACTCTCTGATACAATAACCCCACTGTGACTCTCTGATACACTAACCCCACTGTAACTCTCTGATACACTAACCCCACTGTAACTCTCTGATACACTAACCCACTGTAACTCTCTGATACACTAACCCCACTGTAACTCTCTCTGATACACTAACCCCACTGTAATTCTCTCTGATACACTAACCGCACTGTAACTCTCTGATACACTAACCCCACTGTAACACTCTCTGATACCCTAACCCCACTGTAACTCTCTCTGATACACTAACCGCACTGTAAATCTCTGACACACTAACCCCACTGTAACTCTCTGATACAATAACCCCACTGTGACTCTCTGATACACTAACCCCACTGTAACTCTCTGATACACGAACCCCACTGTAACACTCTCTGATAAACTAACCCCACTGTAACTCTCTCTGATACACTAACGCCACTGTAACTCGCTGATACTCTAACCCCACTGTAACTCTCTGATACACTAACCCCACTGTAACTCTCTGATACACTAACCCCACTGTAACTCTCTGATACACCAACCAAACTGTAACTCTCTGATACACTAACCCCACTGTAACTCTCTGATACACTAACCCCACTGTAACTCTCTCTGATACACTAACCCCTCTGTAACTCTGTCTGATACACTAACCCCACTGTAACTCTCTGATACACTAACCCCACTCTAACTCTCTGATACACTAACCCCACTGTAACTCTCTGATTCACTAACCCCACTGCAACTCGGTGATAAACTAACCCACTGTAACTCTCTGATGCACTAACCCCACTGTACTCTCTGATAGCCTAACCCCACTGTAACTCTCTGATACACTAACCCCACTGTAATTCTCTGATACACTAACCCCACTATAACTCTCTGATACACTTACCGCAATGTAACTCTCTCTGATTCACTAAGCCCACTGTAGCTGTCTCTGATACACAAAGCTCAATGTAACCCTCTGTGATACACTTACCCCACTGTAACTCTCTGATACATTAACCCCACTGTAACTCTCTCTGATACACTAACCCCACTGTAACTCTCTGATACACTAACCCCACTGTAACTCTCTGATACACTAACACCACTGTAACTCTCTGATACACTAACCCCACTGTAACTCTCTCTGATGATACACTAACCCCACTGTAAGTCTCTGCCTTACACTAACCCCACTGTAACTCTCTCTGATACACTAACCCCACTGTAACTCTCTGATACACTAACCCCACTGTAACTCTCTGATACACTAACCCCACTGTAACTCTCTGATACACTAACACCACTGTAACTCTCTGATACACTAACCCCACTGTAACTCTCTCTGATACACTATCCCCACTGTAACTCTAAGATACACTAACCCCACTGTAACTCTCTCTGATACACTAACCCCACGGCAACTCTCTGATACACGAACCCCACTGTAACTCTCTCTGATACACTAACCCCACTGTAACTCTCTGATACATTAACCCCACTGTAACCCTCTGATACACTAACCCCACTGTAACTCTCTGATACACTAACCCCACTGTAACTCTCTGATACACTAACCCCACTGTAACTCTCTGATACACTCACCCAACTGTAACTCTCTGATACACTAACCCCACTCTAACTCTCTGATACACTAATCCCACTGTAACTCTCTGATACACTAACACCACTGTAACTCTCTGATACACTAACCCCACTGTAACTCTCTCTGATACACTAACCCCACTGTAAGTCTCTGCCATACACTAACCCCACTGTAACTCTCTCTGATACACTAACCCCACTGTAACTCTCTGATACACTAACCCCACTGTAACTCTCTGATACACTAACCCCACTGTAACTCTCTCTGATACACTAACCCCACTGTAACTCTCTGGTACACTAAATCCACTGTAACTCTCTGATACACTAACCCCACTGTAACTCTCTGATACACTAAACCCATTGTAATTCTCTGATATACTAACCCCACTGTAACTCTCTGATACCCTAACCCCACTGTAACTCTCTCTGATACACTAACCGCACTGTAACTCTCTGATACACTAACCCCACTGTAACTCTCTGATACAATAACCCCACTGTGACTCTCTGATACACTAACCCCACTGTAACTCTCTGATACACTAACCCCACTGTAACTCTCTGATACACTAACCCACTGTAACTCTCTGATACACTAACCCCACTGTAACACTCTCTGATACCCTAACCCCACTGTAACTCTCTCTGATACACTAACCGCACTGTAACTCTCTGACACACTAACCCCACTGTAACTCTCGGATAAACTAACCCCACTGTAACTCTCTGATACACTAACCCCACTGTAACTCTCTCTGATACACTAACCCCACTGTAACTCTCTGATACACTAACCCCACTGTAACTCTCTCTGATACACTAACCCCACTGTAAATCTCTCATAAACTAACCCCACTGTAACTCTCTCTGATACACTAACCCCACTGTAACTCTCTGATACACTAACCAAACTGTAACACTCTGATACACGAACCCCACTGTAACACTCTCTGATACACTAACCCCACTGTAACTCTCTCTGATACACTAACCCCACTGTAACTCGCTGATACTCTAACCCCAGTGTAACTCTCTGATACACTAACCCCACTGAAACTCTCTGATACACCAACCAAACTGTAACTCTCTGATACACTAACCCCACTGCAACTCTCTGATACACTAACCCCACTGTAACTCTCTCTGATACACTAACCCCTCTGTAACTCTGTCTGATACACTAACCCCACTGTAACTCTCTGATACACTAACCCCACTCTAACTCTCTGATACACTAACACCACTGTAACTCTCTGATTCACTAACCCCACTGCAACTCGGTGATAAACTAACCCACTGTAACTCTCTGATGCACTAACCCCACTGTACTCTCTGATACCCTAACCCCACTGTAACTCTCTGATACACGAACCCCACTGTAAATCTCTGATACACTAACCCCACTGTAAGTCTCTCATACACTAACCCAACTGTAACTCTCTGATACACTAACCAAACTGTAACACTCTGATACACTAACCCCACTATAACACTCTCTGTTACACTAACCCCACTGTAACTCTCTCTGATACACTAACCCCACTGTAACTCTCTGATACACTAACCCCACTGTAACTCTCTGATACACTAACCCCACTGTAACTCTCTGATACACTAACCCCACTCTAACTCTCTGATTCACCAACCCCACTGTAACTCTCTGATACACTAACCCCACTGTAACTCTCTGATACACTAACCCCACTGTAACTCTATGACACACTAACCCCACTGTAACTCTCTGATAAACTAACCCACTGTAACTCTCTGAAACATTAACCGCACTATAACTCTCTCTGATGCACTAACCCCACTGTAACTCTCTCTGATACACTAACCCCACTGTAACTCTCTCTGATACATTAACCCCACTGTAACTCTCTCTGATACACTAACCCTACTGTAACTCTCTCATACATTAACCCCACTGTAACTCTCGGATACACTAACCCCACTGTAACTCTCTGATACACTAACCCCACTGTAATTCTCTCTGATACACTAACCCCACTCTAACTCTCTCATACATTAACCCCACTGTAACTCTCGGATAAACTAACCCCACTGTAACTCTCTGATACACTAACCCCACTGTAATTCTCTCTGATACACTAACCCCACTGTAACTCTCTGTCATACACTAACCCCACTGTAACTCTCTCTGATACACTAACCACACTGTAACTCTCTGATATATTAACCCCACTTTAACTCTCTGATACACAAACCCACTGTAACTCTCTCTGATACACTAAGCCCACTGTAACTCTCTGATACACTAACCCCACTGTAACTCTCTCTGACACTCTAACCTCACTGTAACTTTCTCTGATACATTAACCCCAGTGTAACTCTCTGATAAACTAACCCCACTGTAACTCTCTGATACACTAACCCCACTGTCACTCTCTCTGACACACTAAGCCCACTGTAGCTGTCTCTGATACACTAACCCCACTGTAACTCTCTGATACACTAACCCCACTGTAACTCTCTCTGATACATTAACCCCACTGTAACTCTCTCTGAAACACTAACCTCACTGTAACTCTGTCTGATACACTAACACCACGGTAACTCTCTGAAACATTAACCCCACTATAACTCTCTCTGATACACTAACCCCACTGTAACTCTCTGATACTTTAACCCCACTGTAAATCTCTGATAAACTAACCCCACTGTAACTCTCTGATACATTAACCTCACTGTAACTCTCTGATACACTAAGCCCACTTTAACTCTCTGATACACTAACACCACTGTAACTCTCTGACACATTAACCCCACTGTAACTCTCTCTGATACACTAACCCCACTGTAAATCTCTCTGATACACTAACCCCACTGTAACTCTCTGATACACTAACCCCACTGTAACTCTCTGAAACACTAACCCCATTGTAACTCTCTGATACACTAACTCACTGTAACTCTCTGATACACTAACCCCACTGTAACTCTCTGATACATTAACCCCACTGCAACTCTCTCTGATAAACTAACCCCACTGTAAATCTCTGATAAACTAACCCCACTGTAACTCTCTCTGATACACTAACCCCACTGTAACTCTCTGTTGCACTAACCCCACGGTAACTCTCTGATACACTAACCCCACTGTAACTCTCTCTGATTCACTAAGCCCACTGTAGCTGTCTCTGATACACAAAGCTCAATGTAACCCTCTGTGATACACTTACCCCACTGTAACTCTCTGATACACTAACCCCACTGTAACTCTCTCTGATACACTAACCCCACTGTAACTCTCTGATACACTAACCCCACTGTAACTCTCTGATACACTAACACCACTGTAACTCTCTGATACACTAACCCCACTGTAACTCTCTCTGATACACTAACCCCACTGTAAGTCTCTGCCATACACTAACCCCACTGTAACTCTCTCTGATACACTAACCCCACTGCAACTCTCTGATACACTAACCCCACTGTAACTCTCTGATACACTAACCCCACTGTAACTCTCTGATACACTAACACCACTGTAACTCTCTGATACACTAACCCCACTGTAACTCTCTCTGATACACTAACCCCACTGTAAGTCTCTGCCATACACTAACCCCACTGTAACTCTCTCTGATACACTAACCCCACTGTAACTCTCTGATACACTAACCCCACTGTAACTCTCTGATACACTAACCCCACTGTAACTCTCTCTGATACACTATCCCCACTGTAAATCTCAGATACACTAACCCCACTGTAACTCTCTCTGATACACTAACCCCACGGCAACTCTCGGATACACGAACCCCTCTGTAACTCTCTCTGATACACTAACCCCACTGAAACTCTCTGATACATTAACCCCACTGTAACCCTCTGATACACTAACCCCACTGTAACTCTCTGATACACTAACCCCACTGTAACTCTCTGATACACTAACCCCACTGTAACTCTCTGATACACTAACCACACTGTAACTCTCTGATACACTAACCCCACTGTAACTCTCTGATACACTAACCCCACTGTAACTCTCTGATACACTAACCCAACTGTAACTCTCTGATACACTAACCCCACTCTAACTCTCTGATACACTAATCCCACTGTAACTCTCTGATACAATAACCCACTGTAACTCTCTGACACACTAACCCCACTGTAACTCTCTGATACACTAACCCACTGTAACTCTCTGATACACTAAACCCATTGTAATTCTCTGATATACTAACCCCACTGTAACTCTCTGATACCCTAACCCCACTGTAACTCTCTCTGATACACTAACCGCACTGTAACTCTCTGATACACTAACCCCACTGTAACTCTCTGATACAATAACCCCACTGTGACTCTCTGATACACTAACCCCACTGTAACTCTCTGATACACTAACCCCACTGTAACTCTCTGATACACTAACCCACTGTAACTCTCTGATACACTAACCCCACTGTAACTCTCTCTGATACACTAACCCCACTGTAATTCTCTCTGATACACTAACCGCACTGTAACTCTCTGATACACTAACCCCACTGTAACACTCTCTGATACCCTAACCCCACTGTAACTCTCTCTGATACACTAACCGCACTGTAAATCTCTGACACACTAACCCCACTGTAACTCTCTGATACAATAACCCCACTGTGACTCTCTGATACACTAACCCCACTGTAACTCTCTGATACACGAACCCCACTGTAACACTCTCTGATAAACTAACCCCACTGTAACTCTCTCTGATACACTAACGCCACTGTAACTCGCTGATACTCTAACCCCACTGTAACTCTCTGATACACTAACCCCACTGTAACTCTCTGATACACTAACCCCACTGTAACTCTCTGATACACCAACCAAACTGTAACTCTCTGATACACTAACCCCACTGTAACTCTCTGATACACTAACCCCACTGTAACTCTCTCTGATACACTAACCCCTCTGTAACTCTGTCTGATACACTAACCCCACTGTAACTCTCTGATACACTAACCCCACTCTAACTCTCTGATACACTAACCCCACTGTAACTCTCTGATTCACTAACCCCACTGCAACTCGGTGATAAACTAACCCACTGTAACTCTCTGATGCACTAACCCCACTGTACTCTCTGATAGCCTAACCCCACTGTAACTCTCTGATACACTAACCCCACTGTAATTCTCTGATACACTAACCCCACTATAACTCTCTGATACACTTACCGCAATGTAACTCTCTCTGATTCACTAAGCCCACTGTAGCTGTCTCTGATACACAAAGCTCAATGTAACCCTCTGTGATACACTTACCCCACTGTAACTCTCTGATACATTAACCCCACTGTAACTCTCTCTGATACACTAACCCCACTGTAACTCTCTGATACACTAACCCCACTGTAACTCTCTGATACACTAACACCACTGTAACTCTCTGATACACTAACCCCACTGTAACTCTCTCTGATGATACACTAACCCCACTGTAAGTCTCTGCCTTACACTAACCCCACTGTAACTCTCTCTGATACACTAACCCCACTGTAACTCTCTGATACACTAACCCCACTGTAACTCTCTGATACACTAACCCCACTGTAACTCTCTGATACACTAACACCACTGTAACTCTCTGATACACTAACCCCACTGTAACTCTCTCTGATACACTATCCCCACTGTAACTCTAAGATACACTAACCCCACTGTAACTCTCTCTGATACACTAACCCCACGGCAACTCTCTGATACACGAACCCCACTGTAACTCTCTCTGATACACTAACCCCACTGTAACTCTCTGATACATTAACCCCACTGTAACCCTCTGATACACTAACCCCACTGTAACTCTCTGATACACTAACCCCACTGTAACTCTCTGATACACTAACCCCACTGTAACTCTCTGATACACTCACCCAACTGTAACTCTCTGATACACTAACCCCACTCTAACTCTCTGATACACTAATCCCACTGTAACTCTCTGATACACTAACACCACTGTAACTCTCTGATACACTAACCCCACTGTAACTCTCTCTGATACACTAACCCCACTGTAAGTCTCTGCCATACACTAACCCCACTGTAACTCTCTCTGATACACTAACCCCACTGTAACTCTCTGATACACTAACCCCACTGTAACTCTCTGATACACTAACCCCACTGTAACTCTCTCTGATACACTAACCCCACTGTAACTCTCTGGTACACTAAATCCACTGTAACTCTCTGATACACTAACCCCACTGTAACTCTCTGATACACTAAACCCATTGTAATTCTCTGATATACTAACCCCACTGTAACTCTCTGATACCCTAACCCCACTGTAACTCTCTCTGATACACTAACCGCACTGTAACTCTCTGATACACTAACCCCACTGTAACTCTCTGATACAATAACCCCACTGTGACTCTCTGATACACTAACCCCACTGTAACTCTCTGATACACTAACCCCACTGTAACTCTCTGATACACTAACCCACTGTAACTCTCTGATACACTAACCCCACTGTAACACTCTCTGATACCCTAACCCCACTGTAACTCTCTCTGATACACTAACCGCACTGTAACTCTCTGACACACTAACCCCACTGTAACTCTCTGAGACAATAACCCCACTGTGACTCTCTGATACACTAACCCCACTGTAACTCTCTGATACACGAACCCCACTGTAACACTCTCTGATAAACTAACCCCACTGTAACTCTCTCTGATACACTAACGCCACTGTAACTCGCTGATACTCTAACCCCACTGTAACTCTCTGATACACTAACCCCACTGTAACTCTCTGATACACTAACCCCACTGTAACTCTCTGATACACCAACCAAACTGTAACTCTCTGATACACTAACCCCACTGTAACTCTCTGATACACTAACCCCACTGTAACTCTCTCTGATACACTAACCCCTCTGTAACTCTGTCTGATACACTAACCCCACTGTAACTCTCTGATACACTAACCCCACTCTAACTCTCTGATACACTAACCCCACTGTAACTCTCTGATTCACTAACCCCACTGCAACTCGGTGATAAACTAACCCACTGTAACTCTCTGATGCACTAACCCCACTGTACTCTCTGATAGCCTAACCCCACTGTAACTCTCTGATACACTAACCCCACTGTAATTCTCTGATACACTAACCCCACTATAACTCTCTGATACACTTACCGCAATGTAACTCTCTCTGATTCACTAAGCCCACTGTAGCTGTCTCTGATACACAAAGCTCAATGTAACCCTCTGTGATACACTTACCCCACTGTAACTCTCTGATACATTAACCCCACTGTAACTCTCTCTGATACACTAACCCCACTGTAACTCTCTGATACACTAACCCAACTGTAACTCTCTGATACACTAACCCCACTCTAACTCTCTGATACACTAATCCCACTGTAACTCTCTGATACAATAACCCACTGTAACTCTCTGACACACTAACCCCACTGTAACTCTCTGATACACTAACCCACTGTAACTCTCTGATACACTAACCCCACTGTAACTCTCTCTGATACACTAACCAAACTGTAACTCTCCGATACACTAACCCCACTGTAACTCTCTCTGATACACTAACCCCTCTGTAACTCTGTCTGATACACTAACCCCACTGTAACTCTCTGATACACTAACCCCACTCTAACTCTCTGATACACTAACACCACTGTAACTCTCTGATTCACTAACCCCACTGCAACTCGGTGATAAACTAACCCACTGTAACTCTCTGATGCACTAACCCCACTGTACTCTCTGATAGCCTAACCCCACTGTAACTCTCTGATACACTAACCCCACTGTAATTCTCTGATACACTAACCCCACTATAACTCTCTGATACACTTACCGCAATGTAACTCTCTCTGATTCACTAAGCCCACTGTAGCTGTCTCTGATACACAAAGCTCAATGTAACCCTCTGTGATACACTTACCCCACTGTAACTCTCTGATACATTAACCCCACTGTAACTCTCTCTGATACACTAACCCCACTGTAACTCTCTGATACACTAACCCCACTGTAACTCTCTGATACACTAACACCACTGTAACTCTCTGATACACTAACCCCACTGTAACTCTCTCTGATGATACACTAACCCCACTGTAAGTCTCTGCCTTACACTAACCCCACTGTAACTCTCTCTGATACACTAACCCCAGTGTAACTCTCTGATACACTAACCCCACTGTAACTCTCTGATACACTAACCCCACTGTAACTCTCTGATACACTAACACCACTGTAACTCTCTGATACACTAACCCCACTGTAACTCTCTCTGATACACTATCCCCACTGTAACTCTCAGATACACTAACCCCACTGTAACTCTCTCTGATACACTAACCCCACGGCAACTCTCTGATACACGAACCCCACTGTAACTCTCTCTGATACACTAACCCCACTGTAACTCTCTGATACATTAACCCCACTGTAACCCTCTGATACACTAACCCCACTGTAACTCTCTGATACACTAACCCCACTGTAACTCTCTGATACACTAACCCCACTGTAACTCTCTGATACACTAACCCCACTGTAACTCTCTCTGATACACTAACCCCACTGTAACTCTCTGATACACTAACCCCACTGTAACTCTCTGATACACTAACCCCACTGTAACTCTCTCTGATACACTATCCCCACTGTAAATCTCAGATACACTAACCCCACTGTAACTCTCTCTGATACACTAACCCCACGGCAACTCTCGGATACACGAACCCCTCTGTAACTCTCTCTGATACACTAACCCCACTGAAACTCTCTGATACATTAACCCCACTGTAACCCTCTGATACACTAACCCCACTGTAACTCTCTGATACACTAACCCCACTGTAACTCTCTGATACACTAACCCCACTGTAACTCTCTGATACACTAACCACACTGTAACTCTCTGATACACTAACCCCACTGTAACTCTCTGATACACTAACCCCACTGTAACTCTCTGATACACTAACCCAACTGTAACTCTCTGATACACTAACCCCACTCTAACTCTCTGATACACTAATCCCACTGTAACTCTCTGATACAATAACCCACTGTAACTCTCTGACACACTAACCCCACTGTAACTCTCTGATACACTAACCCACTGTAACTCTCTGATACACTAACCCCACTGTAACTCTCTCTGATACACTAACCAAACTGTACCTCTCCGATACACTAACCCCACTGTAACTCTCTCTGATACACTAACCCCACTGTAACTCTCTGGTACACTAAATCCACTGTAACTCTCTGATACACTAACCCCACTGTAACTCTCTGATACACTAAACCCATTGTAATTCTCTGATATACTAACCCCACTGTAACTCTCTGATACCCTAACCCCACTGTAACTCTCTCTGATACACTAACCGCACTGTAACTCTCTGATACACTAACCCCACTGTAACTCTCTGATACAATAACCCCACTGTGACTCTCTGATACACTAACCCCACTGTAACTCTCTGATACACTAACCCCACTGTAACTCTCTGATACACTAACCCACTGTAACTCTCTGATACACTAACCCCACTGTAACTCTCTCTGATACACTAACCCCACTGTAATTCTCTCTGATACACTAACCGCACTGTAACTCTCTGATACACTAACCCCACTGTAACACTCTCTGATACCCTAACCCCACTGTAACTCTCTCTGATACACTAACCGCACTGTAACTCTCTGACACACTAACCCCACTGTAACTCTCTGATACAATAACCCCACTGTGACTCTCTGATACACTAACCCCACTGTAACTCTCTGATACACGAACCCCACTGTAACACTCTCTGATAAACTAACCCCACTGTAACTCTCTCTGATACACTAACGCCACTGTAACTCGCTGATACTCTAACCCCACTGTAACTCTCTGATACACTAACCCCACTGTAACTCTCTGATACACTAACCCCACTGTAACTCTCTGATACACCAACCAAACTGTAACTCTCTGATACACTAACCCCACTGTAACTCTCTGATACACTAACCCCACTGTAACTCTCTCTGATACACTAACCCCTCTGTAACTCTGTCTGATACACTAACCCCACTGTAACTCTCTGATACACTAACCCCACTCTAACTCTCTGATACACTAACCCCACTGTAACTCTCTGATTCACTAACCCCACTGCAACTCGGTGATAAACTAACCCACTGTAACTCTCTGATGCACTAACCCCACTGTACTCTCTGATAGCCTAACCCCACTGTAACTCTCTGATACACTAACCCCACTGTAATTCTCTGATACACTAACCCCACTATAACTCTCTGATACACTTACCGCAATGTAACTCTCTCTGATTCACTAAGCCCACTGTAGCTGTCTCTGATACACAAAGCTCAATGTAACCCTCTGTGATACACTTACCCCACTGTAACTCTCTGATACATTAACCCCACTGTAACTCTCTCTGATACACTAACCCCACTGTAACTCTCTGATACACTAACCCCACTGTAACTCTCTGATACACTAACACCACTGTAACTCTCTGATACACTAACCCCACTGTAACTCTCTCTGATGATACACTAACCCCACTGTAAGTCTCTGCCTTACACTAACCCCACTGTAACTCTCTCTGATACACTAACCCCACTGTAACTCTCTGATACACTAACCCCACTCTAACTCTCTGATACACTAACCCCACTGTAACTCTCTGATACACTAACACCACTGTAACTCTCTGATACACTAACCCCACTGTAACTCTCTCTGATACACTATCCCCACTGTAACTCTCAGATACACTAACCCCACTGTAACTCTCTCTGATACACTAACCCCACGGCAACTCTCTGATACACGAACCCCACTGTAACTCTCTCTGATACACTAACCCCACTGTAACTCTCTGATACATTAACCCCACTGTAACCCTCTGATACACTAACCCCACTGTAACTCTCTGATACACTAACCCCACTGTAACTCTCTGATACACTAACCCCACTGTAACTCTCTGATACACTAACCACACTGTAACTCTCTGATACACTAACCCCACTGTAACTCTCTGATACACTAACCCCACTGTAACTCTCTGATACACTAACCCAACTGTAACTCTCTGATACACTAACCCCACTCTAACTCTCTGATACACTAATCCCACTGTAACTCTCTGATACAATAACCCACTGTAACTCTCTGACACACTAACCCCACTGTAACTCTCTCTGATACACTAACCGCACTGTAACTCTCTGATACACTAACCCCACTGTAACTCTCTGATACACTAACCCCACTCTAACTCTCTGATACACTAATCCCACTGTAACTCTCTGATACAATAACCCACTGTAACTCTCTGACACACTAACCCCACTGTAATGCTCTGATACACTAACCCCACTGTAACTCTCTGATACACTAACCCCACTGTAACTCTCTGATACACTAACCCCACTGTAACTCTCTGATACCCTAACCCCACTGTAACTCTCTCTGATACACTAACCGCACTGTAACTCTCTGATACACTAACCCCACTGTAACTCTCTGATACAATAACCCCACTGTGACTCTCTGATACACTAACCCCACTGTAACTCTCTGATACACTAACCCCACTGTAACTCTCTGATACACTAACCCACTGTAACTCTCTGATACACTAACCCCACTGTAACTCTCTCTGATACACTAACCAAACTGTAACTCTCCGATACACTAACCCCACTGTAACTCTCTCTGATACACTAACCCCACTGTAATATTTTCTAGGGCGGTTCGGGAGGATTTAAACTAATTTGGCAGGGGGATGGGAACCTAGGTAGTGGAAAAGAGGGAAGTCATATGAAGTCAGAAATAGATGGTAGAAAGGTGAGAAGCAATAAGCAAAGGAGAGAAACACAAAGGGCCAAACTAATTCATAATGAGAGTGTGAAAAAAGCAAGCCTGAAGGCTTTGTATCTTAATGCTAGAAGCATTAGGAACAAGGTGGATGAATTAGTTGTGGAAATAGAGGTAAACAAGTATGATTTGATTGGGATTACAGAAACGTGGCTGCAGGGTGGGCAAGGCTGGGAACTTAACATCCAGGGATATACAATATTTAGGAAGGATCGGCAAAAAGGTAGGGGAGGTGGGGTAGCATTGCTGGTAAAGGAGGGGATTAATGCAATGGAAAGGAAGGATATTAACTCGGATGAAACGGAATCTGTATGGGTAGAAATGAGAAATAGCAAGGGGAGGAAAACGTTAGTGGGTGTGATATATAGGCCTCCAAATAGTAATATGGAGGTGAGGGAAGGCATAAAAAGGGAAATTAGAGAAGCGTGCGATAAGAGCACAGCTGTCATCATGGGTGACTTTAATTTACATATTGATTGGACTACCCAAATTAGTAAAAATTCTGAGGAGGAGGAATTCCTGGAATGTTTTCGGGACGGTTATCTGGACCAATATGTCGAGGAGCCGACTCGAGATCAGGCCATTTTAGACTGGGTATTGTGCAATGAGAAGGGACTTATCAGCAATCTTCTTGTACGAGGCCCCTTGGGTCAGAGCGATCATAATATGATCGAGCTCTCAGTCGAGATGGAGAGTGAGGAAATTGAATCAGAGACTAAGGTCCAGAACTTAAATAAAGGGAATTACGAGGGTATGAGACGGGAATTGGGTAAGATTGATTGGGTGGTGTTTCTGGGGGGATTGACAGTGGAGAGACAATGGCAAGCATTCAAAGATAGAATGGAAGAATTCCAGAACATGTTTATACCGGTTTGGCATAAAAATAAACCTAAAAAGGTGACTCAACCGTGGATAACGAGGGAAATTAGGGACAGCATAAAATCAAAAAAAAGGGCATATCAACTGGCAAAAAAAAGCACCAGACCGGAAGATTGGGGGCAGTACAGGATACAGCAAAAGAGGACAAAGGGATTAATCAGGAAGGGGAAAATAGAATACGAAAGTAAACTTGCAGCAAACATAAAGACAGACTGCAAAAGCTTTTATCGGTATATCAGGAGGAAAAGACTGGTAAAATCCCAAGTCGGTCCCTTGCAGTCCGATTCGGGAGAATATATAATGGAGAATAAGGAAATGGCAGACCAATTAAACTCATACTTTGGTTCTGTATTCACAAAGGAGGACACAAATAACCTCCCAGGAATATCGGCAAACATAGGGACTAATGAGAGGGAGGAGCTGACAGAAATTAGTATCTCTAGGGATATGGTGTTGGGTAAGTTGAGGGGACTGAAGGCCGACAAATCCCCGGGGCCTGATAAACTACATCCTAGGGTACTTAAGGAGGTGGCCCTGGAGATAGCAGATGCTCTAAGGATCATCTTCCGGAACTCCATTGACTCGGGAACAGTACCCGTGGATTGGAGGGTAGCTAATGTTACCCCAATATTTAAAAAGGGGGGTAGAGAGAAAGCAGGGAATTATAGACCAGTAAGCCTTACATCGGTTGTGGGCAAAATGCTAGAGTCCATTATTAAGGATAAAATAGCGGAGCACTTGACAAATGGGGAAAGGATCGGACAGAGTCAACATGGATTTACAAAGGGTAAATCGTGTTTGACTAATCTGCTGGAATTTTTTGAGGAAGTAACTGGTAAAATAGATGGGGGAGAGCCAGTGGATGTGGTGTACCTTGACTTCCAGAAAGCCTTCGATAAGGTTCCACACAAAAGATTATCATGCAAAATTAAGGCTCATGGGATTGGGGGCAAAGTATTAACGTGGATAGAGAACTGGCTGGCGGATAGAAAACAGAGAGTTGGAATAAACGGCTCGTTTTCGGAGTGGCAGGCAGTGACCAGCGGGGTGCCGCAAGGATCTGTCCTGGGACCCCAGCTGTTCACAATATATATAAATGATCTGGATCAGGGAATTGGATGCAATATTTCCAAATTCGCTGACGACACTAAACTAGGAGGAGGGGTGGGCTCTGATGAGGATGTCAGGAGGCTACAGTGCGATTTGGACAGGTTGGGGGAATGGGCAGATACGTGGCAGATGCACTATAATGTGGATAAATGCGAGGTTATCCACTTTGGGGGTAAAAACAGGAGGGTAGATTATTATCTAAATGGCAATAGATTGGGAGATGGGGAAGTGCAGAGGGACCTGGGTGTTCTTGTGCACCAGTCACTGAAGGAGAGCATGCAGGTGCAACAGGCGATCAAGAAGGCAAATGGTATGTTGGCCTTCATATCAAGGGGGTTCGAGTATAGGAATAGGGATACCTTACTACAGCTGTACAAGGTGCTGGTGAGACCGCATCTGGAGTATTGTGTACAGTTTTGGTCGCCCCATCTGCGGAAGGATGTTCTTGCCATGGAAAGAGTGCAACGGCGATTCACCAGGCTGATACCTGGAATGGCGGGAATGACCTACGAAGAGAGATTAAATAGTTTGGGCTTGTACTCACTGGAGTTTAGAAGATTGAGAGGGGATCTCATCGAAACATATAAAATTATGGCAGGCCTGGACAGGCTGAATTCAGAGAGAATGTTTCCAATGGCCGGGGAGCACAGAACCAGGGGCCACAGTCTAAAAATAGCGGGCAAATCATTTAAAACAGAGATGAGGAAGAATTTCTTCACTCAAAGAGTGGTGAGCCTGTGGAATTCCCTGCCACAGAGGGCTGTGAAGGCTAATTCAATAAATATTTTCAAGAGAGAATTGGATATATTTCTGAAGGCTAAGGGGATTAAGGGTTACGGAGAAAAGGCGGGGACGGGGTACTGAACTGGTAAGATCAGCTATGATCTCAGACGAAGATCAGCCATGATCTCATTGAATGGCGGAGCAGGCTCGAAGGGCCGAATGGCCTACTCCTGTTCCTACCTCTATGTTTCTATGTAACTCTCTGGTACACTAAATCCACTGTAACTCTCTGATACACTAACCCCACTGTAACTCTCTGATACACTAAACCCATTGTAACTCTCTGATACACTAACCCCACTGTAACTCTCTGATACCCTAACCCCACTGTAACTCTCTCTGATACACTAACCGCACTGTAACTCTCTGATACACTAACCCCACTGTAACTCTCTGATACAATAACCCCACTGTGACTCTCTGATACACTAACCCCACTGTAACTCTCTGATACACTAACCCCACTGTAACTCTCTGATACACTAACCCACTGTAACTCTCTGATACACTAACCCCACTGTAACTCTCTCTGATACACTAACCCCACTGTAACTCTCTGAAACCCTAACCCCACTGTAACTCTCTCTGATACACTAACCGCACTGTAACTCTCTGATACACTAACCCCACTGTAACTCTCTGATACAATAACCCCACTGTGACTCTCTGATACACTAACCCCACTGTAACTCTCTGATACACGAACCCCACTGTAACACTCTCTGATACACTAACCCCACTGTAACTCTCTCTGATACACTAACGCCACTGTAACTCGCTGATACTCTAACCCCACTGTAACTCTCTGATACACTAACCCCACTGTAACTCTCTGATACACTAACCCCACTGTAACTCTCTGATACACCAACCAAACTGTAACTCTCTGATACACTAAGCCCACTGTAACTCCCTGATACACTAACCCCACTGTAACTCTCTCTGATACACTAACCCCTCTGTAACTCTGTCTGATACACTAACCCCACTGTAACTCTCTGATACACTAACCCCACTCTAACTCTCTGATACACTAACCCCACTGTAACTCTCTGATTCACTAACCCCACTGCAACTCGGTGATAAACTAACCCACTGTAATTCTCTGATGCACTAACCCCACTGTACTCTCTGATAGCCTAACCCCACTGTAACTCTCTGATACAGTAACCCCACTGTAATTCTCTGATACACTAACCCCACTATAACTCTCTGATACACTTACCGCAATGTAACTCTCTGATACACTAACCCCACTGTAACTCTCTCTGATACACTAACCCCACTGTAAATCTCTGATACACTAACCCCACTGTAAGGCTCTCATACACTAACCCAACTGTAACTCTCTGATAAACTAACCAAACTGTAACACTCTGATACACTAACCCCACTATAACACTCTCTGTTACACTAACCCCACTGTAACTCTCTCTGATACACTAACCCCACTGTAACTCTCTGATACACTAACCCCACTGTAACTCTCTGATACACTAATCCCTCTCTAACTCTCTGATTCACCAACCCCACTGTAACTCTCTGTTACACTAACCCCACTGTAACTCTCTGATACACTAACCCCACTGTAACTCTCTGATACACTAACCCCACTGTAACTCTCTGATAAACTAACCCACTGTAACTCTCTGAAACATTAACCGCACTATAACTCTCTCTGATACACTAACCCCACTGTAACTCTCTCTGATACATTAACCCCACTGTAACTCTCTCTGATACACTAACCCCACTGTAACTCTCTCATACATTAACCCCACTGTAACTCTCGGATACACTAACCCCACTGTAACTCTCTGATACACTAACCCCACTGTAATTCTCTCTGATACACTAACCCCACTGTAACACTCTCTGATACACGAACCCCACTGTAACTCTCTGATATATTAACCCCACTTTAACTCTCTGATACACAAACCCACTGTAACTCTCTCTGATACACTAAGCCCACTGTAACTCTCTGATACACTAACCCCACTGTAACTCTCTCTGACACTCTAACCTCACTGTAACTCTCTCTGATACATTAACCCCAGTGTAACTCTCTGATAAACTAACCCCACTGTAACTCTCTGATACACTAACCCCACTGTCACTCTCTCTGATACACTAAGCCCACTGTAGCTGTCTCTGATACACTAATCCCACTGTAACTCTCTGATACACTAACCCCACTGTAACTCTCTGATACATTAACCCCACTGTAACTCTCTCTGAAACACGAACCTCACTGTAACTCTCTGATACTTTAACCCCACTGTAAATCTCTGATAAACTAACCCCACTGTAACTCTCTGATACACTAACCTCACTGTAACTCTCTGATACACTAAGCCCACTGTAACTCTCTGATACACTAACACCACTGTAATTCTCTGACACATTAACCCCACTGTAACTCTCTCTGATAAACTAACCCCACTGTAACTCTCTCTGATACACTAACCCCACTGTAACTCTCTGATACACTAACCCCACTGTAACTCTCTGAAACACTAACCCCATTGTAACTCTCTGATACACTAACCCACTGTAACTCTCTGATACACTAACCGCACTGTAACTCTCTGACACATTAACCCCACTGTAACTCTCTCTGATAAACTAACCCCACTGTAACTCTCTGATAAACTAACCCCACTGTAACTCTCTCTGATACACTAACCCCACTGTAACTCTCTGATGCACTAACCCCACGGTAACTCTCTGATACACTAACCCCACTGTAACTCTCTCTGATTCACTAAGCCCACTGTAGCTGTCTCTGATACACAAAGCTCACTGTAACCCTCTGTGATACACTAACCCCACTGTAACTCTCTGATACATTAACCCCACTGTAACTCTCTCTGATACACTAACCCCACTGTAACTCTCTGATACACTAACCCCACTGTAACTCTCTGATACACTAACACCACTGTAACTCTCTGATACACTAACCCCACTGTAACTCTCTCTGATACACTAACCCCACTGTAAGTCTCTGCCATACACTAACCCCACTGTAACTCTCTCTGATACACTAACCCCACTGTAACTCTCTGATACACTCACCCCACGATAACTCTCTGATACACTAACCCCACTGTAACTCTCTCTGATACACTATCCCCACTGTAACTCTCAGATACACTAACCCCACTGTAACTCTCTCTGATACACTAACCCCACGGTAACTCTCTGATACACGAACCCCACTGTAACTCTCTCTGATACACTAACCCCACTGAAACTCTCTGATACATTAACCCCACTGTAACCCTCTGATACACTAACCCCTCTGTAACTCTCTGATACACTAACCCCACTGTAACTCTCTGATACACTAACCCCACTGTAACTCTCTGATACACTAACCACACTGTAACTCTCTGATACACTAACCCCACTGTAACTCTCTGATACACTAACCCCACTGTAACTCTCTGATACACTAACCCCACTGTAACTCTCTGATACACTAACCCCACTCTAACTCTCTGATACACTAATCCCACTGTAACTCTCTGATACAATAACCCACTGTAACTCTCTGACACACTAACCCCACTGTAACTCTCTCTGATACACTAACCGCACTGTAACTCTCTGATACACTAACCCCACTGTAACTCTCTGATACACTAACCCCACTCTAACTCTCTGATACACTAATCCCACTGTAACTCTCTGATACAATAACCCACTGTAACTCTCTGACACACTAACCCCACTGTAATGCTCTGATACACTAACCCCACTGTAACTCTCTGATACACTAACCCCACTGTAACTCTCTGATACACTAACCCCACTGTAACTCTCTGATACCCTAACCCCACTGTAACTCTCTCTGATACACTAACCGCACTGTAACTCTCTGATACACTAACCCCACTGTAACTCTCTGATACAATAACCCCACTGTGACTCTCTGATACACTAACCCCACTGTAACTCTCTGATACACTAACCCCACTGTAACTCTCTGATACACTAACCCACTGTAACTCTCTGATACACTAACCCCACTGTAACTCTCTCTGATACACTAACCAAACTGTAACTCTCCGATACACGAACCCCACTGTAACTCTCTCTGATACACTAACCCCACTGTAACTCTCTGGTACACTAACTCCACTGTAACTCTCTGATACACTAACCCCACTGTAACTCTCTGATACACTAAACCCATTGTAACTCTCTGATACACTAACCCCACTGTAACTCTCTGATACCCTAACCCCACTGTAACTCTCTCTGATACACTAACCGCACTGTAACTCTCTGATACACTAACCCCACTGTAACTCTCTGATACATTAACCCCACTGTGACTCTCTGATACACTAACCCCACTGTAACTCTCTGATACACTAACCCCACTGTAACTCTCTGATACACTAACCCACTGTAACTCTCTGATACACTAACCCCACTGTAACTCTCTCTGATACACTAACCAAACTGTAACTCTCCGATACACTAACCCCACTGTAACTCTCTCTGATACACTAACCCCACTGTAACTCTCTGGTACACTAACTCCACTGTAACTCTCTGATACACTAACCCCACTGTAACTCTCTGATACACTAAACCCATTGTAAGTCTCTGATACACTAACCCCACTGTAACTCTCTGATACACTAACCCCACAGTAACTCTCTCTGATACACTAACCCCACTGTAACTCTCTGATACACTAACCCCACTGTAACACTCTCTGATACACTAACCCCACTGTAACTCTCTGATACATTAACCCCACTGTAACTCTCTGATACACTAACTCCACTGTAACTCTCTGAAACACTAACCCCAGTGTAACTCTCTGATACTCTAACTCCACGGTAACTCTCTGATACACTAACCCCACTGTAACTCTCTGAAACACTAACCCCACTGTAACTCTCTGACACACTAACCCCACTGTAGCTCTCTGATACACTAACCCCACTCTAACTCTCTGAAACACTAACCCCAGTGTAACTCTCTGATACTCTAACTCCACTGTAACTCTCTGATACACTAACCCCACTGTAAATCTCTGATACACTAACCCCACTGTAACTCTCTGATACACTAACCCCACTGTAACTCTCTCTGATACACCAACCCCACTGTAACTCTCTGATACACTAACCCCACTGTAACTCTCTGATACACTAATCCCACTGTAACGCTCTCTGATACACTAACCCCACTGTAACACTCTGATACACTAACCCCACTGTAACTCTTTGATACACTGACCCCACTGTAACTCTCTCTGATACACTAACCCCACTGTAACTCTCTGATACACTAACCCCACTGTAACTCTCTCTGATGCACTAACCCCACTGCAATTCTCTGATACACTAACCCCACTCTAACTCTCTCTGATACACTAACCCCACTGTAAGTCTCTCTGATACACTAACCCCACTGTAACTCTCTCTGATACACTAACCCCACTGCAACTCTCTGATGCACTAACCCCACTGCAACTCTCTGATACACTAACCCCACTGTAACTCTCTCTGATACACTGACCCCACGGTAACTCTCTGATACACTTACCCCACTCTAAATCTCTGATACACTAACCCCAGCGTAACTCTCTCTGATACACTAACCCCACTGTAACTCTCTGATACACTAACCCCACTGTAACTCTCTGATACAATAATCCCACTGTAACTCTGTGATACACTAACCCACTGTAACTCCCTGATACTCCAACCCCACTGTAACTCTCTCTGATACACTAACCCCACTGTAACTCTCTGATACACTAACCCACTGTAACTCTCTGATACACTAACCCCACTGTAACTCTCTGATACACTAACCCCACTGTAACTCTCTGATACACTAACCCCACTGTAAACCTCTGATACACTTACCCAACTGTAACTCTCTCTGCTACACTAACCCCACTGTAACTCTCTGATACACTAACCCCACTGTAACTCTCTGATACACTAACCCCACTGTAAATCTCTGATACACTTACCCAACTGTAACTCTCTCTGCTACACTAACCCCACTGTAACTCTCTGATACACTAACCCCACTGTAACTCTCTCTGATACACTAACCCCACTGTAACTCTCTGATACACTAACCCCACTGTAACTCTCTGATACACTAATCCCACTGTAACTCTCTGATACACTAACCCCACTGTAACTCTCTCTGATACACTAACCCCACTGTAACTCTCTCTGATACACTCACCCCACTGTAACTCTCTGATACATTAACCCCACTTTAACTCTCTGATACACTAACCCCACTGTAAACATAGAAGATAGGTGCAGGAGTAGGTCATTTGGCCCTTTGAGCCTGCTCCGCCATTCAATGAGATCATGGCTGATCATTCAAATTCAGTACCCTGTCCCTGCCTTCTCCCCATATCCCTTGATCCCTTTAGCCTCAAGAAATATATCCAACTCTTTCTTGAATATATTTAATGAACTGGTCTCTACCGCCCTCTGTGGCAGAGAGTTCCACAGGTTCACCACTCTCTGGGTGAAGAAATTCCTCCTCATTTCAGTCCTAAATGTCCTACCCCTTATCCTTCGACTATGTCCCCTGGTTCTGGACTCCCCGACCGCTCGGGAGTCGCGTAACTCTCTGATGCACTAACCCCACTGTAACTCTCTGATACACTAACCCCACTGTAACTCTCTCTGGTACACTAACCCCACTGTAACTCTCTGATACATTAACCCTACTGTAACTCTCTGATACATTAACCCTACTGTAACTCTCTGATACACTAACCCCACTGTAACTCTCTCTGATACACTAACCCCACTGTAACTCTCTGATACACTAACCCCACTGTAACTCTCTGATACATTAACCCCACTGTAACTCTCTCTGGTACACTAACCCCACTGTAACTCTCTGATACATTAACCCTACTGTAACTCTCTGATACATTAACCCCACTGTAATGCTTTGATTCTATCGGCCCACTTGAATAATTTCCTAATCGATTTTTATGGAAAAAAGGTCCATAAAATTGGAAATCCTGCATTGTCCTTTGTACACATCAAAGAGCTGAAATGAATGAAAACTAAATACCAAACCTAAGTGTTGCTGCACCAGGCAGAATGTGCCAATGTGAGATTGGATTTGTAAACACGGGAACTGGGTGTGAGGTAACTCGCAATATGGAATTAAATTTTAACGTAGTAACATAATGCAAATGAGCACATGGATAGTGGTTTGTACCATTTTTTTCAGTGAAGATAAATATTTACATATGTGTGAAGCCTTATATTTTTTTCTTGAAAGAGCAGGGCTGATTAACATTGCAAACAGGTATCTGCTGCCCAACACAAGCCGAGTGGTGGTAGTCCAGAATGGCTGGGCAATATCATTGCAAAGAGCTACAAAGTAATTTTCAAACACAATTATTTTAACTGAGAGTGAGCTAGAAAAGGGATCATTTCCAACTTTTCCATCCTCTGCATTTCCCAAACTATTACAAGGGGGATTGTAACATACTGGCCTGGAAATTGGATCGCACATTGTATGTTTTTCATGCAAAAAACGGACCCTGTTGAGTCCAATATGGCACAACAACAGAAAATGCTGGAAACACTCAGCAGGCCAGGCAGCATCCATGGAGAGATAAACAGAGTTAACGTTTCATTGTGCAGTCATTCTGCGCCAGGTATGCGCCACACACTGTATTGGTTAGGACGACATTTAGTTATCCAGACTGCCTGCTTGAAACAGGCATTGGTCCTATTGCCTATGCAAATCTGAAGTCTAACGCCAATTTCAGCCCCCTTTCCGATATTGGACCACATCTGACTGCATCATACATTGTGCATGCTGTGGATCAGTTTGCTCAGGCAAAAAGCAGACTTAAAGGACTGCTGGAGGCTGCCACCAAATAAGTAAGTCAGAAATTGGAAAGGATGAATTATTATTACTTTGATGTAGAAATACTGCTCCAAACTTCAGGTGATTAGCCAGCGACTTCAGGTATTTCTCTAAATATGGCAATTCTGTTTTGAGCTGAGGGAGGATTTTAATCTTTGGGGACCAGAGCAGGGGAAACAAGGAAGGAGCAAGATAAAGAGAGCAGGAAATAATATCTGGCTATTTAGTTAAACCATTTTACAGCAGCCTCTTCCTCATGAAAGTCTGTTGAGTCACCAACAAAGCATGTTACAATGGAAGTGGGTTATCTGGTTCACCCCTGATGAATAAGCCATTACAAAGTGTATATCCCCTCAGGCCAAAAAAGGGGTAGAGTTCCTCCATGCATTTTGTGAAACAAAAGTGTAAGTGCATTTATAAAGAACAGGTTTATGATTTGTTATACAGCACACAGGAAATCTTCCATGGGTACGTTAGGAACAGTTGATTACATAATAGTATTACATGGCATTTACAGCACAGACACAGGCCATTCGTCCCAACAGGTCCATGCCGGTGTTTATGCTTCGCATGAACCTCCTCTCGCCCTTCTTCATCTAACCCTATCAACATATCCTTCTATTCCTTTCTCCCTCATGTATTTATCTAGCTTCCCCTTAAGTGCATCTATACTATTTGCCTCAACTACTCCCTGTGGTAATGAGTTCCACATTCTAACCACTCTCTGGGTAAAGAATTTTCTCTTGAATTCCCTATTGGGTTTATTGTTGACTATCTTATATTTATGGCCCCTAGTTTTGGTCTTCCCTGCAAGTGGAAACATCTTCTCTACATCTACCCTATCAAATCCTTTCACAATCTTGAAGACCTCTATCAGGCCACCCCTCAGTCTTCTCTTTTCTAGAGAAAAGAGCCCCGGCCTGTTCAACCTTTCCTGATGGGTATAACCTCTCAATTCTGTTATTATTCTAGTAAATCTTTTTTGCACATTCTCCAGTAACTTTATATCCTTTTTCTAATATGGAGACCAGAACTGTGCACAATACTCCAAGTGTGATTTAACCAAGGTTCTATACAAATTTAACATAACTTCTCTGCTTTTGAATTCTATCCCTCTACAATTAAACCCCAGTGCTTTCTTTGCCCTTTTTATGGCTTTATTAACCTACATCACTACTTCTAGTGATTTGTGTATCTGCACCGCCCCCCCACCCGGCCGATCCCTCTGCTCCTCTACCCCATTTTGAAGCTGCTTCTCTACCCCAAGGAGTATGTGGTCTCCTTATTCTTTCCAGCAAAATGTACCAGCTCACACTTGGCTATAATGAATTTCATTTGCCAATTAAGCACCCACTCTGGGAGTTTATTGATGTCCTGTATTTTGTTGCAGTCCTCCTCTGTTAACTATAAAGTCACCCAAATTTTGCGTTGTCCGCAAATTTGGAAATTGTACTTCCAATTCTTGAGACCAAATTGTCATAAATCTTATCATTCATGCAGAAATGACTCATGAGATAACACTGGGCGGCCAGCTGGTGGCGCCGTCCAAGGAAAGTATAAATACTCGGGCATGGGCCCAGCTTGCTCAGGACGTTTTTGTAACCAGGAACTAGTGATGTAACTAGAACTCATGGTTGTGAAACAGTTGATCAAAGCCTTGTTTTATACTCAGACCAAGTGCTTAGTAGTTTTCTTACGTCAATTTAATCAACTGTGAATCAGCTCCACGCTCTGAGTGATTTCGGGAACAGCCAGCTATGACTTCAACTGTAGAAGGGAACTCCGATGTAGTAATCAATCCATCATGGACAAACTACTCAGACCCGCCCATCTTGACCTGGACCCGAATTCACCTACAATTGCTAAGGTATGGAAACACTGGTATCGTACCTTCAGCAACTTCCTCAGGGTGTGTGGTGAGAATGTTCCTGATAAATTAAAGATACTTGCCAATTATGTATCTCCTCATGTGTTTGATATATCGAAGACTGTGTAGACTGTGACTCCGCTATCCTAATATTACAGCGACTATATGTTAAGGTCCAAACAAAATTTTTGCTCAGCATCTACTGGCCACAACTCGACAACAACCCGGGGAGTCACTTGACAAATTCCTTCAAAAGCTTCACAGGCTCAGCAAGGATTGTAATCTTAAAGCTGTCACAGCTGAGCAGTACCAGGAGGAGTTAAGTTGTGATTCTTTTATTAACAGAATTGCATCTCCCTTCATACACCAGCATCTGTTGGAGAATAAAACCCTCGAGTTACAGGCTGCCTATGACCAGGCATGTTCTCTAGACTTAGCAAAGAGGAATGCAGATACCTATCTTTTACCATGTGCACGGGCTGCTGCTATCACTTTTAGTGACTCCTTCGATAGGCCTCGGGCGGAAGCCCTCACTGATGATGACTCTAACCTAGCTGATGACAACCCTACCCTGGAAGCCTTCACTGATGATGACCCTGCTCTAGCGGTATCTTGGCAATCTGGAAGGATGTGTTTCTTCTGTGGAGGTGCATTCGACTACAGGAAATGTTATCCTGCTCGTAACACAACCTGCAATCATTGCAGTAAGAAAGGCCACTTTTCTAAGGTATACCGGTCGAGAGCCCCTGTTAGTTTTACAGCTGCTATCTATAAAACTGTTCCTCCCCCCAGTAACCACTGCTAAGGTTACAGCTGTCAAGGGTAAAACTGCTCCTCCTCCCATCACAGCTGTTTTTCCCCAAAGTCTGTCCCATGCAGCCACGAAGGTTTCGGTAAATGGACACATTTTGAGTGCACTAATCGACTCATGCAGCTCTGACAGCTTCATTAGTGAGCGGGCTGTCAGTAAGTTAAAACTGTGTATTTACCCCTCGGACAGGGAAATTGCAATGGCTCTGATGACACTGACCACCAACTCTTCCGGCTTTTGTCTTGTCAACCTTATTCTCAATGGCCGCACTTATTTCTCCACCCGGCTCAGGGTGCTCAAAAACCTATGCAGTGATGTGCTCCTGGGACAGGATTTCGACAAATAGCACAAAAAAGAATCACTTTCGAGTTTGGAGGGTCAAAGCGGGAGCTTACTATTTCCAAAGTACCGTTTTCTGCGCTTTCGGCAGCTTCGCTCGATGAGCCCTCCTTGTTTGCCAATCTTTCCCGCCACCTACCCGCCCCCGCACCCCCCCCCCCCGCCGGATGTAAGCCCATCATCACTAAATCACGACGTTTCAGCCAAGATGATCTATCCTTTATCGAGGCAGAAATCTCTCGCCTTCTAGCTGACGGTATCATTGAGCCATGTTCATCTCCCTGGCGAGCTCAAGTCGTCGTTGTTAAAAAATCCTCTGAAGCAACACAAGAAACGTCTTTGCATCGATTACTCGCAAACTATTAACCAGTACACTGACCTGGATGCCTACCCACTACCACGCATCGATGACATGGTCAATAACCTTGCCAACTACAAGGTATTTTCAACTTTTGACTTAAAGAGCGCGTACCATCAAGTACCGTTAAAAGACTCTGACAAAAATATACGGCCTTTGAGGCCAATGGTCGGCTTTACCAGTTTTGTCGCCTTCCATTTGGGGTCACCAATGGGGTGGCTGTCTTTCAACAGGCAATGGATAGCCTAGTCAAACAGGAGAACTTAACGGACACTTTTCCATATCTGGATAATATCACCATTGCTGGTCATGACCAGAAGGAGCATGATGCCAACCTCCAGAAATTTTTTGACATTCTCCGTCGTCGCAGCTTAACCTTACATGAGTCCAAATCTGTGAAATCAGTACCATCAGTCAACATCCTTGGCTACTGGGTGTGCAATGGTGTCATCAAACCGGATCCGGAGTGACTTCGTCCGCTTCAGGAGCTTCCTCCCCCTACGAATCTCGGCTCTCCATCGGGCACTCGGCATGTTCGCCTATTATGCGAAGTGGATACCCCACTTCTCCGACAAGATCCAGCCCCTGCTTCACGCAAAGTCATTTCCATTGGAGGCAATGGCGATTTCCGCTTTCAACCTCCTCAAGCAACATCTGGAAAAAGCCACGCTTCGTTCCATCGATGAAAATCTCCCTTTCATGGTCGAGTGCGATGCATCGGAGGTGGGGATCTCGGCTACCTTGAATCAAGGTGGTCGACCCGTTGCATTTCTATCCAGAACTTTGCAGGGTAGCGAGCTCCATTATTCTCCTGTCGAGAAGGAGGCTACGGCCATCATCGAAGCTGTACGTAAATGAAGTCATTTTCTCGCTCGTCGCCATTTCACGCTTATAACCGATCAGCACTCCGTGGCCTTTATGCTGGATAACTGGAAAAATAAGATCAAGAATAACAAAATGCAGCTCTGGAGGGTGGAATTGGCCACATTTGGCTACACCATACATTATCGACCCGGCAAAGAGAATGTGGCCCCGGATACTTTCACACGGGCATTCTGCTCTTCTATGTCAACTTTGACTCTTGTGGATCTTCATACTGACTTATGCCATCCTGGCGTTACCCGTATGTTGCACTTTGTGCGATCTAAAAATCTCCCATTTTCTACAGAAGACGTGAAAAGAACATGCTCCACTTGTAGAATTTGTGTGGAATTAAAACCGCAATTCTTCCGTCTGTCGGATGGCTTGCTCATACACGCTATACAGCCTATGCAGCGACTCAGCATTGACTTTAAAGGGCCATTGCCTTCAACGCGAAACACCTACTTGCTTACTATGGTGGACGAATATTCACACTTTCCCTTTGCTTTTCCCTGTCCCAATATGCTTACTTCCACAGTGATCAAATGCCTTGATCAGGTCTTTTCCCTTTGCGGTACATCAATTTCATCCACTCTGATCGGGGTCCCTCCTTCATGTCAAGCAAACTCAAAAATTATCTTTCCCAACGGGGAATCGCCACAAGTAAAATGACACCGTATCATCCCATCGGTAACGGACAGGTTGAGAGATACGACGCTATCATTTGGAACACTGTTCATCTTGCACTGAGGTCACGCAACCTACCAGACCAGCAGTGGGAAACTGTGCTCCCTGACGTGTTGCATTCCATCCGGTCTCTTCTTTCTACATCCACCAACATTGCTCCTCATGAACGATTCTTCAGATTCCAGCGTCGCTCCACTCATGGGACGTCCCTACCATCATGGTTGACAGCTCCCGGCCCCGTGCTGCTGCGAAGATTCATTCGATCTTCCAAGAATGATCCCTCGTCGGCGAGGTGGAACTAACAGACGTTAATCCCACATACATGCACGTGCGGTACCCTGATGGCCAGGAGTCCACCGTTTCACTCCGAGATCTGGCTCCCTGTCCAACGGACCCCACCGATAGAGGGATCCATATTAATGATGCCGATACTCTGCACTCCTTTGAGGATGACGCCCTACCCGGGACATCAAGGGATCTGCTGGCTACTCCGCCGAATCAACTCTGGGAGCAGAGCGCTCCCCATGGGATGGCCACCCGAAGCCAGGACGCCGGACAATCACCAGCTACCAAGCAAGATGAAGCCAGCTCTGTGCCTGTGGGGACCTGCACCCGGAGTCACGATCTCCCCAGTCCCCCTCTGGTCGATCAAGGTGACACGGGCACTGTCAACCTACCTGTATGAACCAAGCGACCCAGGGAACAAGACACGGTCCGAGGAGATGTGCCTTCCAGCCACTAACAGAAATCGAAACGACTGCGGCTATTCGTGGTCCGTTATATCCGCTAGAAGGAAGTCGTCGGACTTCCAAATCTTTCAGGCAGGAAGAATGTCATGAATCTTATCATTCATGTAGAAATGACTCATGAGATAACACTGGGTGGCCAGCTGGTGGCGCCGTCCAAGGAAAGTATAAATACTCGGGCGTGGGCCCAGCTTGCTCAGGATGTTTTTGTAACCAGGAACTAGTGATGTAAGTAGAACTCATGGTTGTGAAACAGTTGATTTAAAGCCTTGTTTTATACTCTGACCAAGTGCTTAGTAGTTTTCTTATGTCAAAAATCATTTATATAAATGGTGAACAACAGTAGTCCCAGCACCGATCCCCATGGACACTGTAGTGTATGTACTTTGAAGAAGGAACTATATTCTGCAGCCCCTGTATACTGCAGTACCAGTAGTGACCACCCCTGTATATAAGCCTGTGTAATAGCTTTGTATAGCAGTTCCAGTTTTGTCTCCATTCAGTAAACACCTGTTATAACCAACTCCTGCAGTCCATGTCTCAATTACACACGGACGTTACACTGGCGACGAACAGATCCGAACTTACCTACAGTTCTGCACCACCTCACGGGGATCCATCCCTGAAGCGAAGTTGTTAAAGGTCGAGGCCAGAAGGAAGAAATCCAAAAAAAAACAAACAGAAGAAACGGGCGTCGACCGTGGGCAACCACCCTCTGATTCATCAAATTCGAAGATTTGCAGGAGAGGCTGTCGAGAGCTGGGCTTGGTTATCCAGTCTATGGTGTTCCAGCGAATCGGGCTGGTGGCAGGTAGTACACTGATCCTTCCTGGGCTGCGGCGGGCTAGAGCTCGATTGGGTGGCTTTTAAACGGGGCCGAGCAGCGTTGTCGGGAAGAGGAGAAAGAGAGGGTGGAGCACACAGGGCGCGGCCGGTGCTACGAAGCCGGGCAGCGTACAGACCCGAGAAGAGGGAGGAAAGTGTCCCATAGGGTCTGCTCTGACGATGGGAACAGTAATTAAAATAAAATAAATTAGAAGCGTAGAAAGCCGCGAGGAGCTGCAGTTTGCCACGGGGACCGCGGAGAGCGGCGTTAGCAGCAGCGCGGGGGGGGAAGTGTGCGAAGACCATAGGGCGTCGTCATCAAGGCATAAAAACGCCAGCAACAGCGCTAGCAGCAACGGAAAAGACAGAAAGCACGGAAGGCGCCATCTTAATCCAGCGGAGAAGAAGGCAAAGCGCGGGAGGCGCCATCTTAGATCTCCAAGATGCCGAAGACTGGCAATATCACTGCCTTCGATAATGCGATAGAAGACTGGACCAGGTATGTGGAAAGGGTCAAAGTATATTGCAAGGCAAATGAAGTAGCCGATGAGAAAAAGGCATCGGTACTACTAAACTTAATGGGCGCAAGAACGTACGGCCTATTGCGGAACCTGATCACTCCAGTCAAACCGATGGCGAAGAGTTTTAATGAAATTGTGGATATCCTACAGGAACACCTAAATCCTACACCGCTGCTGATAGCAGAAAGATTTAAATTCCACAAGAGAAATCAGCATAAAGATGAGAGCAATGCTGATTACCTTACGGAACTACGCAAGCTATCAAAGCACTGCCAGTTCGGAGCAGGACTGGCAGATACCCTATGGGACAAATTTGTCTGTGGACTCCTGAGTGAAGGAACCCAGAAGAGGTTACTCTCAGAGAAAGAGCTGACGCTAGATAAGGCTTTCAGCGTGGCAGTATCGTACGAAGCAGCAGCAAGGGGAGCTGCGGAAATACAGCAAAAGCCACAGGAATACGGCACCCATGAAATGACACGGGGATTTGAAAAATGTTATTGCTGCGGCAGAACAACCCATGACCAGAAGGACTGCTGGTCCAAGGACAAAACATGCAGGCAATGCGGAAAGATGGGACACATTGCACGAGTTTGCAGGTCCGGGAAGAAGACTAACGACAACAAAAAGGCTACTAAGGAACAGTACAGGAAAGTACAAAAGATGACGGACAGTAGTTCCGAAGACCAGAAGAGCGATAGTGAATCCGGGAACAAGAGACTAAGCTATCTCAAACTACACAACGTAATCGCAAAAGAGGATCACCGAACCATTTGGGTCACCCTCACGATAGCAGGGTCCCAAGTCAAAATGGAATTGGATACAGGATCAGCCCTGACCATCATGAATCGACGAGACTACGAGCGGCTATTCTCACACATACCCTTGAAAGACACATCCATTGTCTTGAAGACGTATACGGGGCAGAAAGTATACCCCAGAGGGAAAATAAGGGTGCCTGTCGAATACAACGGCAAGGAAATACAGAAATTGTATCTGTACATACTGCAAGATGGTGGACCACCGTTATTGGGACGTGAATGGATCAGAAAGATAAGTTTAGACTGGCACTCCATTCAGGCACTGAATGTGGCTGGTAAAAAGGATGACGACATCACATCTGGACGATTGTCAAAAATCTTAGCTAACGCTAAAGAGGTATTTCAACAAGGACTGGGAACTCTTAAAGGCGTAACTGCCTCGATAAAAATAGAAGAGAATGCAATTCCCAAGTTTTTCAAAGCAAAACCGGTACCGTATGCAATTCGCCCAGCTGTCAAGGCAGAGCTGGAGAATCTGGAGAATGCAGGCGTGTTATCTAAGGTAGACTGGAGCGAGTGGGCGACACCCATCGTTCCTGTCATGAAGAAAACGTTAAACAATAAGTCTGAGGAGCCAAGGAAGGTTCGCATCTGTGGGGACTTCAAGGTGACTGTGAACCCAGTCCTTCGCACAGTACAGTATCCTCTCCCGAGGATAGAAGATATTTTCGCCTCACTATCTGGAGGGAAGCGTTTTACAAAAATTGACCTAGCACAAGCATATTTGCAGATGGAGGTTGAAGAATCCTCCAGGAAATATCTCACGATAAACACTCACAAAGGTCTTTACCAGTATAATCGACTGGTATTCGGAATAGCATCAGCTCCGGCGATATGGCAAAGAGCAATGGAACAAGTCCTGCAAGGGATTTCGGGGACTCAGTGTTACTTGGACGACATCCTAATGACAGGTGAAGATGACAGTGAGCACCTTGCCAACCTAGAGCAGGTGCTCACTAGACTACGTGAACACGGGCTACGAGCCAATCGCCCCAAGTGCGAGTTTTTAAGAAACAGATATCGTAAGAAAATAAGAACATAAGAAATAGGAGCAGGAGTAGGCCAATCGGCCCCTCGAGCCTGCTCCGCCATTTAATAAGATCATGGCTGATCTGATCCTAACCGCCAATCCACTACCACAGAACCATCTCCTGAATCTAACAGAATTAGACACACGAAATAGGAGCAGGATCAGGCTACACGGCCCCTGGGCCCGCTCCGCTACCCACAGGGCCATGACCGATCCGAACCTAGACTCATATCCAAATTCCTGCCCGCTCCCCGTAACCCTTAATTCCCTTTACTTCTAGGAAACTGTCTATTTCTGTTTTAAATTTATGTAATGATGTAGCTTCTACAGCTTTTTGGGGCAGCATATTCCATGGACCTACCACCCTCTGAGTGAAGTAGTTCCTCCTCATCTCAGTTTTGAAAGAGCAGCCCCTTATTCTAAGACTATGCCCCCTAGTTCTAGTTTCACCCATCATCGGGAACATCTTCCCCGCATCCACCCAATCCAACCCCTTCACAATCTTATATGTTTCAATAAGATCGCCTCTCATTCTTCTGAACTCCAATGAGTAGAGTCCCAATCTACTCAACCTCTCCTCATATGTCCATCCCCACATCCCCGGGATTAACCGAGTGAACCTTCTTTGTACTGACCCGAGAGCAAGTATGTCCTTTCTTAAGTATGGACACCAAAACTGTACGCAGTATTCCAGGTGCGGTCTCACCAATACCTTGTACAACTGAAGCAATACCTCCCTATTTTTATATTCTATCCCCCTAGCAATGAAAGCCAACATTCCATTGGCCTTCTTAATCACTTGCTGCACCTGCATACTAACCTTTTGAGTTTCGTGCACCAGGACCCCCAGATCCCTTTGTACTTCAGTACTTTCAAGTTTCTTGCCATTAAGATAGTAACTTGCTCTACGATTTTTCCTGCCAAAGTGCATAACCTCACACTTTCCAGTATTGTATTCCATCTGCCAAATCTCTGCCCACTTACTTAGCCTGTCTATGTCCCCTTGCAGGTTTTTTATGTCCTCCTCACTCACTACTTTCCCTCCCATCTTAGTATCATCTGCAAACTTTGATATGTTACACTCGGTCCCCTCCTCCAAATCGTTAATATAGATTGTAAAGAGTTGGGGACCCAGCACTGACCCCTGCGGAACACCACTAGTTACTGATTGCCAGTCTGAGAATGAACCATTTATCCCAACTCTCTGCCTTCTGTTAGATAGCCAATCCTCTATCCATGCCAGAATATTACCCCCAATCCCGTGATTTTTTATCTTAAGCAATAATCTTTTGTGTGGCACCTTGTCAAATGCCTTTTGGAAGTCTAAATACACTACGTCCACTGGTTCCCCTTTATCCACCCTATACGTTACTTCCTCAAAGAACTCCAGCAAATTTGTCAAACATGACTTCCCCTTCATAAAACCATGCTGGCTTTGTCCTATTAAATTATGATTATCCAAATGTCCTGTTACTGTCTCCTTAATAATGGACTCCAAAATTTTACCTACCACAGATGTTAGGCTAACAGGTCTATAGTTTCCAGCCTTCTGTCTACTGCCCTTTTTAAATAAGGGTGTTACATTAGCAGTTTTCCAGTCTGCTGGGACCTTTGCCGAGTCCAGGGAGTTTTGGAAAATTATTACCAATGCATCCACAATCCCTACCGCCACTTCCCTCAAGACCCTAGGATGTAAGCCATCAGGTCCAGGTGATTTATCCGCCTTGAGTCCCATTATTTTACCGAGTACCACTTCCTTAGTAATTTTGATCCTGTTTAGCTCCTCCCCCCCCTTTAGCCCACTGTTTGTCCCGTGTTGGGATATTCTTTGTGTCTTCTACTGTAAAGACTGATATAAAATGTTCATTCAGTGTTTTTGCCATCTCCATATTTCCCACCATTAATTTCCCGGTCTCATCCTCTAAGGGACCAACATTTACTTTAGCCACCCTTTTTCTTTTTATATAACTATAAAAACTCTTACTGTCTGTTTTTATATTTTTTGCTAATTTACTTTCATAATCTATCTTCCCTTTCTTAATCAATCTTTTTGTTATTTTTTGCTGTCTTTTAAAGTTTTCCCAATCCTCTATCCTCCCACTAGATTTGGCTACCTTATATGCCCTTGTTTTTAGTCGAATACTATCCTTAATTTCTTTACTTAGCCACGGATGGCTGGCTTTTCTTTTACACCCTTTTCTTCTCAGTGGAATATATATTTTTTGGAAGCGGCATTGCAGCGGTAATGTCACATAAATTCCTTGATGGTTCAGAGAGGCCGATAGCTTTTGCGTCATGCTCATTAACTTCAGCCGAGCGTAACTACGCCCAGATTGACAGAGAGGCCCTCAGCCTGGTGTGGGGGGGTGAAGAAGTTCAATCACTACCTGCACGGACAGAAATTTACTCTACTAACTGATCATCAACCTCTTGTCTCCATTTTCAACCCCCAGAAGGGCGTCCCGATAATCAGCACAACGGCTACAGAGGTGGTCCCTTTTCCTAGGGGCACACCAATATGACATCGAGTACAAAGGAACTAAACAGCATGGGAATACTGATGGATTGTCGCGCCTACCGTTGACGACGGTGGAAGAAGCACCTGCAGTGGATCCTGTGGAGATATTCCACTTGACCATAGTCGAATGTCTACCTTTGACGAATGCAAACATAGAAAAGGAAACACGAAATGACCCGACACTCTCCAGGGTCTATGATTTAACGGTGAAGGGATGGCCAGCGCATGGTGAACCACTGTTTCCAGCATTCTCGCTGAGAAGAGAACAGCTGTCAGTGTGCCGAGAAACCTTGATGTGTGGATCCAGAGTAGTAATTCCACCCAAATTGAAAGATAGAGTGCACAATGAGCTTCATGAGGGTCATCTGGGAGGGGTAAAAATGAAGAACTTAGCCAGAGCATTTGTGTGGTGGCCGGGAATCGATAGAGAAATCGAAGAGATGACCAAGAGCTGTACAGGATGCCAGAAGGTCCAAAACGCTCCACCACAAGCCCCTCTACATCCATGGGAGTGGCCCTCATCTCCATGGCAAAGGGTGCACATTGATTTTGCTGGTCCATTTATGGACTCGATGTTTTTAATTGCGGTGGATGCACATTCAAAGTGGCCAAAGGCAATAAAAATGCCCTCAACCACCACAGAAAAAACTATCACAGTCTTACGAACCATATTCGCCAGAAATGGGCTGCCTGAACAGATTTGCTCTGACAATGGACCACAGTTTGTGTCTGAAGAGTTCCGGAGGTTCTTAAAGAACAATGGTGTTAAGCATTACACATCTGCCCCATATCATCCAACCACCAATGGATTGGCTGAGAGGTTCGTTCAAACATTCAAGAAGGCTATCAAGGCAATGTGTAATGAAGACATACCCCTACAACACAAGGTGGATAACTTCTTGTTTGCCTACCGGAATGCGACACATGCGGTTACCAACCAAACTCCAGCCATGATGTTCTTCAATCGAAGACGACGATGCTGCTTGGATTTGGTTAAGCCAAACATCAGAAGAGATGTGGAGAACAGGCAGTTTCAGAATATGAATGAAAGGCCAACCAGGAGTTTTAAGATAGGTCAACCAGTTTTGGCCCGGGACTACCGCACAGGGAAATGGCAGCCAGGAACGATCTGCACACGGCAAGGACCTCTAATGTATACCATGGACGTTGGAGAGAGCATTGTAAGACGCCATGCTGACCAGATTCTAGAGTCACTGGAAAACGTCAAATCCACACCACGATCCGATACACCTGGTGATGAAACCGAAGTACCAATTGCATCTACCTCAGAATCGGTGATATTGGAAGCAGACGAACCAAACAACGATGTTGATCCCGAATTAACTTTGCCAGAAGAACCTGATACCCCAAAGAGGCGTTATCCAGACAGAATCAGGAAGCTTCCTCAAAGACTGAATTTATAATTGCTTAACTTCAGCTAATGTATATGGCAACTGTAATTGTAAATATGTTATTTAATTATTAATCGAATGTTATGTACTGTTTAGCTAAAAGGGGAGGAATTGTAGTGTATGTACTTTGAAGAAGGAACTATATTCTGCAGCCCCTGTATACTGCAGTACCAGTAGTGACCACCCCTGTATGTAAGTGTAACCCCTTCACGGTTCTCTAGATATACGTGAGATGTGGTCTCTGTTGTAGACAGTATTCTATAGTCCAGTAAGGAGATCACTACTACAATGGCTTAATTCTAATTATCTTACTTTATAGTTTTAACGTCAGACAGTATAAGAAGATTACGGGTCAATGACCTAAATTAGACATTTGCATACATTGGAATGAATCTAGACATAATAAACATACATTCTCCATTTATATGGATTCAAAGGAGAATCTGTCCCTGTGTCCAAATTCGAGTGCACTCTTTCATTGGCGCGCTTAAGTTGGAGCTCATGGTATGTATAATGTCTGCAAGACTTACGACTCCGAACCACTTCGTTGAATTCTCTTCACGATCACTGAATCCCACTTTGAGTTCTGGATGCAGAGCTACTAATACGAAGGGCGGCGGCCGAGTTTGGAAGCCCGGGACGGGATGCGGCAGCCATTTGCCTCCTGAGCCCTCTTTTCAGAGCTCCTGCCCTCTTTTCTTCCAGTCGCCCTTTTCTTCCCGCTCTAAAAACCCGACCCCACCCCTTCCTCCTGGGGTTTCTGCCTGGAGACTGCCCAGCCTCACTGTCTGCAACAGTTGATACTGGTGCAGAATTATGGAAAGTCTGCTCTTAGTCACATTGTGTCCTTAAAAGTTCTTGCCGTACCTTCACATGGGCAACTTTAACCCAGGGATTTATAACAATGATAATACAGTGTCTAAGTTAAAGATTGATAACCATACTTAGCGTACATAACATTTCCAGTGGGTATTACACTCCCCCCCTACCAAATATAGGCATGTCCCCATGACTAATGAACTTTACACATAAGTGGTTGCATGCTTCCAAACCATGTATAAAGGGAGGTAACATATCAAACCGTAGGGGCTATCATTACACTTGGCACTCCTAGTGTACTGTATGTCAATCTTTCAGGAACCTTCTTAACTCGCTGTGAGCTACTTATTTCGGATATCCGGTCTTCAGTTCCTTCAACTACGTTGGAGGCGTTGCTTCCTTTGTTATCATGCCTTTCAGTCTCTTTTATCTCCTTCTCGGAAGCATCTGGTTCTTCCCAGGCCATGTCCAAGTCTGAGCTAAATGGTTCAGACAATTCATCCAGATTCTGTCTTATGCGTCTTTCTGGGAGGTCGTACCATAGATCCCATTCTTCATCTTCCGACTCATCAGGTTCCTCATGATCCACACACTGTGTCATTGGTTTTCTGTCTTCTGGAACAAAGTTTTCCTGGTTTCTCGTTTTTTTCCTTCTTCTTCTCTGCAGGGTTCTCCTACTAGGTGTCGGCTCATTATCCGCTGGCGGATCCAGACGCACTTGCTGTCCCAATGGCAGGATATGATTCTGGTGCAGTATTTTTATGGGTCCATTCCCACCTGCAGGTTTTAGCCGAAACACAGGTAGTTGTGACATTTGACTTTCAACAATGTAAGGTGTAGAAGCCCAGCGGTCTGCTAACTTATGTTTCCCTTGAAGTCCTAGGTTCCGTATGAGAACTCGGTCACCAGGCATGAGTTGGGAAAAACGGATCTTCTGGTCATACCTCTGCTTATTTCCTTTATTCTGTTTGGCAGAAACAGACTCAGCAAGTTCATAAGCAGCTTGCAATTCCTTTCTCATGTCAGATACATACTTGAGGTAAGTTCTCTGTGATGTGCCATCACTGGATACTCCGAAACACAAATCCACCGGCATCCTCGCTTCACGTCCAAACATGAGGTAGTACGGTGAAAAACCAGTAGCGTCATTTCGGGTACAATTATAAGAATGAACAAGATGTCCAATGTGCCGACTCCACTTGTTCTTTCGCTCTGAATCCAGCGTTCCAAGCATGTCTAACAAAGTACGGTTAAACCGCTCAGGTTGAGGATCTCCCTGAGGATGGTATGGAGTTGTTCTTGACTTCTCAATCCCGAGCATGGACGACAACTCATGTATAAGTCTACTTTCAAAGTCTCTACCTTGATCACTGTGTATTCGCTTTGGCAGTCTATAGTGGATGAAGTATTTCTCCCACAACACTTTGGCAACGGTGGATGCTTTCTGATCCTTTGTGGGAAAAGCTTGGGCATAGCAAGTATAATGACCTGTAATGACCAAGACATTTGCGGTATTGCTGGAATCGGGTTCGATGGATAGAAAATCCATACAGACAAGGTCTAGAGGTCCATCACTTTGCATGTGAAACAGAGGAGCAACTCTTTTAGGTAAAGTCTTTCTCTGGACACAACGTGCACAGGACTTGCAGAACTCCTCAACCGCAGACTTCATACACAGCCAATAGAATCTGTCCTTGACCAACCCATAGGTCTTATCTACTCCCAGATGACCTGCGTCATCATGCAAAGACTTCATCACTATTTCCCTGTACTTTTCAGGCAGGACCAACTGTGAATGACATGGTTTAGTGGGTGGGTGAGTGATTCTACACAACACTCCCTCTTTAATTTCCAAATGGTCCCATTCTCTTAGGAGCAGACGACAGTCAGGATGTTTTGATTTGTCGATCTGTGTAATATCACCCAGACAGAGAGCTGAAAACACCTCATGAATACAGGGATCCTCCTGTTGTGCTTTGGATATTTCAGATGAACACAACATGGGTAAGTTTTGTACATCCAAACTGGAAAGGTTGCAAAATGCCTGGGGAACAGCATGCATTGATGCTCCCAAGTGGTCAATCTCTCGGGCATGAAATGAATTCTTTGGTCCAGATACCACGGACATCTGACACATTACTTTCACATCTGCTGAAGCAACATCTTTCCACTCTGGTTTCTGGTAGTGTGGGCAACGAGACAGAGCATCTGCGTCAATGTTCTGGTTCCCAGGTCTGTACCTGAGGCTAAAGTCGTAAGCAGATAGTGCAGCAAGCCAGCGGTGGCCGGTGGCATCAAGTTTTGCCGAAGTCAACACTTAGGTTAATGGATTATTGTCTGTCCTCACTTCAAACTTCGCCCCATACAGATAATCCTGCAGCTTATCCACCACCCCCCACTTCAACGCCAAGAATTCTAGCTTATGAGCTGGGCAGTTACGCTCTGATGGCGTAAGACTGCGACTGATGAACGCTACGGGTCTCAGCCCTGCTCCTTGGTCCTGATACAACACACCACCCAACCCTTCTTGACTGGCATCCACGTGTAGCACATATGGCAGCTGTGGGTTTGCAAAAGCCAACACGGGGGCTTGAGTAAGACTTTGCTTTAAGGTGTGGAAGGCCTCTTCGCATTTCTCATCCCATCTAACACCAAAAGGCTCAGGGTTTGAAGTAGTCCTTGTTCTCTTTACCTTTAGCCTTTTTCTTCCTCTCGGCCGGTGGGAGGTAACCAGCCAGCAGCTGATTCAGAGGATGGGCCACTTTGGAGTAATCCTGCACAAAGCGCCTGTAATATCCGCAGAACCCAAGAAATGACCGCAAGGCAGTCACTGTGTTCGGTTTGGGCCATGTGCTAACAGCTTCGATCTTGGATGGATCTGTGGCTACTCCATCCTGTGATACAATATGCCCCACATAGGACACGGATGTTTGGCAAAACTGACACTTGTCCAATGATAGCTTGAGACCTTCATCCTCCAGGCGACCAAGCACTTTCAGCAACCGAGCTTCGTGTTCTTCAAGGGTTGCCCCAAACACAATGATATCATCCAAGTACACCAATACTTCGAGCAAGTTCATGTCCCCAACTGTTTGTTCCATTATTCTTTGAAAAGTTGCTGGAGTGCCTGAAACTCCCTGTGGCATCCTTTCAAATTGGTAGAACCCAACTGGACATATAAAGGCTGTCTTTTCTTTGTCCGATTCACTCATCGGTATTTGGTAGTATCCACTTCTGAGATCCAACACACTGAACCACTTGCTTCCATTAAGACAAGCCAGTGCATCCTCAATTCTTGGAACGGTGTATTGGTTGGGAATAGTACGTCTGTTAAGCGTCCTAAAGTCCACACACATCCGAATCTTTCCGTTCTTTTTCCTCACCACCACTATAGGAGATGCATAAGGACTCCTGGACTCGGTAATGATCTCAGCTTCTTTTAACTGCGACAGGTGCTGTCTCACTGCTTCGATGTCAGCTGGTGCCAGCCATCGAGACCTCTCCCGAAAGGGTTTATCCTCGGTAATTCTGATAGAATGGCGAGTACTCTTACTACAACCAACATCAAACTCATGAGTAGAGAAAACTCCTCTCCGCTCCATCATCTTCCTGACTAATCGGTCCTTCCATTCTTTAGGAACGAATGAATCTCCGAAGTTGAAGGAGGAGGGTGTCAGATCTCTGGTTGAGTTAACTTTGGACTCTTCCTTCACATGTGATGACAGTACATTTACAGGAAACAGATGCGCAATCGGCATTCCTTTCCACCATGTGATTCCTTTGCCTGACATACTCCTCACGGTCACTGTAACTCTCCTTGACATCACAGCTGTCGGGGTCTGCAACTCTGGTCTCACCAGAAGCTCATTTGGAAACCGTGACACTTCTGCAGGATCATCAGGTGACTCTATCAGAATGGCTTCAGTACCTGGCGTTCCAGGGAATTTTGGTATCCCAGGGATTCTAGCCACTCCTCCAGGACGCAGGGTGATAGGTTTGGCTCGAACGTACCACACAGTTCCTCTTTTGCTATCATCTACGTCGGAAGAAAGTTCAGGCAGTTTCTCAAAAGCCTTTTTGAAAACAGGGTGAATGTGCCTGGTGCTCAAGAAGTTTTCACCTCCCTGCTCTTTGCAGCTTGTCAGGAGTCGTCTCACTATGGGTGTATTACTGCCAACCAGTATGGAAACCTCACCTTTCACCATGGGGTCAGGGCAAACCAACACAAGTGCATCAATGGTCTCAGTGGTCCCTACATCAGCGTCCAAGAACTCCAACCTCAGCGACAAATAGCCATCATATGGGTAATCAGCAGGACTAAGGCCCCAGATCTGCAGAAGACTGATTGGGGTTAACGGCAAATGCGTCAGGTATCGGTCATAGAAGGGTCTGTACAGCATGGTAACCTGAGAACCCGTGTCGAGGATAGCTTTAGTATAAATGCCTTCAATCTGTATTGATACAGCAGAACTCGGCCCTACTAAACCTTCAGGTATGATGTCTTTCATATCCCCTCGTCTATTATTGCACTTAGCGGAACGTGTCTTAACTACAGGGACAGCAGGCCGTTCCGTTACTGTGCCCCTTTGTAGTTTCCCGACTTCTTGGTAAGTTTTATGAGACGGTCATTTACATTTTTTAGATTTTCCTCACCTCTACATTCTCGCTTGAAATGTCCATCCTTTCCACAGTTATAACAAAAGACTCCAGGTCTATCTCCTTCATGGGGATATCCTTTAGAGGAATCATTCATTTTGCTGTTAGACTTCGCAGGGTGTTCAACCTTTTGCACCCGTGCGTCATCCCTTTCTGTGTTGGGCTTAGACCGAAAATATGCCATCTCGGCTCTCATGACATTTATTTCCTTCTTCAGCTGTTCCATCTCAGGGTTGACATCACCCTTAGGAGTAGGAACTGTAACAGGAGTCACAAGCTTGGACATCACAGCACTCTTTGCTACATTCCGGGCCTGAAGCATATCCTCCTCCTCTCTGACTTCCCTTAGCAGCTCAGTGAAGGTAGGTGGATCTCGCAACTTATGGGTCATGCGTATGCGAAGAGCAGTCACGTCTTCGAGCAATGCACCTCGCACAACCTGTTCAATGCGGAACCGATTCATTTCAGGCAACCCAATCCCTCTTTTCCGTAACATACAATGTAGCAGTTTGTCTATTCTCATCAGATAACTGGACAGCTTCTCTCCCTCACACTGGAATGTGCTTCTGAATCTGACCATCAAATCTGAAATGGTTTCAGTAGTTCCAAAGGCAGTTTCTAGAGCCTGCATGTAGTCAAAGGAAGTAGCAGAGGTGTTCTGCGCCTTTAAGAATCTTACAATGTCAGCAGCAGGACCCTTAAGGCTTTCTACTATTCTCTGCCTCTTCACATTGTCACTGCACTGCCATTCCTCTAGCAGAGGCAGGGTCTGCTCAGCCCAGGCGTCGTACTCCTCTTCCCCACTGGGAGTTGGTCTCACTCCTGAGAACATACGGAGCTTACGATACCCCTGAGCCTCGAAGGGCAGATTGGTGCATTTATCCACCAGAGAACTAATGGCACTGACCAACTGAGTGTTCATATCCAGGGCCGAAGGTCCTATCAGACCTTTGACATCAGCAACAGTCTTTCCTTCTTGTCTCAAGAATGACAACAACTTGGTCTGAAACCCTTCTTCTTTCTTAGTAGTAATAGGGACAAACTGAACTGGCCAGGGACCAGCCTCTTCAGAAAGCCCAACTGCCTCAGGTAAACCATGACCTCTCAGGTTCTCTGATGTCTGGATCAACACAAACTGCTTCTTGGTAGCTGTATCCAAGCAGCGCTCAACTATCCTAACCTTTCCAAAGGCTTTGACACAATTCAGAGCCCTTAGAAAGACATCATCAGGGTCATCGTTAGCAACACCAGTCAGCACAATGGCATGGGTAGTAGCTATCTGCTTCTGTTTGCACCAAGCTTCAACCTCAACAACATCCATCTTTTATGCTCAAACAGCCCAGTAGAAACCACAAACCACTCTCTTAGCAATGAGCATTCAATACTGTTAGTTTACTGACATAAATAGACCACAATCCCGGACGAGCCCCCAAAATGTAACCCCTTCACGGTTCTCTAGATATATGTGAGATGTGGTCTCTGTTGTAGACAGTATTCTATAGTCCAGTAAGGAGATCACTACTACAATGGCTTAATTCTAATTATCTTACTTTATAGTTTTAACGTCAGACAGTATAAGAAGATTATGGGTCAATGACCTAAATTAGACATTTGCATACATTGGAATGAATCTAGACATAATAAACATACATTCTCCATTTATATGGATTCAAAGGAGAATCTGTCCCTGTGTCCAAATTCGAGTGCACTCTTTCGTTGGCGCGCTTAAGTTGGAGCTCATGGTATGTATAATGTCTGCAAGACTTACGACTCCGAACCCCTTCGTTGAATTCTCTTCACGATCACTGAATCCCACTTTGAGTTCTGGATGCAGAGCTACTAATACGAAGGGCGGCGGCCGAGTTTGGAAGCCCGGGACGGGATGCGGCAGCCATTTGCCTCCTGAGCCCTCTTTTCAGAGCTCCTGCCCTCTTTTTTCTTCCAGTCGCCCTTTTCTTCCCGCTCGAAAAACCCGACCCCACCCCTTCCTCCTGGGGTTTCTGCCTGGAGACTGCCCAGCCTCACTGTCTGCAACAGTTGATACTGGTGCAGAATTATGGAAAGTCTGCTCTTAGTCATATTGTGTCCTTAAAAGTTCTTGCCGTACCTTCACATGGGCAACTTTAACCCAGGGATTTATAACAATGATAATACAGTGTCTAAGTTAAAGATTGATAACCATACTTAGCGTACATAACATTTCCAGTGGGTATTACATAAGCCTGTGACACCTGTTATAACCAACTCCTGCAGTCCGTGTCTCAATTACACACGGACGTTACAGACACCACTTCCCACCTTTGCCAATCTGAGTAACTGCCCTTAACCCCTACTCTCCTTTTTTATGTTTGGTAGACCGCTTGCTATCCATTCTGTTACTTGTCCCCTGACTCCATATGCTCTGACCTTAGTCACTATGCGATACCTTTATTGAAGGCCTTTAGAAAATCCAAATATATTGGGGGGGGGAATTTTATCCTAAAGAAATGGGTGGTTTTGGAGAGTGGGGACAGTTAAATTGTTAAAAATCGGAATCGCAACCTGATCCCACCCACTTCTGGTTTTAACGGCAATAGGACAGGGTGGGTGGGGGGGAGGGGGTGCGGGACAGGGCCGGGCAGCTAACCCACAGCCAGGAGGCAGGACATCAATTGACATATTTTACTGAGGTTGGAAGCCTCTTCTTTAACCTCCATTTTGTTTTTAACTGTAGCTGAGCGGGTTTTACACACCTTGTAGGAATAGCTAGATTCCTAACTAAAGGACTGAGGTCGAGTCAGTCTCTCAAACAAACGATGTTTAATACTAATCAACAGAGTTTAAAACGAAAACACAGGAGAACTACATTACAGGTCTGTACTCTTTGCTTGCTCCACGAGGTCTGGCTAGGGCAGCTCCCCAGCCTGACGTCATGATGTCATCACATTTTCCCGCCACTGGAGGATCATGTGATCAACGTGATGACGTCATCGTGTTTCGTCTCATTCTTAAAGGGACCGTACTATGTACATGCAATGATATGAACAAAGATACAGATTCATTCTGTAGCTAATAATTTGTTAAAGATAATTATGTACATTAGATCAGAGTCCCCCTGGTGGCTCCGCCACAACCTCGTAAAACCCGGCAGTTACAGCAAGCTGGGGACTGCTGAATCCAAGAGCTAAGTGCCTTTATACCTACCTCCTGGATTAAGGGTCCCTGCCTAGCCCATCCTCCACGATCGCCTTCCCGGAGCCCCCCCCCGCCCCCCCGCCCCCTGCAATCTCATCGATGATCCTGAGGCCAGCCCCAATCCTCCGGTGGCTGGCCCCGATCTTCATCCACGCGCCCACCCCGATCCTCCGGAGGCTCCGATCTTCATTGTCTCCACCCCGCCGCCCCCCCCCCTCCCCAGATCCACTGGCACCGGCCCCCACGCAAATCCTTCCTCCCTCCTCTGCGGCCTAGTGCCGCAAGCCTTCCCATCTGAAGCCAGCCAGCCTCTCCATCTGGCTGGCTGAGAGCAGGAAACCGAGGTTTCAGATGCAAATCGGGCCCTGCCGTTAAATTCTGCAGGGCCTGTGGGAAACACATTCTCCTGGGTTTCCCGTCTGCATCGGAGCACCTCCGTCCCCAACCCGCCTTCCCCATTAAAATCCAGCCCATTATGTCTACTGCATTATCCTTGACTACCCTTTCTGTTACATCTTCAATTAATTTAGTAAGGATTTGAAATCCGTGTTAACTATTCTTTATTATATTTTCAGTTTCTCGACATTTTTCTATTACATCTTTAAGTAAGTATTCCATTATCTTCCCTACCACTGACGTGAAGTTAATTGGTCTATAGTTCCCTGGACTTGTTCTAACTCCCTTTTTAAATATAGGAATCACATTAGCTGTCCACCAGTCCTCTGGCACTATTCCCTTTTCCAATGAATTGATGTGATAGTGTCTCTGACATCTCTTCTCTAATTTCTTTTAATATGTGCGGATGCAATCCACCTGGACCAGGGGTTTTGTCCTCGAAGTTTGATTAGTTTATCAATTATCTCCCCCTTTCTATCTTAAGTGTCTTTATTTCTTTTTTGATCTCTTCTAATGTCATGTCTCTTCTTCTCATGTCTGATAAAGGATTCAACAGGATGCAGCCCCACACTGCCATTCTCACACCAGATTACCTGCCTCAATCAAAGAAGCAGCCACTGCAGACGGTCAGCATCATCAGAGAGAAGACCGAATCCATGTTTACTTCCCTTTGATAAGATTCAGCATGGAAATTCCTCATTTTGAGCAACAGGAATAGATATATAAATTGAAGTTTGATGGGTGTCTGATTTTTCACAGTAAATTTTCTACTCTAATGCACTGCCCAAAATTACAGCGTCATGACCCCAATATCCATGCAGGGACTCTCTGGTTGGAAGTGGCCTGTGCAGGAGGCTGGTGCTCACAGGAAGGAAAGCAAACTGGAGGATAAGTCACACTGGGCTGCTCATTTCTAGCCTTTAGTGCCCACCTTAAGGCTTTGTTGGCAGAAACATTGGCATAATTGTTTTTACTGAACTGGAGCTACAATATAGGTAGCCGCTGATCCCCCAGCATCAGTGGACTGAGTTATGAGAAACTTGGCCTCTTGAGTTTGAAAAGAAGTAACTGAGAGGCACTTCATAGAGTTATGTAATGGTGTAGAACAGGTAAATCTGAAACACTGCTTCAAACAATACCATGACAGGAGGACGGGAAGGTATAGGTTCAAACTGGCAAAAAAATCAAATGTAGTACGAATGTCATGAGGTTATTATTCATGCAAAGAGTGACCAGCGCATGGAAAGGACCTCCAGGTAGGGTAGCAGAAGCAACATCCATGGAATAATTTAACAAACAATTGGAAGCTGTGATGGCTGAAAAGAGAAGACTGAGAGGTTAAAATTATGAAGGGGTTTGATAAGCTAGACTTAGAGAAGGTGTTTCCACTTGTGGAGGAGACCAGAACTAGGGGCCATAAATATAAGATAGCAACTAATAAATCCAATAATGAATTCAGGATAAACATCTCTACTCAGTGGTGAGACTGTGGAACTCGCTAGCGAAAGGAGTGATTGAGGCAATTAGCATAGATGCATTTAAGGGCAAGCTAGATAAGTACATGAGGAAGAAAAGAATAGAGGGTATGTTGAAGTAAGGTGGAAGGAGGCTTGTGTGGAGCATAAACACCGGCATAGACCTGTTGAGCTGAATGGCCTGTTTCTGTGCTGCAAAATTCTATCAAATCCTATGAATGGATGAGCTAGATGTCTTTGTTTCTATTTATCTTGTGAACAAGGAAGAACTTCATTGAGGTGACTTTTCTGCACTGCTGGAGGCAGTAGCGATGCCTGATTTGCCTTGCAGCTCTGGCAGTCAGCTTTGTTGCCAGTGAGAGCAGTATGAGGTAACTGCCATGTTAGATTGAATGTATAGAGCCACCAAATTATACCCAACCCCAATAATCTCCAGTGCAGTGCCATTCTCCCATCCAATGGTAGATGCATCCATCCTAGTGGAAACCTACACTCAAAGGGGACGTTGGTCTGAGATGGGGCCTCCACACTCTAGTGCTGATTCTCCAACCTGTACTGCCATCAGTAACAACTCCCCACGGGGGGAGTGCAGCATTGGTGAGTTTACCCTGTAGTCTTTGACACCGAACACAACCTAAAACTCAAAGTATTTTAGAAAACCATGAGATAGATTTTTATGAATTTGCGCTTCCCGCCCAGATGTACGCACAATGGGATGTGTATTGGAAATGTGGGCATGGTCTGCCTGGCCTGCCTAATTTTTACATAGGATTACATAGGATATACGGCACAGAAACAGGCCATTCGGCCCAACCAGTCCATGCCGGCGTTTATGCTCCACAAGAGCCTCCTCCCGTCTTTCCTCATCTAAATCTATCAGCATAACCCTCTATTCCCTTCTCCCTCATATGCTTATCCAGCCTCCCCTTAAATGCATCTATACTATTTGCTTCAACCACTCCCTGTGGTGGTGAGTTCCACATTCGCACCACTCTTTGGGTAAAGACGTTTCTCCTGAATTCCCCATTGGCTCTCCCGGTGACCATCCCATATTGACGGCCTCTAGCCACGCTCTTCCCCACAAGTGGAAACACTCTCTCTGCATCCACTCCACCAAAATTTTTCATAATTTTAAAGACCTCTACTAGGTCATCCCTTGCAAGAGAAAAGAGACCCAGCCTGTTCATCCCCTCCTGACATGCACACCCTCGCACCTCTGGTATCATCCTTGTAAATCTTCTCTTCATCCTCTCCAGTGCCTCTATATCCTTGCTATAATTCATTACATCCCTAATGTAAGCTGCACTGTCCTCTGTGCCTGAATTCCCAGTACGTACTCCCACCACATGAAGCTCTGTTCTGGGGGTGAGGCGCAAATTCATAAAATCTACCTACACACAACAAAAAATACCTTGAATCGCACACTGAACTGAAATGAACACAAGTCAGAGTCTGTGGGATGAGGAAATTCATCAAAAGGAGTGTCCTAGTTATCAGAATATACTCTTTTCTTTGGAGCTGTGAGTTGTTTGACAGTCTGTTCATTGGATAAATATTACACTTCAGAAAGACCCCAGTATGCGGATCTATTTATTTTTGTTATGTTAAATTGTCAGTGAAGTATGGATACCACTTAAGACAGACTGGATATTTAAAATCTGGTTCCTATAAAATGTGAGATATTATTGGATAATGACAACCTTGTGTCCGAGCATGTGGACCTGACACAATAACAAAGAGCAGCTCCGACTGCCATCCATGCAAATTGCGATGTTAATGTGTAGTCACATTGAAGGGCCACTGTTGAAAATCAAATGAGTGTTTCACTCCAACTGTTGGGAGGAATTCACCGAATGGCCTGGAGCTCCCTGGTGTTTTAATACCACAATCGTACAGCAAAATGAGAGGGAAAAAAAATTGTAATCCATTTTAGAATGACCATGGTTTTCAGGGAAATTGGAGAAAGCCAGGAGGGAAAGCTCTTGAGGAAAATAAACCAGTCACGCTTCCCTGACGGGGACCACTCGTTAAAAAAAGGTTCTTTGGAAAAATGATTTTGTCTAGGAAAAGAAAGTCAATGTTAAATCTTAATCAGAGAGTGCAGTCAGTTTAAACAGTTTCTAATATCCTGTAGGGCATTACTGTGGCCTTTGCACCTAAACAGCTCATGAAAGTCTGGCATTGAGAAAACAGAAGCTTGTGTATCCTGTAGGCCTATGGATTTATATTAAAGTGAATTCACTCAGCCTATGCAGGTTTTATTAATTTACAATACTTAAGGAGGACGGGTGAGGGATACAGTTAGTAATAATTTAAAATCCACACAATGTTCCTGCCACTAAATCTGCAAAAATGATTTTCTATGAATATTCTCTGCCACAATTTTGAGTGTTTATTGTAGTTCCACAAACTGATGTAGATGCGAATGCAAAGTTTATTACCGTTGAGAGCAGGTTCAGTTTGGTGAGAAAAAAAATGCTCATATCAGGATTGGGGCAAACTGAGAATTCACTTCTCACTATTAATGGAGCACCCAAGAACAGAGAATCTCCTTCTCACCATTAATAACTCCCATGTTCTACCCTCCGTAAACTTGAGGTCATCCAAAACTCTGCTGCCCATGTCCTAACTCGCACCAAGTCCCGTTCACCCATCTCTCCTGTTCTCGCTGACCTACGTTAGCTCCCTGTTAAGCAACGGCACGATTTCAAAATTCTGACCCTTGTTTTCAAATCCCTACGTGGCCTCGCCCCTCCCTATCTCTGTAATCTCCTCCAGCCCCACAATCCCCCACCCCCCCAAGATATCTATCTGCGCTCCTCAAGTTCTTGCCTCTTGAGCAATCCTGATTTTAATTGCTCCAGCATTGGTGGTCATGCCTTCAGCTGCCAAGGCCCTAAGTTCTGGAACTCCCTCCCTAAACCTCTCCGCCTCTCTACCTCTTTTTCCTTCTTTAAGATGCTCCCTAAAACCTACACCTTTGATCAAAGTCACCTTCCCTAGTACCTCCTTGTGGCTCCGTGTCAATTTTTTGTTTTATAACGCTCCCATGAAGCGCCTTAGGATGTTTTACTACATTAAAGGCGCTATATAAATATACTAGCTCAAGTGCCCGGCGATGCCGAGGGATTTTTGAGGGCATGTTGTTGTTGGAAGAGAGAGAGAGCGACTGGGGGGAAGAGAGAGAGCGACTGGGGGGAAGAGAGAGAGCGACTGGGGGGAAGAGAGAGAGCGACTGGGGGGAAGAGAGAGAGCGACTGGGGGGAAGAGAGAGAGCGACTGGGGGGGAAGAGAGAGAGCGACTGGGGGGGAAGAGAGAGAGCAACTGGGGGGGGGAGAGAGAGCGACTGGGGGGGAAGAGGGAGAGCGACTGGGGGGGAAGAGAGAGAGCGACTGGGGGGGAAGAGAGAGAGCGACTGGGGGGAAGAGAGAGAGCGACTGGGGGGAAGAGAGAGAGCGACTGGGGGGGAAGAGAGAGAGCGACTGGGGGGGAAGAGAGAGAGCGACTGGGGGGGAAGAGAGAGAGTGACGGAAGGGGGGGAGGAGGGGGAGGGGGGAGTGCGGGGAGCGGGAGGGGAGGAGTGGGGGGAGGAGGGGAAGGGGGGAGTGGGGGGGAGGGGGAGTGGGGGAAGGGGAAGGGGGGCAATGAGGGGGGAGTGGGGGGAGAGGGGGGAGGGGGAGGGAGGGGGAGTGTGGGAGGGGGAGGGAGTGGGGAGGGAGGGGGGAGTGGGGGGTAGGAGGGGGATGGGGGAGTGGGGGGAAGGAGGGGGATGGGGGAGTGGGGGGAGGGGGGAAGGAGGGGGTGGGGGGAGGGGGGGAGTGGGGGGAAGGAGGGGGGAGGGGGAAGGAGGGGGAGTGGGGTGAAGGAGGGGGAGGGGGGAGGGGGGAGTGGGGGGAAGGAGGGGGAGGGGGGAGGGGGGAGTGGGGGGGAGGGTGTGGGGGAGGGGGGAAGGGGAAGAGGAAGGGGGGAGGAAGGGGAAGGGGGGAGGAAGGCGAGGGGGAGGAAGGGGGGAGGGGGGGAAGGGGGAGGAAGGGGGGGGGGAGGCGGGGCAAGGGGGCAGGGGGAAGGGGAAGGGGGAGGAGGGAAAGGGGAGGGGGGAGGAGGGAAAGGGGGGAGGAGGGAAAGGGGGGGAAGGGGAGGGGGAAGGGGAGGGGGGGAGGAAGGGGGGAAGGAGGGGGAGGGGGAAGGGGGTAGGGGAAGGGGAAGGGAGGAAGGAGGGGGGAAGGGGAAGGGAGGAAGGAGGGGGGAGGGGGAAGGAGGGGTGGAGTGGGGGGAAGGGGGGAAAGAGGGGGGGGAGGAGGGGGAAGGGGAAGGGGGAAACGGAGGGGGGGAAGGGGGGGAGGAGGGGGGGAAGGGGGGGAGGAAGGGGGGGAGGAAGGGGGGGGAGAGGGAGGGGGGGAAGGGGGGGGAGGGGGGAGGGGAGGGGGGAAGGGGGAAGGGGAGGGGGGTAGGGGGAAGAGGGAGGGGAGGGGGGAAGAGGGAGGGGAGGGGGGAAGAGGGAGGGGAGGGGGGAAGAGGGAGGGGAGGGGGGAAGAGGGAGGGGAGGGGGGAAGAGGGAGGGGAGGGGGGAAGAGGGAGGGGAGGGGGGAAGAGGGAGGGGGGAAGGGGGGAAGGGGGGGGGAAGGGAGGGAAGGGGGGAAGGGGAGGGAGGGAAGGGGGGAAGGGGAGGGGGGAGGGAGGGAAGGGGGGAAGGGGAGGGGGGAGGGAGGGAAGGGGGGAAGGGGAGGGGGGAGGGAGGGAAGGGGGGAAGAGGGAGGAGGGAAGAGGGAGGGAGGAGGGAAGGGGGAAGAGGGAGGGGGGAGGGAGGGAAGGGGGAAGAGGGAGGGGGGGAAGAGGGAGGGGGGAGGGAGGGAAGGGGGAGGGGGGGGAGGGAGGGAAGGGGAGGGGGGAGGGGGAAGAAGGAGGGGAGGGGGGAAGAAGGAGGGGAGGGGGGAAGGGGAGGGGGAAGGGGAGGGGGGAGGGGGGAAGGGGAGGAGGGGTGTGGGGGGGAGGGGGAGGGGGAGAAAGGGAGGGGGTGAGAAAGGGAGGGGGGGAGCCAGTAGACCCTTTCCCCTCTGCCGGCGATGGCTCCGCGGAGCTCCGTGCCGCCGCATGCACTGACATGGCCCAGCCGAGCGCAGCGCCCCGGTCAGTCTGAGCCCCGCTCTCCTGAGTCCCGCCCCCCGCTCTCCCGAGCCCCGCTCTCCCGCGTAAGCTGGCTTCAAGACCACCGAGCGGGGAAGAGAGAGAGCGAGACGCCGCATCTCACCTGCTGGCTTCCCGCGCTTTATGCCTCGGGCTTCTGTGTGTCGCCTGCTGCGCGCGCATCCTGTGCCTGTCCCGTGTCCCTCGCGGCCGACGCCGTTGGCCTGGGTAACGTGACGGGAGAGACTGGGTGAGGGGGGGGAGGAGCTTGTCACAAGCCGTGGGACAATTACCTAGCTCAGGCGTGGCTGGGCAGGAGAGGCCCAGGCTTTGAAGCCTTACAAAAATGGGGAAAGGTAGGAAAAAGCATCAGGTTATAGAAAATATTTGCAAATGAATTAACTTTTTTTTAAAACAATTTAATAAAAGCAATTTTTTTTTGCTGGCAATGTAGATTTGAAAAGAAACATGCAGAAAGTGGGAAAAAGAAATGAACAGTTTGGAATCAAGATGGCGGCCACTCACCTCGGTTCAGAACGATAAGGCCCGCCCACAACTGTCAGGTCGCTGAACTGTAGGATTGGTCAATCATCACATCACTCAACTGCAGGATGGCCCGCCCGCACACACAATGAACCCGCCCCCACTCAATGCAAATGAGTGGATAATGAGCGGAATTTTGAACGTTTTTTGGATACCGTCGGCACAATTTTTGTCCAACCAAAAAGTAAATACACCTACAAGAGTCCTCTAATGATGAGCTTTCTTTTGATATAACATATGTGTAGGTACACTCTATAACTTTTGATTGTATAGCCGGACAGACAGACAGACAGAGAGACAGACAGACAGAGAGACATATTGTTTTATATATATAGATAAGTTGTTGTTGCTGACGACTGTCGCAGGAACAGATTCAAAGATAAACTGATTCTAAACCATGAGTGAATTCCCACCCCCACCCAAAAAAAAATTCTCCTCTACTTGCCTGAAGGCCTAAAATCTCAAGAGTGAGTGCTATCTATCTATGATGCTACAATGCCCATCTTGATGTGTATCGTCTGCTTTAAAAATGTTAAGGTCTAAAAATTAAATACATAGCTAGATGAATATATACAAGATATAAAGGCCATTCATTTGCAATTTTCACAGAATACCAGACAGAATCAACGTTCAATCCTTAATGCTCCAGTAAATATCCCAGAATATTATAATAAAAAACTGAATTTGACTTATTTAGTCACTATAACTCAGTAGCCCTAATGTTATCCTCCACATGGCATAAATACTGCTATTGTTATAAAAGAGAGAGCCCTCTGACTCACCATGAGCAATGACACGGGAGATCGCCATACATCTTTGTATCTGCAATTCAATAATTAACAAAACAATAACTAGATTTGTGCTCGGCTGCATCTCGGCCCTGGAGACATTTAATATAAACTGGGTCTTTTTAAACAAACAAAGGAACCACTTTTATATATATTTGGTCCCAGTTGGTCGGGTTTCTATCAATGTTAAGCACATTGAAAAATGTGAATTTCTTGGCTTGGTTTCTCCACTGCCTTCTTCGGCTCTTCATTGTGAAGTCGTCTGGATACTTTACTGAAAGATGTTGCATTTGTTCTGCCAACTGGAACAGCCTGAAAGCACCTCTGGGTTCCTCACGCAGAGAGCTTCCTGGCAATTCATAGCCTCATGTCAGCTGCTTTCAGAGGGCGACCCAAATTTGCCAACTTGGGGTTGATTCAATATAAACCAACCATCGCAAACTGGACCGAGATCTCCCAGAATTCTGGTGCTAATTACTCATGGTTTTAATATGAACAGAGCATTTCCAATAAGTTGGTTTCTTGCCCATCTAATCCCCAAATACTAGGTCCTGTTGTCCTCTATATTTTTCATTGCCAATTTTCCCCTTTCTTCTCTTGAAGGTGCTGAGACATATGGTTCAATGGGTTCCAGACGCTCTCTTTATGTGTTAGCCTGGATGGTGATTATCAGCAGGTTATTCAACTGTGGAAGGCAGCATGACTGAGCCCAATTCTTTCTTGAACCAATGTTTATATCCATGCATTATTCCAGCAGGGGTCACTGGAAGGCACTCCAGCTGATTTCCCACCCCGCCCCCAACTCCCTAAATCGGGTATCTCAGTTGTTACTTTAGCTGAGATCAGTTCTGTTCAGCACTGATCGAGAACGTGTTCAAGGATATTATGGTCTGTATGGCTTACTACCACAGTACTTGGCGCATTTACCCAACAAGACATGGTGGGCGGGAATGGATTTGCTTTGGTTCTTCTGAGTAAATTATATTCCCCGGTGTGTGCATTCTGGCATTTTGTACCCAAACGCATATGTCTTACTGTTACACTGTTGCTGCGTGGTGCATCTTACTTGTACAATTTTTAATTCCTGGTTGCACATCCTGGCTTGGACTTGAACTATACCACCTCCTCCTTCCTTCCCCAAGGCTGGTAAGTGTTGGACACTGATTGACCACTACACTGCCAAGGATCAGATGCATAAGGCTGGCCCATCATTCCTTGCCATCAGATACATTCAACACTGCCTAGATATAAAACTGGATCCCACCCTCCTGATGCCATCCACTGGGGCTACCAGGGTATCAGATTGAAACAAAAAGTAACCTTTAGAAAGATTGTGCCCCTTGCTTTGGTGGTGTGCTTCAATCCATACACACATGCCTGGCAGTACGATGAAGGGGAACGTTTCTTGGACCACCATCTGAGTCTGACCTAAGGGCCACAAGGCAGGAAGTTTGACCAAACAAAGACAATTACTTGATTAATATGAACTGCTTTGCTTTATAAACAAAGGGATTAGATTCAACTATATCCAGAGAGTCCAAATTGGGCCAAAGTTTGATTTTTTCCAAATGAATCTAGTTTCGTGGTTTGGCCATTTTCCAGACATGGAGTTTTTCTGTGTAGCTGCTCTGATGGTGGTGGGTGGGGGGAGTGAATTAAATATTTTCCATTCCAGTGGATACTGACTCATTGCTCCATTTTTTGAGTTAATTATCTCTCTGGCTTGCTCCATGCCATGTTTTTCATAGCTTTCGAGTGAAGCCTGAAAAATGCATGCAGTACCATTATCATCAAAAAGTACTTGCAAACTTTTTCTTTTTATTTGGGAAGGGATGAGAGCCGCAAGAGCTTTGTCTTACGTTCAACACACCAACACCACGTGCAAGTGATGGAATTATCGGCCAGTTTTCCTGTGCCTGGTGACTGCTCAGTCACAAAGCACAAAGCAGAGGAGAAAAGGGACGGAGACAGGTGATGTGGAGTTTCCGATCTCTTTGCATTGCCCAAGGACCTTCTAGACTTTTGCCCTGAGCAGTGGAGTCCTTGCACCTGGAGCAAGCTCAAGCATGCAAGTCACATTGTAATAAGGTGATTGGAGCCTAACGTCTACTGCCTTATTTTCCTCTCCAGGTGCTGGGCAGGTGCCCATTTGGAAGGGCAGCTACAAATGGCAGGTGGTAGGCCTTGCGCTCAGGCCTGCATCTGAGTGAGGCTTAGGTGCCATCAGGACGCCAGCCAGAAGCTGTCTATTTTATTCCCACAGGGCCAGCAGGATAATGATTGGGGATGGCGCCTTTTGAACCCTCTTTTTGGACACCGGGCAGAAAGCCCTGTAGCTGGCCAGCATTACCACTACCTCTGAGGTCTGCAGCAGCAACTTGATTTCTGGCCCTCTTTCCAGACTTACGGCCCTATCAAGAGGCAGGCCAGTGCCTGCGGTACCTGGGGGCCATTTAAACGCCTGGAACCCGCAAATATTGGTGCTTCAGTTCAGGTATACTTAGGGTGCATTCCGCCTGACTGGTGCCCAGATGGAGAGGGATGGGGAGGAAGATCAGTATTCCTGTATGTTTGCAAAAACGGAACACTTTTGGCAAAATCATTTTCACAAATATGGTGCCCCTTTAAATATGGTGCCCCTTTAAAAATATAATTCAGGTACAACTTTGTGGCTCTAGTCATTGTTTTGTCCAATGGCACATAACACATCAAACCTGTGCTGTAATTGATGTGGGAGTGCTTGATAGAGCAATGTGGAAACGTTTGTTGCATAGGAGCAGCCAACCACCTCTCACAATACTGGCCCTCAGGTTGCACCTAGGGGAAACACTAGAAAAGAAACCAAGGGTTAGTGTGGGAAGGTGGAGTTGAGGTAGAAGTTCAGCCATGATCTTAGTGAATGGCAGAGCAGGCTCGAAGGGCCTATTTATTATGCTCTTATAAAGAAAGACATGGTTAGACACTTAGGGAAGCACAGTGTGAGAATACTGTACAATGTCTTATGTTCACTTTGGAGTTGATTGTAATTAGGGAGCATGTGCACTTATTTGTGCTCAGTTATTAGTGGAGATTATAGTCAATCAGGAATTGGTATACTTCTTCTGTTGGATCCGTGATTCAGAGGATATGCTGTTATAAAATAATCACACAGATGCTGTACATCAACAATAAACAGGCCTTTACTGGAGGAGGGTAGTCTCAAGACTGGGGGTACAGAGGCATGCGCAAAGCTTATATACTGCTGTGGTCACTGCCGGTACTACAGTATACAGGAGCTGTAAAAGTAGTTCTGACTTAAAGGCACATACACTACAATTCCTCCCCTTTTAGATTAGTAGTACCCCTAATATTCAAATAACAATTAACATTTCAACATGTACATTAAACAATAAAAGTCCATTTATAGATTCAGTCTTTGGGGCGGCTTCCTGACCCTTTCGGGATAGCGCCTTTCCTGAGGTTCTTGTTCTTGGTGCAGAGGCGATTCTGACTCCTTTTCATCGGGTAGTTCATCGGGTTCCACTACTACTGGGTCTGTAGTAGATGCTACCGGTATGTCGGGTTCATCCCCAGGTACTCGAGACATGGGGTTGACGCGTTCCTGTGATGCTAAGATCTGATCGACGTGGCGTCTCACAATGTTCTCCCCGACATCCACTGTGTACATTAATGGCCCCTGCCTTGTACATATCGTTCCGGGTTGCCATTTCTCTGTTCGATAGTCACGGGCCAAGACTGGTTGCCCTACATTGAGGCTCCTTGTCGGCTTCTCATTGATGTGCTGGAATTGTTTGTCCTCAACATTTCTTCGCACATTTGGTCTGAGCAAGTCCAGACGAGACCTCAACCTTCGGTTAAAGAACATCATGGCCGGGGTCTGGTTGGTAACTGCATGTGTCGCGTTTCGGTAGGCTAATAAGAAATTGTCCATCTTATGCTGTAGTGGAATTTCATCGTCGCACATGGCCTTTATCGCCTCCTTAAAGGTTTGCACGAACCTCTCAGCCAATCCATTTGTGGCTGGATGATAAGGGGCGGATGTGTAATGCCTTATCCCATTCCTTCTCATAAATTTTTGGAACTCGTCAGACACAAACTGTGGTCCATTATCAGAGCAAATCTGCTCTGGCAAACCGTTTCTGGCAAATATGGTCCGTAGGACTGCAATCGTTTTCTCTGTAGTGGTTGAAGACATTTTTATCACCTCAGGCCACTTTGAATGAGCATCCACTGCTATTAAGAACATTGAGTCCATGAATGGACCAGCTAAATCAATATGCACCCGTTGCCATGGAGAGGAGGGCCACTCCCATGGGTGTAGAGGGTCATGTGGTGGTGCATTTTGGACCTTCTGGCATCCTAAGCAGCTCTTAGTTAGGTCTTCGATTTGTTGATCGATTCCCGGCCACCACACATAAGCCCTAGCAAGGCTTTTCATTTTCACTCCCCCCAGATGACCTTCATGTAGCTCATTTAGCACTCTCTCCCTTAACTTGGGTAAAATCACCACTCTGGATCCACACATCACTGTCCCCTGGCATACTGACAGCTGTTCTCTTCTGGATGAGAATGCTGGCAACAGTGAGTCGCCATGTGTTGGCCATCCCCTCGCCATCAATTCAAATACCCGCGACAGCGTTGGATCATTTCGGGTCTCCTTCTCTATATCCGCGTTTGTTACTGGCAATCGTTCAATTATTGACGAATAAAACATCTCGATAGGGTCCACTGCTGGTGCTTCCTCCACCGTAGGCAGTGGCAGGCGTGATAGCCCATCAGTGTTCCCATGCTGTTTCATGCCTTTATATTCTATTTCATATTGATTCGCCCCTAGAAACAGGGACCATCTTTGTAACCGCTGTGCAGTCATCACTGGAACGCCCTTCTTAGGATTAAAGATGGAGACAAGTGGTTGGTGGTCAGTCAGCAAGGTGAACTTCTGCCCATGCAGATAGTGGTTGAATTTTTTTACTCGCCATACTAGGCTGAGAGCCTCCCTGTCAATCTGGGCGTAGTTGCGCTCGGCTGAGGTTAGTGACCGAGACGCAAAGGCTACTGGCCTCTCCAACCCGTCTGGGAATTTGTGCGACAGCACCGCTCCAATACCATAGGTTGATGCATCACATGCCAAACGAATTGGTAGTGCTGGGTTGAAATGGGCCAACACCTCTTTTGATGTGATCAATTCCTTACACTTCTGGAAAGCTCGTCTACGTTCGTCATCCCACTTCCATGGTACCCCTGTTTGCAGTAGGGTGTTCAGTGGGTGTAATACCGTAGACAAATTTGGTAAGAACTTGTGGTAGTAGTTTACCAGCCCGAGGAACGACCTCAGTTGTGACACATTTTCTGGTGCTGGAGCTTTGACTACTGCCTCAATCTTGTCAGGGGACTTATGTAACCCCTCTTCATCGATGACGTGGCCACAATACGAGATCTGTTTCTGGAAAAATTCGCACTTGTGGCAATTAGCTCGTAGCCCATACTCCTTTAATCTGGTGAGCACCTTCTCCAAGTTGGCGAGGTGATCGCCGTCATTTTCGCCCGTGACCAACATGTCGTCCAAATAACACTGGGTCCCTGGAATCCCTTGCAGGACCTGATTCATCGCTCTTTGCCAGATAGCCGGAGCCGAGGCTACGCCAAACACCAGCCGGTTGTATTGCTAGAGACCTTTATGAGTGTCGATCGTAAGGTATTGTTTCGAAGCTTCTTCTACCTCCATTTGCAAGTACGCCTGGGCTAGATCAATTTTGGTGAAGCGTTTACCTGCAGATAGCGAGGCGAAAATATCCTCAATTCGTGGAAGCGGATATTGTACCGTGTGAAGGACTGGGTTCACTGTCACCTTAAAATCCCCACAGATGCGAACCTTCTTTGGTTCCCCAGGCATATTACTCAACGACCTCTTCATTACAGGAACGATGGGTGTAGCCCACTCGCTCCAGTCCACTTTGGACAGTACTCCTGAACGTTCCAATCCTTCCAGCTCTGCTTCAACAGCTGATCTGATCGCATAAGGCACTGGTCTGGCCTTCAGAAACTTTGGGCTTGCATTTTCCTCTATTTTAATCATTGCTGTTATTCCTTTTAGTGTTCCTAGTCCCTCCTGGAACACTTCTTTTGCGTCGGTTAGCATTTTTGACAGTCGTCCAGGTGTGACGTCGTCATCCTTTTTGGCCTCAACCTTCAGTGCCTGTATGGAATGCCAATCTAATGGTATCTTCCGAACCCATTCACGTCCTAGCAGTGGTGGTCCTCCATCTGGCAATACATATATATCCATTTTAGGTATTTCCTGGCCTTTATATATCACTTTCACCCTTATTTTTCTTCTGGGGTAGACTTTTTGCCCCGTATACGTCTTCAAGACAATCTCTGTAGCTTTCAAGGGTATTTGTGAAAATAGCCGCTTGTAGTCTCTTTGATTTATGACTGTTAGAGCTGACCCTGTGTCCAATTCCATTTTCACTTGGACTCCGTCTATCTTGAGTGTAACCCAGATAGTCTGGTGATCCTCCATTTCGGTTACCTTATGTAGTTTCAGACAACCCAGCTCCTTGCTTTCGGAGCCTGTGTCACTTTTATGTTCATCTGAACCACTGTCCATCACCTGGTGTACCTTTTTGTACTTCTCCTGTGGAGATTTCTTACTGTTGGTTTTCTTCCCAGACCTGCAGACCTTGCTATGTGTCCTGCTTTCCCACACTGTCTGCACACTTGGTCCTTGAACCAACAGTCTTTCTGGTCATGTGTTGTTCTGCCACAGCGATAGCACTTCCCTGTTCCATAGGACATTTCATTGGTGCCGTATTCTTGCGGTCTCCATTGTATCTCTGCAGCGCCCCTTGCGGCTGCTTCGTGTGATACTGCCATACTGAAAGCTTTGTCCAGCCTAAGGTCCTTTTCTGATAGAAGCCGTTTCTGGGTTCCTTCACTTTGTAGCCCACACACAAACTTGTCCCTTAACGTATCTGCTAGTCCCGCTCCAAACTGGCAGTGTTTCGATAGCTTGCGCAGTTCCGTTAGGTACTCAGCATTGCTTTCGTCTTTGTGTTGGTTCCTTTTATGGAACTTAAATCGTTCTGCTATCAGCAGCGGTGTGGGGTTTAAGTGGTCCTGTAGGATTTCTACTATGCTTTCAAAATTCTTGTTTACCGGCTACTCTGGGGTTATTAGATTTCGCAGTAACCCATAAGCTTTTGCACCCATGGAATTTAACAGAACCAGTGCTTTATTAGCATCTGGCACTTCATTTGCCCTGCAGTACACCTCAATACGTTTCACATGTCGCCCAATCTTCGACTTCATTGTCGAACGTAGAGATACTGCCACTCTTTGGCATCCTTGGGTGTGAGTTAACTGTCAAAAATGGCGCCTCCCGTGCTTCCCCTTCTTCTCCGCTGGCACAAAATGGCGTCCCCCGCGCTTTCCTTCCTTCCCGCGCTCGCCCTTCTTCTCCGCTGCGGTTTCTAAAAATGGCGTCTCCCGCGCTCTTCCTTCCTCTCCGCGGCTCAATGGCATCTCCCACGCTCCCCTTCCTTCACCCTGTGGACCCTGTTCAGCCCGTGAGCCCTGGCTTTGCTCTGCGCGTTCTTCTTTTTATTTTTATTTTTTTTCGACGCCGCTCAGTCTAGAACCCGACTGTTTCTTTACCCTCTCTCTCTCCGATTTGTTTTCTTTTTCTCGACGCCGCTCGGTGTTCAACCCCCGGCTGCGCCCTGCACTCTTCACCCTTTGTCTTACCCCGTCGATGCTGCTCGGCTTTCTCTCCGCCGTCGGTCAGCTCCAGCCGCCGCTGCTCGGGAAGGGTCTGCGCTGGACCTGTCGTCGGTCTCTTGCTGCTCGTCGTGGCTGGGGAACCAAGCCCGGCTCTCCACAGCCTCCCCTGCGAAGTTCAATCTCTGCCTGACGGCTGGGCGGTTGCTCGTGGTCGACGCCCGTGTTCCTGGCCTCGACTATTATTTTTTTATGTTGCAGGTAGATTCGAATCGACACTCGTCGCCACTGTTGGATACGTGATTCAGAGGATATGATGTTATAAAATAATCACATGGATGCTGTTCATCAACAATAAACAGGTCTTTACTGGAGGAGTGTATTCTCAAGACAGGGGGTACAGAGGCATGCGCAAACCTTATATACCGGTGTGGTCACTGCCGGTACTACAGTATACAGGAGCTGTAAAAGTAGTTCTGACTTAAAGGCACATACACTACATCTTCCATGCTGATTTATTCAATCTGATGATTGAGATTTGCATGCTTATGTAGGGTCAAAGGAGTTTGATCGATGAGATGTTCTAGGATGGGTACTGGATTGAAAAGGATTTGACATTTATTTGAATGTCAGAAACAAGGAGTTACGGGATTTGTGACAAAGGTACTGTGTTAAACATATGAGAACACTTCATTGGTAAGTTGTGTCCTGGAGCACCTCGCAGCAGTCACTGACAGGTCCTCGGAGTGACGGTCGTACTGATGCTCCCCTCCATGTCTTCTTCTTAGGCAGTCCCTCAGAACTGTGGATGACTTGCTTCCACATTAAAAATGAGTTCGCAGGTGACTGATTGGCCAATGCGGGACCTACAGTCTCTGTCACAGGTGGGGCAGACAGTGGTTGAAGGGGCGGGTGGGTGGGGTGCTTGGGTTGACGTGCGCTCCTTGCGCTGCCTGCGCTTGGCTTCTGATTGCTCCCGGCGAAGAGACTCGAGGTGTTCGGCGCCTTCCCAGATGCTTCTCCTCCATTTTATGCGGTCTTGGGCTAGGGATTCCCAGGTGTCAGTGGGGATGTTACACTATTTCAAGGAGGCTTTGAAGGTGTCCTTGAAGCATTTCCTCTGCCCACCTGGGGCTCGCTTGCCGCGCCGAAGCTCCGAGTAGAGTGCTTGATTTGGGAGTCTCGTATCAGGCATGCGGACAATGTGACCCATCCATCGGAGCTGATTGAGCGGGGTCAAAGCTTCGATGCTGGGGATGTTGGCCTGAGCAAGAACACTGACGTTGGTGCACCTATCCTGCCAATGGATTTGCAGGATCTTGCGGAGGCAGCATTGGTGGTACCTCTCCAGTGCTTTGAGGTGCCTGCTGTACATGGTCCATGTCTCTGAGGCATACAGCAGGGCGGGTATCACTGCTGCCCTGTAGACCTTGCAAGGTTTGACATCCTGGTCTTCAAACACACTCTTCCTCAGGCGACCGAAGGCTGCACTGGCACACTGAAGGCGGTGTTGGACTTCATCGTCGACGTCTGCCCTTGTTGACAGTAGGCTCCCAAGGTATGGAAAGTGGTCCACGTTGTCCAAGGCCTTGTCATGGATTTTGATAATCGGGGGGCAGCACTGTGTGGTGGGGGCAGGTTGGTAGAGGGCCTTTGTCTTACGGATGTTTAGTGTAAGGCCCATCCTCTCGTATGCTTTGGGGGAGGTGTTGACGATCGTACTGATGCTCCCCTCCATGTAGTTCTGTCTGCAATGCAGATAGACCACCTCCCCAGTGTTGTGTCTGTGTATAATAAGACACAGACTGCATGAGAACAGTACAACAGGTGTTTACTCAACGTGGCTCACTCGGGAACTGATCTGTACAGATTACTACTCAGTGCTATATACAGGTGTGGTCACTGCCGGTACTGCAGTATACATGAGCTGTAAAAGATAGTTCCCCCCTTAAAGGTATATACATTACACCCAGGCATGTAGAATTACATAGAATTTACTGCACAGCAACAGGCCATTCAGTCCAATTGGTCTATGCTGGTGTTTATACTCCACACGAGCCTCCTCCCACTCTAAGTAATTCTTCCAAACTTGCCCCCATATCCCTTATTCCCTTCTCCCTCATGTAGACATCGAGCTTCCCCTTAAATGCATCAATGCTATCGACTTCAACCACTCCATGTGGCAGTGAGATTCACATTCTCACCACTCTGTGTGTAAAAAAATTCCTCCTAGATTCTTTATTTGATCTCTTGTGGCTATTTAGTATTTATGCCCCCTTGTTCTGGACTCACTGACAAGTGGAAAAAATTTCTCTACATCCACCCTATTGAAACGCTTCATAATTTTAAAGACTTCTATCAATCTCTCCTCTTAGTCTTCTCTTTTCCAGTGCAAAGAGCTTCAGGTTGCTCAATTTGTTCTGATAGTTCCGTCCTTTTAATTCTGGTAACGTCCTTATAAATCCTTTCTGCACTTTCTCCAGTGATTCAATATCCTTTTGTAGTATGGAGACAAAAATTGTACACAGTGCTCCGAGTGTAGTCTAACCAAGGGTCTATATAAATTTAACATTACCTCCCTGATTTTGTATTATATTCCTCTAGAAATTAACTTTTTTTTGGATTACAATGTTGTGAAGGGCACAGCAGGCTACAACTATGTGGGACACACAAACTGGAGCATATGGTCCTATCAAAGGCAGAGAAAGCTTCAATCACTGCTCTGATAGAGGCATGTGCCTCATTATAATACTTCTCTGCTGCTGTTCTTGCAACTCTTAGTGGAGTCACGGGAGCATGGATGTGCTATGTTATCCACAAGCCATCTCACATTATTCTCTTCCTTGAAAAGCTCAGGAAGAGCAGAATTCCTAAAGACGAAGATATCATGTCAACTTCCTGCAAATCTCATGTTGATGTGGAGGATTCTTTTCACACAATCTGGACATTGAGTGAGTGGTACACTTTTCTGCTCAAGAAGTTGAGGGGATTAATGGTGGGAGCTCGCAAAGCAATGTGGTTGCCAGCTATAGAAACATAGAAACATAAAAGATAGGAGCAGGAGTAAGCCATTCGGTCCCTCGAGCCTGTTCCGCCATTCAATGAGATCATGGCTGATCATCCAAATCCAGTGCCCTGCCCCTGCTTTCTCCCCATATCCCTTGATCCCTATTGTACCCTGCACTTGGGGAAACACAGCAATACTATAAAAACTGGATGTTGTAGGAATGTCTAGTTCCTATCCAAAGACTGAGGTCCACTCAGGCGATCAAACAAAATGGAATTTAATGGAAACTAACAGGTTTAAACAAGTAACTACAGGAGAACATCAAGTGTAGGTCTGCTCAGTTCGGAGGCTCCACGAGGACTGCTCGGGCGGTCCCGTGGTTGATGTCATGACGTCATCACGTTCTTCCCGCCAGTGGGGGATCACGTGATGAACGGCGTGACGTCATCGCGTTTACCCGCGCTGTTAAAGTAATCACGCTCTGTACAAGTAAACAGTATAAATAAAGATACAGACTCAGGCTGTAGCTAACATGTTGTTAAAGGGAATTATATACAAACGATCTGAGTCCTTTAGTAGCTCTGCCACATGCGCCCCCCCCCCAGAATTGTCTTTAACAGCAAAAGTGAGACGGCGAGGAGGCCTGACAAGCCTGTCCAAGCGACTTCTGTAACCCTGAAGTGGAAGCTGATGGATAGTGGTCGAGCTGGCGGGCGGTTGTGGTGGATCTGGCACGGTGACTGTGGGCGGTCGGCCACGTTTTGGCGGTTGAGCGATCTCGACTGGGCGGTCCAGGTCTAAGTGTGCCAGCTTCAACCGGTCAACCGAAATGTGATCCGGTTTACCTCCGATATCGACCGAAAAGGTTTTGTCTCCCGGCTCTATGATGCGGAAGGGACCAGTGTAAGGGGGCTTGAGTGGATCCCAGTGAGCGTCGTGGCGGATAAACATGTACTCGGCGCTCTTCAGCTCAGCTGGGACATGGGGGCTCTGTAAGCCGTGATGCGACGTAGGCACTGGAGCGAAACATCTGGCTGCCTCCTGGTGGCTGACGAGTTGCTGGGATGCGGACTATGGCTCTGTTGGAGACGGGATGAAATCCCCTGGTATTCGTAGTGGCTGGCCATATACGAGTTCCGCCGAGGACAATTGCAAATATTCTTTGGGCACCGTACGAAGACCTAAAAGGACCCATGGAAGTCTGTCCACCCATCCCGTGCCTTGAAGACTGGCCCGCAGAGCGGCTTTGAGCGACCTGTGGAATCGTTCGCACAGGCCGTTCGCCTGTGGATGATAGGCGGTGGTGCGATGTAGTTTGCTGCCGAGCCCCTGAGCCACAGCGTTCCAGAGCTCAGAAGAAAACTGCGGTCCACGATCGGAAGAGATGTCCGCCGGTACGCCGAAATGAGCAACCCAAGAGGAGATGAAAGCTCTGGCTACGTCTGCCGAAGTGGTGGAAACCAAAGGAACTGCCTCTGGCCATCTAGTGGTGTGGTCTACCATTGTGAGGATGTATGTAAAACCTTGAGAAGGTGGAAGCGGCCCCACGAGGTCCACATTCCCGTGGTCAAACCGACGCTCCGGAACAACGAAAGTGGCCAATGGAGCTTTTACATGACGCTGTACCTTGGCCTTTTGGCAGACCACGCAGGTGTTGGCCCAGTCGCGAACATCCATGTGCATACCCCTCCAGACGAATTTTGACGACATCAGCTTTTGCGAGGCCTTCATGCCAGGGTGTGACAACCCGTGTATGGCGTCGAACACTTTTCGGTGCCAGGCGACTGGTACGATAGGGCGGGGGGCTCCCATGAAGACGTCGCAAAGTAGCGTGGTGCCTGCGGCATGGAATTTGACGTCGGCCGCTTGGAAGCTAGAGGGGCCTCTGAGTCCGAGATTGGACCTCTGAGTCCGAAGCTTGATCTGCAGCCATGAGGGCATAGTCGATTCCGAGTTGGACTGCATGCACAGTCGCGCGGGAGAGACAATCCGCCACCAGGTTGTCCTTACCGGACAAATGCTGAATGTCCGTGGTGAATTCTGAAATGAACGTCAGGTGACGTTGTTGCCGAGCTGACCACGGTTCGGCAGTCTTGGCCATAGTGAACGTTGGTGGCTTGTGGTCTACAAAAGCCGTGAACGGACGTCCCTCTAGTAAGAACCAGAAATGGCGGATGGCTAGAGAAAGGGCCAGCAACTCCCGGTCTAAAGTGCTGTACTTTCTTTCGTTTCGCCGTAGTTGACGGCTGAAAAATGCCAGCGGTTGCCACGTCCCATTCACCCACTGCTCCTGCACTGCGCCGATTGCGTAGTCTGACGCGTTGGTGGTAAGGGCGATGGTGGCACCTGGAAGCGGGTGCGCCAGCATGTTTGCGTTGGCCAAGGCGCCTTTGGTGTCGACGAATGCCCGGTCCATCTCGGCCATCCAGCTGATCGGATCCTTACCGGACTTGGCCTTGAGGGCCTCGTACAAGGGCTGCATAAGCAGGGCCGCCTTAGGGACGAACCGGTGATAAAAATTGATCATCCCGAGGAACTCTTGTAGGGCCTTGACGGTCTGCAGGTGCGGGAAAGATGTAACCGCCTCGACCTTCGTCTGTAAGGGAATTGCGCCGTCTGATGTGATGCGGTGGCCCAAGAAATCAATCCGCTGCAGGCCAAACTGGCACTTGGCCGGGTTGATAATCAAACCGTGTTGACTGAGGTGTGTAAAGAGGGTGCGCAAATGGCAGAAGTGCTCCTCTTTGCTAGGGCTGGTGATGAGGATGTCGTCGAGTTAAACGAAGAGGAATTTTAGGTCCCGAGGCATGGAATCCATCAAGCGCTGGAAAGCCTGTGCAGCATTCTTCAAGCCAAACGGCATCCACAGAAATTCAAACAAGCCGAATTTGGTGATGACTGTGGTCTTCAGGACGACTTGCGGGTGCACGGGGACCTGGTGGTAACCACGGACGAGGTCGACTTTTGAAAAAAAGTATTTCCCGCCAAATGGGCCGAGAAATCTTGAATGTGCGGGATCGGGTACCGATCAGGAGTAGTGGCGTCGTTCAGGCGTCGGTAGTCGCCACATGGCCGCCATCCGCTGCCAGGTTTCGGAACAATGTGGAGAGGCGAAGACCAGGGACTATTCGACCGGCGAATAATCCCCAGCCGCTCCATCATGTCGAACTCGGCTTTTGCAGCCTCGAGCTTGCCGGGTTCGAGTCGTCGGGCCCTTGCGTAAACCGGGGGACCAGTAGTGGTGATGTGATGTTCTACACCACGTTTCGTGGCCGAGGAGGAGAAATTGGGCCTGGTCAGATCTGGGAACTCTCCGAGGAGGCGAGTGAAGTCATCTGGAGGTGGGAACGCACAGGAGACAGTGCGCGGCACGGCGTTACTGCGGTGGCACGGGGTGGAGTGGAAAGTGGCCGCATTGATCAACCGGCGGTGCCTGACATTGACCAGGAGGCCGTTGGCGCACAAAAAATCCGCCCCGAGGATGGCCTGCGAGACTTTGGCCATGATGAATACCCAGTGGAAGCACTGGCCACCGAAACACACCTGAACCCGCCGCCTTCCGAAGGTCCAAATGTCCGCGCCATTAGCCGCCACAAGGGAGGGGCCGTGGCCCCCAGCTTGTATATCGAGATTTGACGCAGGTAGGATGCTACACTGCGCCCCGGTATCGCAAAGGAAACGTCAACCAGATAGGGAGTCGGTGATGAAGAGAAGCTTTCCCGAATCTCCGATGGCCATCGCAGCCGTGGGGCGTTCGTTAGACCCGGTCCTCTTTCGCCAGGTTGCTGTAGATGTTTTTTTTTGAGCGAAAAGTTGCAGGGAGGGCAGCAGCATTTTGCTTTCACACCAAAACAGGCGTGGTAGAAGCACAACCCCGCAGGTTGAGGGGCTGGAGCAGCATCTGTGGGGCATGGGCGCCTCGTGGCAGCGCAGTCCTGCTGCGTCACCGCGAAAATCTTGTCCGCTTCGGCAGCAAGCTCCGCGCATTCTGTGACTTCCGACCTGGCTAGGGCAGCCTAAACTTGCTCCGGTAGTTGGCTGAGGAATAGCTCCCTGAAGAGGAAGCATTCCAGTTCGGAACCGAGGTGCGTGAGCATTTGGCTCATGAGCTCGGATGGCTTGGAGTCCCCAAGGCCGGGCATAGCGAGCAGCCGGCGGTCGTACTCCGACTTCGTGAGCCCGAAAACCTGTAGCAACCGCGCCTTTAACGTGTCATACTTGCGATCAGTCGATGGACTACCAAGTAGGCTGACAATCCACGAGGCTGTGGCGCTGTCGAGGGCGGAGGCCACGTAATAATAACGGGTCTGATCCGCAACGATGTCCCTGATGGCAAACTGGGCATCAGCCTGGATGAACCACATGGCTGGTTGTTGCTCCCAGAACTGCGGTAGCTTCAAGGTAACGGCGTTCGTTTCCATGTTGAGTATCTTCTGCAAAAACCGTTCGCAAAAGTCAGGGTCACCAATGTAGGAATGTCTAGTTCCTATCCAAAGACTGAGGCCCACTCAGGCGATCAAATAAAACGAAGTTTAATGGAAACTAACAGGTTTAAACAAGTAACTACAGGAGAACATCGAGTGTAGGTCTGCTCAGTTCAGAGGCTCCACGAGGACTGCTCGGGTGGTCCCGTGGTTGATGTCATGACGTCATCACGTTCTTCCCGCCAGTGGGGGATCACGTGATGAACGGCATGATGGCATCGCGTTTACCCGTGCTGTTAAAGTAATCACGCTCTGTACAAGTAAACAGTATAAATAAAGATACAGACTCAGGCTGTAGCTAACATGTTGTTAAAGGGAATTATATACAAATGATCTGAGTCCTTTAGTGGCTCCGCCACAATGTAGTCATTGGTACAGCTCCCCTATTGCATCATTGGTGAAGTACACTCTTCTAACACAGAGCTCCTTGCTAAATAAGCATAAGACCTGTGTGGCCTTTACATTCTTTGGGGGGTTAATATCTTGATGGGTGTATCCTTCTCACCTGCTGCTTCACTCATTTCCTCCATCCTCTCCTTCTGCTGCCTCTGCTCCTCCAGTAAAGGAATGCCCATTGGAAATCCATAACTGGTCCTTGGTGCCTCTCACTATGGGAGAGGGCAAAATATCCCAGCGGTTTTACAGTACTGGCACCAATGTTCAGTGCTGCCTATGAAACAAGAAAAGAAATTGCTCCAAAAGTTCCTTCCCAACTCCCATAATCCATAGACAAAGTCTCAACAATCTTCAGGCTCAAATGTTTCACACTTCCACCAGTCTCAGCTGTTAATGGTAACAGGTGTGCCTGTAAAGCCAGTTCTAACTGACCCCTGGTGCATTGGGAGTGTAACTTTGGCACATCAATTTTAAAATGTAAAATCTCATCCTTGTTTTCAAATTCCTCTATGGCCTCGCCCCTCCCTACCTCTGTAACCTTCTTCTGCCTTACAATCCCCCGAGATCTCTGCAGTCCTCCAAATCTGGCCTCTTGCACATCCCCGATTTTCATCGCTCCACCATTGGTGGCCGTGCCTTCTGTTGCCAAGACCCTAAACTCTGGAATGCCATCCGTACACCTCTCCACCTTTCTACCTCTCTCTCCTCCTTTTAAGACACTCCTTAAAATCTACTTCTTTGACCAAGCTTTTGGTCATCTGTCCTAATATCTCGTTACGTGGCTCAGTGTCAAATTTTGTTTGATAACGCTCCTGTGACGCCCCTTGGGACGTTTTACTATATTAAATGTGCTGTATAAATCCAAGTTGTTGCAGTTGTCGATGCTACTGGTCTTAGTTATATTTATTTAAAGCAGCTTCATAAGAACTTGGCTGCAGATCAATGAAAGGCCCTTCTCACAATCAGAAACTTGGGTGCATTGACTATGGGGATGTAAAAACAAAAGAAATGTCTTGCGTCCCAATTTGCAAGCCAATAAATTGAGGTCCACTAATCCTAACCCCAGAAATGCTTTTCAAACTTTCCTATATGGAGAACTCCTGTGATTATGATAACACTCCTGAGGATCCTCTGAAAATACTAACACTCTCCCAAAGCTCCCCTACAAATACTGACAGGCTCCCAGGGGCCTCCTCTCCTAACCTCCTGAAAGAGTGTCCTTAACTTAAAGGAAAATAGTCCTATCATTGCAGGAAGCACTTCTTTATTAGCATCATCCCACACCATTAATAACCTGGGGTCACCAACCAGTAGCTTAACTGGGCCAGTATATCTACACAGTAGCTACAAGAGCAGAGCCGAGGTTGTGTATCCTCTGCGATGAGTTGGTCATCTTGTGACCCCTCAAAGCCTATCTACAAAGTTCAAGTCAGGAGTGTGATGGAATACTCACCGCTCGCCTGGATGGGTGCAGTGGCATCAACACACAAGGAGCTCGACACCATCCAGGGTAAAACAATCTGTTTATTTGTTGCTCCCGCCACTGGACTCAATATTCACCCCCCTCCACCATTGGCATACTGTGGCTGCAACATGTACTACCTACAGGATTCACTGTAACAACTCACCAAGCTTACTTCAAAAGCACTTCCCAGCCCCACGATCTAGACCACTGAGAAGGACAACAGCAGCAATGTCATGGGAACAGCATCATCTGAAAGTTCCCCACTTAGTCACACAGTATCCTGGCTTGGACATATATCAAACGTTCCTTCCTCGTCATTGGGTCACCCTCCAGGAATTTCCTACCTAACACCATTGTCAGAGCACCAAGGACTGCAGCAGTTCAAGGAGAAGCCTCAGCGCCTCGTTCTCAGGGCAATTGAGGTTGGGCAATAAATGCGGCCTTGCTGGATTCTCCCATAACAAATAACGAACTACAGAAACCTAATGACAACAACAACAACAACTAATTGGATTTATATAGTGCCTTTAACATAGTAAAACATCCCAAGGCACTTCACAGGAACGTTATCAAACAAAATTTGACACCCAGCCACATAAGGAGATATCAGGGCAGATGTCTAAGAGGTAGGTTTTAAGGACTGTCTTAACAGAAGAGAGGTAGAGAGGCGGAGAGGTTTAGGGAGGGAATTCCAGAGTTTAGGTCCTTGGCAGCTGAAGGCACGGCCACGAATGGTGGAGTGATTAAAATCGGAGATGCTCAAGAGGCCAGACTTGCTTGAGCACAGCGATCTCGGGGGGTTGTAGGGCTGGAGGAGATTACAGAGATGGGGGTGGGGGGAGGTGGGTGGTGGCGAGACCACGGAGTGATTTGAAAACAAGGATGAGATGGACAGGAGGAGAGAAAACTGATGGCCTTGTAGGACCCCAGTTTGAAACCCCATGGTAGTGGGAGCTTTACTTTGCAGGTAACTCGTGCTGTTCCTACAAGTGCTTGATACTGGCATTGAATCAAAAAAGTTTAATAGTGTTTCATTCAGTGATGCTAACATTCTTCACCTTGATGAGCTTAAAATTAACTCCAAAAACAAAGGAAAATGCACAATAGATGGGGATTGAAATTAAGCTTTACTCACAGCACAAATAAAGAAAAGCAGTCCTCACGATAACCTGGGTGCTGGCCAGCTTTTTAAATGGATCAGCCATTCTTCAAATAAACAATAATAAGAAAAGTGCAGATAAAGTTTCTCCTGGTTCGCGGTGTAGGAATGTCTAGTTCCTATCCAAAAGACTGAGGTCCACTCAGGCGATCAAATAAACGAGGTTTAATGAAAAGTAACAGGCCTAGATTTTCAGTATAGACAGTTTTGGGGCGCTACCCTTAGCGCCCGCCCGAAGTTAGCGCCCGCCCCAAAGTAGCGCCCTGTTGCCGGAAATTCAGTGGCTTCGCCCTAAGAGGTTGGTGGAGCGCTAAAAGAGGCGTTCCACTACTATCTTTAGGCGCTAAGCCGGCGGCCAGAGCGCAACACCCGAGCTCGGGCGCAGCGCACGGCAGACACTCTGGTGCCAGTGAGCTCTTAAAGGGGAAGGGTGCATGTGTTTGTTTCAAAGGCAGAGTCTGGGGGCGAAAAGAAGAAGAGGAGGAGGAGGAGGAGGAGGAGGAGGTGGTGGTGGTGGTGGTGGCCGGAAACATTAATACACCGTTCACAACAACACACCGGATCCTTCCACACAACACATGCAGACTGCCTTCTATAGAGCAGGAGGAGGGCCCTTTAATTTGCGCTCCCCAGGGTGTGTTGCGTTCCATTTTATAAACGCTCTGGACGCCAGCCGCACAATGGGGCGATCCAACTGAAGTTTGGATTCGGGGCGGCCAAAGGGCGTTGCACGAGGATGTGACGTCATTTTCTGCGCGCGCATCCGGGCGGCCGCTAAACTTTGCGCCGGCGCTAACGGGCAACTTAATTTGGGGCGGGGCACAAACTGCGCTGCGCCCGGCCGCTACACACATAGCGCCCGAAAATCACTTCTCTTAAGGCGCTAACTGCTGGCGCAAGCAACTGAAAATCTAGCCCACAGAGTTTAACGGATAACTACAGGAGAACATCGAATATAGGTCTAGTCAGTTCGGAGGCTCCACGAGGACTGCTAGGGCGGTCCCGTGGCTGACATCATGACGTCATCACGTTTTTCCCGCTGGTGGGGGGATCACGTGATGAACGGCATGACATCATCGCGTTTACCCGTGCTATTAAAGTGATCGCGCTCTGTACATGTAAACAGTGAAAACAAAGATACAGACTCAGGCTGTAGCCAACATATTATTAAAGGGAATTATATACAATTGATTGGAGTCCCTTCGTGGCTCAGCCACATGCGCCCCCCCAGAATTGTCTTTAATAGCAAAAGTAAAATGGCGAGGAGGCCTGACAAGCCTGTCAGATCGACTTCAGTAGCCTTGAAGTGGAAGCTGATGGACGGCGGGCGAGCTGGCGGGTGGTTGTGTTTGATCTGGCATGGCGACTGTGGGTGGTCGGCCACGTTTCGGCGGTTGTGTGATCTCGACTGGGCGGTCAAGGTCCAAGTGAGCCGGTTTCAACCGGCCAACCGAAATGTGATATGGTTTACCACTGACATCGACCGAAAAAGATTTGTCTCCCGGCTCTATCACACGGAAAGGACCAGTGTAAGGGGGTTTGAGTGGGTCCCGATGAGCATCGTGGCAGATAAACACATAGTCGGCGTTCTTCAGCTCAGCTGGGACGTGGGAGCTCTGCAAGCCATGATGCGACGTAGGCACTGGAGTGAAACTTCTGGCTGCCTCCTGGTGGCTGATGAGCTGCTGGGACACGGACCATGGCTCTGTTGGAGACGGAAGGAAATCCCCTGGTACGCGTAGCGGCTGGCCATATACGAGCTCCGCCGAGGACGATTGAAGATCTTCTTTAGGTGCCGTACGAAGACCCAAAAGGACCCATGGAAGCCTGTCCACCCAGCCCGCGCCTTGAAGGCTGGCTTGCAGTGCGGCTTTGAGTGACCTGTGGAATCATTCGCTCAGGCCGTTCGCCTGTGGGTGGTAGGCGGTGGTGCAATGTAGCTTGACGCCGAGCCCCTGAGCCACAGCGTTCCAGAGCTCCGAAGAAAACTGCGGCCCACGATCGGACGAGATGTCCGCCGGTACCCCGAAGCGAGCGACCCAAGAGGAGATGAATGCCCTGGCGACGTCTGCGGAAGTGGTGGAAGACAGAGGAACTGCCTCCGGCCATCGAGTGGTGCGGTCCACCATTGTAAGAAGATGAGTAAACCCATGTGAAGGCGGAAGTGGCCCCACCAGGTCCACATGCACATGATCAAACCTACATTCCGGAACAGCAAAAGTGGCCAATGGAGCCTTGACGTGACGCTGCACCTTGGCCTTTTGGCAGACCACGCAGGTGTTGGCCCAGTCGCGAACATCCATGTGCATGCCCCGCCACACGAATTTGGATGACATCAACCATTGCGAGGCCTTCATGCCAGGGTGCGACAACCCGTGGATGGCGTCAAAAACTTTTCGCCGGCAGGCGACCGGGACGATAGGGCGAGGATCTCCTACAGAGACGTCGCAGAGTAGCGTAGTGCCCGCAGCATGGAATTTGACGGCGGCCGCTTGGAGGCTAGAGGGGCTGGTTCTGTAAGATTGGACCTCCGGATCCGAGGCTTGATCCGCAGCCATAAGGGCATAGTCGATGCCGAGCTGGACTGCATGAACGGTCACGCGGGAGAGGCAATCCGCCACCAGGTTGTCCTTACCGGACACATGCTGAATGTCAGTGGTGAATTCTGAGATAAACGTCAACTGACGTTGTTGTCGAGCTGACCACGGTTCGGCGGTCTTGACCATAGCGAATGTTAGTGGCTTATGGTCCACAAAAGCCATGAACGGACGTCCCTCTAGCAAGAACCGGAAATGGCGGATGGCCAGAAAAAGGGCCAGCAACTCCCGGTCGAACATGCTGTACTTTCGTTCATTTCACCGTAGTTGACGGCTGAAAAATGCCAGCGGTTGCCACATCCCATGCACCCACTGTTCCTGCACTGCGCCGATGGCGTAGTTTGACACGTCGGTGGTAAGGGCGATGGTGGCACCTGGCAGCGGGTGTGCCAGCATGGTTGCGTTGGCTAAAGTGCCTTTTGTGTCGACGAATGCCCGGTCCATGTCGACCGTCCAGCTGATCGGATCCTTGCCGGACTTGCCCTTGAGGGCCTCGTACAGGGGCTGCATGAGCAAAGCTGCATTAGGGACGAACCGGTGATAAAAATTTACCATCTCGAGGAACTCCTGCAGGGCCTTGACGGACTGCGGGCGCGGGAACGAAGTAACTGCCTCCACCTTCGTTTGCAGGGGAATTACTCCGTCTGATGTGATGCGATGGCCTAAAAAATCAATCTGCTGCAGGCCGAACTGCACTTGGCCGGGTTGATTATCAAGCCGTGTTGACTGAGGCATCTAAAGAGGGTGCGCAAATGGCAGATGTGCTCCTCTTTATTAGGGCTGGCGATGAGGATGTCGTCGAGGTAGACGAATAGAAACTTGAGGTCCCGAAGCACGGAGTCCATCAAGCACTGGAAAGCCTGTGCAGCGTTCTTCAATCCAAACGGCATCCGCAGAAATTCAAACAGGCCGAATGGGGTGATGACTGCAGTTTTCGGGACATCTTGTGGGTGTACGGGGACCTGGTGGTAGCCACGAACAAGGTCGACTTTTGAAAAAATGGTATTTCCCGCCAAATGTGCAGAGAAATCCTGAATATGAGGGATCGGGTACCGATCAGGAGTAGTGGCGTCATTCAGGTGTAGGTAGTCACCGCAAGGCCGCCATCCGCCGCCAGGTTTCGGAACAATGTGGAGAGGCGAAGACCAGGGACTATTCGCCTGGCGAATAATCCCTAGCCGCTCCATCGTGTCGAACTCCGCTCTCGTAGCCGCGAGCTTGCCAGGTTTGAGGCACCGGGCCCGTGCGTAGACCGGGGAGCCAGTAGTGGTGATGTGGTGTTCAACACCATGCTTCGTGGCCGTGGAAGAGAAAGTGGGTCTGGTCAGGTCTGGGAAATCTCCGAGGAGGCGAGTGAAGTCATCCGGAGGTGGGGACATGCAGGAGACAGTGCGCGCCACGGTGTTACCGCGGTAGCACGGGATGGAGTGAAAAGTGGCCGCATTGATCAACTGGCGGTGCTGTACATCCACCAGGAGGCCGTTGGCGCACAAAAAATCCGCCCCGAGGATGGCTTGAGAGACTTTGGCCGTGATGAAATCCCAGTAAAACCGCTGGCTGCCGAAGCACACCTGGACCCGCCGGCTTCCGAAGGTCCGAATGGTCCCGTCATTAGCCGCCTGGAGGGAGGGGCCGTGCCCCCAACTTGTAGATCAAGATTGGACGCGGGTAGGATGCTACACTGCACCCCGGTGTCGCAAAGGAAACGTCGACCAGATAGGGAATCGTTGATGAAGAGTTTTCCCGAATTACTGATTGCCATCGCAGCCGCGGGGCACACCTTATACCCGGTCCTCTTTCGACAGGGTGGCTGTTGTTTTTTTGTTTTGAGCGAAAAGCTGCAGGGAGGGCGGCAGCATCTTGCTTTCGTGCCAAAACGGGCGTGGTAGAAGCACAACCCCGCAGGTTGAGGGGCTGGAGTGGCGTCTGTGGGGGATGGGCGCCTCGTGGCAGCGCAGTACTGCTGTGTCACCGCGAAGATCTTCTCCGCATTGGCAGCCAGCTCTGCGCAGTCGGTGACTTCCGACCTGGCTAGTGCAGCCTGCACTTGCTCCGGTAGCTGGCTGAGGAATAGCTCCCTGAAGAGGAAGCATTCCGGTTCGGAGCCCAGGAGCGTGAGCATTTAACTCGTGAGCTCGGATGGCTTGTAGTCCCCGAGGCCGGGCGTATTGAGCAGCCGGCGGGCGCGCTCTGACTTCATGATCCCAAAGACCTGTAACAACCGCGCCTTTATCGTATCATACTTGCGATCTACTGGTGGATTACCAAGCAGGCTGACGATCCGCGAGGCTGTGGCGCTGTCGAGGGCGGAAACCACATGAAAGTAACGGGTCTGATCTGCAACGATGTTCCTGATTGCGAACTGGGCTTCAACCTGGATGAACCACGCGGCTGGCTGTTGCTCCCAGAACTGTGGTAGCTTCAAAGCAACGGCGTTCGATTCCATGTTCAGTAACTTCTGCGAAAACCGTTGGCAAAAGTCGGGGTCACCAATGTAGGAATGTCTAGTTCCTATCCAAAAGACTGAGGTCCACTCAGGCGATCAAATCGAATATAGGTCTAGTCAGTTCAGAGGCTCCACGAGGACTGCTAGGGCGGTCCCGTGGCTGACGTCATGATGTCATCATGTTTTTCCCGCCGGTGGGGGATCACGTGATGAACGGCATGACGTCATCACATTTACCCACGCTATTAAAGTGATCGCGCTCTGTACATGTAAACAGTGAAAACAAAGATACAGACTCAGGCTGTAGCCAACATATTATTAAAGGGAATTATATACAATTGATTGGAGTCCCTTAGTGGCTCCGCCACAGTGGCATGTATTTATGTAAATATTTGTCCATGAAATTAAACGGGACAAAGTTATGCAGGGATAAGGTTCAAATTCTGGATTCAGCAGCAAGACCAAACTTCAGAGTAAACAAAGGACAAAACTTTTGAAAATTAACATTGTAAATATTATTTTGACAGCATTGGACTCTTATCCTGTCCTACAACACGAAAGCTGAAAACTAGCTGGAGTTGAGCCTTCAGTGTCATCAACTCACTTCAAAAGGAAGTGGATGCAATGTAGTGGTGCTCATCCAGTGCCACATCATGGAATGATTGGCCACAGATTCATGTCTGTATTTCATCCCATGGCATCAGGGTAGAGGAACCAATCAACAACCAGGCACTTGCCTCTCATTAAGGGAAGAAAAGATGGCAGGAGTGCCGCCCCAAACCTGTCTCTTCCACCACCTAGTGGTTGGTTCAGAAATGTGTCATTAACATGTGCCCAGGGACGGTGATGGTGGTGTGGTCGGGGTAGGGGGGATGGTGGGGGGCTGTGTGTGGTGCTGGTGGTGGGGGAGAGGATCTGGTGCTGCCTGCATTGAGGGATGCTATACGGTTTAGAGAGTTGTAAACTAAACAAGAAAAATTGGGGCGAAGATAACTTAAGGATAGTTCATAGCAGCTATGATATGTGATTATATGCTCTGTTACAACTTCAGGGTTTAATGGTGTTGAAGTGCCTTACTTCTTAGCTCTGGGTAATGACTCAATACACGCTTGGATTCGTCAGACGGACAGGCCTTTTATTTCAATTGCAAGGGGAATCAGTACCTCCACTCAAGGGGTGAGGCTACTATTCCAATGATACAGCGTAAGCGTTCCATATTTATACAGTGTAACAAACAAGTTTGATTGACATTCCTTTGTTCCTCTATCAGGATACATATTAGATTAATCATCAGGTCTTATGACATATTGACAGAAGGATCCTGGACACATAAGTCAACCGTTAATCTATAACAGGGCATGAATCGTGTAACCGGAGGTCCTCTTTAATCTTAATCATGTATTGGGAGGGTAGGTTTGCTTATGGTCGCAAGTTGTCAGGTCACTGGGTACTTCAAAGGAACCCATTGTTTCTCTTCTACATTCTCATTAGGTGGGCAGACATCTGTTCTTGGCTGTAATCCAAGTACGTGCAATAGCTCTAGTTACACATCGACTCTTGACCGGTGTCAAGTCTGAAAACTTATACCCAGCAAGCACCTGAAATTAACCCCTTATAATATGTAGATTTCCTCATTGCCCCCTTTTGTCCTTTCTAAGGACAATCTATTTCGCTAAGTTTAAGAAATTCTACATCAAAGGTCTCACCCTTAATATCCTCATATTCAGACATCATTGGTATTGGAGGAGTTGACGTCAATAAGGAAAGAACTTTTGTACACAATAATTTTAAACAACCAATCAATAAACTAATTAGAATTATTATCATCACAATTGCAATTAAGACTTCCAAAATTTGCTTTCCTAGTGCTCCTCCCCACCCTGAAATCCAATCCCACATGGACCACTGTTCAGGTTGACGTAGTTTCTTTACGGCCTCCTTTATGTGGTTTACCAGGTTGGTGATATTTTCTGAGCTATCTGGGATATAGGTGCAACATTCGGTTTTTATGATTGCACATGTGCCCCCTTCTTTTGCCAACAAATAGTCCAGAGCCATGCGGTTTTGTAAGGCAACAGTGCGCAAAGCCACCATTTCTGCGTTTACATCACTAAGAGCATCAGCAGTATCATTGGCTATTTGTTCCAACACTGCTGCCATGTTTATAGATTCTCTTGCTAACTTCCCTGTTCCATACCAGGGAAATGCTATAGCAAAGAACCTTTCAGTTTCTGTAATGGCTCGTTTTACTCGTGTCCCAGGGTGGCTATCCAAAGATGAAATATGATGTATATAGGGCACTACATATCCCAAATAACATGACCCAGTCCAATTTTGTGGTAACCAAGGGTATGCTCTATGTCCACAGATGAAATAGGTGTTATTATAGGCTTCAAATTTGTTCCATATCTGGTGCATCATTCCTATTCCTTGTTCTCCTTTCCAGATTTTTCTACTAGTCAAATTTTGTACTGTGGACAGGTTCCACCGTCCCCAATAGGGCCATTCGACTGCACCCGGTGGTTTAGTAGTAGTTTTAGTCAAAGTGTAGTTACATTTGCACTCACTCCATCCAACCATCAATCCTTCTCCATTGTCGTTTACCAGACAGACTTCTCCTTTTGTATTATTTACGGTTCCCATTGACGTCACTAATAGACTCTCTGGATTCCTTTGATTATCATATTGGGGATGAAACCACCCTTCAAATTTTATAAGGTTGTATCCTGCATCTTTCCATTCATTTTCTAATTGATCTGGGTTTAAACTATTTTGGGTCTGAAATGTACTGGCTGCCTCCTTATTCCAGGTGGTAATTAGACTGTAATAACCACCCTACCATTTCTTCTATTTCGAAGGGAATGGGCCTTAGAGGTATTCCACCCTCTGCGTGCACAGGGATGTGGCTGCATATCCAGCATTTGGCAAGGTTCTGTCTTTTAGCGTACAAATAACTCATGTATAGCCATGCTTGTTTAACAGCCTTCTTCCTCTTCTTCCCTGTTTCTTATCTGTCTTATTAAGTTTTCTTTTCTGAGTGGCTAATGTTGAAATAAAGGGCTGTATAACTGGATTGTTACAAAACATTGGCCTGGCCGTCAGGGCCAGTCCTCCCTTTGGATCACCACTACAGATAACTCCTTCATTCGCAATTCTTTCACTTGGTGACACAGTATCGGGGCATGTAACCCATAGCTTATCAAGCTTCTGTCCACTATCTTCTTCTACTATCTTATTTTGCCTTATCCTAAGACTCAGGGGTTGATACGGGGGTACCTGCATAGTGTTATCCTGAAGCTGAACCTTCATAGTCTCGTTATAGCATATAATATAAAAGAAATCACTGTTTAAAAGTACACATGCTTCTATGCATGGTTTGCCCTTCAGGGGATCTGGGTAAATCAATATGGCAGTTTCAATTATCGTTAACAAAGGGAACAGTCTTATTAGAGTCCAAATCCAGTTCATCTTGGCAGTGTATCGTCTTCAACTGATGCCTTCTTACAATGGGACGTGTGTATCCATGTTGGTCGCTCCTTTACTTTTACAGCGGTGTTTGTGGTCAGGAGTACTTGGAAGGGTCCCTCAAATCTGGGTTGAAGGCCATTTTTTCGCTTGAAGATTTTTATGTAGACGTTATCTCCTGGCTCGAAAGTATGGCACTTTCCTTCAGCGGGATCGACCTGGGCTTCCTTTACCTGTTGATGGAAACTAGAAATGCATTTGGTTAGTGCAATGCAATAACTCAACATATCTTCCTCCATTTTATGAATGTCCATTTGTTTAGCTGTTAAAGGTGCCGAAAAGGGCAATCTTTGTGGTCTTCCCATGACGATCTCGTGAGGCGACAATCCTGTAGTTCTGTTGGTAGCAGACCGCATTGTCATTAAAGCTATGGGCAACAAATCAACCCATTTAAGTCCAGTTTCTTTACACAGTTTTGCAAGCTTATTTTTCAGCATCCCGTTGTATCTTTCCACTAGTCCAGCCGACTGTGGATGATAACTGCAATGGAGGTGTTGATTAATCTGTAAGGCTTTGCATAGTTCCTTAATCACTGTTCCTGTAAAATGGGACCCTCTGTCACTTGACAGTTTTGCTGGTATCCCAAAGCGAGGCACAATGTCCTTCAATAAACATTTAGCAACAGTGGTAGCGTCCTTCTTTCTGCAAGGAAAAGCTTCAATCCATCTTGAAAACATATCAATAATAACTAATACATATTTAAAGCTCATACATACAGGTAGTTCAATAAAATCCATTTGCAAGTGTACAAAAGGACCCATGGGGTTTGGATGGGATGCGGGCTGTACCTTCTTTATTTTTTTTTTCTGCATTCATGGTCTGGCAGATAGTACAATTTTCACATATTTGTTTTGCCAATTTTGAGATTCCTGGTGCATACCAGGTCTTGAGGATATAGTCCGCCATCCCCCCTTTGCCCGCATGGGTGAATTTATGAACACATCGGGCAATTGGTGATAGTAATGATTTGGGTGCCACCATGCGGCCGTCATGATGAACCCATAAGCCGTCAGTGTTTTTAAAACAATGATTAACAACCCATTCCTTTACTTCATCAGAACTGGCCCTATCTTGATGGGTCAGCACATCATCTAAGGACGGGGGCTGCGGTATCTCTGGCTTTTCCCTAACAGGGAAGTCTGAAACTTGTCGTTCAGTACTTGATATAGCTACTGACTTAGCAGCGCTATCTGCAGCAGCGTTTCCAAGCGCAACCTCATCCAAATGCCCCGTGTGCGCTTGGCACTTAATAATGGCAATCTGCTTAGGTCTCTGGATGGCTAATAAAAGGTTTTGAACCTCGTGCATTTTTTTAATTTGGGTTCCTGATGACGTTAAATAACCGCGAATCTTCCAAATCTGTCCATAATCATGAGCTACTCCAAAAGCATATCGAGAGTCAGTATAGATATTTACAGACTGCCACATAAATTCATAAAGACATCTCCTGATAACAGAAAGGAGTGTTCTTCCTCAAATTCTTCTACTTTTACTGTGAGGGGAGTCGATTGATTCAAGCGTTGTAGTATTCCAGCCAATCCAGCTATCGGGGTCTTTTTCCCATTAATAGGCATTTCTTCAGAATATCCTTTCCCTAACACCGAAAAGGTTGCTCCTGTATCTACTAAAATGACATAGGTCTCCCAGCTATTTGCATTTTAATTTCAGGTTCGCTGCGTGAATTTAAAGAAACAACGGGCATTTGGTGGTCTGTGGCGCCTGGGGCTGCTGGTGTCAGTCAGTAATTCTGATCTTTATTTCTCCTAAATCCCTGTCCGTTTGTAGGGTAACCACCTGACTGGTCCGAAAAAGGGTTATGGACAGTGAAATTAGGACCTTTATTCTCTAACGGAGGTCCATTATTGGAGGTTTGGTTCTGACGATTTTTTGCAGGGCATTGGTTTGCCCAATGTCCGGGTTGTCTGCAATTGTAACAATTACCAGATCATCCATACCCTCTTACTCTACCACGTCTTCCTCTATATTCCCCTCTATTCATCCTTCTATAGTTACCTTGTTATCCTACCATAATAGAGGAGAAAGGTGTTTCTTCGGGGTAATTTTTTTTTCTTCTGACTTAACAAACATAGAGGCAGTCTTTTTATCTGGCTGTTCTCTATTTCTCTCTTGTCCATTAAACATTCCTCGAGGCAAGTAATTCTTTCTATGTTTAATGAACCATCTGAGGGAAAGGGTCTAGTCTTATTTACAGTCCATTTGGACCAATTTGGTAGGTGATCAATGGATGATTGACCACAGTTCTTTAACATAAAGGCTGCTGGTGTGCAATCTCGGGTGGCTTACTGGTGCTAGCACCCATTTTAGCAGCTTAAATGGTTCACTTAAAACAATCTAAACTCCTGTGACAATCCGTGATCTGCGTTGTACGCCCCTACAGATCAGATTAATAAATTATACATACATATCAAAATTACAGTCACATCCAATCTTCTTGGTCTTTACTTCAAATCAGTGTCACAAAGTCCTTGACCATTTGTCACTCCGAGTACCTTTAGAGTTTCGGCGCCTACTTTATGGTCCCGGCCTTCACGTGGGGCATTTGCCCTCTTAATAACCAGCCTGAGGCTAGGCGACTGAAACTCAGCACTTCCCGACTGAATTTAGTCAACTGACTGCAACAAGGTTTTTTTTTAATATTTACAACACATTAAGACATATCCTTACGCTTTAAAACTCGAGGGTTCTTAACCCTCGTGGAAGGTATTTCTAACTGGGGAAAATACTGAATCCACAATAGCTTAGTGGATCATGTATAAGACATCACTATTTTCTCAACCATACATTCCGCCGCGGGACTCACTTCCCCGGCTTGGGTCTTTTCCAACCCCTTCTGCAGTTTTTGTTTTCAGCTTAAATATTTTAGTTAAAACATACAACAATTCCGTAACATTCTATGATCTGCGTGGGACGCCTCTACAGATCAGACATGACTAAACATTAATACATATGACAATAAACAATAAACAATACACTTGTTAAACAACAACCAAAGTGTTACTAAATCCCCAACCTATGCAGCCTTACTGGACGAAGTTGATTGATAATAACAAGTAGTTAAATACTCACTCTCATAAACATTAAACATTGACACTGTGTTTCAGACAATCGCCCACTCTTCTTCCCTCTACCCTACTCCCTTTAGCCAAATTTTTAGCAAAAAGTGCCTTCAATTTGTCCCAACTAACTTCACCCACTCTCTCTCCTTCTACCCTACTCCCTTTAGCCAAATCTTTAGCAAAAAGGGCCTTCAATTTGTCCCAACTAACTTCAAGCTGGAACCTTGCTAGTTCAATTTCCAATAAATCGCTAGCTCCTTAGTTAAATCAAATTCCTGACTTAACCTTCTCTCTCAGCAAACTGGAACCCTGCTAGTTCAATTTCCAGTAAATCGCTAGCTCCTTAGTTAATCAAATTCCTGACTTAACCTTCTCTCTCTGGTACCTTTATTTCAGCGCTTCCTACCGTCCTTTTCTGCACGATCCTGTTCGCGGGGCATCAGCGCCTCATGGCTGATCCTCTGTTCCGTTTCTGAAAGGGAAGCAGTCACAACGGCAGTTTAACCTCCGAACCTTGTGAGTCAATTACCCGATGGCAGTACTGTCCAATGGAATAAACAGACTATGCGCAGCTATGCTTCTGGCAGGGAAAGTCCCAAAAATGTGGCAAAACACCACCTTCGGCCGATGGGATTTTCCTAACTGAGCAACGTACTCGGCGTCTGTTAACTCACCAATTGGTACAGCAAGCCATCTCGGTGGAACCTCCAAATTGTTGAAGTGCCTTACTTCTTAGCTCTGGGTAATGACTCAATACACTCTTGGATTCGTCAGACGGACAGGCCTTTTATTTCAATTGCAAGGGGAATCAGTACCTCCACTCAAGGGGTGAGGCTACTATTCCAATGATACAGCGTAAGCGTTCCATATTTATACAGTGTAACAAACAAGTTTGATTGACATTCCTTTGTTCCTCTATCAGGATACATATTAGATTAATCATCAGGTCTTATGACATATTGACAGAAGGATCCTGGACACATAAGTCAACCGTTAATCTATAACAGGGCATGAATCGTGTAACCGGAGGTCCTCTTTAATCTTAATCATGTATTGGGAGGGTAGGTTTGCTTATGGTCGCAAGTTGTCAGGTCACTGGGTACTTCAAAGGAACCCATTGTTTCTCTTCTACATTCTCATTAGGTGGGCAGACATCTGTTCTTGGCTGTAATCCAAGTACGTGCAATAGCTCTAGTTACACATCGACTCTTGACCGGTGTCAAGTCTGAAAACTTTTACCCAGCAAGCACCTGAAATTAACCCCTTATAATATGTAGATTTCCTCAATGGAACCTTTTTCCCTTTCAAAGGGGTTCTCTGCATTTACCCTAATTGGACCTTGCCCACTACAATCAAAAGTGGTATCTTTTTCAATAATCATTTTAAGCGTCGTACGACCCTGAGGATGAACAATTACTCTTCTTGCTGTGATTGACTTGCCCAATTGAATATAATTTCCTGCTATGTTGCAAGCTCTCTTTGGACAGGCAGACATGAGCCAGACCTTTTCCAGCTTAATCTAATAAATTTATTTCTAATCAAGTGAAAATATAAAATTTTTCAGCAAATATTATTGAGTACATTAGCAAATATAAATATGATAAGCGAAGTCTGTAATTACGATTTTCAATACCTTCTCCTGAAACATCTCTCCATCACAGCATCGAGTTGTCTCTTGAAAGACTGCTGAACTTTTACCTCTATTACTCAACCTGAAGTCCATTCTGGGTATTGATTACTCTTTACTTGAAAAGCAAATTGACAAAAAAAATTGGTGACTTAATGTGTAGAATGTTCTCACTTCTGATAATTGTTTTGTTCTGATTTATTGAGGCTGAAAAGATTTTGAACATTTTGAAGTGATTTGACTGGAATCGATTTTGCTTTTTTCTATTGGTATATTTACATCATTTGCCATAGTTGGAGCGTTCTGATTTGTCACTCTTTTATTAGTATGCAATTCAAGCCAGTCAGCTGCAAGAGGTTTGTGTACAAGAAGGTAGGACACCGAGGGTGTGGCGCAGGAACCGTGACAAAAACATGTGCTGTTGTATCGATTCATAGTATTATATAGATATCCACGACAGATAAATACTAAGTGAGGTAATTGAGGCAAAATCATGAAAGGAATTCTACAAAAGAGTTAAATGGTATAATAACAAATTTAGGAATCAACTGCAGTGGGCTGCATGACCTTTTCTGATCCTTGAGTTTCTTCTGGTATAACATTTGGTGAAAGTATCTGTAATTTTAGTAAACTATGTACACTTTTGCCCCCACAAATCATTCAGACAATTTCAATAACTTATTTAAATAAACAACATTAACCATTTGTCTAATCATGTCTCCAATATTTTATAAAGTTCATTCTACATTTTCAAAACATTGTTTTCTTGCCAGACACACCTTGCTGTTTGCGATACCATGTAGCATAGCCTATCTTTTGAGACCAGCATTTATTCAAAAGATATTTCCAAACTTTATACACACATGAGATAAATCACTTCCCCTTTGGCACATTTCATAAGTATTTCACAACACTTCATATTTGACTCGTGTACAATATGTTGTGCTACACGACATATCCCCCTTCTCCAATCCTGTCTCCATCACCTCCACTCTGTGACCACAAAAGCTACCGAGTCCTCAATATTTTAAGCAAAGAGTACAGAAAGAATCCCAACATTGCCTTTAAGAATTAGACAGCTGAATAGTGGGACTGGGTGGTGCAGTGACCTCCTTAAGCGAGATTACCAATTTATGTTGAAGGAGGCCACTGGACCATCTGTTGTGAGAAATTAAAATGTGACCTGATACAGCTCTCTGAAATTGCTTCATTTCTCATCATCTATCAGCGCAGAATTCACCCAATGTCTTGTAATAACTGAAATATAGAGTAGACTTTTATAACTCAGACCCCTTCGATTAGATTGCTACTCGTAACTCACTCCCTTGTATCTATTGATTTATCCTCTTCTTCTTCTCTTCTTAGGCAGTCCCTCGGAACCGAGGATGACTTGCTTCCACATTAAAAATGAGTTCTCAGGTGACTGATGAGTCCAATGCGGGACCTACAGTCTCTGTCACAGGTGTTACAGAACAAACAGGAAACTGTTCAACCTCCGTTGCCTCCAGTCCAGATCCAAGGTCATCCCTTCCTCTGTCGTCGAATTACAGTATGCAAAGGTCAAACTCCAAACCATCATTAACATCTTCACTGAAGCATACGAGAGCATGGGCCTTACACTAAACATCCGTAAGACAAAGATCCTCTACCAACCTGCCCCCGCCACACTGTGCTGTCCCCCGATTATCAAAATCCATGACAAGGCCTTGGACAACGTGGACCACTTTCCATACCTTGGGAGCCTACTGTCAACAAGGGCAGACGTCGATGACGAAGTCCAACACCGCCTTCAGTGTGCCAGTGCCTGAGGAAGAGTGTTTGAAGACCAGGACCTCAAACCCGGCACCAAGCTCATGGTCTACAGAGCAGTATTGATCTATATATAAACCATCTGAACTCCTCGATTTGATTGCAGCTTGTAATTTGCTCCAGTAACCCATAATTCCAAATCACTTTCCTTCTGAACATAGAGACTGGGGAACTGTGGTCAGTGAAGAGGATTGAATCCCTTCAATCTGATGGGCCGCTTGCTTAATAAAGGATTAAGACAAAAAAAATCAGATCCATTAAATAAAAAACAAGCATGAAATGAAATGCTACTCACTAAGAGCTGCACTTTGTAATTGCTTCCAGTATTCCCCACCCCCCCACATTGCATCTTCCCATGAATAGCTTTCAGATCTGACACTTGCCAATTCCTTTTGTGTTGCAATCCAGTTCTTGTGGTCAGCTTGATATCTTACTGGCAATCGGTGAACAGCTACAAATTCAATCTGTTTATCCAGACAAATTATTTCCAGATTAAAGGAAAGATGTAAATATCAAGGCTGGAGTATTTGCTCTGTTCGCCTCCTCACCCCCAACCCGTTGTGGTTGTGTTCAAATCATATTTTAAAGCTATCAGGAACTGTAATCTACACTAATCGCCAACATATGCTTGTGCTATCATAGCTTCATTTAAATTGAAAAAAAATCATCATGATTGATGCAGGGGAGATTGTACAGGAACCATGAAAAATAAATGATAAGCAAATCACTAACGTACTTGAAGGATCTGTGAGGACTCGCTCCTGAAGAGATCCCTTTCTAACTTGGGCCATTGATGTGCTCAAGACATTGATGTTTCAGAATGAACTATCTTTTTTTCTCCCATTTACACGTCAATGTTATTGAAACAATGGCTTTGTGAGGGATTTCTAGTAAACCATATGGTTTGCCGGTGAGCTTATCCAATAAGTAGTTGAGCCATCGGCCAAGAATGACCCAGGATTGACACTTGGTCTGCAATGAGTTTGCTGCTCTCAACCCAGATGGCAATTGGGCTCAGTACTTCTCACTGTCCAGTTAGCCTTACTGGAAATGAACATGCATGGATATTGGGTGTAGACATGATTGGGCCTAGGTGGTCAAATAGCCTGTTTACACTCACAGTCAGGTTTTTGCACGAATAATGACCACTAGGGCTTGGTACCAGAAGGCGACTGCCATCCATGGAAGACATACACCAACAAGGAAATCAATGCCTTCTGGATAGGGAAGATAATTGTCAGTACAAAAATCATGAGGAATGACAAATGTATCCTGGATTCAAAACTTGACTCTGGTCATCCTTCATGTGTGTGAACCTTGATGGTGAGAGTTGAACTAACTTGCTGTTGACGTTGATAAACAGACCCTTTAACAAACAACATGTGACATTCAACTGGCACTTCTATTGTCTTCTTGTGAAGTTTACACTTAAGGGAGGTCAGATTGTTCAATAATCCACTGCTACCTCAGCTCTTTAGAAGATTCAACATTTCACAGTGGTAAAAACATTGACGGATAACATTGTCACATCAGCAGCCTACTGACCCTAGCATGAGTTATAATGCTTCCCCCGGATACAACGGAATCTGGTTTAAGTTTTAGGTGGATACAAACATTGGCAAAAAAAATTAAAATCTTGGAAAACATTGCTGCTGACTTGTGTTATGGCAGCATAAGTCTGACAGAGAAATCAAATTCAAAGAGGGAGCCTTGGTGACATTATTGGTTTAACAACAGAGGATAGTCTATTATTATAGTACAACAGGTTGATCCACTGTGGCATTGCTTCTGATAAGTCAGAGGACATGTTGTTTATTAAGGACATGATTGTGTTATCATCTAATGCTCATTGTAATATTATATTATATAGTTGATTTTGTCTTCCATTTTGGAGAAAAATAAAAGCGCAATTGTCTCTCACTTCCTACAAATGTTGCTCGCTGTCTCCTTGTTTATCTTTCACTCTTTTTTCTCTTTGATTGGCTCTCACACTTTTTCTCACTGCAGTGTTTACCTTTTTTATTTATCTCCTGATGTCCTGGACAACATTTTTTCTCTCAACCAAAAACAGACCAACTAGATGTTGAACTTATTTACTGTTTGTGGGACCTTGCTGTGTGTAACTTGGCCTACACAACAGCAACAGTGACTGCACTTCAAAAAGTAATTTGTTGGCTATGAAGCACTTTGGGTATCCTATGGACGTGATAAGGTGCTATTCTAAATACAAATTACTTATTTACCAATGATTTCACAATTCATTCTTTGAAATGGACCTTAAAACAATATTTAAAAATGCAAATGGAATGCATAACCAATTATAGGCTAAAAGTCAAATTCATGCATATTGTGTTTCTGTAAAATATGACAAGATATCATAACTGTTCTAGTGTACTCACTGTATGCTGTGCAATGTACTGAAGTGACGAATATTTGAACTCTTGTGAGCACGAGGCAATAGACAGATTCTATATGCTGAATAATATGTGCCACCTCACTGGGACTCCTTTAACAAGATTCCTTCTCATGCCGTCGAACTCTGGAACATTAACCGAACAGCAGTGGGGTGTGGAGAAGGAAGTCGAATATTTGCTGAATGCTACTTACAGATTGTTTAAACTCATCTCTCAATTTAGTTTGAGCAGAATGTGGCACTAAAACAATCAATTTCATTAAGTGAGTGTTTTATTCCATGCTCTGTATTAACATCTGTAAATAATTATGACTATCAAACAAGCAGTGAATTATCTACATTTGCGCACTGACTTTACCTCAATTATGGACAGCTGCCCCGCTCTGGGGAGAGAACACGGTCTGATTGTGAGTATAGACTGGAGGCATCTCTCTGCTGCCTCAGAGTAGGCTTTCAAGTTGGCCATGCAGCAAAAGAAAGGCTTGCATTTATATAGCGCCTTTCACGACCACCGGATGTCTCAAAGCATTTTACAGTCAAAGAAGTGCTTTTTTTGAAGTGCAGTCACTGTTGTAATGTGGGAAACGCGGCAGCCAATTTGCACACATCAAGGTCCCTCAAACAGCAATGTGATAATGACCAGATAATCTGTTTTTGTTATGCTGGTTGAGGGATAAATATTGGCCAGGACACCGGGGATACCTCCCCTACTCTTCTTTGAAATAGTGCAATGGGATCTTTTACGTCCACCTGAGTGAGCAGACAGGGCCTCAGTTTAGCATCTCATCCAAAAGACGGCACCTCCGACAGTGGAGCACTCCCTCAGCACTGGAGTATCAGCCTAGCTTTATGTGCTCGAGTCCCTGGAGTGGGACTATGATTCAGAGGCAAGTGGGCTACCAACTGAGCCACAGCTGACAGCAGCACAATCATTTATTACATTTCTTAATGGGTAGGAGCTGTTTGATACTTGAGTGTGCACAACAATTTCTAGATTTATCACAGTGATACTACACATTAAACTATTTTTTTAAAAATTGACTTTTCTCTCTGTCTTGTGTCTCTGCCTCTGCCTCTTTCTCTCCATGGTTCCAGCACCTCAAAAACCATCATGTTCAATACAGCATGTAATAATCTCTCTCTGTATGTATCTTTATAACCCTCAGATCAGATCTTAATCAGATAGTTATTCAGTGCTAACTCTTGCTGGAGTACGATTTCAAGAGCTCCAGCACCACACTGATACTTCACCTAAGTATGTGTTCTTGCATGAGCCTAGACACTGAGTGTTGGCTGACATTTATTTAACTATGAGGTCAAAGGGGGACGGGGTGGGTTTCACCGTCAAGCTGGACTTATCCTCCTCCCTCCCCAACACACACGCAGTCACCCACACACAAGCACATTCTTGCAGCTAGGAATCAGAAGTGTTATGTTTTTCCCTTCCTACATCATACGATTAAGGCTAAATGCAGTGCTCCAACTATTGCTGTGGTTGCGATCAGCTAATTCAGCACAGGCCAGATACTGCTCTGGGGACTTTGGTTTTCCCAAGAAAGGTCTACACCTGAAGCATTGCCCTGCTTTTATCCTTTGCAGACATTGATGAACTTGCTGTGTACTATCAATACTTTCTGCTAAAATCTCAAGTCTTACTTGAGATCTTGTTGGGGGTGAAATTGGTCATTGCCAGTAGTGTGAAATGCTCTTATAGAGAATCAGCATCCTGAAGTACATTGAAAACAATAATCGGGCACGATGTAAAACGGGCTGCTGATTCGCTATGAGCACATTTCGCACTACCAGCGAAGACCACTTTCACCCCCCAATAATGTTGTCCTCATGTCTTCAAATTCTGTACTCACAGTCCGGGTTAGACAACCTGCTTACATTTAGCTACATTATTAAATATCTTCAGAATTTAACAGCCTCGCTCCACTGAAAACAAGTTTGGTCCTGCGAATATTTCTTCACATGGACATCAGATGGACTGGATCGGCAAGGCTGTAATTCCCTTCTTGGTAAAATAGTTTGCCTGTACTGACTCAACTCCAAGGTTAAAAAGAATAAAAGTGATTAGATAAACCAGGAAGCCATGATTAGGGAATGCTAAGCTGGAGTTAAAAAGCCTGAAGAGTGTTGGAGGAAGGAAAGACTGAGAGATGAGGAATCCCACAGTTTTGAGGGCCTGGGAAAGAATGAGTTAGTGTAGGAGACAATGTGATGAGTCTAGATTCATTTTCTTTGTGCCAAGGAAGGAGTGCAGTAACAACAGGTTCTGAATGTGGATGAGCATTTTTTCGCCAAGTTTGGAATGAAGTCTGTTGCAATATTTAGTTTTATCTTAAATTAGTCCAGTGTCCTGGCCTCAATCTTCCTCCTTGGCACCAGTTCCAGCTGTTGATCACCGCTTTATGTAAAGAAATACAAACTTCTTTTTGCCCTAAACTTACCTTCCACAGCAGAGACTCGCTGTTGATGCTATGCCCTCTTGTCCTGCTGCTACCAGGCATATCTGAAAGTATACTTTCTCTATCTTGTTAATTATCTTGTGTCCCACTCAGAGATTCCTCTTTTTGAGGCTGAAGAGCCCAAACTTTATTTAGCCATTCCTCATATCTGACCCTTCCAACAATGGAACAGCCTCGTTCTTGTTCCACTCCTCTGCATCATCTCTAGATGATCCCCTTATGTCTCAATGACTACAGTATTCCAGGTATTTCATAATTAAGGTGGCCTGTAGGCACCCTATCTCCCTCCCAATAAAAGTATGATGACCTTCTAAAATTGGAAACATTGGTCATCAGAGTAAATGCTGGTCAAACAGTCTCAGACACGCCAGAGGTTACAAAATGAATTGCAGAAAGCGGCTTTTCTCTATCTCTCTTTACGTAACAGACACATCACTGCATAAGTAGAAAGGGAGAGCTAACTGCATCTAAACACAACCAATGCAAATCTTACAAGGAGAAACAAAACAGCATTCTATGGATTAAATCAGAAGTGAATGCTTGTGTTTTACCACAACTACTTGCTCAATGATTAATCTGGTAAGTGCTTGATACAGCCTAGTGTGTTGGTGCAGCATGGGGCTAACAGGACTCAGAGCAGTTGTACATAATTCCTTTAACAGCAATGTAGTTACTGTCTGTGCCTGTACCTTTAATTACACTGTTTGACTGTACAATGTCTAGTTACCTTTACAGCACGGTTTCAACATCATGACGTCATGCCGTTAGTCACGTGATGCCCCAATGGCGGGAAGAACGTGATGACGTCATGACGTCAGTCTTCTGACCAGAGGATCAGTCCTCGTGGAGCCCTCAAGGAGAGTAGACCTGTAATTGATGTGTTCCAGCAGTTTCCAGTTTAAACCTGTTTCATTTCATTAAAGTTCATTGTTTTAATTGCGCGTCGAACTCAGTCTTTTTGATAGGAACCCCCGAATTCTACGAATGATTTTCGTGGAAGATTCAACATGGACACGAACGCCGTCACGTTGAAACTGCCACAGTTCTGGGAGCAACAACCAGACGCCTGGTTTATCCAGGCTGAAGCCCAGTTTGCCATTAGGAACATCGTCGCGGATCAGACCCGTTATTATTACGTGGTCTCCACCCTCGACAGCGCAACTGCAACATGGATCATCAGCCTCCTCGGTAGTCCTCCTACTGATAGCAAGTATGATGCAATTAAGGCGCGGTTGCTTCAGGTTTTTGGGCTCTCAAAGTCGGAACGCGCTCGCCGGCTCATCACGCTGCCCGGCCTCGGGGTCTCCAAACCGTTCGAGCTCATGAGCCAAATGCTCACGCTCTTAGGTGCCAAACTGGAATGTTTCCTCTTCCGGGAGCTTTTCCTCTATCAACTGCCTGAACAGGTTTAGCTGCCCTAGCCAGATCCGACATTACAGACTGCGCCAAGCTTGCGGCCAAAGCCGATAAGATTTTCCCGGTAACCCAGCAGTGCTGCGCGGCCACGAGGCACCCATCCCCCACAGACGTGGTTCCAGCTCCTCCTACAGCGGGCTGGTGCTCCTACCAAACCCGTTTTGGCGTGAAAGCACGATGCTGCCGTTCCCCCTGCAGTTTTTCACCCAAACGAAAACAAGGAAGCGCAGGCGGCGTCCCTGGCGTCGGATGATCAGGCCTAACGGGCGTTCCGCGGTGGCGATGGCCGTCGGATCTACGGGGAAACTCCTTTATATCACCGATTCCCTCTCGGGCCGCCGTTGTCTTTGTGATACCGGTGCGCAGTGCAGCATTCTACCTGCGTCGAAGCTCGACATGCAGACTGGGAACCTCGGTTTTTCCCTCATAGTGGTTAATGGCGCAGCAATTCGATCTTTCCGAAAGTGGTGGGTCGAAGTCTGTTTCGGAGGTCAGTGCTTCTTTTGGGAATTCGTCACGGCCACAGTCTCACAGGCCATCCTAGGGGCGGATTTTCTGTGTGCCAACAGCCTCCTCGTCGATGTCCGGCACCGCCGGCTGATCAACGCGGCCACCTTCCACTCGATTCCTTGCTACCACGGTACCATAAGAACATAAGAACATAAGAAATAGGAGCAGGAGTAGGCCAATCGGCCCCTCGAGCCTGCTCCGCCATTCAATAAGATCATGGCTGATCTGATCCTAACCGCCAATCCACTATCACAGAACCATCTCCTGAATCTAACAGAATTAGACACACGAAATAGGAGCAGGATCAGGCTACATGGCCCCTGGGCCCGCTCCGCTACCCACAGGGCCATGACCGATCCAAACCTAGACTCATGTCCAAATTCCTGCCCGCTCCCCGTAACCCTTAATTCCCTTTACTTCTAGGAAACTGTCTATTTCTGTTTTAAATTTATGTAATGATGTAGCTTCTACAGCTTTTTGGGGCAGCATATTCCATGGACCTACCACCCTCTGAGTGAAGTAGTTCCTCCTCATCTCAGTTTTGAAAGAGCAGCCCCTTATTCTAAGACTATGCCCCCTAGTTCTAGTTTCACCCATCATCGGGAACATCTTCCCCGCATCCACCCGATCCAACCCCTTCACAATCTTATATGTTTCAATAAGATCGCCTCTCATTCTTCTGAACTCCAATGAGTAGAGTCCCAATCTACTCAACCTCTCCTCATATGTCCATCCCCTCATCCCCGGGATTAACCGAGTGAACCTTCTTTGCACTGACTCGAGAGCAAGTATGTCCTTTCTTAAGTATGGACACCAAAACTGTACGCAGTATTCCAGGTGCGGTCGCACCAATACCTTGTACAACTGAAGCAATACCTCCCTATTTTTATATTCTATCCCCCTAGCAATGAAAGCCAACATTCCATTGGCCTCCTTAATCACTTGCTGCACCTGCATACTAACCTTTTGAGTTTCGTGCACCAGGACCCCCAGATCCCTTTGTACTTCAGTACTTTCCAGTTTCTTGCCATTAAGATAATAACTTGCTCTACGATTTTTCCTGCCAAAGTGCATAACCTCACACTTTCCAGTATTGTATTCCATCTGCCAAATCTCTGCCCACTTACTTAGCCTGTCTATGTCCCCTTGCAGGTTTTTTATGTCCTCCTCACTCACTACTTTCCCTCCCATCTTAGTATCATCTGCAAACTTTGATATGTTACACTCGGTCCCCTCCTCCAAATCGTTAATATAGATTGTAAAGAGTTGGGGACCCAGCACTGACCCCTGCGGAACACCACTAGTTACTGATTGCCAGTCTGAGAATGAACCATTTATCCCAACTCTCTGCCTTCTGTTAGATAGCCAATCCTCTATCGATGCCAGAATATTACCCCCAATCCCGTGATTTTTTATCTTAAGCAATAATCTTTTGTGTAGCACCTTGTCAAATACCTTTTGGAAGTCTAAATACACTACGTCCACTGGTTCCCTTTTATCCACCCTATACGTTACTTCCTCAAAGAACTCCAGCAAATTTGTCAAACATGACTTCCCCTTCATAAAACCATGTTGACTTTGTCCTATTAAATTATGATTATCCAAATGGCCTGTTACTGCCTCCTTAATAATGGACTCCAAAATTTTACCTACCACAGATGTTAGGCTAACCGGTCTATAGTTTCCAGCCTTCTGTCTACTGCCCTTTTTAAATAAGGGTGTTACATTAGCAGTTTTCCAGTCTGCCGGGACCTTTGCCGAGTCCAGGGAGTTTTGGAAAATTATTACCAATGCATCCACAATCCCTACCGCCACTTCCCTCAAGACCCTTGGATGTAAGCCATCAGGTCCAGGTGATTTATCCGCCTTGAGTCCCATTATTTTACCGAGTACCACTTCCACAGTGATTTTGATCGTGTTTAGCTCCTCCCCCCCCCCTTTTAGCCCCCTGTTTGTCCAGTGTTGGGATATTCTTAGTGTCTTCTACTGTAAAGAGTGATGTAAAATATTCATTCAGTGTTTTTGCCATCTCCATATTTCCCACCATTAATTTCCCGGTCTCATCCTCTAAGGGACCAACATTTACTTTAGCCACCCTTTTTCTTTTTATATAACTGTAAAAACTCTTACTATCTGTTTTTATATTTTTTGCTAATTTACTTTCATAATCTATCTTCCCTTTCTTAATCAATCTTTTTGTTATTTTTTGCTGTCTTTTAAAGTTTTCCCAATCCTCTATCCTCCCACTAGATTTGGCTGCCTTATATGCCCTTGTTTTTAGTCGAATACTATCCTTAATTTCTTTACTTAGCCACGGATGGCTGGCTTTTCTTTTACACCCTTTTCTTCTCAGTGGAATATATTTTTTTTGGAAGTTGTAAAATAACTCCTTAAATGTACACCACTGATCATGTATCGTCTTACCCTTTAATCTATTTTCCCAATCCACTCTACTCAATTCCGCTCTCATACCTTCATAGTCTCCTTTATTCAAGCTTAGCATGCTTGTTTGAGATCCAACCTTCTCACCCTCTAATTGAATATGGAATTCAACCATGTTATGGTCACTCATTCCAAGGGGATCCTTTACTAGGACATTTTTAATTAATCCTGTCTCGTTACACAGGACCAGATCTAAGGTTGCTTGCCCCCTGGTCGGTTCAGTTACATACTGCTCAAGAAACCCATCCCTAATACACTCAATGAACTCATCCTCAAGGCAGCCCTGCCCAATTTGATTTGTCCAATTAATATGATAGTTAAAATCCCCCATAATTATAGATGTTCCCTTATTACAAGCCTCAACTATTTCCTGATTGATACTCCGTCCAACAGAGTTGCCACTGTTCGGAGGCCTATAGACTGCGCCCACTAGTGTTTTTTTCCCCTTATTATTCCTTACCTCCACCCAAACTGTTTCATTATCCTGATCTTTTGACCCAATATCATTTCTCTGTATTACAGTGATTCCTTCCTTTATTAACATAGCCACCCCACCTCCCCTTCCTTCCTGCCTGTCCTTCCTGATCGTTAAATAACCTGGTATGTTTAATTCCCAGGCATTGTCACCCTGCAGCCATGTTTCTGTAATGGCCACAAGATCATACCCATATGTAGTTATTTGTGCCATTAACTCGTCTATTTTGTTACGAATGCTACGTGCATTCAGATAGAGAACTTTCAAGTATGTTTTGTGACACTTAGTTCCTGCTTTTGCCCTTTTTATTACTTTACCTTTTACTCCATACCTTCTGCCCCTTCCTGACATGCTCTGGTTTTTAATTTCCCCACTGCTACCTAAGTCTATGACCTTCTCTGTTGTCATTTTTATTATTTGCTCTCTAGGAACCTCCCCCCCACTAGTTAGTTTAAAGCCCTCTCTACAGCCCTAGTTATATGATCCGCCAGGTCTCTAGTCCCAGCACTGGCCAAGTGAAGCCCGTCCCAATGGAACAGCTCCCTCCTGCCCCAGTACTGGTGCCAGTGTCCCAGGAAGCAAAACCCATTTCTCCCACACCAGTCTTTGAGCCACGCATTTAACTCTCTAATTTTATTTGTCCTAGCCAAATTCGCTTGTGGCTCAGGTAATAATCCAGAGATTATTACCCTTGTTGTTCTGCTTTTTAATTTGGCCCCTAGCTGCTCAAACTCCCTCAGCAGAACCTCCTTCCTTGTCCTATCTATGTCGTTGGTACCAACATGGACCACGACAACTGGATCCTCCCCCTCCCACTCCAAGTTTCTCTCCAGTCCAGAGGAGATGTCCTTAACCCTGGCACCGGGCAGGCAACACAGCCTTCGGGACTCTCGCTCTCAGCTGCAAAGAACTCTATCTATCCCCCTAACGATACTATCCCCTACCACTACAACATTTCTTTTAACTCCCCCCACTTGAATGGCCCCCTGCTCCACGGTGCTGTGGTCAGGTTGCTCATCCTCCCCGCAGTCCCTGTTCCCATCCTCACAGGGAGTAAGAGCCTCGAACCTGTTGGACAAGTGCAAGGGCTGCGGCTCCTCCAACACTACCTCCTGGATCCCCGTACCTGCCTCACTTCTAGTCACACCATCCTGACCCTGGCCACGGACTACATCTGAATTAATTAATCTAATTGGTGTGAATACCTCGTGATACACAGAGTCCAGGTAACTCTCCCCCTCCCTGATGTGTCTCAGTGTTTGAAGCTCGGACTCCAGCTCTTCAACACGGAGCCGGAGTTCCTCGAGCAGCCAACACTTACTGCAAATGTGATCACCGTGAGCATCAATGGTGTTCACCAGCTCCCACATATTGCAGCAGCAACACATCACCTGATCTCCCATTCTATGTAAGTAATTAAATTTATTAATATTATTCTTAAATACCCTCTGCCCCGATTCTAGATGGTGAATATCACACCTTAGAAATTATAAACCAAAGAGATTTAAGCTTAAAAAGGGAGAAATACTTACCAACCAATCACTTACCCGCTTTCTGGCGACGTCACACTTGGATTACTTTTTACCTCTCTCCTTCCCTCCGAGTTCCCAGACTGGAGATTGGTATGCCTTACCTGGTCTCTGGGACTTTTATAGCCCCGCTCTGCCGCTCGAGATTCCCGCCGACGCTGTGAGGCCTTACCTGGTCTCTGGGACTTTTATAGCCCCGCTCTGCCGCTCGAGATTCCTGCCGACGCTGTGAGGCCTTACCTGGCCTCTGGGATTTTTATAGCCCCGCTCTGCCGCTCGAGAGTCCTGCCGACGCTGTGAGGCCTTACCTGGCCTCTGGGATTTTTATAGCCCCGCTCTGCCGCTCGAGATTCCCGCCGACGCTGTGAGGCCTTACCTGGTCTCTGGGACTTTTATAGCCCCGCTCTGCCGCTCGAGATTCCCGCCGACGCTGTGAGGCCTTACCTGGTCTCTGGGACTTTTATAGCCCCGCTCTGCCGCTCGAGATTCCCGCCGACGCACTGAGGCCTTACCTGGTCTCTGGGACTTTTATAGCCCCACTCTGCCGCTTGAGATTCCCGCCGACGCACTGAGGCCTTACCTGGTCTCTGGGACTTTTATAGCCCCGCTCTGCCGCTCGAGATTCCCGCCGACGCACTGAGGCCTTACCTGGTCTCTGGGACTTTTATAGCCCCGCTCTGCCGCTCGAGATTCCCGCCGACGCACTGAGGCCTTACCTGGTCTCTGGGGCCTTTTATAGCCCCGCTGCTGCCGCTGAAACACCCGCCGACGCTGTGAGGCCTTACCTGGTCTCTGGAGCTTTTATAGCCCCGCTGCTGCCGCTGAAACACCCGCCGATGCTGTGAGGCCTTACCTGGTCTCTGGAACTTTTATAGCCCCGTGTACCTCCGTGTCGCGCTCAATTGCCTATGCTTTCCCTCCTCCGGATGACTTCACGCGGCTCCTCGGGGACTTTCCGGAGCTGACCAGGCCCACTTTCTCCTCTTCGGCAACGAAGCATGGTGTTGAACATCACATCACCACTGCTGGCTCCCCAGTTTATGCGCGGGCTAGAAGGCTCGAACCCGGCAAGCTCGCGGCTGCAAAGGCGGAGTTCGACATGATGGAGCGGCTCGGGATCATTTGGCGATCCAATAGTCCCTGGTCCTCGCTCTTATGTTCATTAATAAATAAACATTCTTATTATGAACACAGCTAGCTTTTGCTAGACACTTTTATTGAGCACATGTGGACTAGGTACAGTATCTGTAGAGGCTTCCATCTTGATTGCTGCCTTGTGGGTAGCCTAGTGCCTCATGGGTAATGTAGTCTTAATATACATACAGCTGGGTAGTGTAGTCTTATACATACAGCTACATACAGCTCTACACAGCTCTACGGCTCCACCTAGTGTCCACTATAGAATGACATGTTATTGATCATTACATCCCCCTTTCTTTGAGGTTTAACAAAATCAATATCAATCAACTTTCAAGAAAACAATAAAGAGAATATCAGTAACACTTTTGTTAGTGCTCTATAAACATAAACATTTTCAAAACAGTCAACACATTTTCAAAGCTTTACATTGCACTCAAAGATTAAGTCTATCAGGCTCTTTTACTTCACGTGTGGATCTTCTCAACACGGGTAAGTCTGATGTGTCTTCATGAGATTGTTCTGGCGGTGAATGACAAGATGCAGTTGCGGCATTGTCATCAATCTGCTCTTGAATAGTCTCTTGTGTTTTTAGGAGGGAACGGCGGTTCCTCCTGAGAATCTGTACTTCCTCAGTTCCAACAGTGTATGACCTTGGTCCTACTTCCTCAAGAACTGTAGCTTTCCTGTTCCATGCATCTGGATCCTCAATCCTGACAACATCATCCCTTGTCAATGGTTTTAGAGTTTTGGATGACTTGTCATAGTATGATTTCTGTTTCAGCTTTAACAGTTGAAGTCTCTGTCTCAGTTCCTCACTTTGCTGTTCTTTTGCACAGCAGGGTAGCGTGGTGCACAACTTGCGACCCATTAGTAGTTCAGCAGGTGAAGAACCACAGTCTAAAGGTGAGGCTCGGTAGCTCAGTAGGGCGAGATAAGGATCAGACTTGCTTTCTGTCGCTTTCTTCAGTAGCTGCTTGAGAACTTGAACACCTTTCTCTGCCTTACCATTTGACTGAGCATACAAAGGACTGGATGTGATGTACTGAAAGTCATAATATGCTGCAAACTGTTGCCACTCCTTACAGTTGAAGCACGGACCATTGTCGCTAATGGCAATCCTGGGAATTCCATGTCTGGCGAAGATGGATTTCACATGCATTATGACACTGCTTGCTGTGGTGCTTGAGAGCAGTGCCATCTCAGGATAGTTAGAATAGTAGTCAATCACTATTAGATAGTCTTTACCATTTAAATGAAAAAGGTCCATACCAACCTTTTGCCATGGTGCTGTTGGTATGTCAGCTAATATCATTGGTTCCTTTGCTTGTTTGTTTTGGTGTTTCTGACATGTCTCACATTTGCCTATCATGTTCTCAATGTCCTTATTTATGCCAGGCCAGTAAACAGTGTCTCTTGCCCTCCTTTTGCATTTTTCAAATCCGAGGTGTCCCTCATGAATCCTTTTGAGCATGTCTTGACGTAGAGCCTGTGGAATGACTATTCTGTTCTGTTTTAGTAATAGTCCACTTGCGACACTCAATTCTGACCTTATGTGAAAATATTTTGGACAGGAACCTTTTGGCCAACCATGATGAATATTCTCTATTACTGTTTGTAATACTGTATCTTTTACTGTTTCTTCTGCTATTTGCTTTGATTTGTGTCTGACACGGGCAGCGCAGCAATGACCATACTCACATGAACATCCACGTCTTCTTCAGTAGAGCTCACATGACTCATTGTGGGTGCTCGGGATAGTGCATCTGCTAACACTATGTATTTGCCTGGTGTGTAGATCAGTTCAAAGTCATATCTTTGCAGCTTCATCATGAGTCGTTGAATCCTTGGAGACATCTCATTCAAGTTTTTTTTTATGATGGCAACCAGAGGGCTGTGGTCTGTCTCAACTGAGAAGGTGGGAAGTCCATATATGTAGCCATGGAACTTTTCTAGTCCAACTACCAAGCCTAGACATTCCTTTTCAATCTGGGCATATCGACACTCAGTATCAGTCATAGACCTGGAGGCATAGGCAACAGGCTTCCAATCTTCACCCTCTGCTTGTAGCAAGACCGCACCTAGGCCATCTTTTGATGCATCCGTTGACACTTTGATTCTTTTTGTTGGGTCAAAGAAGGTGAGTACAGGTGTGGTTGTCAGCACTGTTTTGAGGTTCATCCACTCTTGTTCATGTCTTTCTGTCCATGCGAACTCATTTGTTTTACGTAGCAGGTCTCGCAGACAGGCTGTCTTGGCTGACAAGTTAGGAATGAACTTTCCAATGAAGTTTATCAACCCCATGATGCGTAGCACTCCTTTTTTGTCAGTGGGTCGGGGCATTTTGAGTATGGCATTTACTTTTTCCATATCTGGCTCTATTCGTTTACCAGATAGATTATCTCCTAGGAAAGTGACTTCCTGGATGCCAAACTGACACTTGGCTTTGTTGAGCTTCAGTCCATTCCGGCGTATGCTCTGTAGCACTTTAGTCAGTCTCTCATTGTGTTCTTTCAGTGTGGAGCCCCAGATGATGATGTCATCAACATAGACCCGAACTCCTTCCAGACCTTCAATTATGTGTTCTATCGCTCTATGAAAGATTTCAGATGCAGATATCATCCCGAAAGGCATTCTGAGGAAACAATACCTGCCAAATGGTGTGTTGAAGGGACAGTATTTGGTGCTCTCTTCATCCAGTTTTAGTTGCCAAAATCCTTGTGAGGCATTGAGCTTTGTAAAGTATCTGGCACCTGACATTTCACTGGTGATTTCTTCTCGCTTGGGAACCTGGTAGTGTTCACGTTTTATGTTTGCATTTAAGTCCTTTGGATCCATGCATATTCTTAGATCATTGTTCTTTTTCTTTACACATACCATGGAGTTAACCCAGTCTGTTGGCTCTTCGACTTTCCTGATGACTCCTAGTGTGGTCATTCTGTCAAGTTCATTCTTGAGCCAGTCATGCAGGGGTGCTGGAACTCTTCGTGGAGCGTGTACCACTGGCTGAGCATCCTCCTTTAGCTGGATCTTGTAAGTGAATGGTAGAACTCCAAATCCTTTGAACACATCCTGGAAATTATTCACTACAGAATCCACCGCGTCATCTGGTCTGCTTATGGCACAGTTTATACGGTAGACTCTCTTGACCAGTTCTAAGTCCTCACAAGCTTTGTCACCCAGTAGTGAATCAAGTCTTTCAGCCACAACAGAAAACATGAGATGATGCACTTTGTCTTTGACTGTCCCTTTAAGTCTGCATACACCTAAGCTATCTATTTTCTGTCCATTATAGTCCTTCAGTAGTACTGACTTTTTCTGTATTTTGGGCTTTTCTTTCATATATTTAATGTCACTCATACTGATTAAGTTTGCTTTTGTCCCAGTGTCTAGTTTCAAGGTAACTAATGCTCCATTTACCTGCAGTGGGATCATCCATTTGTCCTCTTTTACTGCATTAACTTTATGTTCAGCATTGTCCATTTCTGAGGGCTGCACATTTCCTGTATCCTTTTTGATATTGTCACATGACACAATTCGTACAAAAAATGTCTCACTTAAATCAGTGTCCTCAATTACATTAACTCGTTGCCCTTTCTTAGTTTTTACTTTTGAAAAGCATTGTTTGGCAAAGTGATTCTTTCCATTACACTTTGTGCACATTTTTCCAAATGCTGGGCATTGTCTTAACTGGTGTTTGTAACCACAGCGTTTACAATTAAAAATTTCATCCTCCAATTGCTTTTCATTTCTGTTCTGCCCACGTTTCTTCCCCTTGTAGGACACAGCACCAACAGCAGCATTATCACTCATTACAATCGCATCATTATTGATTTCACTGAAAGTCTTCGCGTGCTTTCGAGCTAGCTCACTGGCTTGGCATATTTTCACTGTATTTTCCAAATTTAGTTCGGTTTCTCTCAACAGAAGATCCCTGACTTTTTTATCATGAATACCAAACACAATCTGGTCACGAATCATGGATGATTTCAGCTCAGAGAAATTACATGTCTGTGCTTTCAGTTTCAGATCAGTTATAAAGCTATCAAAAGTCTCATTTTGTTGCTGTGTCCGAGAACAGAAGATGTATCTTTCATACATCTCATTCCTTTTGGGAGAGCAATGTGCATCAAATTTTTTTAGCACATCTTCTAATTTTTCTCTGTTCTCCTCTGGATTAAATACAAATGTATTAAATACCTCTATTGCCTGTGGGCCTGCAACCGTAAGCAGCAACGCTATCTTCCTTGCGTCTGGCTTCGTACCGAATCCGATGGCTGCAATGTAGAGTTTGAATTGTTGTTTAAGAGTCTGCCAATTGTAGTCGATGTTTCCTGTGAGTTTCAAACGCTCTGGTGGCTTCAAATTCTCCATGTCGCTTTTCACAATTTTCAGCAGATCTTCACCATCCTGGTACCATCTTATGTTCATTAATAAATAGACATTCTTATTATGAACACAGCTAGCTTTTGCTAGACACTTTTATTGAGCACATGTGGACTAGGTACAGTATCTGTAGAGGCTTCCATCTTGACTGCTGCCTTGTGGGTAGCCTAGTGCCTCATGGGTAATGTAGTCTTAATATACATACAGGTGGGTAGTGTAGTCTTATACATACAGCTATATACAGCTCTACGGCTCCACCTAGTGTCCACTATAGAATGACATGTTATTAATCATTACACTCGCCTCTCCACATTGTGCCGAAACCAGGCGGCGGCTGGCGGCCATGCGGTGACTACCGATGCCTCAACGACGCCACCACTCCGGATCGGTACCCGATTCCGCATATCCAGGATTTCTCGGCCCATTTGGTGGGAAATTCTATCTTCTCTAAAGTCGACCTCGTCCGTGGATATCACCAGGTTCCAGTGCACCCACAAGATGTCCCGAAAACCGCAGTCATCACCCCTTTTGGCCTCTTTGAGTTCCTGCGGATGCCGTTTGGCTTGAAGAACGCAGCACAGGCGTTCCAGCATTTAATGGACTCCGTTCTTCGAGACCTGCGTTTCATCTTCGTCTACCTTGACGACATTCTCATCGCCAGTGCCAGCAAGGAGGAGCACATCTCCCATTTGCGTTCCCTCTTTACGCGCCTCAGCCAACACGGTTTAATCATCAACCCGGCCAAGTGCCAGTTTGGCCTGCAACAGATCGATTTCCTGGGACATCGCACAACATCGGACGGCGCCATCCCTTTGATGACGAAGGTTGAAGCAGTTACCTCTTTCCCGCGGCCGCCGACAGTCAAGGCCTTGCAGGAGTTCCTGGGGATGGTCAACTTCTACCACCGTTTTGTCCCCAAGGCGGCTCAACTTATGCAACCTTTGTTCGGGGCCCTCAAGGGCAAGTCCGGTAAAGATCCAATCAGCTGGACAGCCGAGATGGTCCAGGTGTTCGGCAACACCAAGAACGCTTTGGCCAACGCAACCATGCTGGCGCACCCACTTCCAGGTGCCACCATCGCCCTTACCACCGACGCGTCAGACTACTCCATCAGTGCAGTGCAGGAACAGTGGGTCAACGGCACGTGGCAACCGCTGGCGTTTTTCAGCCGTCAACTACGGAAGAATGAAAAAAAGTACAGCACCTTCGATCGGGAGCTACTGGCCCTTTTCCTCGCCATTCACCATTTTCGGTTTTTATTGGAGGGGCGTCCCTTCACGGCTTTTGTCGACCACAAACCCCTTACGTTCACCATGGCCAAGACCGCCGAACCGTGGTCCGCTCGTCAACAACGTCACTTGACGTTCATTTCCGAATTTACCACGGACATTCAACATGTGTCTGGTAAGGACAACCTGGTGGCGGATTGCCTCTCCCGTGCGACGGTCCACGCCGTGCACCTGGGGATCGACTACGCCATCATGGCTGCAGATCAGGCCTTGGAATCTGAGGTCCAATCATATAGAATTGTTCCCTCTAGCTTCCAAGCGACCGACGTCACTTTCCAGGCCGCAGGTGCCACGCTCCTTTGCGATGTCTCCATGGGCTTTCCTCGACCTATCGTGCCAGTCGCATGGCGCCGGAAGGTTTTTGATGCCATACATGGGTTGTCGCACCCTGGGATGAAGGCTTCACAACGGCTTATGTCGGCGAAGTTCGTCTGGAAAGGTATGCACCTCGATGTCCGTGACTGGGCTAATACCTGCGCCGTCCACCAGAAGGCCAAAGTCCAGCGTCATGTTAAAGCTCCAGTGGCTGCGTTCACTGTTCCGGAGCGTCGTTTCGACCACGTGCATGTGGACCTTGTGGGGCCGCTTCCACCTTCTCAGGGTTATACTCATCTCCTCGCCATGGTGGACCGCACCACTAGGTGGCCAGAGGCAATTCCTTTGGTTTCCACCACTTCAGCAGACGTCGCTAGAGCTTTCATCTCCTGTTGGGTTGCCCGTTTCGGGGTACCGGCGGATATCTCTTCTGACCGCGGGCCACAATTTTCCTCTGAGCTTTGGAACGCTGTGGCTCAGGGGCTCGGCACCAAATTTCATCGCACCACCACCTATCATCCACAGGCGAACGGCCTTTGCGAGCGATTCCACAAGTCGCTTAAAGCCTCTCTTCAGGCCAGTCTTCAAGGTGCAGGATGGGTGGACAGACTTCCATGGGTCCTTTTGGGTCTTCGTACAGCGCCCAAAGACGACCTACAATTGTCTTCAGCTGAACTCGTCTATGGCCAGCCGCTCCGAGTACCAGGGGATTTCCTCCCTTCCCCCATGGAGCCATGTTCCGCCTCCCGGCAACTCGTTCGCCACCAGGAAGCAGCCAGATGTTTCGCTCCGGTACATACGTCCAATCACGGTTTGTAGAACTCCTACGTGCCACCGGGACTGAAGAATGCGGAGTATGTATTCATCCGCCACGACGCTCACTGGGATCCGCTCAAGCCCACTTACACTGGTCCTTTCCGCGTCATCGAACCCGGAGACAAATCCTTTTCGGTCGACGTCGGAGGGAAGCCGGATCACATCTCGGTGGACCGATTGAAGCCGGCTCACCTGGACCTGGACCACCCTGTCGTAGTCGCTCAACCACCCAAACGTGGCCGACCGCCCGCAGCCGCCGCACCAGATCAATCAAAGCCGCCTGCCAACGCGACCGCGCTCGCCGCTCCTGCTCAACCACAACCGCCTGCCAACTCGACCACCGGTCATTAACTTCCTCTACCAGGGTATCGAAGTCGATCGGACAGGCTTGTCAGGCCTCCTCCTCACCTCACTTTTTCTGTTAAAGACAATTCTCGGGGGGCGCATGTGGTGGAGCCACCAAATGACTCAGAGCGGTTGTACATAATTCCCTTAACAGCAATGTAGTTACTGTCTGTGCCTGTACCTTTAATTACACTGTTTGACTGTACAATGTCTAGTTACCTTTACAGTGCGGTTTCAACGTGATGACGTCATGCCGTTAGTCACGTGATGCCCCAATGGCGGGAAGAACGTGATGACGTCATGACGTCAGTCTTCTGACCAGAGGATCAGTCCTCATGGAGCCCTCAAGGAGAGTAGACCTGTAATTGATGTGTTCCAGCAGTTTCCAGTTTAAACCTGTTTCGTTTCATTAAAGTTCATTGTTTTAATTGCCTGAGTCAAACTCAGTCTTTTTGATAGGAACCTCTGTTCCTACAATACAGTGATTTGTTTATGTTAAGTGTAGTAAAGTAATCAGATGGGAATCCACTCATTGAGTATAAATAAATAGCCTGTATTGTGCTTGCGCTTCCGACTCCATCTATTATCGGAACCTTAACCAAACACGGCCTGCACCGTGGACGTTGTCTCTGGAGGGTTACACAGTTCCTGATTGTGTGCAGTTCACCCATTGCAATTCCCTGAATAACTGCAATTCCTGCACATATACAGGCGAGTACACGGGCATGCGGTCCCCTGCCTGTCTCTGTCATTCTGAATCACAGCTGTAGGGAATTGTGTATAATCAGGGAGTTACACATGCACAGGGATTCGCACACATACAGTTAATTGCAAACTCAAGGAATTCCATGCCCATAGTCCAACTTTGGAAACTTTGAAAAAAGTTCAATAACCAATAGAATGATTTGAAACATTCCCCTCAGAGCAGGAAGCAAAGCAACTGCGAAACACTCGCTTGATGCTGGCTCAAATTTTATTTCCCGAAATACAAACTATTACTGCTCAAGTATGAATTTTATGAATATCCTGTTTGGGACTTTGGAAAACGTGATTTTTTTCCCCCAGGATCACAGCTGTGTACAGCTTTCGTCAGTCTGGCTCAGTTGGTAGCACTTTCACAGGGTTATGGGATCAGACCTCACTCCAGGACATGAGCACATAACCTAGGCCGACACACTAGTGCAGTGCTGAGGGAGTGCTCCAATGGCAGAGTGCCACCATTTCCATGATGTTAAAACAAAGCTCTGTCTGCCTGTTCCAGTGGTTTAGGTGGATTTTAAAGATCCCACGGCATGATTTGAAGACAAACGGGGAGCTGTCCCAGTGTCCTGGCCAACATTCCTCTCTCAACCAACAGATGAACTGGGCCTCCTTCCCATTGCTGATTGTAAAACCTTGTACGCAAAATGGCTGACACATTTACTCACATAACAACAGCAACTGCACAAATTGAAGTTCTTTGAAGTGTTTTTGAAAGATGTGATAAGGTTCTATATAAATGCAAATTTGTTCCTTTTAACTTGATTTGGTGGGGGTGGGGGAGAAGGCATCCTCCATGCAATTGATGCACTGAAATCTCACAAAGAAGAAGGCATCCTCCACGCAATTGAAGCACTGAAATCTCACAGAGAAGAAGGCATGTAATGTATGTACCTTTAAGGGGGGGAACTACTTTCTACAGCTCATGTATACTGTAGTACGGGCAGTGACCACACCTGTATATAACGCTGAGTAGTAATCTGCTGTTTCAGTTGCAGTTTGATCCACGTTGAGTAAACACCTGTTGTACCGTTCTCTGCAGTCCTTTTCTTATTAAGATACACGGATCTAACAGTGGCGACGAGCAAGTTTGAACCTACCTGCAACTCTGCATTAGCTCCCAGGGATTCGCTCCTGGAGAACAGTGGAAGAAGGTCGAGTCCAGAAGCACGGACGTCGACCACAGGCAACCACCCAGTCATCCAGCGGAGATTTGAGCATCGCAGGGGAGGCTGTCGAGAGCCAGGCTTGTTTTCCAGTCACGGTGGTCCAGCGAAACGGGCTGGCAACAGGTACTGTGCAGACCCTTCCCGGACAGCGGCGGGCTAGAGCCCGACCGAGCGGCACAGAAAAAGGCTGAGCAGCGTCGACGGGGGAGAGAGAGAGGGCAGAGCGCACAGGGCGCAGCCGGTGTTCAGGACCGAGCGGCGTCAACTGGGGGGAGAGACGAGAGAGTGCAGGGCGCGGCCAGTGTTCAAGGGCCGAGCATCATCAACAGGGGAGAGAGGTGAGAGAGAGCAGAGCGCAGCCGGTGTTCAAGGGCCGAGCGGCATCAACGGGGGAGAGAGGTGCGCAGGGAAACACAAGGCGCTGCCATTGCCATGAGGACTGCAGGGAGCGGCGTTGGCAGTGGCGCAGGAGCAGCGCGCGAAGCCCACAGGGCGTCGCCATTTGCCACGAGGACCGCCGAGAGCGGCGTTGGCAGCAGCGCGGGAGATGCCATTTTAAGCCGCAGCAGGGAAGAAAGGAAAGCGCGGGAGACGCCATTTTAAGCCAGTCTAACCACACCCAAAAATGCCAAAGAGTGGCAGTATCACAGCGTTCGACAATGATGTCGAAGATTGGACGACATATGTCGAACGCATAGAAGTATACTGCAAGGCGAATGAAGTGCCAGATGACAAGAAAGCACTGGTATTGTTGAATTCAATGGGTGCAAAAACGTATGGCTTACTCCGAAACCTAGTAACCCCAGAGAAGCCAGTAGAAAAGGATTTTGAAAACATAGTGTCAATCCTACAGGACCACTTAAACCCCACACCACTGCTGATAGTAGAAAGATTTAAATTTCACAAAAGGAATCAGCATAAAGATGAAAGTAATGCTGAGTATTTAACGGAACTGCACAAGCTATCAAAACACTGCCAGTTTGGAACGAGACTAGCAGATACTTTAAGGGACAAGTTTGTGTGTGGGCTTCAAAGTGAAGGAACCCAGAAACGGCTTCTATCAGAAAAGGATCTTACGCTAGACAAATCTTTCAGCATTGCAGTATCACACGAAGCAGCAGCACGTGGTGCTGCAGAGATACAACGGAGACCGCAAGAATATGGCACAAATGAAATGTCATACGGAACAGTGAAGTGATATCGCTGCGGCAGAACAACACACGACCATAATGATTGCTGGTTCAAAGACAAAGTGTGCAGACAGTGTGGAAAAGTAGGACACATAGCATGAGTCTGCAGGTCGGGAAAAAACACCAGCATTAAGAAACCGACCAAAGGGAAGTACAAGAAGGTACATAAGATAACAGAGAATAGTTCAGACGAACAAAAGAGTGATAACAACTCCGAAAGCAGCGAACTGAGCTGTCTGAAACTACATAATGTGATCACAATGGAGGATCACCGAACCATTTGGGTCACTCTCAAGATAGCAGGAGTCCAGGTAAAGATGGAATTGGACACAGGATCAGCTCTAACAGTCATAAACCGACGGGACTACGAGCGGCTATTCTCACACATACCCTTGAGAGACACAAAAATTATTTTGAAGACGTACACGGGGCAAAAAGTCTACCCCAAAGGAAAAATAAGGGTGACCGTTATATATAACGGTAAGGAAACACCAAAACTAGACCTGTATGTATTGCAAGATGGAGGACCACCATTACTGGGACGTGAATGGATCCGGAAAATACAACTGGATTGGCATTCCACACAGGCACTGACTGTGGCTGACAAAAAGGATGACGACGTCACACCTGGGCGACTGTCAAAGATCCTAACTGACGCGAAAGAAGTGTTCCAGCAAGGACTCGGAACACTAAAAGGCATGACAGCGACGATTAAAATTGAAGAAAACGCAAGCCCAAAATTTTTTAAGGCCAGACCGGTACCTTATGCGATCCGCCCAGCCGTCAAAGCAGAGCTGGAGAGTCTGGAACGTTCAGGTGTACTGTCCAAGGTAGACTGGAGCGAGTGGGCTACACCCATCGTCCCTGTGATGAAAAAGTCGTTGAGCAGCACGCCTGGGGAACCAAGGAAGATTCGCATCTGTGGGGACTTTAAGGTAACAGTGAACCCGATCCTTCACACCGTACAATATCCACTTCCACGGATTGAAGGTATTTTTGCCTCACTATCTGGAGGGAAACACATCACTAAGATTGATCTGGCCCAGGCGTATCTGCAAATGGAGGTAGAAGAAGCATCAAAAAAATACCTCACAATCAACACCCATAAAGGTCTCTACCAATACAACCGACTGGTATTCAGGGTAGCATCAGCTCCGGCTATTCGGCAGAGGGCAATGGAACAAGTCCTGCAAGGGATCCCAGGGACCCAGTGTTATTTGGACGACATCCTGGTCATGGGCGAAAATGACAGTGATCACCTTGCCAACCTGGAGCAGGTGCTCACTAGATTGCAGGAATATGGGCTCCGAGCTAACCGCCCCAAATGCGAGTTTTTTAGAAAACAGATCTCGTATTGTGGCCACGTTATCGATAAAGAGGGGTTACATAAGTCCTCAGAGAAGATTGAAGCAGTAGTCAAGGCTCCAGCACCGGGAAATGTGTCACAACTGAGGTCATTCCTCGGGCTGGTAAACTACTACCATAAGTTCTTGCCAAATTTGTCTACAATACTACACCCACTGGACACCCTACTGCAAACTGGGGTGCCATGGAAGTGGAATGACGAATGTAGATGAGCTTTCCAGAAGAGCAAAACACTAATCACATCGAAAGAGGTATTGGCCCATTACAACCCAGCATTACCAATTCGGTTGGCTTGTGATGCGTCACCCTACGGCATTGGAGCGGTGCTGTCGCACAAATTCTCGGACGGCTCAAAGAGGCCAATAGCCTTTGCATCACGATCACTAACTTCAGCCGAGCGTAACTACGCCCAGATTGACAGGGAGGCACTCAGCCTAGTGTGGGGAGTGAAAAAGTTCAATCACTATCTGCACGGGCAGAAATTCACCTTGCTGACTGATCACCAGCCTCTTGTCTCCATTTTTAATCCGAAGAAGGGCGTTCCGGTGATGACTGCGCAACGACTACAAAGATGGTCACTTTTTCTAGGGGCGCACCACTATGAGATTGAATATAAGGGCACGAAACAGCATGGGCTATCACGCCTGCCACTGCCTACTGCGGAGGAAGCGCCAGCAGTGGATCCTGTCGAAATATTTCATTCGACTATAGTTGAATGCCTACCGGTAACTAACGCTTGTATCGAAAAGGAAACCCGAAATGACCCGACACTGTCTCGGCTGTATGATTTGACGGTGAAGGGATGGCCAGCATATGGCGACTCATTGTTGCCAGCATTCTCGACAAGGAGAGAACAGCTGTCAGTGTGCCGGGGGACCTTGATGTGTGGATCCCGAGTGGTAATTCCACCCAAGTTAAGGGAGAGAGTGCTCAATGAGCTTCATGAAGGTCATCTGGGAGGGGTAAAAATGAAAAGCCTAGCCAGGACCTGACCAGGAGCTGCTCAGGATGCCAGAAAGTCCAAAATGCACCACCACAGGCCCCTCTACACCAATGAGAGTGGCCCTCATCTCCATGGCAACGGGTGCATATTGATTTTGCTGGTCCATTCATGGACTCAATGTTTTTAATAGCCGTGGATGCGCACTTGAAATGGCCTGAGGTCATCAAAATGTCCTCCACCACCACGGAGAAAACTATTGCAGTCCTACGGACCATTTTTGCCAGGAATGGCTTGCCAGAACAGATTTGCTCCGACAACGGACCACAGTTTGTGTCCGAAGAGTTCCGGAGGTTCTTGAAAAAGAATGGGGTAAGGCATTACACATCCGCCCCGTATCATCCAGCCACAAATGGATTGGCTGAGAGGTTCGTACAAACCTTTAAGAAGGCAATAAAGGCTATGTACAATGATAACATTTCGCTGCAGCATAAGGTGGACAATTTCCTGTTCGCCTACCGGAATGCGACACATGCAGTCACCAACCAGGCCCCGGCCATGATGTTCTTTAACCGAAGGTTAAGATCTCGCCTGGATTTGCTCAGACCAAACGTTCGAAGAGATGTTGAGAGTAAGCAATTCCAGCACATCCGTGAGAAGCCAACAAGGAGCTTCAATGTAGGGCAACCAGTCTTGGCCCGCGACTACCGAACAGAAAAATGGCAGCCAGGAACGATATGCACACGGCAGGGCCCACTAATGTACACAGTGGACATTGGGGAGAGCATCGTGAGACGCCATGCTGACCAGATCCTAGAGTCACAGGAACAAGTCAACCCCATGCCTCGCCCATACGTACCTGGTGATGAACCCGATGTGCAGGTCGCATCTACCCCAGAAACAGTAGCATTGGAAGCTGATGAACCAACAGACAGGGGGCCAGAATCGCCTCCGCACCAAGAGCAAGACACTCGGGAAAGGCGCTATCCAGAAAGGATCAGGAAGCCTCCCCAAAGACTGAATTTATAAATAGACTATTTTCAGCTAATGTTGCATGTTAAAAGTGTTAATTGTAATGAGTTTGATATTTAATTGTTAAATGAGTGTTATGATCCTGTTAATCTAAAAGGGGAGGAATTGTAATGTATGTACCTTTAAGGGGGGGAACTACTTTCTACAGCTCATGTATACTGTTGTACCGGCAGTGACCACACATGTATATAACGCTGAGTAGTAATCTGTTGTTTCAGTTGCAGTTTGAACCACGTTGAGTAAACACCTGTTGTACCGTTCTCTGCGGTCCTTTTCTTATTAAGATACATGGATCTAACAGCATCCTCCATGCAATTGATGCACTGAAATCTCACAAAGAAGAAGGCGTCCTCCATGCAATTGATGCACTGAAATCTCACAAAGAAGAAGGCATCCTCCATGTAATTGATGCACTGAAATCTCACAAAGAAGAAGGCATCCTCCATGCAATTGATGCATTGAAATCTCACAGAGAAGAAGGCATCCTCCATGCAATTGATGCACTGAAATCTCACAAAGTAGAAGGCATCCTCCATGCAATTGATGCACTGAAATCTCACAGAGAAGAAGGCATCCTCCATGCAATTGATGCACTGAAATCTCACAGAGAAGAAGGCATCCTCCATGCAATTGATGCACTGAAATCTCACAGAGAAGAAGGCATCCTCCATGCAATTGATGCACTGAAATCTCACAAAGAAGGCGTCCTCCATGCAATTGATATACTGAAATCTCACAGAGAAGAAGTACTTATAACCAATGTGTTGATGATTTTGTGATGTGAGGCACAGATGAAATCATTCCCCTTTGTGTCACTCACAGCTGCATTAGTTTGGGAAAATTAGAACAGGGTGCATTCTGATCAAACATCCATACACACCTAGTTACCTCATCCCAAATTCTGAATAAGTCCATGATGACTTTTTAAAAACCTTATTAACTCATGCGTACATTTCTAGCTGAATAGATGTATGCTAACTGTTAACAAGTCTCCTTCAGTATTGCACTGAAGATAGAAAAGGTACTGGATGACTCAGGCAGGTTAAACCCTAGCTCACTTGTCTGCATGTTCAGATTGGCCCAGAAATTCGAGTCGGGGGCTTGCCGCGCGTGTAAGCCCCCAATCTGCACTTACCCGATGCGCCGGCCGTTGAGCTTCAGGGACGCCTGGAATTGCTGTTTTAAAATGTTGACTCCCGGGCAGCGTCTGACGTCACGCCGCCCAGGAGTGCAGCCAGCGCGAAGCCTGTAGCGCGCTGTGCAACTGAGACACGCCCCTTGAGGTCTCAGTTTAACAGGACACGCCCCCAATGTTTCTGCCAAGCTGCTAAGCATTTTTACATGCAAAGCAGCAGTTTAAATAGGTTTTTGGAAGTTTTTTGAAGCTTTTGGTAACTTTTATAAACTTTTAAAAACGTTTACATTATTTTGAAGAATCTGAAGTAGTTTTAAACAGAATTAAAGCAATTTAAAGACTTTTAAAAGCCCTAAAAGAATTTTTTAAATTCCATTTATTTATTTAGCAATGTCGTCGTCATACGTGTCTTCACACTGTTCCCTTTGGGGAACTGTATGAAGTGGTGGAAGGATTTATGGCCATGATTAACGCTCATTCCATGACCGTAACCATCTTTGAACCAGCCATTAGGGCGGTTAGTCCTATGACGGGAGGGTTTTACAGGCTCCCACAAGCTATACAAGGAGGGGGGGCCACCCACACCCACGGACGCAAATATCCCACTGGATGTCAACCCAGAATTTAGAGCCGGAGCTCCGACTCCACTTGCCGGGACTGTCTGGAGCGGGGCTCGAAACCCTACCCTGATCTGGCCCAGCGGCGGGGATCCTACCGCTATGCCAAAGGCCCAATCCGATTAGCAACGTGAAATGGCTGGAATGAGCACAATTCACGGCATTAAAAGAACTCACAATTGAACTGATGATGACCTCAGCAATCTCCTCAAGGAGGTGGAGGCGCAGCGCCTGCTCATCATTGGTAATGAGAAGTCAAAGGCGCCGCAAAAAGGGCAGATGATAGCTTGGTCTTTCAAGTGGCAGCATAGGGCTCCAGTCACGGGGAGGGAAAAGGCGCAGGAAACGTATGGGTGTCACCTTTTGTGCGGAGTGGGCCTTTTGCGTAGCAGTAAGCATCCCCGCCGCTGGGCCAGAAGGAGTAGGGTTTCGAACCCCACTCCAGACAGTCCCGGCAAGTGGAGTCGGAGCTCCAACTATAAATTCTGGGTGGACATCCAGCGGGATACTTGCGTCCGTGGGTGTGGGTGGCCCCCCCCTCAGATGGGTTGTGGGAGCCCGTAAAACCCTCACGCCATAGGACTAACCACCCTAATGGCTGGTTCAAAGATGGTTACGGTCACGGAATGAGCGTTAATCACGGCCATAAATCCTTCCACCATTTCATACAGTTCCCGAAAGGGAACAGTGTGAGGATACGTACGACGATGACCTCTTGCGCAATGCACCTCCTTGGACCCTCAGTCGCAGATGCGAGGGGGCAAATCGTGCAATTGTTAAATTTTTCATTTTATTGACATGTAAAATGTTGGCCCAGTAATTCCCTTCCAAATGTGCGAGTACGGTTGGGGTACTTACGCGTCTGGCCGGAGGAAATGCCGGTTTTCAGCATGCACAGCGCATGCGGGGAAAACCGGCATTTCCTGTCCTCTGAACGAAGGGGTTCAGAGGCAGAACGCGTGCGCAGTAAAATTCGCCGCTTTCATTCATGCTTTCAGTGAGGTCAAGTCCTTACAACTTACACATGAAAAAAGCATGGGTACAGTTGCTCCAGAGGCTGCGGACGAAGATATTTCTTATCGTGGAGCTTCTGAAAGTATGTATGTCTGTATATATTCCTTTGCGTGTTATGTATATATTCCTTTACTTATGTGTATGAATGTATTATTTAATTATGACTTTCAGAGAAAGTAACTTATTGGAAAATCATAATTAAAAACATACATTCATACACATAAGTAAAGGAATATAAAACATACATACATATACGTAAAGGAATATATGCGGACATACATACATAATTACTTATTACTGATGAAAAGTTTCTTTCTTAAAAGTGCTGGAAATGTTACATTACTCATTTTAGAACACTCATTTTCACATTCAATTCACACAGCCACAATTGCTCCTTCTACCTACCGTTCTGAAAACCCATTTAAAAAAAAAAATTTAAACTTTAAAACTTACTTAAAATTTCTTAAAATAACTTCCCTCCCTTTCCCAAACAAAAATATTGCCTTTCAGAAGCTCCACGATAAAATATATCTTCCTCCGCAGCCTTGGAACAACTTTACACATGCTTTTTTCAAGTGTAACTTGTAAGGACTTACCCTCACTGAATCCATGAATGAAATCGACGAAGTTCACTGCGCACGCGCTGCCTGTGCAGTCGCACGCGCTGTGCCTATGAACCCCTTCGTTCCGAGGACTGGAAATGCCGGCGTTCCCCGCATGCGCTGTGCATGCTGAACGCCGGCATTTCCAATGGCCAGATGCGTGAGTACCCAGACCGTACTCACGCATTTGGTCACGAATTTCTGGCCCATTATGTCTATTTAAAAGGCTTCATTGTGCCCTGTAAACTTATCAAGAAAACACTCTCCCTCTGTCTGCAACCACTTGCTGTGACATAATTCATGTCAGAAATTGTTTTTGTAATGGTCAAAAAGTATCACATTGGCCTCGAGCCTCAGTTCATGCTAAGTTGCTTGATCGCAGCAGATTAAAGCTTGGGGCACTACAGTTGACCTCAGCATCCCTGGGTCAGGGAGGGAAAATTGCTCATGATCACTATCCACTGACTCCTACTGCAAATGAGCATTTGTGGACATTGAGTTAAGGACACGATTGGGCTCAGTTGTGATGCCCTCCATAGTCAAAAAGCCTGACAATACTCACTACCTAGGCTCGCATATAAATAATGCCCATTGAGCTTGCATATGATGGTGTTGTGGCAAAGTTGATGCATGCTGTTTGAGGTTTATTCCCTCCCCAAAATAGCAACCATTTCCAGAAAGGGAATAAGAACTTACAAAGAATAACTTTGTTTGATTTATATTCAATCATTTGTTTTCTATGTGTTATATCTTAGCCTTAGAGATTGTACTGCAAACTCGGCACACCTCCAAACACACACAAACACACGCTGCTATATAAGCGCCACATTGTTGACATTCTTGACTGTTACAGTATCTATCCCTAATAGAGCTGAATACATCCTGTGCGGTTGAATTAGAATATTTTATTTTCCAAATCAATCTGTTTTTAATTGTTATCGTATAACATCAGAAATGGGATCCTGGGACTGGTAATTTTTGAAGAATTGAACTCCAACCTTATAAAAAATATATAAAATAGTCTTTGATTTTTCCCTCAGCAGTTTTGAGGCAGCTAAGGAATATTACAACTATGCAGAGGGAAGGAGGACTTTGGCCTGAGCGATTTGAAAGGAAGCTCTTGGGGCTGAGTAGCCTCTACCTCCATTTGTCTTTAGTAAATAAACTAGTCCCTGTAGCTCACCAGGAGAATTCAGAGATGAAGTCACCAATTACCTACCCACTCATTCACCACAGGAATTTGAAGTTCTTTCTATACATTATTATCAGTTTGCAGCTAGCATACTTTAGCAGCAGAAGTAACAGACTCCTGCCTCCAGACAGCAGACCATATCCAGTCTGGGTTAATTCTGTGATGATCAAGAGAAACCAATTTCATTTCTCAAAGGGAAGGTGAAAACAGACGCAGGGACCATAAAAATAAATCGTTTCAGGTTCATTTTCATAAACAATTATCGACCCGTGTTGATTTTGGGCTTATTTGACATTAAGCCAGATCAAGGTCAGTATGGAAGGGAGATCGCCCTGACAATTTCAAGATGGAACTAGATAGGTATTTGGTAGAGAAAATATTAGAGGAGCATGGGAGATAAACCAATTTATAGTGTTTTTCAAACTTTGGGACCAGCCAGAGGGTCCACAATGGGCCCTTCTGGTCCTGCACATTTCTGTGTTCCTGCAATTTTTCTAAAGATCGGAAAAGATCGAATGTCCAAATACGCTCAGCAGTCTCGAGCTAATGAACCTGAGCAGCACAGCCAAGAGGATTCTAACACCACCTCTGCTTACATTTATAACCTGTGATTCATTCCAAATCTTACATTGAGCGGCTGACTCAAGTTTCCTCGCCAGTTATAAAACATGGAGTGAATCAAAGGGACAAGTGAATGAGCCTCAGTTCATTCAGTTCCATTTGCCCTGAGTCAATCACATAGCACAATGACAAATATCATTGCAGTTGACTTGTGGCAAGGCACCAAATCACTACGTTATTTATTGCCAAATCCTACAGGCAAATTATCTGCAAATGCTGCTTACCCCACTTAAGGTCACCTTAATGCACTAATGTGTGGTTTTCTGGGAAGTAGTGACTGAAATAAATAATGGGTGACTAAGCGACCATTTCTCTCCACCTTCCTCAAATTTATCTGGTTTAAATAACATTTTCCAGTTAAAAAAAATTAGTTGGAATTTTTGGCACCATCCTCTGGGGGCAACAGACATTTGTTTGTATAAAAAAACTCTCGCAAATATATTTTTAACAATACATTCTGCATTGGTAAGACTATGAACAGTGCTTGGAGCACTGCCCTGTCCTAGATACAGCTGGCTGGTCGCCTCCAATGTGCTGTGGTCGCTGTAGCTGGTGCCAACACAACCTTTTTTTTTCCCTTTTTGCAGCACTACTAATATATACTTGTACCAAGCACTGGCACAAATTCTAAACATGTGCTATTGCAGAAGTTTTCTGGGCGTGTTATGGGTATGGGACAGCGATTCACCAATCATGATTATTGCAGACTTCACAAGGCTGCTTTCCATTTTGGTATAATGCAAAGCTGAAGTCTGAAGCCGAGATGAACAGGATTATTATACCTGCCTGCATTTGGAAATGTTGCATAAAGGGGGTTAATTTCCTCTGGCAGTGCACTGACTAAAGCGTTTATATAACATTTCTTTGTGCACTAACTTAACACAGTTCATTTTAAATGTGTTAATGACTGTACTGAAATAGGCCAGGAAAGAATTTGAGCATGCACATATTAAACAGTGCATTACCAGAGGGAAATTAAACCCCGATGATTCCAAAGTTTTCAGACGGTGAATTGGACATGACGAGCGTCTACTGTAAATCAGAAATGGAGGGTCTCTCTCTGCAGTCAACTTTTTGTGGGAGCTGACTTTTCTTTACTGCTTTTTTGGGCTGTAGTTCAGTAGTAATGTGAGTTTGATCCTTTCTGTGGTTTCCAGCTAGAATGCCAACCATCTATTCAACATTAGAATGAATGGCTCAGTCTAACAATAGATTGTAGCAAAAGCCCAATTTGCTCTAATCTAATTTGTGGGTCTTGGAACTGTTAAAGCATCATTGTCAGAAGGTGCTGATTTATGCTGGGTTACATTTTCATAGGCGTTGGCTGCCCTCCAATTCCTCCTCTAGGTGACCATTCTTCGTGTGTGTGAGCCCAGACAGTCAGTATCGGCAGATATTTGACTGTGGGGAGAATTGCATCTGAACCCAATACTATCCACACCCAACATCCACACTTATGCACGTTGCACTAGGGGTCATTGGATAGTGATCAGGAGCAGGAACCCTGTCTGATTTTTCCCTGCCTATCCCAGGGGTACTGAGGTCAATTGTATTGTACCAACTGGCTGAGATCAGCAAACTCAACACAGACCAAGTGTTGAACCTGGGTCTGTTCTGGTCTATGTGTCTTTATATGGCTCTATGCCTTTACATAACGGAGTCATCAAGGGACTCCGCTTAGTGTATTTTTAATCTATCCATCATCTCTGATTCAGGTAGTCTGTAGGCACCCGCCTCCAAATTCTGCCATTTTCCCAGCAGTCCCTCCTCTATACCCGCCTCCCCGGGGCTGGCAAGATCACGCCCCTTGACTCCGAGGTGAGAGGCTATCACTGAGCCAAACTAGGATCTTTACTATCCACCTGAACAGGGCCTCAGTTTAACATCTTATCTGAAGGATGGTACCTCTGACAGTGCAACACTACCTCAGTAGTGGACTGGAGTGTAAATCCAGATTATATGCTCTAACCTAGGGTGTAGCTTGAATCCACCATCTTGTGACCCAGGGCTCAGAGTACAATTGGCCAAGACAAGCGTAAAAAGACATTTATACCATGGATGATCTGTAGGATACCATATTTGCCCAAGAACCACAAATGATGAACAGAAACTGTTCAAAATTGTTGAAATAGTACTCAGTCACAAGGTTAAAAAAAAGCATGATATTCATGAAGCTTTATGTTAAATTGCCGCTATAGTTCAGTCGAGCTGGAGTTGTGGGATCAAGGGAAGGGCATGGCTGAGCTTCAATTCCAAGCTCTTAGATAAGACGTACAAAGGATTTATTACATGTCTGGTAGTGTCTGGCTCTGGGAAGGATGTCAAGGATGGATTAAACAAAAATGATTACACTCTACAGAATTCTTTTCAAAATTAGCTGGCACTTAAGCATGCCAAGTATTGTCCAGTCCACACAATAGATGCACTGATTCAGCAAAAATGAGATGGTCTAACAATATTCTAATTCAATAATGACTGCCAGCAGAGGCATAACAATCAGTTTTTATATCCTCCTGTGTCCAGTTAGTTTTAAATGGCAAAAATCTGTAAAACTCCTAGAGGCATCATAAAGAGATAGGGTCCTTGACCTACATCGGCTGTAACTTAACGATGCCACAACTCAAATAGAAAACCTCACATTGCCTTCCTTAAGGTTTCTCATATACACACAGAGCAAACAATCAATCAGTCTTTCTAAAAACATCACACCTCATGTGTCGCACTGTCTGTCATACATGGATGTTTCTGTGTCACAGCTTAAAAGGGTATAAAATAAATGTCAAGGTTAAGATTTAAGTGTCACTCCAGAGACCGGAGCACAAAAATCTAGGCAGACACTCCAGTGCAGTACTGAGGGAATGCTACACTGTCGGAGATGCCGTCTTTCATAGGAGACATTAAACCCAGGCCCCGTCTGCTCTCTCAGGCGGACGTAAAAGATCCCATGGCACAATTTCGAAGAACAGCAGGGGAGCTCTCCTGGCCAACATTTATCCCTCAATCAACATCTCTAAAACAGATTATATGGTCATTATCAACAACAACAACAACTTGTATTTATATAGTGCCTTTAACGTAGTAAAATGTTCCAAGGTGCTTCACACCAAGCCACACAAGGAGAAATTAGGGCAGATGACCAACAGCTTGGTCAAAGAGGTAGGTTTTAAGGAGCGTCTTAAAGGAAGAAAGAGAGGTAGCAAGGCGGAGAGGTTTAGGGAAGGAATTCCAGAGCTTAGAGCCTAGATAGCTGAAGGCACGACCACCAATGGTTGAGCGATTTTAATCAGGGGTGCTCAAGAGGGCAGATTAGAGGAGCGCAGATATCTCATGGGGTTGTGGGGCTGGAGGAGATAACAGAGATAGGAAGGGCCAAGGCCATGAAGGGATTTGAAAACAAGGATGAGAATTTTGAAATCGAGTCATTGCTTAACCGGGAGCCAATGCAGGTCAGCGAGCACAGGGGTGATGGGTGAACGGGACTTGGTGCGAGTTAGGACATGGACAGCCAAGCTTTGGATGACCTCAAGTTTACGTTGGGTAGAACGTGGGAGGCCAGCCAGGAGTGCATTGGAACAGTCAAATCTAGAGGTAACAAAGGCATGGATGAGGGTTTCAGCAGCAGTTGAGCTTTTTTTTATTAGTTTTATGGGATCAGGGCATCGCTGGCAATGCCAGCATTTATTGCCCATCCCTAGTTGCCCTTGAGAAGGTGGTGGTGAGCTGCCTTCTTGAATCGCAGCAGTCTGTGTGGTGATGGTACTCCCACAGTGCTGTTAGGTAGGGAGTTCCAGGATTTCGACCCAGCGACGATGAAGGATCGCCGATATACTTCTAAGTCAGGATGGTGTGTGATTTGGAGGGGAACTTGGAGGTGGTTGTGTTCCCATGCGCCTGCTGCCCTTGCCCTTCTAGGTGCAAGAGGTCGCGGGTTTGGGAGGTGCTGCCGAAAAATCCTTGGTGAGTGGCTGCAGTGCATCTTGTAGATGGTACACACTGCAGCCACGGTACGCCGGTGGTGAATGGAGTGAATGTTTAAGGTGGTGGATGGGGTGCCAATCCAACGGGCTGCTTTGTTCTGGATGGTGTTGAGCTTCTTGAGTGTTGTTGGAGCTGCACTCATCCAGGCAAGTGGAGAATATTCCATCACACTCCTTACTTGTGCCTTGTAGATGCTGGAAAGGCTTTGGGGAGTCAGGAGGTGAGACACTCGCCGCAGAATACCTAGCCTCTGACCTGCTCTTGTTGCCACAGTATTTATGTGGCTGGTCCAGTTAACTTTCTGGTTAATGGTGACCCCACAGGATGTTGATAGTGGGGGATTCGGTGATGGTAATGCCATTGAATGTCAAGGGGAGATGGTTAAACTCTCGCTTGTTGGAGATAGTCATTGCCTGGCACTTCTGTGGCACGAATGTTACCTGCCACTTATCAGTCCAAGCCTGAACGTCGTCCAGGTCTTGTTGCACGCGGGCATGGGCTGCTTCATTATCTGTGGAGTTGCGAATGGCACTGAACACTGTGCAGTCATCAATGAACATCCCCATTTCTGACCTTATGATGGAGGGAAGGTCATTGATGAATCAGCTGAAGATGGTTTGGCCTAGGACAGTGCCCTGAGGAACTGAGGCGGGGCCAGAGACGGGCAATGTTATGGAGGTGGAAATAGGCTGTCTTAGTTATGCCGCAGACATTGTTGTTTGTGGGAACTTGCTGTGCGCAAATTGGCTGCTGGATTTCCTACATTACAACAGTGACTACACTTCAAAAGTATTTCAGTGGCTGTAAAGTGGTTTGAGACATCCTGAGGTCATGAAAGGTGCTATATAAATGCAAGTCTTTCTTTTTTTTAATTTGTTTTAATTCTTTTTCTAGATAAAGGATTTGGAAAAGTAGTTACTTTTAATGTGTTTTCAAAACATAAGTTTAAAATATGGTCTGAGATGGTAGATAGTTAAGATTCTAATAAACTAGCCTTGATGCTGTTTCCTCATAAACTGTAAACAATAAGTAATTCAGTGGCTTGTCTCTTTAATTGATAAAACACCTCACATCCATTGTACTTGAAGGTTTACGTCCTCTTTTGACTGAATAGTCAGGAAGTAGAGCAGAATGTCAAACAGCTAAACGGCAGTCTAGCTCTTGCAGCAGAAGTAGCTGTTGAGGCAGAAGGACTCCAGAAAAGACAGGCTCGAAAAGGTAGAATGCAAAGCATTTAGGCTGTTTAAGTCAAGCAAGGTGACTGAAGTGGGATAGTTTAGCATATACATCATCTTCATGTTATTATGTGAAGATAAGTTGTATTGATTGAACTAAGTAAATCTGATCATAACTAGTGTTATGTACGTTCACCTTACTGTGTGGTCAAGTGGCTAAATGATTTGAAACAAGCCTCGGCTCATATGGTATTAGTTCAGTCTGAATTCAGAGAGATTGAAGAAACATGCATGCAAAAGACCTGATTCAGGTCACAGGGAATTCCATTGTTGCGTGTCTGGGTCCTGCTATCGTATGAGTAGATATAGGACAGTGTGTGTAAACTCCCATAAATGTAAGACAACCAGACTGCTTACAAGAGCAACTGATGCCACTGAAAATGAGACGGTATCGACAGAATTTGTAACAATAAAAGAAAGCCATTTGACCTCTAATTGACCAGAGCATCTGCTAAGACCAATCAAACTCTAGCTGGCCAGAGGAAGTCACAAAAATTACCCGCCAATTCATTTCAGAATTCAGATTTAACAACTAGATTAAGACTTTGCCAAACTGATTTCACACAAGGCTCTTATAGTCAGCGGAGAGAAGAAAGTATATCCCATCAGTCCACGTTAGATTTGAACCTCAGCGATGCAAGGACTTGCCTCAACACCTAGCCCTCTTTTTTTGATGCAGTTGAACGCTTAAACTTCATCATAAGTCCTCCTCTTCTCTCATCTTACCTGCCCCAATTGCGAAGAACTTAGACAAAACAACTTATTACACAAGTACCATTCGAATACCACATCGCTATGTTGATGTTGAACCATTAATTCACAGCTCTGAATTACAACTTTCTGCATACTCCCACCTTCTCTGAGCTCCCATGTGGCAACCTGGCTAAGAGCTGGTGATTTTTTTACATTAGTTGTTCTCGGGATATGGGCAAAACTGGCAAGGCCACATTTATTGTCCATCCCTAGCTGCCCTGAGAAGGTAGTGGTGGGTTTTCTGCAATGATCCTATTGTAGCGATTGTTTTTAAAACTGAGTGGCTTAGCACTTCAGAGGCCCTTCAGAGTCAGCTGTGTAGTATGGGATTGGAATCATGTGTAGGCTATACTGGTAGGGATGGCAGGTTACTCATACTTGAAGACATTAGTGAACCAGTTGAGTTTTTTTTTATTCATTGATGGGATGTGGGCGTCGCTGGCTGGCTATGCCTGCATTTAGTGCCCATCCCTAATTGCCCTTGAGAAGATGGTGGTGAGCCGCCTTCTTGATCCGCTGCAGTCCATATGGTGTAGGTACACCCACAATGCAACTGTTTTCATGATGCTAGCCCACAAATTGCCAGATTTATTGAAGCTAATTTCAGAACTGTGAAGTGGGGGCTAATGTCAGAGTACATACAATATTCACAGTCATATTGTAAGCATCGGAGCAGGCCCCAAGGATTTGTATGATTGCTACTGCTGATCGACCAGCAACCTGTTTGGCCCAGTGGTAGGGGCGTGGTGCAGTTGGATCTAGAACCACAGATACACCTGGGAGTTTCAATTTAACTATGGAAAAGGCATTTACTTTGGACAATAAGCATCTCGATAGGTGATTTAATGGTGAATAGATCATTTAACTTTGGACAATAAGCGTCTCGATAGGTGATGAGACTTTCTGTTTTAATGGGTTTCAGTGGAGCTTCAATTGGATAAGACAACTATGCCAGTTTCACTGGAGCAATGGACTTCCTGGCCTCAATGAAAAACACTTTAACCTTGGGAAAAACACATCAGCAGTAAGACTAAATCACATCAAATATGTACCACAGGGAGGGTTTCAACCCGAAACGTCAACTCAAATTTCTCTCCATGGATGTTGCCTGACCTGCTGAGTTTTTCCAGCATTCTCTGTTGTTATTCAAGATAAGGAATTGTCTTCCATTCCCCAGCCCTGTACATGTCCTGTGGTTTGGATTACTGGGTGTATTGGAATACAAGAGTTGGGGGAAGACCCAGACTCAAAAAGGCAGGAACCAGACATCACTGCAATATACAGACCTCAATGAACTTTTACGGTATACAGAGAAGGCAGCTTTGGCCACTGTCTCTCTTGCTCTCTCTCACCTTCGCGTTTTCTCATCTCTGAACCAAGAACCGGGCACTCCGTCCGAGACGGAGAGAAGAAACCACCACGAGCGACAAGAGCCTCGCCTTGCTCTTCGACTGTAGGAACGAACCTTGAAACTGGGACTTGGATACTGCATTGGCGATATGTAACCAGGAGACACAGGGAAGCAACGAGCAATAAAATGGACAATCAGGGTGAGCATTGTCCAAGCCCACGCATCTTTAAGACCACCGGTATGGTGTGAGGGGGTGTTGTGTCTCCCAACCAATCCAGAGGGGCTTAGTGAGGAGGTTCTGTGTGTATTATATAGTGTATGTTCCGGGGTTTGTGGGACAAGTCCATGTTATACTCTGTATTGCAACACAGTGTGATTTTAGGCATCTTAATACAAGACAGGGGCCTGTTTGACGGGCCAAGTTGTATTGTTGTTCTGTTTCTTTTATGCCACCAGGCATTTTATGTACTGGAGGTGGGTGTGTGTGTTAACCTTATTAAACACCACACGGTTGAGTCTGAAAAGCTTGTCTGTGTTCAAATACTGTTCACCGTAATTCCTGTCGTCTAGAACTAAGTAGGGGAGGTGATTCGAACAACCAAGGCAAACCACCTACAGAATTGGCAACCGTAGGCATGATGATAGGCTGTGTGAACAGGATCACGGATAGTTTAGAGGGCAAGAGATCTGTAATGGGGGACAGAATTTCCTCCTATGTGTTTGGTAAAGTTAATGGGGAAAAATTCAGTTGGTAGCGCCACCCGTTAGCGCCTTAAGAGGGCAGTAAGTGGGGCGCAAAGCAACTAGCGCCCGGGCGCGGCGATATCTACGCCTCTCGCGAAATTGACCGGACATTTTGCGGCGGTGCTAAACAATACCGCCTGATCTCCTGCGCACGCAGATCTTGGTGTCATTCGAGAGTGCAAAGCCCTTGGGGTGCCCTGGACCGGAAATTGAGTGGCGCCCCCATCCTTTCCGCCTGGCACAAACAATGACAGGTTGACTGGAATGCTTCCCAGTTGCTGTGGGGCTGGGGGTCGCTATTTAAAGGGGTCTCTTCCTGGCTTTTGTGTGGTAGCCATTTTTGCAACACTAATTCTGAGAGAGAGAGAGAGATTTTGAGAGAGACAAAGAGAGAAAGAGAGACTTCTGCATTGAGTCAATGCTGTCTGAGGTATTTTTGGCTTCTGACCATAGCTTTGCAGGTACTTTGCTTTTTGACCTTCATAACTTTGATTGCCCAGATACTATGGGGGCTGCAATGGATGGGAACATCGTCCTTCTCCATCACATTCGGAGGGCACAGAGACGCAGAGAGAGAGTGGCAATCATGGCCAGACGGAGGAGGGCAAACAGGCCTCGGTACAGGAGACCTTACCATCCAAGGGTCTTTCGCCAACAGTTCTCCTACATTAATATGTCAGGGAGCACTGTTTGCGAAGGCTACGCTTCAGCAAGGAGGTGGTCACGGAGCTCTGCCACCTGCTTCAGCCAGATCTGCAGCCTCACCTGAGGAGCAGGACGTCTCTGTCAGTGGCAGTGAAGATAACAGTGGCTCTCAACTTTTATGCCACCGGCTCATTTCAATCACCTACTTGGGACATCGCCAATATCTCCCAGTTCGCGGTGCATTGCTGCATCTGTCAGGTAACAAATGCCCTCTTTAAAAGGAGACGATAGTACATCTTGTTAGATCCGTGTATCTTGATGTTGTGTCCTTCAATAATTAGACAAGAGATTGCAGGGAATGATCAACAGGTGTTTACTGAATGAGGGTTACTCTAGAACTAACTTTACACCTCCCTACTCAGGGTTTATATACAGGTCTGGTCACTGCCGGTACTGCAGTATACAGGAGCTGTAAAAAGTAGTTCTCCCCTTAAAGGTACATACATTACAATTCCTCCCCTTTTAGATTAACAGTACCATAACATTCATTTAACAATTAAATATCAAACTAATTACAATTAACTCTTTTAACATGCAACATTAGCTGAAAATAGACTATTTATAAATTCAGTGTTTGGGGAGGCTTCCTGATCCTTTCTGGATAGCGCCTTTCCTGAGTGTCTTGCTCTTGGTGCGGAGGTGATTCTGGCCCCCTGTCGTCGGTTGGCTCATCCGCTTCCGATGCTACTGTTTCTGGGGTAGATGCTACCTGTACGTTGGGTTCATCACCAGGTACGTATGGGCGAGACATGGGGTTGACTCGTTCCTGTGACTCTAGGATCGGGTCAACATGGCGTCTCACAATGTTCTCCCCAACATCCACTGTGTACATTAGTGGCCCCTGCCGTGTGCATATCGTTCCTGGTTGCCATTTCTCTGTTCGGTAGTCGTGGGCCAAGACTGGTTGCCCTATATTGAAGCTCCTTGTCGGCTTCTCATTGATGTACTGGAATTGCTTATTCTCAACATCTCTTCGTACATTTGGTCTGAGCAAATCCAGACGAGATCTCAACCTTCGGATAAAGAACATCATGGCCGGGGCCTGGCTGGTGACTGCATGTGTCGCATTTCTGTAGGCTAACAGGAAATTGTCCACCTTATGCTGCAGTGGAATGTCGTCATCGCACATGGCCTTTACTGCTTTTTTAAAGGTTTGTACGAACCTCTCAGCCAATCCATTTGTGGCTGGATGATACGGGGCGGATGTGTAATGCCTTACCCCATTCCTTTTCATAAATCTTTGAAACTCTTCGGACACAAACTGTGGTCCGTTCTCAGAGCAAATCTGCTCTGGCAAGCCATTCCTGGCAAAAATGGTCCATAGGACAGCAATAGTTTTCTCCGTGGTGGTGGAGGACATTTTGATGACCTCAGGCCATTTCGAGTGCGCATCCACGGCTATTAGAAACATTGAGTCCATGAATGGACCAGCAAAATCAATATGCACCCGTTGCCGTGGAGATGAGGGCCACTCCCATGGGTGTAGAGGGGCACGTGGTGGTGCATTTTGGACCTTCTGGCATCCTGAGCAGCTCTTTGTCAGGTCCTCGATTTGCTGATCGATCCCCGGCCACCACACATAAGCCCTAGCAAGGCTTTTCATTTTCACCCCTCCCAGATGACCTTCGTGAAGCTCATTGAGCACTCTCTCCCTTAACTTGGGTGGAATTACCACTCGGGATCCACACATCAAGGTCCCCTGGCATACTGACAGCTGTTCTCTTCTGGATGAGAATGCTGGCAACAGTGAGTCGCCATGTGCTGGCCATCCCTTCACCGTCAAATCATATACCCGAGACAGTGTCGGGTCATTTCGGGTCTCCTTCTCTATACCAGCATCAGTTACTGGCAAGCATTCAATTATAGTCGAATGAAATATTTCGACAGGATCCACTGCTGGTGCTTCCTCCACAGTAGGCAATGGCAGGCGTGATAGCCCATCAGCGTTTCCATGCTGTTTCGTGCCCTTATACTCAATTTCATATTGGTGCGCCCCTAGTAAAAGGGACCATCTTTGTAGCCGTTGCGCAGTCATCACCGGAACGCCCTTCTTTGGATTAAAGATGGAGACAAGTGGTTGGTGGTCAGTCAGCAAGGTGAACTTCTGCCCGTGCAGATAGTGATTGAACTTTTTCACTCCCCACACTAGGCTGAGGGCCTCCCTGTCAATCTGGGCATAGTTACGCTTGGCTGAGGTTCGTGACCGAGACGCAAAGGCTACTGGCCTCTCCGAGCTGTCCGGGAATTTGTGCGACAGCACCGCTCCAACGCCGTAGGGTGATGCATCACACGCCAACTGAATTGGTAGTGCTGGGTTGAAATGAGCCGACACCTCTTTTGATGTGATCAATGCTTTGCTCTTCTGGAAATCTCATTTACATTCGTCACTCCACTTCCATGGTACCCCCGTTTGCAGTAGGGTGTTCAGTGGGTGTAGTACTGTAGACAAATTCGAAAAGAACTTATGTTAGTAGTTCACCAGCCCGAGGAACGACCTCAGTTGTGATACATTTTCCGGTGCTGGAGCATTGACTACTGCCTCAATCTTTTCAGGGGACTTATGTAACCCCTCTTTATCAATAATGTGGCCACAATACGAGATCTGCTTCTGGAAAAACTCGCATTTGTGGCGATTAGCTCGGAGCTCATATTCCTTCAATCTAGTGAGCACCTGCTCCAGGTTGGCGAGTTGATCACTGTCATTTTCGCCCGTGACCAGGATGTCGTACAAATGACACTGGGTCCCTGGAATCCCTTGCAGGACTTGATCCATTGCCCTTTGCCAAATAGCTGGAGCTGATGCTACCCCGAACACCAGCCGGTTGTATTGGTAGAGACCTTTATGAGTGTTGATCGTGAGGTGCTGTTTCGAGGCTTCTTCTACCTCCATTTGCAGGTACGCCTGGGCCAGATCAATCTTAGTGAAGCGTTTCCTTCCAGATAGCGAGGCAAAAATATCTTCAATCCGCGGAAGCGGATATTGTACAGTGTGAAGGATTGGGTTCACTGTCACCTTAAAATCCCCACAGATGCGAACATTCTTTGGTTCCCCAGGCATATTACTCAACGACCTCTTCATTACAGGAACGATGGGTGTAGCCCACTCGCTCCAGTCCACTTTGGACAGTACTCCGGAATGTTCCAAACCTTCCAGCTCGGCTTCGACAGTGGGCAGACCGCATAAGGTACCGGTCTGGCCTTAAAAAACTTTGGGCTTGCATTTTCCTCTATTTTGATCGTTACTGTTATGCCTTTTAGTGTTCCGAGTCCCTGCTGGAACACTTCTTGTGCGTCAGTTAGCATTTTTGACAGTCGTCGAGGTGTGACGTCGTCATCCTTTTTGGCATCTACAGTCAGTGCTTGTATGGAATGCCAAACTAGCTGTATCTTCCGGATCCATTCACGTCCTAGTAGTGGTGCTCCTCCATCTGGCAATACATATAGGTCCATATTTGGTGTTTCCTTGCCGTTATATAGAACGTTCACCCTTTTATTCCTTTGGGGTAGATTTTTTGCCCCGTGTACGTCTTCAAGACAATCTTTGTATCTCTCAAGGGTGTATGTGAAAATAGCCGCTTGTAGTCCCTTCATTTTATGACTGTTAGGGCTGATCCTGTGTCCAATTCCAATTTCACTTGGACTCCTGCTATCTTGAGCGTGACCCAGATAGTTTGGTGATCCTCCGTTTTGATCACATTATGTAGTTTCAGACAACTCAGCTCCTTGCTTCCGGAGTCTGTATCACTTTTCTGTTCGTCTGAACTACTCTCCGTCACCTTATGTACCCTCTTGTACTTCTCCTGTGGAGATTTCTTGCTGCTGGTTTTCTTTCCCGACCTGCAGACTCTTGCTATGTGTCCTACTTTTCCACACTGTCTGCACACTTTGTCCTTGAACCAGCAATCATTATGGTCGTGTGTTGTTCTGCCGCAGCGATAGCACTTCACTGTTCCGTATGACATTTCATTTGTGCCATATTCTTGTGGTCTCCGTTGTATCTCTGCCACGCCCCGTGCTGCTGCTTCGTGTGATACTGCAATGCTGAAAGCCTTGTCCAGCGTAAGATCCTTTTCTGATAGAAGCCGTTTCTGGGTTCCTTCACTTTGAAGCCCACACAGAAACTTGTCCCTTAAATAATCTGTTGGCCCGTTCCAAACTGGCAGTGTTTTGATAGCTTGCGCAGTTCCGTTAAATACTCAGCATTACTTTCATCTTTATGCTGGTTCCTTTTGTGAAACTTAAATCTTTCTATCAGCAGCGGTGTGGGGTTTAAGTGGTCCTGTAGGATTGACACTATGTTTTCAAAATCCTTTTCTACTGGTTTCTCCGGGATTACTAGGTTTCGGAGTAAGCCATACGTTTTTGCACCCATTGAATTCAACAATACCAGCGCTTTCTTGTCATCTGGCACTTCATTCACCTTGTAGTATACTTCTATGCGTTCGACATATGTCGTCCAATCTTCGACTTCATTGTCGAACGCTGTGATACTGCCACTCTTTGGCATTTTTGGGTGTGGTTAGACTGGCTTAAAATGGCATCTCCCGCGCTTTCCTTTCTTCCCCGCTGACGCTGCTCGGCCCTTGAACACCGGCTGCGCTCTGCTCTCTCTCGCCTCTCTCCCCCATTGATGCCGCTCGGTCCTGAACACCGGCTGCACCCTGTGCGCTCTACCCTCTCTCACTCCCCCATCGACGCTGCTCGGCCTTTTTCTGCGCCATCGGTCGGCTCTAGCTGCCGCTGTCCGGGAAGGGTCTGCGCAGTACCTGTTGCCAGCCCGTTTCGCTGGACCACTGTGACTGGAAAGCGAAGCCTGGCTCTTGACAGCCTCCCCTGCGATGCTCAAATCTCCGCTGCATGACTGGGGGGTTTCCCGTGGTCGACGCCCGTGCTTCTGGACTCGGCCTTCTTCCACTGTTCTCCAGGAGCGAATCCCTGGGAGGTGATGCAGAGTTGCAGGTAGGTTAGAATCTGCTCGTCACCAATGTTAGATCCATGTTCCTTGATGTTGTGTCCTTCAATAATTAGACAAGAGACTACAGGGAACGATCAACAGGTGTTTACTGAATGAGGGTTACTCTAGAACTAAATGTACAGATCCCTACTCAGGGTTTATCTACAGGTGTGGTCACTGCCAGTACTACAGTATACAGGAGCTGTAAAAAGTAGTTCTCCCCTTAAAGGTACATACATTACACATCTCTTTCCCCATGACCCCGGATAAGCAGCAAGAACGCGTAACGGGCTTTGCGATGATAGTGGGCTTCCCCATGGTGCAGGGCGCCATTGACTGCACGCACGTGGATTTGCGGGCGCCGCAAGAGAATGCCGAGGATTTCTGCAAGCGAAAGGGCTTCCATTCCTTAAACGTCCAGTTGGTCTGTGACCACAGACAGCTGATACTCGCTGTCAATGTCCACTTTCCTGGCAGCAGTCATGATGCCTTCATCCTGCGCCAGACTTCTGTGGCAGACCTTTTCCAGGCACCGCATCACCCAGGAGGTTGGCTTCTCAGGGACAAGGGATATCCTCTGTGCACCTGGCTGATGACACCGCTCCGTTCGCCCAGCACCCCTGCTGAGCTATGATACAATGAGAGCCATCAAGCTAACAGGAACATCATTCAGCACACAATCGGCGTGCTCAAGCAACGGTTTCGCTGTCTGGACCGTTTTGGAGGAGCCCTGCAGCACTCGCCTGAGTGAGTCTCCCACTTCATTGTTGTGTGCTGCATGCTGCATAACCTTGCAATCCTCAGGACCCAGCCAATGCCACCCGGCATTGGAGCAACAGCAGAGGATGAGGAGGAAGATGAGGAGGAGGATCATCAGCAGCACCAAGGCAGGAGGGAGGCACAAATTGGAAGGGCCGTCCGTCAAAGGCTTGTAGCCTTTGCAAAATTGGACGTTATATTAATAAGGGTCAAATGGCAGAAGAGGCCATGATTTTTAAAGACTGTTTTAAAAGAAGCCCAGAAAAAGGGGCATACAAAATGGCCACCATATCATATGACCAGCTTATTGGGACACTTTAAAATGGTTCCTGCGCAACCTCAGACAGCGTTGTGGATTCAACCCACAGTAAGTTCTGGAAGCCGTTTCTGAGAGAACAAAACCAGACCCACGCGTATGCATATGGATTAGATGCAGATCCAGTCAAGATCGGCCTGGAGACAGAGGCCATCAAAATGTTGACCCAGACAAAAGGGGACAATTCCATATTCATGAGAACAGCACCCAGGACTAGATAACGAGATCAGCAGGACATTAAAAACAATGAAGGTAATTCCAGACCAGAGTTGGGCCTTTACCAGCCGTTTAAGACATTTTGAAATATAATAACTACCCCGCTGTGCTCCCAGCCCGCCAAAAATAAAACAAAGACTAACCTGATTTTGGTCGGGAGACGGAGGTTTCTGGAAGAAAGTATACCTGGAAGACTTTTCGGCAGTTGGGGCAAGCTTGCAGCTTGAGCTCAGACGGAAGACACACTCAGAAGAAGAAGCAGGCACTCGCAGGAGGAAGAAGAAGGCCAACATCGAGAAGGCCGTCTCGAAGCCGGCGTCCCGCCCTGGGGAAACACATCAGGAGATCATCAACCATCCCCGGGCCATTGCCGGAACGAGAGGCCATCGACCCAACTTGGGAGAAGAAACAAAAAAATAAAGGTCCCAAGAGAAGAAAACCTCCAGCCACCCCGGCTCAGGAGAAGAGAGAAAAGGAACCTGAAGATGCGATGGGAGCCAGCCCAAGGCTCCTCTAACCAGGGTTGAGTCGACGATCCTCGACCCCGCCAACATCCAGGCCCGCCAGTGTCCAGCCGCCCCTGACCCCCACCTCAGGAGAGAGGTGTGGCGCAGCTCGCAGGGGCTCCACGATCCACGTGGAGACGAAACGCCTGAAAGGACCAAACACAGACTCAATTTCAAAACCTTGCACTTCCTAGTGGGATTGGTGAGCATGTTTCTGGCCCTTCACAATCAGATCTAGATAGGGTTAATAAGGGGGTAGATTTAAGGGTACAATTAACATGAGTTGTTGTCCCTCGATGTTCCGTGTGTTTCCTTATTTCATGATGATCTTTGTAGAGTATAAGATGCCTGTATTTGCTTTAGTTAGTATTGTGTCGTTATGATTTGTTTGTGTGTTTTTCCCTCCCATGTACTCCCTCATCTGCTTGCATTTGATTTGATATTTTTCCTTATGCAATAAAATTTCATTTTGTTTCATCAAACTTGGTCTACAAGAGTTTTCTCTACATTGTAGTTCCTGCGCCTAAGTCCAGAGTATAGAATCTAAGGGGCGAGTGGGTCGAACCACTCAAGGTTTTACTGTGCAAGAGAGAGAGGCCTCTAGAGAGACAAACCTCAGGGAAATCTCTCGAGGAAAACCCCTTACAGAAAATGGCGACCACGGCAGGACTCTGGCAGCAGGATTGCAATGTAGTAGATCCAAGTTTGAATGGTCGAAATGCAATGGATGAGAGGATAGCGGATTATGTCTTTGGCAAGGTAAATCTCACTAAACAGTGGATTTCTGATCTCTTGCTGGATGGGCGTCCGGTGGACACAGCCATCAGGTGGACAGAGAGCAAAGAGCATAAGAAGTCAGTGGAGAAGGCAGTGAGGCTGATGTATTACAAGAAGCAGGTCCAGATCTTGGACGGGGTCGTTGCAGCACAGGCAGCCAAGATCACAACTCAGGCAGCAGAGATAGAGGAAAATGCTATGGGAGGGAAAAAACTCATCACAGCGCTTCACGCGCTGAATCAGGAACGCCAAGTGGTAGCTAGTCAACATCAGGCTAGGATAGAGTACCTGGAGTGCCAGGTTACTGAGGCAAAGATTAATGAAACGAGGATACGGGAGAAAAGCGCCTGCCTCGCACAACAGCTAAGAGTGCAGGAGGAGAGAGTAGTGGAGGTTAAGGCAGCTGACAAGCTCGCCCTCGAGCACGGGTTTGAGAGCACAGACCACGGCCCCTGTCAAAAGACCATAGAGGACCTAAGAACGGCCCTGGTTAAGGCAAAAGGCATGGTGTGTCTCGTCAGCCCGAGCGCCAGTCACATGGACTTTTTAAAGGAATCAAAACAGCCGATTCCAGCTGAGGTAATTGTGGTCCCAGCCACCGAGCCCTGAGCACCACCGAGCTATAGTGAGACTTGGTCCAAAAAGGAGGGGGTAGCGAAAGAGGAGGTAGCCGAGGTGGAGTGTGAGGAGGAGCCACTGGTCGCAAAGCCGGGACCGGCACTGATGTGTCCCGCTCGGCACCAGAGGTTCGGTCCCAACGCTGCCGATGGCAGTGTCGGACCCCACCAGAACCAACTCGTGGTGCCCTACGCTGGCCCACAATTAAGGTCCATGGTGAGCCACCTCACATGACTCACAGTAAAGGGAGATCCCTCGATTCATTTCAGGGAGATAGAGGAAACAGCAGCCATCAATGACTGTGATGATCAGGAACAGGTCAAACTGTTGCTTTTCTCCCTGGATTCCACAATCGTTCAGTGCCTCTCAGAGGATGGTAAGAGGGGGCGGAAAGGGTATGCGGATCTCAGGGAGGAAGTTTTAGAAGTAATGGGAGTGGACGACGGTAGTCCGTTCGACCGTGTAGAAGGGACCGTGCAGCTATCTGGAGAACCCCCACGGGTTTTCGCAGAAAGGCTGTGGCCAGTATATTGACGCAGCTGTCCGGGCATGCCTGAACGGGTTTTAATGAGCAACGAACAGTGGGTTCATTGGCTCCGTTGTTTGGTTACCAACAGCTTGCCAGAGATACGGGCCCTAGCCAGATCTGGTTTGATCCCCAAGGTCCCGGCGTCACGGAGGAGACGGTACTCCATCAGTTAAATGTGGCATACAAGAATTGCAGAGGTCAGGAAACAACTCCCCAGAAAGGAAAGGTGCATGATGCAAAATCCGCAGCCCCAAGCCAGAAGGAATGGCGTCAGGAGGGGAATCGCCCTGTCCAAGCCAAGCTCAATTGCTACGGGTATGGGAAGGATGGACATTGGCGCAAGGACTGTAGAAATCCGTGGAAGGATAATAAAGGGAGATTTCCCGCAGCCCAAGCCCAAGCCCAGACCGCTGCCCCAGCACCAGCCCAAACCCAAGCCGTAGCTCCTGCCCCAGCGCAAGGAGCTGGTGCAGTTATGAATCCCGCTGCGATTGAGTCGATCATAGAGACAAGGCGGTCTCTGATGACCTTGCAGGGGAAAATAGCTGTCACCACCGGCCTTGTTGCTCCCGAAACTCCGATCGCTGTACCCAAGTGACTAGAGTCGGCGCAGCCCGTCTACCTGGGTGCGCTGCAATATGATGTATGGAGACGACCCCTCGTGGAGATGGAGGTGGAGGAGGTGAAGGGAACCTATCTGTTGGACACGGGAGCATCGTGCACCGTAATCCACGCAGATAACCCCACCGCCTCGCCTCTGTCCACCGGGGTCCCATATCTTCTGTCGGCCTTCACGGGCGAAGAACAGGCTGGCGCACATTCCCTTCCCCTCTCCATTCATTTAGGACCGCTCCGCACCACGTGGAAGTGTACCCTGATGAAGTGGGAGGTGGGAGGTGGAACGGGAGTCCTGGGGTCTGATTTCTTGGTAGCCCACGGGATCCACGTGGACCTGAGAAATCACTGTCTCTGGGGAGAGGGTACGAGTGTGAAGGAGATAGAGAGTGTTAGGGAAACCCCTACGAAGGCGCAGGTTGGCCGGCGAGAAGTAAAATTCTTGGGCCTAACCCTATGCGCTGGCGAGAGAACCGTAGACCAGGAGGATGAGCCAGAATCGGTACAAAATCTGCCAGTCTACGCCACTCGCACAGTGGAGGTGTCCCGAAGCAACAAGTGGTTTAGCATGAAGCGGTGCAAACTGTTTAAGCCGGGTGCAAGAGCATCAGCAACCGAAGCCAGGTCTGAGGATAAAGATACTCTGCCTGAGGCGCGCGATGAGTCACAGACCACACAAGCTGGCGTTGTAGCCTGCTTGGAAGGAGAAGAGGTCCCGCCCACCTGGGGGGAGCCTTCTCCGATGGCCTGGGACTCGGACGAGGAGGGGCCCGAACAACAAGGCCACGCCCTCGACACGATTCTGGAAGAGGTGGAGTCGGAGGACGGAGATCCCGCCCTCGACTCGAGCGTGGGGGAGGTAGAAATTGGTGGCAGAGATTCTCCACCTGTCGGGACAGGTGAGGAGGAGCCGTCTGCCACAGGCCCAATTCCCGAAGGGGCGGAACCTGAGGGGAGGGAGCCGAAGCCTACAGTCGTGGAAGAGCCACGGGCTGTAAGAGCTGAAGTCCCACCCGAAGGTCCTCTCGTCAAGGGAGCCTGCCCAAGTCCCAAAGGGGCGGAGCCTGAGGGAAGGGTGCCGAAGCCTACAGTCGTGGAAGAGCCACGGGCTGTGAGAGCTAAGGTCCCACCCGAAGGCCCACTCGCTAAGGGAGCCACGCCCAAAGTACCTTTTCGCAGGTCGACTCGAACGCCTCAGCATGTAAAACCTTGGCCTGATTCCCCCGCTCCCGGTAGACGCCGACTTCAGAAATCCACGAAGAAACACAGTCCCCGATTAACAGCAAAAGGCTGCGGGGAACCAGAGCCACAGGTCACTGCAGCCCCGCCACAAGGAGCGGCGAGCTGCAGTCCAGAACCACAGGTCACTGCAGCCCCACCACAGGGAGCGGCAAGCTGCAGTCCAATCAAGGATTAGGCAAGCCGCCCGGGGACGGGCGGCGCTGTACATAAGTTTAGGTTTAAGTTTAAGGTGTGCATATATTAATGGGATTAGAGTTTAAGTAGTTTTTAATCTGCCCAGTATGTGTGTGTTTTTTTGGATCGAGGTCGAAAGACCCGATCATGCCGTCACCTAAGTCAGAATTTCTCGGGAGCCTGGCTATATTGTGTGATTTGTTGCAGGAACCAGGAGAAAGATGAGAGGGATCCTCGTCGCGTTCTTGACGATCGGGTGGAGCTGGGCCTATCGGGGCCGCACTAAGGACTCTACCATCTACGGGTGCTCTGGAAATAGAGGCCCCATCGCGACTGACGGAACCGGCTCACGGGACGCTGACGAGACTGCTGCCTACTTCCATGAAGGGAGATGGCCAGGCTGGCTGGGGTCGAACTCTTCTGAATACTCCAGCCAGACGGGGTTCGCATACAGAGAAATGTCTCTGATGTGCCCCAGGGTGCGGATCATTGCACCCAGGATCAGCGTCACCGTGGGCAAGAAGATTTGCCTCGTTTGCCATGGACATGTACCTTTGGACCGCTGGTGGTGGCTGAGCAAGCTGAGCAGCACCATGAAGGATCCCACTGTGGAATGGGAGAGATTGGGTAATAACACCCATCGGACAATAACGGGAACTCATGGGGGGTTGAGTGTCTGTTGGGACAAATGGTGGGAACCAGATGAGGGGATCTACATCTGTATGTGGGGTTCAGAATGCGCTTGCCCCACAGGCGTCTCCATCTTTTTCCAAAGACAGTGGCAGGATGCTGGACAAGGAATGAGGTGGGACATCAGCTCACGGGCGTGCGGAGTCCCATACTCACAGATCCCAGTAAACGCCACTGAGCTCATCACCCGACCCCGCAAGCCCCTGCCCACAGTTCCAGTAGCTAAAGCCCTCAAGGAAGGGTGCCCCACCATGACAAAGGGACCCGGGAACAGATTGGTATTGGTACCCACAGGTCAGGTACTGTACCAAGGGGTCCACTACGCGGTGGCTTCGGTGATTTTAAATCTCACCGAGGTACGATTGCCAGCGTGGTGCCCCAAGGAAACGGAGCAATTATACCAGGTCCTGTTAACAAACATGTTTAAACAGTTTTACGAATTCGACTTTGCCGATGTCGACAGAGCGGAATTGTATACCACACCACATGAGGTCTTGGACAGAATAGGGAGGCAAAGAAAGGGTGCAGTAAATGATATTTTCACAGGTTTTAATACAGGAACTTCCGTCATCAACACACTGGATGACGTGGAGCTGCAAACCCAGATCAATGGTTTGAAAACACAGTTAAGAAAGATACTGACTGATGAGAATAAGTTAGTGGGTTCTGAGTTACATGAGGACCAGGCCATGACACTACACTTAAAAGAGATTATAGCTGAGCTGGAGAAACACGGCAAAACGGTAAATGCTCTCATCAGGGAGGATCGGAATGCGTCCGATCAGGCTGCGCAGAATGAAGCTTGTGTGCTATATGGGGCGTGGTTACTGGGCGAGGGCCGTAGTAATCTGGAGGACTTAAAGCAAGGTTTAGTCCCCTCCTGGATCAGCAACAAGCACCTCGCAGCCCTCCACCCTTTTGAGAATGCATTGAGTCCGTGCCAGCTCAGACTAGCTTCAGAGGTCTACCCAGTCCCAGTGGACTGTGGACGGTCTAATCACACCATTATGGGTGTAGTGGTAAGAATGCCGGTGATGGGAAAGACAGCAAAACCCGCCCCGGTATCCAGGGTGGAGAACATTGGAGTCATTCAGGGGGGTGCGCACATTCGCTACACGGGGATCCCACCTTACGTCATTCGATGGGAGCATGCAATGACGGGTACTGACCTCTCGGGGTGCCGGAGCCGGGGAGCACACATCATCCTGTGACTCCAGCACTTGAATGCCCATTCAAAACCATAGTGCGGGTTCAGAACTGCTGGCGCGAAGCCTATAAATTGCACCATGGAGGCAATGGCACAAGGCCATGTGCCCCCGCAGGTGGCATATATAGGAGGTGGGACATACTGTGTCACCACTGCAGCGCCCCACTACCAGCATCGACAGCACAGTTGGTGTCCAGTTAGTGACAGCAGCTTCTGTTTCAAGCCCAGGGCAGAAGTTCAAGTGGCCCAACAGCGAATTGTCCCCATTCCTGAACCTTCCACTGTTCACATCACTGCGAAAGTTAATTTCACTGATTTGCAGCGATTCATTGCACATTTTGGATATATCATTCCCCCTCTCCCTGAACACCTCACCAAGATATTAAAAGCTGTCAGAAACACTTCTACACACTGGAGCAGAAGACTTTAGAGATAGGGGCAGACATATTGGACATAGTGACCCCACCGTGGTGGGACCTGTTCACTAATATAGAAGTCCCTTCCTGGATTAGGATAGCCTCCCACATTCTTGTAGTGTGCCAGGTTGTCATTGTAATTTATTTACTGTTTGTACACTGTAAAAAGGTCAAACATTCGCAAAAGTATGAGAATAGACGGGAATGGAGGGAGCATTATGTGCGGGTAGAAGAAGAGACACCCGTTTAGGTTTTTGCTGCTCTGTAAAAAGTTAAAGTTTTCCCTCCCTCCTCTGTGTTATTTTTGACATGTATTCATGTGCATTTTGAATTTTTCGTGTATGTACTTTATTTTTATTATTGCATTTGAATTAGATGTGATGTTATTATTAGAAAGCAATGTGTATGCACTAGGTGATGTAGGGGTATAAGGACCCCCTCCAAGCCTGGAAGTAAGTTGTTAAATTTTTTACTCCAAGGTATTGCCATCTATAGATGCTTAATGTACACTAGACTTTTCTGAAATGGGAAATGCATGTGTCGTGGGGTCATAGATAGGTAATTACTGGGGATGGTTAGATTGTGGAAAGTCAGAAAATTTTGCTCACCCAGAATTATGATACTTCAAGCAAGTTACAGTATCATCAGGGGGGAGTGTAGGATTCGCAAAATTGGACTTTATATTAATAAGGGTCAAATGGCAGAAGAGGCCATGATTTTTAAAGACTGTTTTCAAAGAAGCCCAGAAAAAGGGGCATACAAAATGGCTGCCATACCATGCGACCAGCTTATTGGGACACTTTAAAATGGTTCCTGCGCAACCTCAGACAGCATTGTGGATTCAACCCACAGTAAGTTCTGGAAGCCGTTTCTGAGAGAACGAAACCAGACCCACACGTATGCATATGGATTAGATGCAGATCCAGTCAAGATCGGCCTGGAGACAGAGGCCATCAAAATGTTGACCCAGACAAAAGGGGACAATTCCATATTCATGAGAACAGCACCCAGGACTAGATAACGAGATCAGCAGGACAATAAAAACAATGAAGGTAATTCCAGACCAGAGATGGGCCTTTACCAGCCATTTAAGACATTTTAAAATATAATAACTACCCCGCTGTGCTCCCAGCCCGCCAAAAATAAAACAAAGACTAACCTGATTTTGGGCGGGACACGGAGGTTTCTGGAAGAAAGTATATCTGGAAGACTTTTCGGCAGTTGGGGCAAGCTTGCAGCTTGAGCTCAGACGGAAGACACACTCAGAAGAAGAAGCAGGCACTCGCAGGAGGAAGAAGAAGGCCAACATCGAGAAGGCCGTCTCGAAGCCGACGTCCCGCCCCGGGGAAAAACATCGGGAGATCATCAACCATCCCCGGGCCGTTGCTGGAACGAGAGGCCATCGACCCAACTTGGGAGAAGAAACAAAAAAATAAAGGTCCCAAGAGAAGAAAACCTCCAGCCACCCCGGCTCGGGAGAAGAGAGAAAAGGAACCTGAAGAAGCGATGGGAGCCAGCCCAAGGCTCCCCTAACCAGGGTCGAGCCGACGATCCTCGACCCCGCCGACATCCAGGCCCGCCGGTGTGCAGCCGCCCCCGACCCCCACCTCAGGAGAGCGGTGTGGCACAGCTCGCAGGGGCTTCACGATCCACGTGGAGATGAAACGCCGGAAAGGACCAAACACAGACTCGATTTCAAAACCTTGCACTTCCTAGTGGGATTGGTGAGCATGTTTCTGGCCCTTCACAATCAGATCTAGATAGGTTTAATAAGGGGCTGGATTTAAGGGTACAATTAACATGAGTTGTTGTCCCTCGATGTTCCGTGTGTTTCCTTATTTCATGATGATCTTTGTAGAGTATAAGATGCCTGTATTTGCCTTAGTTAGTACTGTGTCGTTATGATTTGTTTGTGTGTTTTTCCCTCCCATGTACTCCCTTATCTGCTTGCATTTGATTTGATATTTTTCCTTATGCAATAAAATTTCATTTTGTTTCATCAAACTTGGTCTACAAGAGTTTTCTCTACATTGTAGTTCCTGCGCCTAAGTCCAGAGTATAGAATCTAAGGGGCGAGTGGGTCGAACCACTCAAGGTTTTACTGTGCAAGAGAGAGAGGCCTCTAGAGAGAGAAACCTCAGGGAAATCACTCGAGGAAAACCCCTTACAGGCTCATAGCAAGTCGCTTCTAGGCCCCCTCTGAGGAAATGGCTTCTGCCATTCATACAACCTGAATGAAACCAACCCGCAACCCCTAAGCCAGTCAAGGCAACAATGATTGCAAAGACCAAACATGTACACTTTGAATACAGACACTTCTTTTTTTCACAAACTCTCTGGCCAAATTTTCTGGCCGCCGTCGGGTGGCTTTTCATGCGGCCGGGGGCTGAAAATCGGTGAAAAAGCGGGTCGGGACCACCCCCCCCCCACCTGATTCCCCGCCCCGTCCAACTTTCGGACTCCCATTTCCGCACGCCCCACTTCAGTCCCGGCCGCCGCTGGCGGGACTGGTTGTCGGAGCAATAACAAGCTTGTTGAAGTGGATTTTCCCGTGCCGTTGCGACTTTGGAGCTTTCCCCACCTGAAACCCACCTGCGTGGAACCCCGCTGCTGAGAGCTGGCATGAAACCAGCTGGCTTGCTTGCTTGCAGCAGCAGGTCGCTGAGGGCTGAAGAAATTTAAATAGGCAGCATTTGCAGGCTGCAGGACCTTGTTGATCAAGGCTTGGGGGAACTTTTTGAAGCCTTAGGAGCAGCTGCAGAAAGTTGGAGCCTCACACACTTCTCCAGTGTGTGCTCCTGGGAAGCCCCTCTCACCACCCTAACTCAGCGCCCCCTCAACGGAGGCATCTGCCAGAAGCATGGGAGGCCTTTGGGACGTTCCCTTCTTGGCATTAGAGGACCTCCAACAGCAAAGGCGGCAGCAGCAGAACCAGGAACAGCAGGATGAGCACCAGGAGCACCAGGCTGCTGCTCACTCACCTGAAGCTGCACAGGCCAGAAGGGGCCAGCGCTTGGAAGTGGCTTGAGAGCACCTTGCTGCTCTTTAGGGGGCCAGTGGAACCCGTTTCTGCACTGGCAGTCCTACTCAGAAGGACTTCCATGAAGATCTGGTTTCTCTGTTCAACAGATGGCCAACACTCCTCAAGAGATATCATTCTCTTATGAGCACTCACCATGTTTTCCGTACCCTGGCGAGTTATCTCCTGCATGGAGGTTGCCAACCTTTCCATGGTGATGCGTTCATGCGCCAATGACTCCACAATGGCTCTGCTCATGGTCACTATGGACTCCTCCATTTGCTCAGCTCTCGCAGCGACCCTGGAGACAAAACCTGCCAGAGACTCCTGCATCTGTGCATGGAGATCCATCACCTCTTCTCTTGCGGATGGACCCAGAGGCAGAGGGTCGTCATGCAGCACAGCTGAGCTGAGCTGGCAGAGTCCTGCGCCCTCCGATGAGGACTGTCTACTGCTGCCCCTGTCTCCAGAATCTGCTGAGGCTCACTTATGAGCTGGGGAACACCAGGTGACAACACTACTCTATGTCCCGAATGTCCCCCCGAGGTGTGAGTGTCTGCGCTGGTGCTGGGTGCGCTTACTTCTGCTGACGCTGTGCCCTCAGAGGTTGGAGCTTCCTCTGAGGAGTCTGGCTGCACAGCCTCTTCCTCCTCCACAGTGAGGACGGGGGCTCTGGATGGTACTGTGGGGGAGTAAAGGAAGGAGATAGAGATGTAATGCCAAGGTTCTTCTGGTGACTCCCAGCGAGTTGGCATCTGCTGACACCTGCATCCATGCAGCATTGGTCTCAGTGGGAGGCCTCTTCCTCCCTGACCTAGGGAAGAGGGCCTCCCTGTGGGCCCTAGCCCCATCCAATAATGCCTGCAGTGAAGCCTCGTCGAATTTGAAGGCAGCTCGGCCTCTGCCGCTGGCAGCAGCTGGTGTAGGCTCCTCTGCCATTGTGCAAGAGTGGTTGAGAAGCCTGCAGAGGTGGAGAAGCTTGCTGGACACTTTGAAAGCACCACAAATGATGACATCATAGTGTGGGGATTTCTGACTCGAATTGCACAATTAGCAAGGCTTCCCACATGCTGGGAATTAATTGGCCACTTGAGGGAAAATTGCGTGGAGCTGGCTGACACTTTTTTATGTGTGTCAGAAACCCCACATTCGGGGAAATCCGACCATTCCCCACACATGCCGAAAATCGGGGCCACGTGTCTCATTTCCGCATGACAAACTAATAGAATGAAACAAAAAAAATGCAGTCATTCACATAACTGGCTCTCACAACCTGGAGACAATGTCCAAAACAGTTACAAAAATTTGACCACAAACCTCGGCCTTCAATAAAACAATGAAAAACATTTTGTCACACCTCCTACTTTTTGTCCTTCAAGGGTGATCTGCTTCCCTTGCGAAATTCTCCCCTTCCCACCCTGCAGCTCCTCCGTAATGGGACCCCAGTGGCTGGAGCAAGGCTGGTGGAAGGCTGCTGAGTGTCAGAAACTGGGACTGCAGATGTCTTTGGGGGATGGCCTGGACCAGCTCTGGGCCTGGAGGGCCCGGCTGCTGACTGCACCAACTCTGCATGGGCGGCAGCAGTCTGTCCTACAGGTGGTGGCAACTGCAGTGGAGAAGTGCCAGTGGTGGCAGCAGGAATGCTGTCATCTTGAGAGGCGACAGCAACTCCCTGCTCGACCGACACACTGGCACACCCACGGGGCAGCACTTCAGCACCTGGAGCCATCTGATGGAGCACAGATTGCTGGCCTGCTGCGGCACGGTGAGAGCCCCGGGGAAATGTGCCCGATCCAGCGAGGGTGGCAGCAGTCAGTGCTCGTGTGGCCTCAATCTGCGTCTGCATGAGACCAGCCACTGACTGCATTGCAGCACTAAGCATTTGCGTGGCAGCCGCCTGTGCCACAGTGAAGTGCTCCACACTGCTTGCCAGTGATTCAATGGATTCGGGCAACCTTGCCACTGCAGCCATGAGCTCCATGTGCCTATGCTCCACCTGGGCACTCATTTCAGGGAGGACCCGCTCCTCCTCTGCGTCCAGTGCAGCAGGACTCGAAGCCATACTCTCCCTCCGGGGAGAAGACCCCCGAGCTTCCCAACCCCCATCGTGTTGCTGCAGCCCGCTGGGTCCTGGAGCTTCACCCTCATCAGACCATTCCCCCCTGCTCCCCTCCAGGGAAGGCGTGTTCACAGTGTGGGCATGGGCTGCCTCGGTAGAGTGTGGCGCTGATGGTCCGGCTTCCTCTTCCTCCTCCCCTTCAGCTTCACTCCCACTGGAAGCTTGAGGGCCCGTCTCCTCACCTGGTGAATCACCATCTGAAAGCAGGGAGGTACAAGTGTTGCTTTAGCGTGAGGACAGGGTGGCAGCAAGGGAGGCATGAGTGCAGCGGTTTAGTGATTTGGATTGAAAGTGTCAAAGGCTGCTGTTGTGAGGAACAAGTGGAAGGAGAGAGGACAAAAAGGTGATGACCTTACCATTGCTGTCCAGAACGGGGTCGGCGTCTCCAGTGGCGACGGGACCAATCACCCGGCTTGCCACAATCCTGTGGACGCGCTCCTCAAGATCACTGAGGGGTTGCAGCTGAGGCCGCCCTCCACCGGTCTGTTGCTGCTGTCTCCTATTATGAGGCAGCTTGGCCTGCAAGAAAAAGGAGGGCGTCTGAGTAAATATGCAGCCATGGTCTTGCCTGAAATGCCTCCCATGGTTGAATAGCCCTTACTGTATGCAGCCATGGTCTTGCCTGAAATGCCTCCCATGGTTGAATAGCCCTTACTGCATGCAAAGTGGGGAATGTGCGTGTGTGTTTGATGAAAGGGCCATAGGTGTTGGATGAGTGTTGGTCATTGGGGCTTTTAAGACCCTTTGGCCATAAAGTGAGGTTGAGATGGAGGGATGAAGAGGTTTTGAAAAAAAGGCACTCACCCTGATGACCCGAGTGAGGTCGATGAACTTTTTCCTACATTGGAGATGGGTCCTAGACACCATGCTGCTGAGGACACTCTCTGAGCCACCTCCCTCCACACTCTTCTGTACTTGCGTGGCAAAGGCCTCCTGCCACTCTCTGTGTTAGATCCGTGTATCTTGATGTTGTGTCCTTCAATAATTAGACAACAAGACTGCAGGGAACGATTCAACGGGTGTTTACTGAATGAGGGTTACTCTAGAACTAATTGTAAAGCTCACTACTCAGGGTTTATATACAGGTGTGGTCACTGCCGGTACTACAGTATACAGGAGCTGTAAAAAGTAGTTCTCCCCTTAAAGGTACATACATTACAATTCCTCCCCTTTTAGATTAACAGTACCATAACACTCATTTAACAATTAAATATCAAACTAATTACAATTAACACTTTTAACATGCAACATTAACTGAAAATAGTCTATTTATAAATTCAGTCTTTGGGGAGGCTTCCTGATTCTTTCTGGATAACGCCTTTCCCGAGTGTCTCGCTCTTGGTGCGGAGGCGATTCTAACAGTTGATTCATCAGCTTCCAATGCTATTGTTTCTGAGGTAGATGCGACCTGTACATTGGGTTCCTCACCAGGTACGTATGGCCGAGACATGGGGTTGACTCGTTCCTGTGACTCTAGGATCTGGTCAGCATGGCGTCTCACAATGTTCTCCCCAACACCCACTGTGTACATTAGTGGCCCCTGCCGTGTGCATATCGTTCCTGGTTGCCATTTCTCTGTTCGGTAGTCGCGGGCCAAGACTGGATGCCCTACATTGAAGCTCCTTGTCGGCTTCTCATTGATGTGCTGGAATTGCTTACTCTCCACATTTCTTCGTACATTTGGTCTGAGCAAATCCAGACGAGATCTCAACCTTCAGTTAAAGAACATCATGGCCGGGGCCTGGTTGGTGACTGCATGTGTCGCATTCCGGTAGGTGAACAGGATACTGTCCGCTGCAGCGGAATGTTGTCATTGTACATAGCCTTTATTGCCTTCTTAAAGGTTTGTACGAACCTCTCAGCCAATCCATTTGTGGCTGGATGATACGGGGCGGATGTGTAATGCCTTACCCCATTCCTTTTCATCAATCTTCGAAACTCTTCGGACACAAACTGTGGTCCGTTATCAGAGCAAATCTGCTCTGGCAAGCCATTCCTGGCAAAAATGGTCCGTAGGACTGCAATAGTTTTCTCCATGGTGGTGGAGGACATTTTGATCACCTCAGGCCATTTCGAGTGCGCATCCATGGCTATTAGAAACATTGAGTCCATGAATGGACCAGCAAAATCAATATGCACCCGTTGCCATGGAGATGAGGGCCACTCCCATGGGTGTAGAGGGGCATGTGGTGGTGCATTTTGGACTTTCTGGCATCCTGAGCAGCTCTTTGTCAGGTCCTTGATTTGCTGATCGATCCCCGGCCACCACACATAAGCCCTAGCAAGGCTTTTCATTTTCACCCCTCCCAGATGACCTTCGTAAAGCTCATTGAGCACTCTCTCCCTTAACTTGGGTGGAATTACCACTCGGGATCCACACATCAAGGTCCCCTGGCATACTGACAGCTGTTCTCTTCTGGATGAGAATGCTGGCAACAGTGAGTCGCCATGTGCTGGCCATCCCTTCACCGTCAAATCATATACCCAAGACAGTGTCGGGTCATTTCGGGTCTCCTTCTCTATACCAGCGTTAGTTACTGGCAAGCATTCAATTATAGTCGAATGAAATATTTCAACAGGATCCACTGCTGGTGCTTCCTCCGCAGTAGGCAGTGGCAGGCGTGATAGCCCATCAGCGTTTCCATGCTGTTTCGTGCCCTTATACTCGATTTCATATTGGTGCGCCCCTAGAAAAAGGGACCATCTTTGTAGCCGTTGCGCAGTCATCACCGGAACGCCCTTCTTTGGATTAAAGATGGAGACAAGTGGTTGGTGATCAGTCAGCAAGGTGAACTTCTGCCCGTGCAGATAGTGATTGAACTTTTTCACTCCCCACACTAGGCTGAGGGCCTCCCTGTCAATCTGGCACTTCATTCGCCTTGCAGTATACTTCTATGCGTTCGACATATGTCGTTCAATCTTCGACTTCATTGTCGAACGCTGTGATACTGCCACTCTTCGGCATTTTTGGGTGTGGTTAGACTGGCTTAAAATGGCATCTCCCGCGCTTTCCTTTCTTCCCCACTGCGGCTTAAAATGGCGTCTCCCGCGCTTTCCTTTCTTCCCCGCTGCGGCTTAAAATGGCGTCTGCCGCGCTGCTGCTAACGCCGCTCTCGGCGGTCCTCGTGGCAAATGGCGACGCCCTGTGGGTTTCGTGCGCTGCTCCTGCGCTGCTGCCAATGCCGCTCTCTGCGGTCCTAGTGGCAATGGCAGCGCCTCGCGTTTTCCTGCACGCCTCTCTCCCCCATTGACGCTGCTCGGCCCTTGAACACCGGCTGCGCTCTGCGCGTTTTCCTGCGCGCCTCTCTCCCCCGTTGATGCTGCTCGGCCCTTGAACACTGGCTGCGCTCTGCTCTCTCTCGCCTCTCTCCCCCGTTGCCGCCGCTCGGTCCTGAACACCGGCTGCGCCCTGTGCGCTCTACCCTCTCTCTCTCCCCCGTCGACGCTGCTCAGCCTTTTTCTGTGCCGCTCGGTCAGCTCTAGCCGCCGCTGTCCAGGAAGGGTCCGCGCAGTACCTGTTGCCAGCCCGTTTCGCTGGACAACCGTGACTGGAAAGCCAAGCCTGACTCTCGACAGCCTCCCCTGCAATGCTCAAATCTCCGCTGGGTGACTGGGGGGTTGCCCGTGGTCGACGCCCGTGCTTCTGGACTCGGCCTTCTTCTTCCACTGTTCTCCAGGAGCGAATCCCTGGGAGGTGATGCAGAGTTGCAGGTAGGTTCGAATCTGCTCGTCGCCAATGTTAGATCTATGTATCTTAATGTTGTGTCCTTCAATAATTTGACAACAAGACTGCAGGGAACGATTCAACTGGTGTTTACTGAATGAGGGTTACTCTAGCACTAACTGTACAGATCACTGCTCAGGGTTTATATACAGGTGTGGTCACTGCCGGTACTACAGTGTACAGGAGCTGTAAAAAGTAGTTCTCCCTTTAAAGGTACATACATTACACTCTGGGTACAGAATGAATCTTCTGCGCTCCACCCTGCGAACCAGAGCCTCCAAAGCCCGCTCGCAGAAGCGCTGTGCTCGCTCCCTGGCCCTCTCCATAGTGGTTGGCTGCAAGATTTAGCCACAGGTCTGCCCAGGCCGAGATTCAAGGCTCCAATGAGCAGGGTGTGGCTGCAGAGCAAGATCGACCCTCCCCTTTAAGAACTGACCGGCACCAGTGTGTCTGTGTTTGATATACCTTAAATAGCTACAGAGACTGGTAGTTATAACTCAAACAGTTGGCTTTTAATAGCTTAGAACTGGACAGAACAGAACACACATGTTAGCCTTCTGACCAGCTTCTCAGAACTACTAGGAGGCGGAGCCAGGGGTGAAGTAACAGATCAGGACAATCAATGGCACAGCAGAGTGGTATACAGTACATCAGCATTCCTGGCCAACCAAGAAAACAGCAGGGTTACAATAGATTACAATAGGAAACTATACACAGGTAGAATAAGTTATATACTTATAAGACTTATTTCACCACATTCACCCCTCCTATAAGTTAAGTCTGACCGGGGGTTTTACAGTTCGTAGTGAGCGACGTAGCGTCGGCCGAGGAACCTCTTGGGGGACTTGCTCAGGTTCCTCCACCATCCCGGCGTCTGCTGGGTTTTCCAAAACGACGTTTTGTACGTCTTGTACCTCCGGGCATCCCACCCCCACAGGTGGCGCATCACGGTGCTCCACACCCGCATCTTCGCCAGCAGCATCGCTCTCTCTCTCTTCTCCTGCCGGAGCCAGGTCCTTTATTGAAACAGTATCCTCACGTCCATCAGGGTATTGGATAAATGCGTACTGAGGATTGGCGTGGAGGAGCTGTACTTCCTCCACTAGGGGATCAGTCTTATGACCTCTCACATGTTTTCGTAGCAGTACAGTGCCCGGGGACATCAACCACCCGGGTAGTGAAATACCTGAGGAAGATTTCCTGGGGAAACCGAACATCCTCTCATGAGGAGTAGCATTTGCTGCGGTGCACAGCAGAGACCTTATGGAATGCAGTACATCGGGAAGAACTTCCTGCCAGCGAGAGGTCGGTAGGCCTTTCAATTTTAAAGACAGAACGACTGCCTTCCACACTGTCGCATTCTCCCTCTCAACCTGCCCATTGCCCCGGGGGTTGTAGCTAGTGGTCCTACTAGTAGCAATCCCTTTTGATAGTAAGAACCGGCGTAACTCATCACTCATAAACGACGTCCCTCTGTCGCTATGGATATAGTTGGGCATACCGAACAGACAGAATAAGTTGCAGAGGCTTTTGATTACCGTAGCACTGGTCATGTCCGGGCAGGGAATGGCAAAGGGGAAACGAGAGTATTCGTCTATAACGTTGAGGAAATAGACATTACGATCAACCGATGGGAGAGGACCTTTGAAATCAAGGCTTAGGCGCTCGAATGGCCGAGTTGCCTTGATGAGGTGAGCTTGTTCGGGCCTGTAGAAGCGGGGTTTGCATTCCGCACAAACGCGGCAGGCTCTGGTCATCGTTCGGACCTCCTCAATGGAGTAGGGTAAGTTGCAAGACTTGATGAAATGATTCAATCGGGTGATTCCTGGGTGGCAGAGTGCGTCGTGGAGACTTTGGAGCTTGTCAGTACTAAGGCTGGCACATACCCCTCGAGATAGGGCATCGGGTGGCTCGTTGAGTGCTCCTGGCCTGTACATAATATCGTAGTCGTAAGTGGACAGTTCTATCCGCCATCTTAGGATTTTGTCATTTTTTATCATGCCTCTCTGCTTCGTGTTAAACATGAAGGCCACAGACCGCTGGTCAGTGAGGAGTGTGAAACGTTTGCCGTCGAGATAATGTCTCCAATGTCTGACCGCCTCGATAATTGCTTGTGCTTCCTTCTCAACGGAAGAATGCCTGACTTCAGGACCCTGTAGTGTACGGGAAAAGAAGGCTACCGGTCTCCCGGCCTGGTTGAGGGTTGCAGTCAACGCGAAATCAGAAGCATCGCTCTCTACCTGGAAGGGTATCCTCTCATCTACAGCACATACCGCGGCCTTTTCAATCACAGAAGTCACAGAAACCCCACAGTGCAGATAGAGGCCATTTCGGCCCATCGAGCCTGCACCGACACATATCCCACCTGATCTCCATAACCCCTACATCAACACATATCCCACCCTATCCCCGTAACCCCACGTATTTAATCCCCCTAACACTAAGGGTCAATTTATCATAGCCAATCAACCTAACCCGCACATCTTTGGACTGTGGGAGGAAACCGGAGCACCCGGAGGAAACCCACGCAAACACGGGGAGAATGTGCAAACTCCACACAGACAGTCACCCGAGGCCGGATTCGAACCCGGGTCCCTGGCGCTGTGAGGCAACAGTGCTAACCACTATGCCACCGTGCTGCCCCGTTTGATGTTGGTGAATGCCTCCTGCGCTTCTACTGATAGAGGGAAGGACGTCGACTTGATAAGGGCTCGGGCTTTAACCGAATAGTTGGCCACCCACTGAGCATAATAAGAGAAGAATCCCAGACACCTTCTTAAGGCCTTAGGGTTATGTGGCAGTGGTAGTTCTTTAAGCGGGTGTAATCGTTCAGGGTCTGGCCCGATTACCCCATTCTCTACCACACAGCCGAGAATACACAGACGAGTAGTGTTGAAAGTACATTTGTGCTCGTTATAGGTCAGGTTTAGCTTTTGGGCAGTCTCTAGAAATTTAGCGAGATTCCGGTCATGCTCCTGTTGGTCGTGTCCACAGATAGTAACATTGTCCAGGTACGGAAATGTTGCCTCCAACGCATTCTCATCTACCATACGGTCCATTTCCCGTTGGAAAACGGAAACTCCATTCGTGACCCCGAAGGGTACCCTAAGGAATTGGTACAGGCGTCCATTTGCTTCAAAAGCCATATAAGGACAGTCGTCTACTTTTATGGGGAGCTGGTGATAGGCAGACTTTAAGTCAATAGTGGAAAACACACGATACTGGGCAATCTGGTTCACCATCTCGGAGATGCGAGGCAAGGGATAAGCGTCTAGTTGCGTATATATGTTGATGGTCTGGCTGTAGTCGACCATGAGCCGTTTCTTTTCGTTAGTTTTAACCACCACTACCTGAGCACGCCATGGGCTATTACTATTTTCGATGATACCCTCCCGCTGCAGCCTTCCTACTTCTTCTTTTATAAATTTTTTATCTTCCGAACTGTACCGTCGACTTTTGGTCGCGATAGGTCTGCAGTTTGGGGCGAGGTTCGCAAACAGGGATGGCGGGCTTATCTTTAAAGTGGAGAGGCCGCAAACTGTGAGCGGGGGCTGGGATCCACCATATGCAAGTGTGACGCTCTCGTGGTGGCACTGGAAATCTAGGCCTAGAATTAGTTTCACGCAGAGCTGTGGCAACACAAGGAGTTTAAAATCTTTATACTCTGTGCCCTTAACAGTCAGTGTTACTTTACAGAAACCGATTACCTCCGAAGTGAGGGACTTAGATGCCATCGCGATTTTGCTCCGGGTAGGGTACACCTTTAGAGAGTACGGTTTGATGAGGCTAGGGTGAATAAAACTCTCAGTACTCCCGCAATCGATTAAACACTTCGTCGGGTGTCCGTTTACCTTAACGTCCATCATAGACTTTGATAGTGGATGCGGTCTGGACTGATCAATCGTGACTGAGGCTATCGTAGATCCGTAGGCGGCCGCTGAGACGGTATCAAATTCTGGGACCACGTGTAGGGCCGCGGAGACTGTATCAGGTACAGTCTCCTTACATACCTTGCTGAAATGTCCCCGTTTCTTCCACTTGAAACATGTGGCGTCTCTCGCAGGACATCGGTGTCTGGGGTGCTTGAGCTGGCCGCAGAAGTAGCATCTTGGTCCGCGGGACATCGCTGCAGTGGTGGGGCTGGGTGGAGACTCCCGTGGTGTAGGGCTGGTCTGAGGCCCAGGCGGAGAGGATGGCGCCTCCTCGCTCGGCGCGCACGAGGCTGAGAGGGCCGCATGGCCTGACGCATAGGTCTCGGAGTTCTTCTGCGCCACATCCAGCGATCGAGCTGTAGCCACGGCCGTCTTTAGATCCAGAGTGTCCCTTTCAAGCAACCTCTGCCGAATGTAATTCGATCGAAGGCCCGATATAAACGAATCGCGAGCCGCTTCTTCCTGGTACAAAATGGCCGTCACGGCCTTGTAGTTGCAGTCCTTCGCCAGGGCCTTTAGATTCTGTAGAAAATCATCCAGCGATTCCTCGGGTAGTTGCCTGCGGGTAGCCAAGAGATGCCTGGCATACACCTCGTTAACAGGCTTCAGGTATTGGGCCTTGAGAGTCGCGAGTGCATCCTCGTATGTAGAAGCGTCCTCGATTAGCGAGTAAGTCCGATGACTTACTAGGTTAGTCAGTAGGCCCAATTTGTTGGCCCCATCATCAAGCAATGCAATGAAATGTTCGAAACACCGGAGCAAATGTGCGAATTTCTTCGATGCGTCCGCCGAATGTGGATCACTGTCTAGACGCTCCGGCTTCAGGAGTCTGTCCATCCCTGGAAGTAATAAGCTATTAAAATTGATATACCTTAAATAGCTACAGAGACTGGTAGTTATAACTCAAACAGTTGGCTTTTAATAACTTAGAACTGGACAGAACAGAACACACATGTTAGCCTTCTGACCAGCTTCTCAGAAGTGAACTAGGAGGCGGAGCCAGGGGCGAAGTAACAGATCAGCACAATCAATGGCACAGCAGAGTGGTATACAGTACATCAGCATTCCTGGCCAACCAAGAAAACAGCAGGGTTACAATAGATTACAATAGGAAACTATACACAGGTAGAATAAGGTATATACTTATAAGACTTATTTCACCACAGTGTTCAATCGCTAACTGACAGCACCTGCGCTGCGCCCACCCTCTGAGGTAGCGCCTCGCTCCTCAGCCTTAGCGCCTTAAGAGAGGTGCGTAGTGCCTGATTTAGCGCTCCAATCACCTCCAGGGATGATAAAAGCCAAGTTTGCTGTCGGAGGCGATAATTAGCGCCAGGCGCTAAACTTTGTGCACCACCAGTAATGGCGCCCCATATGGGGCGATACCGAATTTTTCCCCCAATGTGTCTCAGCAGTGGGTGCTGGAGATGTTGCGTTCTGACAGTCCTCAGGATAGGGCTGCTGAGTGGACAGGGAGCAAGGAGCATAAAAAGTCTAAGGAAAAGGCGATTTGGCTCCTGTGCCTGCAGAAACAGGTCCAACTGCTCAGGCAGCAGGTTGGAAAACTGCAGGCCAAGCTCAGGGAATCAGAAGAAAAGTCAGACACAAGGGGAATAGTGGGTAATAGATTAATGGAGGAGCTGTGCAAGGAAAGACAGGAGAAACACGCATAGTAGGTGATATACCTATCAATTCCTCCAATAAAAGGCGAAGAGTTACGAAGGTGACTAAAGGTTTTTATTGACTAAATAACAGAGCCCACTCTCGTGGGTGATCCGATCCAAGCAGGAGGAATACCAGCCAGTCGCTCACCTTTATACCTGGCCTGGTGGGTGGAGCCAAGGCGGAGTCGGCAGTGGTCATCCCAGGTATAGCAGTGTGGCAAGAGGCGACCTCGTACCGTGATACAATAGTGGTCAGTGATACAGTTATAACGAACAGTGGTGAACAGTGCTAACTACTAACAGTGATACGATAGTGAACGTGGTTTACCACATTCACCCCTTGTTTAGAATTAAGTCCGGCGGGGTGAAGTGTACTACCAATTCTGGTAGGTCAGTCTGTCCGGAGGCTTCGTAAGCCTCTCCGATCGCCGCAGCGGTGGTGTTGCCTTATCCGGTGCTGGTGCCTTATCCGGTGTTGATGCTGGTGTTTGCGTGGTCGGCGAGGGCTCGTGGGGTTCCGGCATGCCGTCTACCTTGGCTGAGGTTGGGGGGGGTGGTGGCGGTGGCGGTGTTTCCGGATCGGCTGAGGGTGCGAGGTCTCGTAGGGAGACAGTGTCCTCCCGCCCGTCTGGGTACGCCACGTAGGCGTACTGGGGGTTGGCATGCAGGAGGTTCACCCTCTCGACCAGGGGGTCCGTTTTATGGGCCCTCACGTGTTTCCGCAGCCAGACCGGCCCCGGGGCGGTCAGCCAGGTTGGTAGAGTGGTTCCCGTAGTCGACTTCCTGGGGAAAACGAACATTCGTTCATGGGGGGTGGTGTTAGTGGCCGTGCAAAGTAATGACCGGATGGAGTGCAGCGCTGTCGGGAGGACTTCTTGCCAGCGGGAGGTTGGGAGGCCCTTAGACTTTAAGGCTAAGAGGACGGCCTTCCATACCGTCGCGTTCTCTCTTTCCACCTGACCGTTACCTCTGGGGTTGTAGCTGGTGGTCCTGCTTGCTGCAATACCTCTCTCTAGGAGGAATTGCCGGAGTTCCTCGCTCATGAAGGAGGAGCCCCGGTCGCTGTGTATATAGTTCGGGAACCCGAACAAGGCGAAGAGGGCATTCAGGCACTTAATGACCGTGCTACTGGTCATGTCGGGGCAGGGGAAGGCAAAGGGGAAACGGGAGTACTCATCAACGATGTTGAGGAAGTACACATTACGGTCAGAGGACGGGAGGGGCCCCTTAAAGTCGATGCTCAGGCGCTCGAAGGGGCGGGTGGCCTTGATCAGGCTTGCTCGGTCCGGCCTATAGAAGTGCGGTTTGCACTCCGCACAGGTCTGGCAGTTCCTGGTCATGGTCCTGACCTCCTCGATGGAGTAGGTCAGGTTGCGGGCCTTAATGAAATGGTAGAGTCTGGTGACTCCGGGGTGGCAGAGCTGGTCGTGGAGGGTCTGAAGCCTATCAATATGCGCGCTGGCGCATGTCATTCGTGAAAGGGCATCAGGGGATTCGTTCAGCTTGCCTGGCCGGTACAAGATCTCATAATCATAGGTGGAGAGCTCGATTCTCCATCTCAAAATCTTGTCATTCTTGATTTTGCCCTTCAGCTTGTTATTAAACATGAAAGCCACCGAACGCTGGTCGGTGAGGAGGGTAAATCGTTTGCCTGCCAGGTAGTGCCTCCAGCACCGTACTGCCTCCACGATCGCCTGGGCCTCTTTCTCGACCGACGAATGTCGGATCTCGGGGCCCTGTAGGGTCCTTGAGAAGAAGGCCACTGGCCTCCCCTCCTGGTTTAGGGTGGCGGCTAAGGCGAAGTCGGATGCGTCGCTCTCCACCTGGAAGGGGATGGACTCGTCCACTGCGTGCATCGTGGCCTTGGCTATGTCTCCCTTAATGAGGGAGAAGGCCGCGCACGCCTCCTCTGTGAGGGGGAAGGAAGTGGCTTTCAGGAGGGGTCTGGCTTTGTCCGCGTAATTGGGTACCCATTGGGCATAGTAGGCGAAAAGCCCCAGGGTTCTCCTAAGTGCTTTAGGGCAGTGGGGGAGGGGTAGCTCCATGAGGGGGCGCATTCTTTCTGGGTCGGGGCCGATGATTCCGTTCTCCACTACGCAGCCGAGGATGGCAAGGCGCGTGGTGTTAAACACGCATTTCTCCTTATTGTAGGTGAGGTTCAGCCGTTGGGCCGTACGGAGGAATTTCTCCAGATTCGCGTCATGTTCCTGCCGGTCGCGGCCGCAGATAGTGACATTATCTAGGTAGGGGAATGTAGCCTGCAGTTCGTTCTGGTCAACCATCTGGTCCATCTCCCTTTGGAAGACCGAGACCCCATTAGTGACACCGAAGGGGACCCTAAGGAAGTGGTATAGGCGCCCATTCGCCTCGAAGGCGGTATACTGGCGGTCCTCAGGGTGGATAGGGAGTTGGTGGTAGGCCGACTTCAGGTCGATGGTCGAGAATACTTTATACTGTGCAATCTGATTGACCATGTCAGATATGCGGGGGAGGGGGTATGCGTCCAGCTGGGTATATCTGTTTATGGTCTGGCTGTAGTCGATGACCAGGCGGTTTTTATTGCCGGTCTTTACAACTACGACCTGGGCACGCCAGGGGCTGCTGCTCCCCTCGATAATGCCCTCTTTCAGGAGGCGCCGCACCTCAGAGCTAATGAAGGCTCTGTCCCCGGCGCTATACCGCCTGCTCTTGGTAGCGACGGGTTTGCAGTCAGGGGTAAGGTTAGCAAACAGAGAGGGTGGCGGGACCTTGAGGGTGGAGAGGCTGCAGGTGTTACGCGGTGGGCGGTTTAACGTTTGCTGGTTGTTGACTGTGAGTGGGGGGAGGGGTCCACCGTATGCTAGGGTTACGCTTTGGAGGTGGGATTGGAAGTCCAGCCCTAGTAGGACGGCAGCGCAGAGATGGGGGAGGACGAGGAGTTTAAAGTTTTTATACTCCGTGCCCTTAACCGACAGGGTCACGACACAGTAGCCGCTGATGTCCGTGGCATGGGACCTCGATGCCATCGAGATTCGGCTGCGCGTTGGTAGGACAGAGAGGGAGTAGTGGCTCACCGTGTCTGGGTGGATGAAGCTCTCCGTGCTTCCGCTGTCAAACAGGCAGGTCGTGGCGTGGCCGTTCACTTTGATGTCCATCATTGACTTGGACAGATGGTGCGGGCGGGCTTGGTCCAGGGTGACGGAAGCTAGTGTATGGCTGAGCGAGTCGTTGTCATCTGCGGGCGAGGCGGTCGGGCGTGGTGAGTAAAATGGCGTCTCCCACGAGGTAGGGCAAAATGACGGAGAAGATGGCTGCCCCCGTAGCTCACATGAGGCACTATTGGGGTCGGTTGCCTTAATCAAAGATGGCCGCCCCATGACTCATGTGTGGGGATGCTGGCCTCAGTTGCCCTAAACAAAGATGGCCACCCCCATGACTCATGTGTGGGGATGCTGGCCTCAGTTGCCCTAAACGAAGATGGCCGCCCCCATAGTTCGCATGCGGCACTGCTGGCCTCTGAGGATCCGCTCCTGCAGGCCTTGGAGAAGTGGCCTTTCTTCAGGCAGGTTTTGCATATGGAGTTCTTGGCTGGGCAGCGCGACCTCGGGTGCTTCTCCTGGCCACAAAAAAACCAGCCGGCGGCCCGATCGCGGATGCCCGATGTCGGGGCCGGTGCCGGGGGTGGCGGGGCCGGTCGGGTCCGGGACGCCGACGCAGAGGTAGGTCCCGGGGGCGGCGCTGGGAAGGGTGCTGTGGTAGGGGTCGGGCCCGAGTCCCAGGGTCGCGAGCAGTACCTGGTGAATGCTTCCTGATCTTGGTGGGCCACTTCCAGGGAGATAGCGAGGGCTTCAGCTTTTTCCATGCTGAGGTCTTTAGCTTCCAGCAGTCTTTGCCGTGAGTACTCGGACCGTAGGCCTTTCAGGAATGCGTCGCGGATATTATCTTCAGTATTTTCGGCTGCCGACACCGATTTAAAGTCACAGTTCCTGGCGAGTGCATATAGCGCCTGTGAGAATTCGGCTACTGATTCTCCTGGCTGTTGCGGCCGTGATCTTAGGAGGTGCCTAGCGTACATGTAGTTTACCGGGGTCCGGTACTTCTGTTTCAGCAGGTTGATGGCGGTCTCATAGGTAGTCATGTCCTCGATGAGAGTGTATACTCTCGGGCTCAGTTGTGCCTGCAGGACACTTAGTTTGGATGCCTGAGGGACGCTGGATTCTCTCAGGTATGATTCGAAGCAGACCAGCCAGTGTTTAAAGTCTGCGGCTGAGTTTGCTGCTCGTGGGTTCAGGTCCAGGTACGGCGGTCTGAGGGCTCGCAGCCAAGCTGGCTGGTGTGGCTGTGCTCCTGGGAGCTGCGCTGGTGGCTACTCCGCCGGTTGTGACTCGTTGTCGGACATCATTAAATTTAGTCAATACAATTGATATACCTATCAATTCCTCCAATAAAAGGCGAAGAGTTACGAAGGTGACTAAAGGTTTTTATTGACTAAATAACAGAGCCCACTCTCGTGGGTGATCCGATCCAAGCAGGAGGAATACCAGCCAGTCGCTCACCTTTATACCTGGCCTGGTGGGTGGAGCCAAGGCGGAGTCGGCAGTGGTCATCCCAGGTATAGCAGTGTGGCAAGAGGCGACCTCGTACCGTGATACAATAGTGGTCAGTGATACAGTTATAATGAACAGTGGTGAACAGTGCTAACTACTAACAGTGATACGATAGTGAACGTGGTTTACCACAGTAGGGAACCTCCCATAACACCGGGGAGTACCTGCAGTGCCAGGTCACCGAGGCCAAGCTCAATAAGCAGGATGTAAGGGAGGAGAACGCCCACTTAATGGGTAAAGTTGACAGGCTAGAGGGGCAGCTTAGAGACATAAATGCAGCCTACAGGGTAGCCAGGAGCAGGGGGTACGAGGATATAAACCACGGGCCCTGCGAGGAAAGGATAAAAAGTCTGACCCAAGCCCTGTCCAAAGCCAGTGGGATGGTTTGCTTAACAACCCCGGGGGAAGCTCGGGTGGACTGGGATGAGAAAAGACAGGGGTCTGAGGATTGGGTCTGGGATAGGGAAGCCCGACCGGTGCCGGAAGCGCCACCAAGACCAATGTATCCTCTGCAGCAGCAAAAGTATGGTCCGCCCACACCTAACGGTGTTCAGGGCCCGCTGCAGAGCGATCACGTGGTCCCGTTTACCACCCCACAACTGCAGGCTATGATAGCAAGCATGCCCAAATTAAGAAAAGAAGGGACCCCTCCATTCACTTCATGGAAGTTGAGCATATTGGGGGGATCAATGGGTGTAGTGAGGGCGAAATTCACAGGCTGTTACTATTTTCCCTGGATGGAAAATTGCACCAGGCTCTGTCCGCAGCCACCAAGCTGGGGCAGGGAACCACGGCAGGTTTAAAGGAGGAAATCCTGAGAGCCCAGATAGTAAGAGTTTTTATAGTTATATAAAAAGAAAAAGGGTGGCTAAAGTTGTTAAGTCTGTGGGTTGTATTATAAATAATCACAGACTCCACGGTTAACAAAATAAAACACGTCTTTACTATTCAGAGGCTCGGGCGATTCTGATCTAGTTAACGTATCACAACCCTTATATACTGGTGTGGTCACTATCGGTATTACAGTATACATGAGCCAATAAATAGTGCCACCCTAAAGTAGTGCTCTTAAAGGCGAACGGTCACATTCTATAGTTCCCTTAAAGGTAAACGGTTACATACACAACACTCCTCCCTTCCTAGCTTATTACTTACAGAATCCCGTTAAACATACAATCTTCAATTTTATATAAACAGTTTGCAGATATACTCTCGATGGAGTCAACGTCATATAACAATTTACAGATATACTCTCGATGGAGTCAACGTCATATAACTTCATGTTTAACATAACATAATAACATATATAACTTCATGTCAAAACAGATCACAGATTCAGTCTCTGTGGAAAACAGTTCATATTGCTGGAGTGACTCATTCAATAGTCCTTCCATGGATTTAACAGTTTGAACTTCCGAACTGAATTGGCTCCGTTCGGAGGGACCACGTGTGTGATCTGGTAGAGGTAATAATGGTTCAGATGGGTCATCTTCTGTTTCGACTTTTCCTTTTCTGCTTCTTGGAGACTCTCTGGGCTCCACTGTCAGCTGCCAGCTGCATGCGCAGTTCCTCCTTCTCTTCCTCCTTTTTCCGTAGTAGAGCCACCTTCTCCCGATGTTCCGTAGACTTTCGGTGCTCCTCCATGATTTCTGTATGGTGGGAGTCGAAGTTACAAGTTGGGCAGGACAGGACATAGTAATATTCGGAGTCGTCCGACAGGTCAGCGAGAGGGTCTTCTATGTCCTCCCTACCCAGCTGGACGTCAGCCAGCTTTTGTTCCAAATCCAGACATCTTTCCTGAAGAGACTTCTTCACGTGTTCCGCTTCCTCTAACTTTTTCTGGGCTTTCAGCAAGTTGTTTACTAATGACCTCATTTGTGATTTTAATACTTCAACTTCCTTTGGAGATTGATTGATCGGACTATTCAATCCCTCTACCGGAGCAGTTGTTTCAGCGTTCTGTTGTTCAACCTTGACATGAGTCAGCGTACTTTTGGTATCTAAGGGTTGCTCTGCTGCCATCTTCTCAGTCTGTGTTGCAACCTCGGCTATTTCAATAACTTTTGAGAGCTCCAAACCCTTCTCCTCTGACGATTTAAGCTCATGTTCATGGCCCATTCTTACGGTGTCTGTGTTTCTTACAGTTCCCTTTTCTTCCACTGAAAAGATTTCCAGTCGCATCTGTTCTTCAAGTCGTTGGACCTCGGCCATTGCCGCTTCATATTTATTTTGTGTTTCCTTTAATAATTTAACGAGTTCTTGGACATCCTGTATTCCCTGTTCTGGTATGTCTTCCACCACTAATTTTTTTTCTATGGATTGAATCCCTAACGATGAGTCAGCCTTGGCCTGAAGCTCATCAAACATTTCCTGCAGACTTTGTAATTCTTGCTTATGGTCAACCTTTAGTCGTTCATGTTCAACCTTTAGTTGCTCATATGCTTTCACTAACACGAGCTTTTCGGAAGTTGCCAAGTTAACCCCTTCCAGGATTGTACTCCGAGCCTGTTCATACTGTTCTTTCAACTCGTTACACTCTGCTTGCAACAAGTCATAGAGGTGAACTGGAATACCATCCTGACTTCCTGAAGATTCCTCTTCCTTTGGATCGTTCTGTGTATATTCTAGTTCCTGAACAGCCTCAGGGAGATGTGATTGGTACTTGGCCACGATGGCTCTATGGTCGCTCTCTGCTTGAGCGAGCTGTCTCTGTTGTCTTTCCAAGGACTCCCATTCGGTGTCCCAGAACTTTTTCATCTTTTCCATCTCTTGTACGAGACGGGCACTCAACTGTTCTAATTGTCATTGTACTTTGACATAACGTTGAGTTCTAGCCCGGTGTTCCTCCGTAATGCATATGTCTGTAGCTTGAACAGACTCAGAATTCTCTGTCTTTATGCACGCCATCAATTTCCCAACCTTAGTCCGTGAGTTCATGTTAACCTTGTTTTTCATATATAAGCTGGACTTATCATCTTCCGGCTCGGAGTCTGAGCTGCTTGTCTGCACCGAGTCCTCACTCGTCATTGCTTGTCGGTAGTGCCATTCCATGTCTATTTTCTTGATCCACTCCCATCCCAGAAGTGGTGGTCCTCCCTCAGGTAGTACGTACAGATACATTCGTGGGTGTTCTTTACCCCTATCTCTCACCTTGACTCGTATTTTTCCCAGGGGGTATACATGATGCCCGGTGTATGTCTGTAATACGAATTTGGTATTTCTTAAGGGTATGTGAGAGAATAGCCGGTGATAGTCCTTTTGGTTGATGACTGATACAGCTGATCCCGTGTCCAGCTCCATTCGTACTTGGACTCCAGCTATTTTTAGTGTGACCCAGATCGTCTGTAGATCAGTTACTTTACCCACATTGTGGATTCTCAGACTATCCAACTCCTGGCTTTTTGGGTCTGAGTCTGAATTTTGTTCGTCTGAACTCTTTTCAGCCACCTGATGCACCTTGTTGTACTTTTCTTGTGGTGGTGGCTTCCTTTGTTTGTTGGTCTTCTTTCCGGACCTGCATACCTTCGCGATGTGACCCAGTTTGCCACATTTCCTGCACTCTTGATTCTTAAACCAGCACTGATTCTGGTCGTGCGTTGTCTTTCCACAACGGTAGCATTTGGAAATGCTTGCAGTCATTTGGTCCACCCCGAGTGCCGCCGCCTTTAGCTGCATTTCCACCGTTCCTTTCGCTGCGGCTTCGTGCGATGAAGCTATGAGGACAGCCCTGTCCAGTGTGAGGTCATTTTCCTCCAGAAGTCGCTTCTGCGTTCCTTCTTTGGCCAAGCCGCATACGAACTTGTCCCGCAGCGCCTCTGTCAAATTCCCTCCAAACTGGCAGTATTTCGCTAGCTTACGCAGTTCGACTAAGTATTCCGCATTGCTTTCATCTTGCCTCTGGGTTCTGGCGTAAAATTTAAATCGTTCAGCCAGCATCAACGGTGTGGGGTTCAAGTGATCCTTCAACACTGTTACGATCTCTTCGAAGGTCTGGTCCACTGGTTTAACTGGTGCTATTAGATGTTTCAAAAGCCTGTATGTTTTTGCTCCCATCGAATTTAACAAAGTTATTGCCTTGTCGTCATCCTCAATGTCGTTGGCTACGCAATATATTTCTATGCGTTCCACATACGTGGCCCAGTCTTCTATTTCAGCATTAAAATCATTAATATTTCCTCGCTTAGGCATCTTCTTCTCTTTTCGAGAACAGTACAAGTATTTCTTTACTTATTATTAATTTTCTTCTCTTCTTGAGAACACCACAAGTATTGCTTCACTTATTTCTTGTTTCTGAAAATTCTTATTAATTTTCTAAGATGGCGGTTTCCCGCTTCTGCCTTCTTCCCCAGCGGTTTTCCCGCGAAAAATGGCGGCTTTCCCGCGCTTCTCGCTCTCCCCGCCCACTTCAATGGCCATTTTCCCGCGCTTGACAGTCTTCACCCGTCCCCCGACGCTGTCTTTCAGCCCGAGTGCGGCCCTTATCAGCGGATGCGATCGATGGCCCGGCTGCGCCTCGCACTTGAAGTGGCTCCCGGCCTCTGGCTCACCCGCTCGCGCGGCTCTTGCTCGCTCCCTCCCGGGCTCTGGCTTACCCGCTCGCGCGTTTCACCGCGGCTCTTATCAGGGATTGCGATCGCCCTTATCTCCCGATCGGTGGCCCTGTCTTTGCAGCCAACGCTGCTCGGCTTACCCACGAGGTTATGGAGGCTTCAGGGTCCTAATGCCTGTCGCTTCCAATCGCTGGAAGCTGTCAGGATTTCTGCTGCCCTTCAGTTTTCAGTGGGGTGTTGAGGATTGAAACCTCTCTTCAACGTCCTGTCTTTGGACGAAGCCGCCGTGGAATAACTGCCGCAGGGTTCGAACCGACTCGTCGCCAATGTTAAGTCTGTGGGTTGTATTATAAATAATCACAGACTCCACGGTTAACAAAATAAAACACGTCTTTACTATTCAGAGGCTCGGGCGATTCTGATCTAGTTAACGTATCACAACCCTTATATACTGGTGTGGTCACTATCGGTATTACAGTATACATGAGCCAATAAATAGTGCCACCCTAAAGTAGTGCTCTTAAAGGCGAACGGTCACATTCTATAGTTCCCTTAAAGGTAAACGGTTACATACACAACAAAAGTAAATGTTGGTCCCTTAGAGGATGAGACCGGGAAATTAATGGTGGGAAATATGGAGATGGCAAAAACACTGAATGAATATTTTGTATCAGTCTTTACAGTAGAAGACACTAAGAATATCCCAACACTGGACAAACAGGGGGCTAAAGGGGGGGAGGAGCTAAACACGATCAAAATCACTAAGGAAGTGGTACTCGGTAAAATAATGGGACTCAAGGCAGATAAATCACCTGGACCTGATGGCTTACATCCTAGGGTCTTGAGGGAAGTGGCGGTAGGGATTGTGGATGCATTGGTAATAATTTTCCAAAACTCCCTGGAATTGGCAAAGGTCCCGGCAGACTGGAAAACTGCTAATGTAACACCCTTATTTAAAAAGGGCAGTAGACAGAAGGCTGGAAACTATAGACCGGTTAGCCTAACATCTGTGGTAGGTAAAATTTTGGAGTCCATTATTAAGGAGACAGTAACAGGACATTTGGATAATCATAATTTAATAGGACAAAGTCAGCATGGTTTTATGAAGGGGAAGTCATGTTTGACAAATTTGCTGGAGTACTTTGAGGAAGTAACATATAGGGTGGATAAAGGGGAACCAGTGGATGTAGTGTATTTAGACTTCCAAAAGGCATTTGACAAGGTGCCACACAGAAGATTATTGCTTAAGATAAAAAATCACGGGATTGGGGGTAATATTCTGGCATGGATAGAGGATTGGCTATCTAACAGAAGGCAGAGAGTTGGGATAAATGGTCCATTCTCAGACTGGCAATCAGTAACTAGTGGTGTTCCACAGGGGTCAGTGCTGGGTCCCCAACTCTTTACAATCTATATTAACGATTTGGAGGAGGGGACCGAGTGTAACATATCAAAGTTTGCAGATGATACTAAGATGGGAGGGAAAGTAGTGAGTGAGGAGGACATAAAAAACCTGCAAGGGGACATAGACAGGCTAAGTAAGTGGGCAGAGATTTGGCAGATGGAATACAATACTGGAAAGTGTGAGGTTATGCACTTTGGCAGGAAAAATCGTAGAGCAAGTTATTATCTTAATGGCAAGAAACTGGAAAGTACTGAAGTACAAAGGGATCTGGGGGTCCTGGTGCACGAAACTCAAAAGGTTAGTATGCAGGTGCAGCAAGTGATTAAGAAGACCAATGGAATGTTGGCTTTCATTGCTAGGGGGATAGAATATAAAAATAGGGAGGTATTGCTTCAGTTGTACAAGGTATTGGTGAGGCCGCACCTGGAATACTGCGTACAGTTTTGGTGTCCATACTTAAGAAAGGACATACTTGCTCTCGAGTCAGTGCAAAGAAGGTTCACTCGGTTAATCCCGGGGATGAGGAGATGGACATATGAGGAGAGGTTGAGTAGATTGGGACTCTACTCATTGGAGTTCAGAAGAATGAGAGGCGATCTTATTGAAACATATAAGATTGTGAAGGGGTTGGATCGGGTGGATGCGGGGAGGATGTTCCCGATGATGGGTGAAACTAGAACTAGGGGGCATAGTCTTAGAATAAGGGGCTGCTCTTTCAAAACTGAGATGAGGAGGAACTACTTCACTCAGAGGGTGGTAGGTCCATGGAATATGCTGCCCCAAAAAGCTGTAGAAGCTACATCATTACATAAATTTAAAACAGAAATAGACAGTTTCCTAGAAGTAAAGGGAATTAAGGGTTATGGGGAGCGGGCAGGAATTTGGACATGAGTCTAGGTTCGGATCGGTCATGGCCCTGTGGGTAGTGGAGCGGGCCCAGGGGCCGTGTAGCCTGATCCTGCTCCTATTTTGTGTGTCTAATTCTGTTAGATTCAGGAGATGGTTCTGTGATAGTGGATTGGCGGTTAGGGTCAGATCAGCCATGATCTTATTGAATGGCGGAGCAGGCTCGAGGGGCCGATTGGCCTACTCCTGCTCCTATTCCTTATGTTCTTATGTTCTTATGAGCCATGGGACATACCCAGGGTAGTCCGTTCTCCCGAGTGGAGAGAACGCTGCAGCTGGCTGGTGAAGCACCACAGGCATTCGCAGACAGGGTATGACCTGTATACAAAAAGACCATGGGTGGGATACTAGACAGGTTACAGCTGGAAGGGGGCCCCAGGAATCACTGGCTCAGGACCCTCATGGCAAACAATTTACCACGAATAAGGGCAAAAGCAGAAGCCTGGTTTGACTCCGAGGATCTCGCGAATACGGAGGCCGATGTGCTCCGTAAGATGAACCTGGCTTTTAAAATCGGTTCTGAGGAGGAGGTCAAACCCAATAAAGGCAAGGTACATGAGATAAAGGCCAGTGAGGGTAGCAAGAAGGAATGGCACCAGGAAGGGGTTAGTGCAGAAAAGGCAAGGACATGTTTCGGGTGTGGGAAGACGGGACACTGGAGGTGAGAGTGCCCGACCCAGAAAAAGGGCAAGGCCGAGGGGATCCTCCGGTGCAAAAGGCACAGACTGCCGAGGCGACGGGGGCAACCGGAAACCATTGGCGTTCTGGTGGCTGCCCTTCGGACGGTTTTTGTGCAGGAGAAAGGGAGGGTAGACGCTGCCGCGAGCAGTGTGATCCCGACCGCTCCCGTATGCCCAAAATCCTGACTAGAACGCGCCCAGCCTGAGTACCTGTGTCCACTCACGTACGATGAGTGGGGCAGACCTTGTGTGAAGATGGGGGTGGAGACGGTACACAGGAAGTACTTGGTGGACACCGGGGCCTCGAGCACGGTGATCCATTCAAAGGACCTGACCAACTCACCCTGGTCTATCACAGAATCACAGAATCACAGAATCTACAGTGCAGATAGAGGCCATTTTGGCCCATCGAGCCTGCACCGACACATATCCCACCCTATCCCTGTAACCCCATGTATTTAATCCCGTAACACTAAGGGTCAATTTATCATAGCCAAATCAACCTAATCTGCACATCTAGTAGGATCCCATTCGGTCTCGTGGGGTTCACAGGGAACAAGCAGGCTGGGGCAATGTCCAAACCTTTGGCCATTAATTTAGGATCCCTCCATACCACGTGGGAGTGCGTCCTGATGCAATGGGAACAGCCAGGGTCAGGAGTCCTAGGGGCCGACTTTATGTTAACCCATCATATAATAGTGGATTTAAGGGATCACTGCCTATGGGGGGCAGCAGATTCAGATAAAGCCAAGGAGGTGCTAGTGATCCCAAGAGATAGGGAAGGAAGGGGTAGTGTGTGTACTATGAAGCCCAAGGGGAGTTACGACCTGGAGCAATTGGTCAGTGATACCCCAGCCAAGTATCAGGCGAACGTGAGAGACAATCTCGCATCATTCACCACGCACAAGCACGACTGTGGCCGGGTGACGGGGGTAGAAGTCCGAGTACACGGGGACCCCATGTCATGGCCACAAAAGCAGTATAATTTCCCCAGCGAGGCAGAAGCCGACTTGGAAACGGCACTGGTGTAGTGTATGTGCCTTTAAGTCAGAACTACTTTTACAGCTCCTATATACTGTAGTACCGGCAGTGACCACACCGGTATATAAGCTTTGCGCATGCCTCTGTACCCCCTCTCTTGAGACGACCTTCTTCCAGTAAAGACCTGTTATTTGTTAATGTACAGCATCCGTGTGATTATTTAATAATAGCATATCCGCTGAACCACGGATCCAACAGTGGCAACGAGTGTCGATTCGAATCTACCTGCAACATAAAAAAAAAACAATAGTCGAGGCCAGGAACATGGGCGTCGACCACGAGCAACCGCCCAGCAGTCAGGCAGAGATTGAACTTCGCAGGGGAGGCTGTGGAGAGCCGGGCTTGGTTCCCCAGCCACGACGAGCAGTAAGAGACCGACGACAGGTCCAGCGCAGAACCTTCCCGAGCAGCGGCGGCTGGAGCCGACCGACGGCGGAGAGAAAGCCGAGCAGCGTTGACGGGGTAAGACAGAGGGTGAAGAGCGCAGGGCGCAGCCGGGGGTTGAACACCGAGAGGCGTCGAGAAAAAGAAAACAAACTGGAGAGAGAGAGGGTAAAGAACAGTCGGGTTCTAGACTGAGCGGCGTCGAAAAAAAAAAAAAAAAGAACGCGCAGTGCACAGCCAGGGCTCACGGGCTGAACAGGGTCCACGGGGCGAAGAAAGGGGAGCGCGGGAGACGCCATTGAGCCACGGAGAAGAAGGAAGAGCGCGGGAGACGCCATTTTTAGAAGCCGCAGCGGAGAAGAAGGGCGAGCGCTGGAAGGAAGGAAAGCGTGTGAGACGCCATTTTGTGCCAGCGGAGAAGAAGGGTAAGCGCGGGAGGCGCCATTTTTGACAATTAACTCACACCCAAGGATGCCGAAGAGTGGCAGTATCTCTACGTTCGACAATGAAGTCGAAGATTGGGCGACATATGTGGAACATATTGAGATGTACTGCAGGGCAAATGAAGTGACAGATGCTAATAAAGCACTGGTTCTGTTAAATTCCATGGGTGCAAAAACTTATGGGTTACTGCGAAATCTAATAACCCCAGAGAAGCCGGTAAACAAGAATTTTGAAAGCATAGTAGAAATCCTACAGGACCACTTAAACCCCACACCGCTGCTGATAGCAGAACGATTTAAGTTCCATAAAAGGAACCAACACAAAGACGAAAGCAATGCTGAGTACCTAACGGAACTGCGCAAGCTATCGAAACACTGCCAGTTTGGAGCAGGACTAGCAGACACGTTAAGGGACAAGTTTGTGTGTGGGCTACAAAGTGAAGGAACACAGAAACGGCTTCTATCAGAAAAGGACCTTACGCTGGACAAAGCTTTCAGTATGGCAGTATCACACGAAGCAGCCACAAGGGACGCTGCAGAGATACAACGGAGACCGCAAGAATATGGCACCAATGAAATGTCCTATGGAACAGGGAAGTGCTATCGCTGTGGCAGAACAACACATGACCAGAAAGACTGTTGGTTCAAGGACCAAGTGTGCAGACAGTGTGGGAAAGCAGGACACATAGCAAGAGTCTGCAGGTCTGGGAAGAAAACCAACAGTAAGAAATCTCCACAGGAGAAGTACAAAAAGGTACACCAGGTGATGGACAATGGTTCAGATGAACAGAAAAGTGACACAGACTCCGGAAGCAAGGAGCTGGGTTGTCTGAAACTACATAAGGTAACCGAAATGGAGGATCACCAGGCTATCTGGGTTACAATCAAGAAAGACGGAGTCCAAGTGAAAATGGAATTGGACACAGGGTCAGCTCTAACAGTCATAAATCAAAGAGACTACAAGTGGCTATTTTCACACATACCCTTGAAAGCTACAGAGATTGTCTTGAAGACGTATACGGGGCAAAAAGTCTACCCCAAAGGAAAAATAAGGGTGAAAGTGGCATATAAAGGCCAGGAAATACCTAAAATGGATATATATGTATTGCCAGATGGAGGACCACCACTGCTAGGACGAGAATGGATCCGGAAGATACAATTAGATTGGCATTCCATACAGGCACTGAAGGTTGAGGCCAAAAAGGATGACGACGTCACACCTGGACGACTGTCAAAAATGCTAACCGATGCAAAAGAAGTGTCCCAGGAGGGACTAGGAACACTAAAAGGAATAACAGCAATGATTAAAATAGAGGAAAATGCAAGCCCAAAGTTTCTGAAGGCCAGACCAGTGCCTTATGCGATCAGACCAGCTGTTGAAGCAGAGCTGGAAGGGTTGGAACATTCAGGAGTACTGTCCAAAGTGGACTGGAGCGAGTGGGCTACACCCATCGTTCCTGTAATGAAGAGGTCATTGAGTAATACGCCTGGGGAACCAAAGAAGGTCCGCATCTGTGGGGATTTTAAGGTGACAGTGAACCCAGTCCTTCACACGGTACAATATCCGATTCCACGAATCGAGGATATTTTCGCCTCGCTATCTGGAGGTAAACACTTCACCAAAATTGATCTAGCCCAGGCGTACTTGCTAATGGAGGTAGAAGAAGCTTCGAAACAATACCTTACGATCAACACTCATAAAGGTCTCCACCAATACAACCGGCTGGTGTTTGGAGTAGCCTCGGCTCCGGCTATCTGGCAAAGGGTGATGGATCAGGCCCTGCAAGGGATTCCAGGGACCCAGTGTTATTTGGACGACATCTTGGTCACGGGCGAAAATGACGGTGATCACCTCGCCAACTTGGAGAAGTTGCTCACCAGATTAAAGGAGTATGGGCTATGAGCTAATCGCCACAAGTGCGAGTTTTTCCAGAAACAGATCTCGTATTGTGGCCACGTCATCGATGAAGAGGGGTTACATAAGTCCCCTGACAAGATTGAGGCAGTAGTCAAGGCTCCAGCACCAGAAAATGTGTCACAACTGAGGTCGTTCCTCGGGCTGGTAAACTACTACCACAAGTTCTTACCAAATTTGTCTACGGTATTACACCCACTGAACACCCTACTGCAAACAGGGGTACCATGGAAGTGGGATGACGAACGTAGATGAGCTTTCAAGAAGTGTAAAGAATTGATCACATCAAAAGAGGTGTTGGCCCATTTCAACCCAGCACTACCAATTCGTTTGGCATGTGATGCATCACGCGATGGTATTGGAGCGGTGCTGTCGCACAAATTCCCAGACGGGTTGGAGAGGCCAGTAGCCTTTGCGTCTCAGTCACTAACCTCAGCCGAGCGCAACTACGCCCAGATTGACAGGGAGGCCCTCAGCCTAGTATGGGGAGTAAAAAAATTCAACCACTATCTGCATGGGCAGAAGTTCACCTTGCTGACTGACCACCAACCACTTGTCTCCATCTTTAATCCTAAGAAGGGCGTTCCAGTGATGACTGCACAGCGGTTACAAAGATGGTCCCTGTTTCTAGGGGCGAATCAATATGAAATAGAATATAAAGGCACGAAACAGCATGGGAACGCTGATGGGCTATCGTGCCTGCCACTGCCTACTGTGGAGGAAGCACCAGCAATGGACCCTATCGAGATATTTTATTCGTCAATAATTGAACGGTTGCCAGTAACAAACGCGGATATAGAGAAGGAGACCCGAAACGATCCGACGCTGTCGCGGGTATATGAATTGACGGTGAGGGGATGGCCAACACATGGTGACTCACTGTTGCCAGCATTCTCATCCAGAAGAGAACAGCTGTCAGTATGCCAGGGGACAGTGATGTGTGGATCCAGAGTGGTGATTCCACTCAAGCTATGGGAGAGAGTGCTAAATGAGCTTCATGAAGGTCATCTGGGGGGAGTGAAAATGAAAAGCCTTGCTAGGGCTTATGTGTGGTGGCTGGGAATCGATCAACAAATCGAAGACCTAACTAAGAGCTGCTTAGGATGCCAGAAGGTCCAAAATGCACCACCACATGCCCCTCTACACCCATGGGAGTGGCCCTCCTCTCCATGGCAATGGGTGCATATTGATTTCGCTGGTCCATTTATGGACTCAATGTTCTTAATAGCAGTGGATGCTCATTCAAAGTGGCCTGAGGTGATAAAAATGTCTTCAACCACTACAGAGAAAACGATTGCAGTCCTACGGACCATATTTACCAGAAACGGTTTGCCAGAGCAGATTTGCTCTGATAATGGACCACAGTTTGTGTCCGACGAGTTCCAAAAATTTATGAGAAGGAATGGGGTAAGGCATTACACATCCGCCCCGTATCATCCAGCCACAAGTGGATTGGCTGAGAGGCTCGTACAAACCTTTAAGAAGGCGATAAAGGCCATGTGCGATGATGAAATTCCACTACAGCATAAGATGGACAATTTCTTATTAGCCTACCGAAACGCGACACATGCAGTTACCAACCAGACCCCGGCCATGATGTTCTTTAACCGAAGGTTGAGATCTCGTCTGGACTTGCTCAGACCAAATGTGCGAAGAAATGTTGAGGACAAACAATTCCAGCACATCAATGAGAAGCCGACAAGGAGCTTCAATGTAGGGCAACCAGTCTTGGCCCGTGACTATCGAACAGAGAAATGGCAACCCGGAACGATATGTACAAGGCAAGGTCCATTAATGTACACAGTGGATGTCGGGGAGAACATTGTGAGACGCCACGTCGATCAGATCTTAGCGTCACAGGAACGCATCAACCCCATGTCTCGAGTGCCTGGGGATGAACCCGACATACCAGTAGCATCTACTTCAGACCCAGTAGCAGTGGAACCCGATGAACTACCCGATGAAAAGGAGTCAGAATCGCCTCTGCACCAAGAACAAGAACCTCCGGAAAGGCGCTATCCCGAAAGGGTCAGGAAGCCGCCCCAAATACTGAATCTATAAATGGGCTTTTGTTGTTTAATGTATATGTTGAAATGTTAATTGTTATTTGAATATTAGGGGTACTACTAATCTAAAAGGGGAGGAATTGTAGTGTATGTGCCTTTAAGTCAGAACTACTTTTACAGCTCCTGTATACTGTAGTACCGGCAGTGACCACACTGGTATATAAGCTTTGCGCATGCCTCTGTACCCCGTGTCTTGAGACTACCCTCCTCCAGTAAAGACCTGTTATTTGTTAATGTACAGCATCCGTGTGATTATTTAATAATAGCATATCCACTGAACCACGGATCCAACAACTGGGATCCCTCGTAGAACAGGAGGTGTTGAGGCCAATAACCACCCACGTGAACTCACCACTCTGGCCGGTTAGGAAACCCGACCAGTCATGGAGAGCCATCGTGGACTATCGGGTGCTCAATAAAACCATCCCAGCCTGCGCGCCCACAGTCGCGGCTGTTGCCGATCTGATAGGGAGCATTCCAGCGACTGCAACCACTTTTACGGTGCTGGATATCTCCAATGGGTTTTGGTCGATTCCTCTAAAAAGGGAAGGCCAATACAAGTTTGCCTTTACTTTTAAAGGGCAACAGTACACCTGGACATGCCTTCCCCAGGGTTTTCATAACAGCCCTTCCATATTCTACCAGTGTATGGAGGACGCCTTAAAGGGTTTTAGCCGACCTCAGCAGCTAGTACAGTATGTGGACGACTTGCTTTTGTTCTCCGCCGACGGGGAGGAGCATGGGCCACTGCTGGCCGAGCTGCTTGAGCTGCTGAGGGGGGCCGGGTTTAAAGTAAACCTGAAGAAAGCCCAGATCAGCCGCGAGGAAGTCAAATTCCTTGTGCTGAGGGTAAGGGCAGGGGAAAGGGCCATAGATGAGGCGAAAAGAAAGGCAGTACAGGAGTTACCAGTCCCCAAGGCCGTAACAAGGGTAAGATCCTTCCTGGGACTCACAGGGCACTGCAGGGACTTTATTGAGAGTTACACAGCCACGGCAGCCCCTCTGCTTCAGCTCCTCCGCAAGGGAGTCGGGTGGGAGTGGGACCAGAACTGCCAGGAAGCGTTCACACGCCTCAAGGAGGATTTGCAGACAGCTCCCACACTGGGGGCCATCAACGGTGGGGAGGAATTCTTTTTAGAGGTAGCAGCCAGTGGGGATAGCTTGAGCGCGGTGTTGCTCCAGGAGTGACACGGCAAGCTACGGCCCATGGTCTACTCATCTAGGGTTCTCACCGAGGTAGAACGGGGATATTCCAACTGCGAGAGGCATCTCCTGGCCACGCATTGGGCCGTAAAGCGCTCACAGCCCTTTACAGGATCATCCCTGATAGTTCTACTCGCCCACCATGCCCCCAATCAGATGTTGTTGGACAGGAGAATAAAGGACGGGACAGTGAGCAGGGCTCACATTGCTCGCTGGACTTTATTGCTCTCGCAGATGAATCTGAGAGTGCAGGGGTTGACCGAGCCCAAGTTGGCAGCGAACATGATTTACCCAGGTACGGCCCACACCTGTACGGTAGAAGGGGTATGGGATGTAGATGTCGGGTTCTGGGCCAGGTTACACCCGACGGGCCGGGACATTTATGTGGATGGGTCCAGTTCGATAGCAAAGGGAGAGCGCTTCACCAGGTGCGGGATTTATGACCCCACAGCTAAGATAGCTAAGGCCCTTAAACCCCCCATCACCCTGAGTGCTCAGCATGCTGAACTGGCGGCGGTGGTGTATGTGGTCGCGCACCCCGATGAGTTCCCCACCCCCTACACCATCTGCTCGGATTCCATGTTTACATGTAGTTCGTGCACCGAGTACCTGGCCATATGGACTTGGCGCGGTTTTAAATCCACAGATGGGAAGCCCTTAGCAACAGCACCGCTGCTAGGGAGGATTTTGGATGTCACGGGCACCCGGGGAGATCACTATATACATAAGGTCAAGGCCCACTCTAAGACAGAGCCCAGAGGGGAAGGTAACCAAAGGGCCGACGAGTTGGCCAAGCAGGGGGCCAGGGAAGGAGAGTTCTGGGATCCCTATGAAGTAGACCCGGTAGCAGCAATCCGGGACAAGGGAGGAACACCGGGGGTAACTTTGGCCCCAGACTTAAAACAAGTCCAAGCCCAGGATCCTGCCCATAAGGCTATCCTGGGGAAGAAGGAAAAGGGCGAACAGGTAGAGGGTCCGTTCGGAGCAGCGGACATTACCGTTAGAGAGGGGATGCTATTTAAATGGGATTGGTGGATAGTTCCCAAGCGGTACCAGAGGGAATTCCTCCAGTTGGCCCACGGGAGTCCAGGAGCGGGACACCCAGGGCCGGAAACTACCTGGCAGAGGGTAGAACAGGCAGGGTGGTGGCTGCAAGTCAGGGAGGATGTCCGCAATTTTTGCGTGGACTGCCTGGTGTGCGCAGCAAACAACCCCGATACTCCATGTAGGAAAGTCCCCATAGGACACACAAGGAGGGTAGAGGGACCATGGCAGACCCTCCAGGTCGATTACATCGGACCGCTACCCACCACACAGGCAGGTAACAAATACTGCCTAGTCCTGGTGGACGTGTTCTCCAAGTGGGTGGAAGCCTTCCCTTGCCGAGCAGCCACAGCTTTGGGGATGGCAAGGATTCTGGTAAAGGAAGTGTTCTCCCGGTGGGGACGGCCACAGGCCGTGGAGTCCGACCAAGGGAGTCATTTCATGGGGCAAGTAATGCAGGCCACCTTGAAGCTTTTAGGGATTATGGGGAAGTGGCATGTGGCTCATAACCCAGTCATCGGGGGTTGTGGAGCACCTTAACCGGACGATTAAAGAAAGGCTAAGGAAAGAGACAGAGTCATCCCAGAAAAAGTGGGATGTGGTCCTGCCGTTAGTTTTAATGGGTGTCCGGGCCAGCCTCTCCAGAAGCACAGGGTATTCCCCGCATGAGCTCATGACCGGGAGGGTCATGCGTACCCCCACCCACATTTTGGCACCAGTCCTAATGGAAGCCCAAGTCCAGGAAGTGAATCAGGACAAGTTTGTACAGAATCTGTAAGATAAATTAAAACAGATTCACTGGCAGGCAGCCAGTAACATGGGGAACCAGCACCGGAAAAATCGGTTGCTGCTCGAGCCCCAGAAAACCCACGAGTGGAAGGTGGGAGACCAGGTAATGGTATGGAACTATGCCCAGGGAGGGGCATTTGAGCCACTATAGCATAGTGGACAAGGCAAGCCCCATGGTGTACGCGGATAAACTCCCAAAACGCACAAAGTAGTTCCATATTAACCAGTGCAAGCGGTTTAACCCAGGGGAGAGAACAACAAAAGTAAAACCACACCAAGGCCTAATAATGAGCATGGTGGACGCGGGTCTTCCTCCCATGATTTGGGATGACGACGACCCGGTGGTCGGGACAGTAAGGAGGAGCAGTAGGGACCCACGGCTGAGGACGCCATGGACACCTCCTTACACGCCGACCGTGAGCCGCAAAAGGCCCCGGCGAGAAGAGCCTTAGCGGGGGCACCCGGCAACATGGGTAGCGATGTACATAGTCTTAATGTACATAGTTCTTGTATATAACGAAGCCAGGCCTTTGGAGGTAAACCCTCTCACAGAAAGGAATTGTTGCTTTTTGTTTCATAGGAAGCTGAGGATGGTATGGAGACAGCCCTGAGACTGAGCGTAATCTTGGTGTTGGCCGGAACGGGGCACAGCAGGAGAGGGGACACCGAGTCGTCCCTCCTCTACGGCTGTACTCGGCGGGGGGGGGAACCCACTGTGACTAAGAGGGGTAGGAGGGGGGCCACAGACGGGATGGCAGCCTACTTCCATGAGGGAAGATGGCCAGGGTGGCTGGGGTCCAATTCGACAAAGTACTCCAGCCACGCCAGGTTCACGTACGGGGAGGCTTCCCTACCATGTCCCCAACTGAAGATCACAGCCACACGGGTTAGGGTGACTGAGGGCAAGCGCGTGTGCTTAAGATGCAAGGGGCACATTCCCCTGGGATGGAGGTGGTGGATTAGGAAGTTGAGTTAGGACAAGGGGAACAGGTCAGCGGACTGGGAAAGACTGGGGAACGACACGTACCGACAGATCACGGGGACGAAGGGGGGAGTGGAAGTGTGCTGGAACAAGTGATGGAAGGAGGAACAGGGGACTTATGTGTGTGTGTGGGGGTCAGAACGGATCTGCTCGGCGGGTGTATCGATTGCTTTCATACAGCAATGGCAGGATTCCGGGACCGGTATGGGAAGGGATCGGAGTTTGGATGCTTGCGTAGTCCCAGATCCTCCCAACACAATAAATTCCACAGAACTGGTAGTGCACGATAGGAAGCCCCTGCCCACAGCCCCACCGGCGCAGGAGACAGAAGTTAGGTGTCCTGCCGCCACACCAGGCCCAGGGAATGGTTTAGTTCTAGTCCCGACCGGGAAGGTTTTATTCCAGGATGTACATTATGCAGCCGCGTCGGTCATCTTAAATTTAACCCGGGTGCAACTGCCTGAGTGGTGTCCGAAGGAGACTGAGCAGTTTTACAAAGCCCTTATTAAAGAAATGTTCCGCCAATTTTTCGAGCTCAGCTACGGGGATGTGAATCGGGAGAAACTGTATGGCATGGATGCGTACGATAGAGGCAATCCAGGTAGGCAAAGGCGAGGGATGGTGTGATAAATCCATGTAGTGAAACAAGGAACTCGAAGAGGCAAGATATTAGAATTAGTCCGTGTACTTTATTAAACAACTGCGTAACAAAACATACAGGCCTGCATCCTCCCATTCCACCTCCGCTGACCTCAACTAGCAGCAGCACTAGCTACAGCACCACCTGGTGGATAACCTTAATCATAACATCCCAGATTACTATATTCCTCCCCCCTTAAGATTTCAGAATGAATTTCTTAACAAACAACCATTCCTAAGGGCCACATAAGAAGTCTCCATTCACTATGTTCAATACTTGACGAATCTAACAGGTCAGTACCAATCTCTCTGGTGGCTTGTGAGTCCTTTGTGAACGTCTAACAGTAAAGTCCCTGCTTGTTTGTGGTGAAGCCACCAGCTGCTCCTGAGCAGTGCTCAGAGTATCTGACTCTTCAACGGTGGTTTCCTCTTGACGAATGGGTTCCTGTGGAATTGTGTCTGTCCATGGTGGTGGCACCACAGATGCACTTGAATAACTGGGGGCAAACCTGTCCTCAGCCATTGCATCTGGAACCTCAATTTCAATTTCCCCTTGTCTGGTAAGTTTCTGATCTACATGTCTGCATACTGCCCTACCATCTCCCAACATGACCTTGTATGATACTGGACCTGTCATTGGGTCTATGAAGCCAGGAATCCACTTTGGTCCATAACTGAAATTCTTGGTAAGGACCGCATCTCCTTCTCCAAAACTTCGGCTTTTTGTTCTTTTGTCACGGTTCTCTTTTTGTTTGTTTTGTCTGTTTTCCAATTTCCTTTTTAGGTCTGGGTGGACAAGGTCAAGAGTGGAGCGTAGTCTACGACCTAATAACATCTCAGCAGGAGAGAGTCCTGTGGTGGATTGAGGTGTTATTCTGTAGCTGAACAGAACCTGTGACACTTTGGCTGCCAAACTCCCTTCTGCACTTTTTTTTAATCATCTCTTTAAATGTTTCTCCGGCTCTCTCCGCAGGTCCATTTGAGGACAGATGATATGGAGCCAAGGTCACATGCACTATGCCATTGTTTCTCATGAAATCTTTTGTCTCTGTACTCACAAAAAGTGGCATTGTCACTTACCACGATCTCCGGTAGCCCATGATTACTGAAGCTCTGACGCAGGCAGTCTATAGTAGTAGTGGAACATAAGAACATAAGAAATAGGAGCAGGAGTAGGCCAATCGGCCCCTCGAGCCTGCTCCACCATTCAATAAGATCATGGCTGATCTGATCCTAACCTCAAATCTTCTATCACTGTGCATCCACCCAAACCCATGTGATCTCCCGGGAGAGGCGAAAAACCAGATAAAGACCCAATGGCCAATTTGGGAGAAAAAAATCTGGGAAATTCCTCTCCGACCCATCTAGGCGATCGAAATTCTTCCAGGAGATCACTCTGTCCCTATATTTTCTACAGTACTTACCTTCTGTAAAGGCGATCTCCACCCCAGCCAGGAACAGGAATAAAACCATCTCCTGAAATCTAACACAGAATTAGAACACAGTAGGAGCAGAACCAGGCTACACGGCCCCTGGGCCCACTCCACTACCCACAGGACCATGACCATTCCGAACCTAGACTCATGTCCAATTTCCTGCCCGCTCCCCGTAACCCTTAATTCCCTTTACTTCTAGGAAACTATCTATTTCTGTTTTAATTTTATTTAATGATGTAGCTTCCACAGCTTTCTGGGGCAGCAAATTCCACAAACCTACCACCCTCTGAGTGAAGAAGTTTCTCCTCATCTCAGTTTTGAAAGAGCAGCCCCTTATTTTAAGATTATGCCCCCTAGTTCTAGTTTCACCCATCATTGGGAACATCCTCACCACATCCACCCGATCCAACCCCTTCACAATCTTATATGTTTCAATAAGATCGCCTCTCATTCTTCTGAACTCCAATGAGTAGAGTCCCAATCTACTCAACCTCTCCTCATATGACCACCCCCTCATCCCCGGGATTAACTGAGTGAACCTTCTTTGTACTGACTCGAGAGCAAGTATGTCTTTTCTTAAGTATGGACACCAAAACTGTATGCAGTATTCCAGGTGCGGTCTCACCAATACCTTCTCAACTGCAGCAATACCTCCCTGTTTTTATATTCCATCCCCCTAGCAATAAAAGCCAACATTCCATTGGCCTTCTTGATCACTTGCTACACCTGCATACTAACTTTTTGAGTTTCGTGCACCAGGACCCCCAGATCCCTTTATACTACAGTACTTCCCAGTTTCTTGCCATTAAGATAATAACTTGCTCTATGATTTTTCCTGCCAAAGTGCATAACCTCACACTTTCCAGTATTGTATTCCATCTGCCAAATCTCTGCCCACTTACTTAGCCTGTCTATGTCCCTTTGCCGGTTTTTTATGTCCTCCTCACTCACTACTTTCCCTCCCATCTTTGTATCATCTGCAAACTTTGATATGTTACACTCGGTCCCCTCCTCCAAATCGTTAATATAGATTGTAAAGAGTTGGGGACCCAGCACTGACCCCTGCGGAACACCACTAGTTACTGGTTGCCAATCTGAGAACGAACCATTTATCCCAACTCTCTGCTTTCTGTTAGAGAGCCAATCCTCCACCCACGCCAGAATATTACCCCCAATCCCGTGATATTTTATCTTGAGCAATAATCTTTTGTGTGGCACCTTGTCAAATGCCTTTTGGAAGTCTAAATACACTACGTCCACTGGTTCTCCTTTATCCACCCTGTATGTTACTTCCTCAAAAAACTCCAGCAAGTTTGTCAAACATGACTTCCCCTTCATGAAACCATGCTGAGTTTGTCCTATTAAATTATGTTTATCCAAATGTCCCGTTACTGTCTCCTTAATAATGGACACTAACATTTTACCAACCACAGATGTTAGGCTAACAGGTCTATAGTTTCCAGCCTTCTGCCTACTACCCTTTTTAAATAAGGGTGTTACATTGGCAGTTTTCCAATCTGCCGGGACCTTTGCTGAGTCCAGTGAGTTTTGGAAAATTATTACCAATGCATCCACAATCCCTACCGCTACTTCCCTCAAGACCCTAGGATGCAAGCCATCAGGTCCAGGGGATTTATCCGCCTTGAGTCCCATTATTTTACCAAGTACCACTTCCGTAGTGATTTTAATCGTATTTAGTTCCTCCACCACTAGAGCCCCCTGTTTGTCCCGTGTTGGGATATTCTTAGTGTCCTCTACTGTAAAGACTGATACAAAATAATTGTTCAGTGTTTTTGCCATCTCCATGTTTCCCACCATTATTTCCCGGTCTCATCCTCTAAGGGACCAACATTTACTTTAGCCACCTTTTTTCTTTTTATATAACTATAGAAACTTTTACTGTCTGTTTTTATATTTTTTGCTAATTTACTTTCATAATCTATCTTCCCTTTCTTAATCAATCTTTTAGTTATTTTTTGCTGTCTTTTAAAGACTTCCCAATCTTCCATCCTCCCACTAGATTTGGCTACCTTATATGCCCTTGTTTTTAGTCGGATACTATCCTTAATTACTTTACTTAGCCACGGATGACTATCTTTTCTTTTACACCCTTTTTTCCTCAGTGGAATATATATTTTTTGGAAGTTGTAAAATAACTCCTTAAATGTGCACCACTGATCATGTACCGTCTTACCCTTTAATCTATTTTCCCAGTCCACTCTAATCAATTCTGCTCTCATACCTTCATAGTCTCCTTTATTCAAGCTCAGCACGCTTGTTTGAGATCCAACCTTCTCACCCTCTAATTGAATATGGAACTCAACCATGTTATGGTCACTCATTCCAAGGGGATCCTTTACTAGGACATTTTTTATTAATCCTGTCTCATTACACAGGACCAAATCTAAGGTTGCTTGCCCCCTGGTCGGTTCAGTTACATACTGCTCAAGAAACCCATCCCTAATACACTCAATGAACTCATCCTCAAGGCTGCTCTGCCCAATTTGATTTGTCCAGTTAATATGATAATTAAAATCCCCCATAATTATAGCTGTTCCCTTATTATAAGCCTCAACTATTTCCTGATTAATACCCCGTCCAACAGAGTTGCAACTGTTCGGAGGCCTATAGACTACACCCACTAGTGTTTTTCTCCCCTTATTATTCCTTATCTCCACCCAAACTGTTTCACTATCCTGCTCCTTTGACCCAATATCATTTCTCTGTACTATAGTGATTCCTTCCTTTATTAACATAGTGGAGGCAGCAGAATTAACAGGATAAACATCCATCCATTTGGAATGTGCATCAATGATTATGAGGAACATCTTCCCCATGAATAGACCCGCATAATCTAAGTGCAATCTTCTCCATGGTTTATCCGGCCACTCCCAGGGGTGGAGAGGAGCCGCTGCTGGTGCCTTCCTGTGTACCTGACAAGTGCTGCATGTCTTGACTAGATTTTCTATCTCCTCATCTAGCTTTGGCCACCACAAGTAACTCCTAGCCAAGGCTTTCATACACGAGACCCCAGGATGACACTGATGTAGTTGCTCTAGGATAGACTGTCGTGCTGGCTGTGGAATAATCACTCATGTTCCCCACAACACACAACCATCCTGCACACTCAGCTCTGTTTTCCTGACACTGTAGGGTGTGAAGTCAGTCCCTTCCGGATGCTGTGGCCATCCCCTCACCACATATTCTCGAACTCTAGACAGTACTGGATCTTAACTTACTTGCTCTGCAGTCACAAGTGCCATGTCAGTGTCCTCCAACATCAAAACTCTGTCCTCTGGAGCTGCAAGGATAGGTGTGCCTGGCAGTGGAAGACGGCTCAAGGCATCTGCGTTCCCATGGTACTTGCCCGCCTTGTAGACGATGACATACTCATATGCCTTCAACATCACTGCCCACCTCTGGATCCGGGGTGACACCATCTGTGGTACTGCTTTCATTTCATTGAAAAGAGAGAGAAGAGGTTTATGATCGGTGCATATGGTGAACTTCCTGCCATATATGTACTTGTGGAACCTCTGTAACCCAAACATTACTGCTAACCCCTCTTTGTCTAACTGGGAATAGTTTTTTCCGCTGGTGTTAGAGTTCAGGACATAAACCCTATTGGTCTTTCAGTTCCATCTTTCATGCAGTGTGAAAGAACTGCCTCCACCCCGTAAGGTGAAGCATCACAAGAGAGAATGATGTCTTTCTCTTCATTGTAGTGAACCAGCACATCCGACAACAGCATCAGTTTCTTGGACTGTTCAAATGAAACCCCCTGCTCCTCTCCCCACTGCCACTGTGTCTCCTTGTGCAGTAGTTTGTGAAGAGGTGCTAACACTGTTGACAAGTTTGGTAAAAACCTGTTATAATAGTTCAGCAGTCCCAGGTAAGCTTTTAACTCAGCCACATTGGTAGGAGCAGGGGTGTCCTGCAGTGCTTGTACCTTCTCCTTGATTGGATGGAGCCTGGTGGCTTCCACTCTGTGTCCCAGGAACACTGCCTCATTCCCCAGGAAAGTGCACTTACTCCTCTTGAGCCGTAACCCTGCCCTCTCCAATCTCTGTAGTACCTCTCTCAGAGGGCTCAGATGCTCCTGGTCGGTTCTTCCCGTCACCAGAATGTCATCCAGATAGATGGAAACATGTGGAATCCCTTGCAGTACACCTTCGATTGTCCTCTGGAAGATAGCTGGACTAGATGAGACACCAAACGGTAAGCGGTTATATGTAAACAAGCCCTTGTGTGTATTTATGGTAACATACTTCTTTGATTCGTCATCCAGTGTAATCTGCAAGTATGCATGACTCATATCCAACTTTGTGAATTTCTTTCCAGCAGCCAGGTTTGCAAAGAGATCCTCTGTTTTGGGAATAGGATACTCTAGTTTGGACACCCGATTGACTGTCAATTTATAATCTCCACAGAGTCTTACCGAATTGTCCAGTTTTAAAACAGGTACTATGGGAGCTGCCCATTCTGAACATTTCACTGGCTCCAGTATGTTCTCTCTCAATAGACGGTCAAGCTCACCGTCTACCTTTGGTTTCATGGCAAAAGGCACAGGTCGTTGTTTAAAAAACCTTGGCGGTGCCTCCTTGTCTACATAAATCTTAGCTGGGGGGCCATTAAATGTGCCAAGTTCCTCCTTGAACACATTCTCATGTTCACTCAACACTTCTTGAAAATCAACTGTTTGCCCTCATCTATTTGATTCACTGCTCCCCAGTCTAATTTAAGTTCTTTTATCCAGCCCTGACCTAACAGGTTTGGTCCGGTACCCGATACTATAACTACAGGTAGCTGTTCCACTGTGTCCCTGTGTTGCACAGTTACATTAGCTGCACCTAATGTCGCTACTCGTTCACCTGTATATGTTTTAAGGTGCAGAGAGCAAGACTTTAACTCTGGAACTTTTGCAAGGATCCACAATTTTGCGTACTCTGCCCTGTTCATTATGGTTACACCGCACCCTGTATCAACTTCAAAGTTCTCCTTAGAGTCATTTACTGTCAGTTGCAATGTGATAGGAGCCACTTTTGGAATGTTCTCTAACATGCTATACATTATGAACATGTTCTCTTCTTCCTCAGCTTCCCTGCTGATGTGGTGTGCTCCATGTTTTTTCACTTCTCTTCCTTGGTTTTGCTTTCCTCCCCCTTTTGGTTTGGATTCCTCCACAGGCGATTTTGCCCTGCATGCTCATTTTATGTGTCCTTGTTTCCCACACTTGTGGCACTTTTCCTCCAGAAACCGGCATTCACTCGCCAGGTGATCACCCTTGCATCTATAACATGCCTTCACATGCTCACGTTGTGGTTTCTGACGCATGTTTAACTTGTGCACAATAACCTGACCTGCAACTTGCTTAGCATTAGCCCTGTCTGAACCCTGTATTTCTTTTACATCTCGGTTCGCTGTCTCTATGGCTTTTTCATAAGTAAGCCCAGTCTTGGATAATAATCTACGCTGCATTCAGTCGTCCATTATTCCGCAAACTAGCCTATCTCTCAGCATTTCCTTCAGGTTGTTCCCATAATTGCAATCTTGTGCTAATTTACGCAACACCGCTACATAGTCCATTACGCTCTCTTCCTCTTTTCTGTTCCTTGAATTAAACTTGAACTGCTGTACAATCTCACTAGGCTTAGGGTTGAAATGTTCTTTTAGCAAGGCCACTAATTCAACAATTGTTTTGCCTCCAGGCTTTTCAGGACTGAGCAGATTCTTCATCAAACTTTAGGTTTGGCTTCCCACTGAACTAAGCAGAATGGCTTTCCTTTTTGCGGCATCATTTATTTCATTTGCTTCGAAGAAATAACCCAACACTTCATAGTATTCCTCCCAGGTTTGTGCTTGAATATCAAAAGCGGAGACCGTTCCTACCGTGGCAGCCATGCTCTCGTCCAATTGGTAGCTAACTTTAGCTCGTGAGTTTGTTTTTTTTAAAGTCCCGGCAGACTTCTCTTCTTTATTCAGTGTCCTTTTACCTCATCGCCAAATGTGATAAATCCATGTAGTGAAACAAGGAACTCGAAGAGGCGAGATATTAGAATTAGTCCGTGTACTTTATTAAACAACTGTGTAACAAAACATACAGGCCTGCATCCTCCCATTCCACCTCCGCTGACCTTAACTAGCAGCAACACTAGCTACAGCACCACCTGGTGGATAACCTTAATCATAACATCCCAGGTTACTATAGATGGTTAATGACATGGCCACGGCCTTTAGCACAGGCACGTCCCTCGCCAATAGTATGGATGATGTCCAGCTACAGATGCAGATTAATAGTTTAAAGGACCAGCTGCGAAAGATACTGGGGGAAGGGAACGAGGTGGAAGGTTCGGAGCTAAAAGAAGACCAGGCGATGACCAGTCATTTAAAAGAGGTCATCGCTGAGCTGGAGACACAGGCCAAGACCATCAACGATTTGATACAGGAGGACAGGAATGCCTCGGCACAGGCAGCCAGAAGTGATGCATGTGTATTGTACGGTGCGTGGTTGCTAAACGAGGGACACAGTAATCTGGAGGACTTACAAAAAGGTCGTGTCCCGTTGTGGGTTAGCAACCGGCACCTCACAGTGCTCAGCCCATATTATAATTCGATGACCCCATGTCGCTCCGATTAGCTTCCGAAGCCTACCCAGTCCCAGTTGATTGCGGATGGTCCAACCACACGGTTATGGGGATTGTACTGCGGATGCCGGTAATGGGCAGGTCACCGCAGCGAGTGCCGGTATACTGGGTCGATAACATTGGCGTCTTGAGGGATGGGGTGCATGTGCGGTATCATGGGACCCCACCGTTTGTTATAAAGTGGGAGCACGCCATGACTGGCACTGACCTCAAGGGGTGCCAGAGCAGGGGCGCACATGTGACATTGTGTCCCCAGCACCTGAATGCGTTCGATCGACTAGTGTATGGGTTTGAATCGGAAAGTGCAGAGCCCATTAATTGTACCATGAAGGTGATGGCCCAGAGCCACGTTCCACCTCAGGTAGCATACGCGGGCGACGGGACGTACTGCGTCACGACAAGCGTGGACCAGTATCGTGTACACAACGACACTTGGTGCCCGGTCACTGATTCGACTTTCTGCTTCAAACTCCACACAGAAGTTCAGGTGGCACAAGAGCGCATCCTTCCCATTTCAGAGCCATCCACAGTACACCTCAAGGTAAACAACATGGTACAGAATCTGCAGCAGTACGTTACACGGTTCGGGTACGAGATACAGCCTCTGCCCGAACACCTCATAAAATTAATAAAAGCCATTGAGCTGTCACAAAAACATTTTTACACACTCGAACAGTGAAACCGGGACACAGGGGAGGAAATTAAAGGGATGATTTCCCCGCCCTGGTGGGACATTGGATTAAATGTCGAGATCCCTCCGTGGATCCGGATATGTTCGCACGCTCTTGTAATTATACAGAGTTTGGTGGTATTGTACTTGTTTCAGCTCTCCTGTAAAAAGCAAAGCAAGGCACTCCAATGTCATTGGCAGGCCCTGATTAAAGGGTAACCAGGAGTTTTGTTCTCTGTAAAAAGTTGCATAAGTATTTATTTGTGATTAAAGAACAGAACCTGGGGATTTTAAACGTAATGAATGGCTTGGTTGGGGCTCACGATGCTTCTACACAGTGGAAAAAGACAAGGATACTTGATAATCCAGTGGGGACATTGAAACATCAAAGGGGGTCTGTAAGCATCGGCGCAGGCCCCAAGGATCTTTTTTTGTATCGGACATTTTGTATGATTGTTACTGCTGATCGACCATCAGTCTGTTTGGCCCAGTGGTAGGGGCATGGTACAGTTGGGCCTAGAGGCACAGACACACCTGTGAGTTTCAATTTAACTATGGAAAAGACATTTACTTTGGACAATAAGCGTCTCGATAGGTGATGAGACTTCGTATTTTAATGGGTTTCGATGGATCTTCAATTGGATAAGACAACGATGCCAGTTTCGCTGGAATAATGGACTTCCTGGCCTCAATGAAAAACACTTTAACCTTGGGCAAAACACATCAGCAGTAAGACTAAATCACATCAAATATGTACCACAGGGAGGGGGAGACAAGATAAGGAATTGTCTTCCATCCCCCAGCCCTGTACATGTCCTGTGGTTTGGATTACTGGGTGTATTGGAATACAAGAGTTGGGGGAAGGCCCAGACTCGAAAAGGCGGGAACCAGACAAAGAAAGGTGATTTAAAAGACATCACTGCAATACACAGACCGTAATGAATTTTTAGGGTATACAGAGAAGGCAACTTTGGCCATTCTCACTCTCTCTCGCCATCGCGTGCCCTCATTCTCTGAACCAAGAACCGAGACCTCCGTCCGAGACAGAGAGAAGAAACCACCACGAGCGACAAGAGCCTTGCCTTGCTCTTCGACTGTAGGAACGAACCTCGAAACTGGGACTTAGATACTGCATCGGCGATACGGAACCAGGAAACACGTTCTACACAGGGAAGCAACGAGCAAGAAAATGGACAATTTGGGTGAGCATTGTCCAAACCCATGCATCCTTAAGACCACCGGTACTGTGTGAGGGGGTGTTGTGTGTTCCAACCAATCCAGAGTGTTTTAGTGGGAAGGTTCTGTGTGTATGTTCCGGGGTTTGTGGGACAAGTCCATGTTATACTCTGTATTGCAACACAGTGTGATTTTAGGCGCCTTATTACAAGACAGGGGCCTGTTCGACAGGCCAAGTTGTATTGTTGTACGGTTTCTTTTACACCACCAGGCATTTTGCGTACTGGAGGCGGGTGTGTGTGTTAACCTTATTAAACACCGTAAGGTTGAGTCCGAAAAGCTTGTCTGTGTTCCAATCCGGTTCTCCGTAATTCCTGTTGTCCAGAACTAAGTAGGGGAGGTGAGTCGAACCACCAAAGAAAACCACCTACAATATGGAGCACAAAGCAATACAGAATGTACACAGTAAATGTTTTACATAATGTATGTCCATTTTCATACATAGGTAGTGCACACTTGGGAAAACTAATCACCGAATCATAGAATGATACAGCACAGAAGGAGGTTATTCAGCCCATCGTGCCTGAGCCGACTCTTTGAAAGAGCTGTCCAATTAGTCTCACTCCACTGCTCTTTCCCCAGAGCCCTGCAAATGTTTCCCCTTGAAGTATGTATCCCTCATGCTGTTTTCTTTGTACCTGTGTGCAGCTGGTAATAAAGAAACAATGGATGAAATTCTAAAGGGGATCCACTGGTCTCCCACTGTTTTCCTGGAGGTTCAACCATTCTTCTGCCGTTTCTCTGAGGTTTCGACTAGTCTCCCTCCCACTGTTTCCTTGGAAGATCCACTGATCTCCCACCATTTTTCTGGGAGTTTCACTGGTCTCCTGCCTTGGTCAGACCCCATCTGGAGTACTGTGTTCAGTTTGGGCACTGTACCTCAAGAAGGATATATTAGCCTCGGCGGGGGGGAGCAGCGCAGATTTATTACAATGATACCAGGGTTATTAGAGGGTTAAATTATAAGGATGGGTAGCATAAAATTGGCTTATATTCCCTTGTGCATAGAAGATGAGGGATGATCTGATCGAGGTGTTTAAAATGTTAAAAAGATTTGATAGGGTAGATACTGAGAAACTATTTCCTCTGGTGGAGGAATTCATAACAAGGGGACATGATCTTAAAGTTAGAGCTGGGCCATTCAGGAGGGAAATCAGGAAGCACTTTTTCACACATGAGGAATGGCCACTTGGCTGAGACACTGTAGGCAGCGGGTGCCTGAGGAACTGTACCCCAGTATGAATCAGTGCCTTCAGGATAGAAGGGTAGAAAATTGGAGGATTATATTGTAAAAATGAAGTGAAATTTCTAGCAGCAGAGTTTGTGAAGTATTCTCATGATTTCTTTGACGTTAAAAGCATGAAGATTCACTGCTCGAAGAGATTACAAATGTATTAAATACCATCTCTGTGGAGCAAACCTGGGAGCAATGCAGGCAGACATCTTAAGATGAGACATTGTGCTAGTGATAAACTGGCAACTGTTAGACACTCACTCTGGGGAACAGGTGAAGATTGAGGAGATAGCTGGTCAACTATCTTGAAGAAGTGATGGTTGGCCAATTATCTTGAAGAAGTGATGGTTGGCCAACTATCTTACACCTGAAGTTCATACTGAGCTGATTGGGTCAGAATGTCAAAGGGCACAATTCCAAAAGAACAGAATGTATGTCTGGGGCTAACCAGTTCAGAAACATGTACTTTTTAAGCTGGTGCCATAATCACCCTTGGGACCATTTATGTTTGGTTAAACTTTGCAGCAAAACAGGAGAACATGGACCATTAAATGTATAAACAGGAGAATATAGAGCATTAAGTGTACAAACAGAGGATCACAGGCCATTAAACATATAAACAGGGCGCCATGGACCATTAAACATACACAGACAAACACATACAGAGGTCGACAGCTTGTATTAACTAAACACGGTCCCTTTTTTAATGCTATAGTCCATGCAATTCTAAATGGAGCGATGATAGTTTAATGACAAGTGACGCAGACTCACAGTCAAGCTGTATGGTCTTTTGCAAGCAATTCTAAATTGGGAAACAAATCTAAGCTTGTGTTAAACTATGCTGGCAATGAGTTAAAAGGTCAGCTCATTCCTAGGATATAAATTGTATCCCATGGCTCCTTGATATGAATCTTCTATTGTAACATTTGCATATTGAATTATCATTGGCCCGCAGGCATCTGTAAGGAATACCTATTACAGTATATTCACATGTGATCACATGCTGAGTTGTCATTGGCCTGCAGGCATCTGTAAGGGCTACTATTGTTTTGAAGACCTAGGCTGAGGGGTCCTAACTCCATCTTGTCCCCACTGTGCTGTATGATTGAGATCACAGACCTATTGCTTTAATAAAAGAGTTAAACTGTAATACTCCGTTGTCCTGCAATTTATTATTTTTGTACAAGGTGTGCAAAACAAGACACTATTTATAAGAATATGGGAAAAGTTAACGGTGAGAAAGGCCTTTCAGCCCATTGAAGTTCATCCACCTAGTACATTAACTCTCCCATCATGACACTTAATTATATTTTGAATAACCTCAGTGTTTCTGCCTCTATTAATTTGCTTGCTAGATTATTAAAAATAATCCACATTCTTCGACTAAAGATTTTTCTGATATTGGTCTAAGTTTACATTTCACTAATTTTTATTTATGTCCTCTAGTCCTACTTTCTTATTTTATTTTAAAGTAATAATCAGGGGTTTGCTCTTTCTATGCCAATTAGTATTTTATATACAGTCCACTCTTAATTTAAAATTGCATCATTCAAATTATCTGATAATTCACATTTATAGCGCTAAATTCAAGTTATTGGATAATTCATTATTTTTTAGCCCAGAAACTTAAAATTATCAAGAATAGACTGTACTAGATGAAATTCTACCTTAACCACCTTCTTTCCAGACACTTGAAGCTTAGGGTTCTTGCGTTTTTCCTCAGTTGTAACTCATTCCCTTTACACTTGCGATCAGTCTTCTTTTTGCCCCCTTTCTAAAGCATATTTTCTAAGGGATATTTTCCTCTTCCAGTGTTGTCTAGCAGCAAGTTGGGAAGAACGCACCTGTTGTGCCGGGACCAGGAGCTCAGCACCTGAACTACCTCTTGGGTTGAATTCACATAGTGCTGGCGTTTTTATAGGGGGCACAGGCGCTTCTGAGAGCTTAAAGGCAGAAGCACCATTAATGGTGCAGCTACAGTAAAAACCCCATGCTTGAAATAAATTGATTTATCTGTTTTTCACTGCTTGTGAAAGAATGTAATGATGCAAGATGTTCCGCAATAATTGACAGTGCTATAATCAGCCAGAAGCAAAAAAATGTAACCATTTATGCCGTTCTTAAGTATTTTAATGTGCCTACATATCTTTGTGTGGCTGAACCACCTGGTATAGCAGCAGCACTCCAAGCAGGAGAGTAGCTGCTCCTGCAGTCTGCCTTGGAGGAATTGGGAAAAGGCAGCAACGTGGTGCCAAACATTAGGTGGAGGAACAGGGAAAACAAGTCTGGGTACAAAGAATGATGGTATGGGAGTAGTAGGAGGGCTCTGGTTTGACTGCGGCTTCTTTTTTTTATTTAGACTGGGTTGAACTAGTTGTACGGTCGGGAGGAGGAGGATTCTTGCTCTTTGAGAGGGAAGCAGTTAGTGGCTGAAGAGAGGGCCTGATGAATTTCTTCAGCGGCTGCCGAACGGGCTTGTGATTGTTTCCCCTCATCTACCTCCAAAGACAAATGGCAAAAGGGGGAGCGGCACATGATTGAACACAGTTTCATCCGCTTAGTGATGGCGGCTATCAGCATTCGGCAACAAGTTCTAGAGCTAAATATAAAACCCTTTCTTAACAATATCATTTCAGCCCAAAAATGACCGGAAAGCCCTGCAGCGGGTAGTCAAAACTGCCCAACGCATTACCGGCACCCGGCTACTGACCATAGAGAACATCTACCAGAAATGCTGTTTACGGAGGTCACTGACCATCATCAAAGACCCTACCCACCCCAGCCACAGTCTGTTCGCCCCCTGCCATCTGGGAGACGCTACAGATGCATTCGCACCCGTACGACCAGATTTAGGAACAGCTTCTTTCCCAGGGCTGTCATCCTACTGAACTCCACAAATAAACTCTAAAGCCTGCACATCTGCCAATGCACTTTATTATGTTTATGTTAATGTATTACAAGCCAAATGAATGTTGAATATTTAAATGTCTTAATCTAAATGTACACTCTCGGGAGCCGCAAGCCTACATTTCGTTGTACTGCACTTGCACACTAACAATGACAATAAAGTTGATTATGATAATTATTATTATTATTATTAAATGGCAGCTCAAAAAGCAGCAGCGCCAGGGTCTTAATATTTTTCATTAATTCATTCTCGGGATGTAGGCATGCTGGAAAAGGCTGGCCATTATTGCCCATCCTTAGTTGCCCTGAGTGGCTGTCTAGGCCACTTCAGAGGGCAGTTAAGAGTCAACCACATTTAGGGCTTAACTTTCTTAGCTTTCACTTGACATCTATACATTTATTCTTTCTAGCAGGGATCATTGGAAAGCAATCTGGAGCAGGAACCCTAGCTAATTTCTTTCTCTCCCTACCCACGGGCAATGGATCCAATTGCAGTGCCCCAACTGGTGCTGGAATGAGATCAGTAACTCAGCATAACCCTTCTGACCTGTATGTCTTGGTACGACACCAGGGATATTCCTATTTCCTGACTTACTCTAACTTGATGAAGTGTATTATTTCTATTGATTTTTGTTTGTCCTTGCTCTGAACAGAAGACACTAGGGAATCCCGACATGAGCAGCCCCTGGATGTGAGTGTGATACAGGAGCCCAGAGTCTTGTGTGAGCCTTGTTCAGCAGGTGCCTTCAGGCTGCTGTGAGTGGAGAACTATGCGAGTCATGTCAATGTAATGCAGTTTTCAGTTGTGGTGCCTATGTTGTGGTTTCTTTGTTTACACAGTATAACTGGATGATTGTTTCCTACACACTCTGACTCCATTAGAAACAAAGGCAATGTGTGCAAACATGCCACAGATTGGTCCTTCTGGAGCAGAATGTGCTAACTCCCACAGAAACTTCAAAGCCTTAAGTTCCTGGACCAAGGCCATCACATGCATCTCAACCCTGCACAAAAAAGCATTAGTATCGAACTGAAAATCTCTCTTGTCTCCACCATACACACAAAAGAAAACAACAGATGTATGCGGAGATTACACAGGGAAGAAAAAATGATGACATTTGTGGTTTATTAAAAAAAAAACTTTGCATCAGTTGGCACTAGGCCTTGGTAACTGGGGTGTAACTACAGCTGTGCACAGATCAGTCGACTTGGGGTGCCTGTTACTAGGGAGAAGGCAAAAGCCTCTTGGCCCATCATGAGGAGAGGTTGTTTGTGGAGTGTAGCAGGTTCAGGATTGAAGAGTAGAGGTATGAATATTGTATAGTTTTGCACAGTGATTAGGGGCTCAGGAAGAATTTGTTCAGAAGTTGAGAGGGTGAGAAAGATCCATGATAAGGTAGATTATACATGGTTTAGGGAAGGTATGGGTTTGATGGGCCAAATAGCCTTTCCTTGTCCCAGGTGCTTATGTTGTTATGATGGGTGAAGAAGACCTTTTCCAATCACCTCATGCCCTCGCCCCCATACAGGGGGCTGAGTGACACAACAGGTTAGGATACTATCCTTTCATCTTCTTCTCCGAGGCTTGAGTCCAGTTGTAACAGGTGGGATACAGTTGACAGATGAGCAGGGTCAAAATCGCAAACCAATTCCCAGCAGCTCAAGTCAACAGCTGGTCGGACATCTTACTTCCTGGCCTCTGATGTTAGGAACTACAGTCTGGGGTGATTCTCCCTTTTTTATCTGTCTCTACCTGTAGGGAAGCAGTGGAATGTATGATTGATATTGGAGACTCGCTGTGTAAGGAATTATAGAATCAAACCTCCATCCTATCAGTCTATAGTGAGGTGCACTGGCAAACCCCCTGGCCACGATTTTATTTCAGGAGGCGGCTTGAAGTCTGGTTGCGTGGTGGGCGGGGTCCGGACCCACTGCTGGCTGCATCTGATCCCCAGTTAAGATTTTAGTTTAATTGGCCCCTTTAGTTGAGAGGTGCGCGCTGGCCGGTCCAATGATTGGGATCGGGTCTGTTAGTCGCCTCTGATGATGTCATTCGAGCGGATGTTTTTAAGGGCCCCATGCAGGCTCAGCCTTTAATTTATTGATTCTGCTGAAGTCTGGAATTGGGAAGGCCACAATGAGTTCATTGAAAGCTCAGGCAGCACCACGCTTTACTGAGGGCTCCCTCCAAGCTCTTGTGGAGGGAGTTAGAGGGCACCAGGAGATTCTGTTCCTTGCAGATGGCCGGAGGAAGCCTCCTCAGCAAACCAAGGCAGCCTGGCTGTGCATTGCTGAGGAGATCAGCACAAGGTCCATTTGTTCACGTACATGGATCCCATGCAGGAAACGGTTTAATGATCTGTTGCGATCATCAAAAGTGAGTATCACATCACACTTTCCTTCAATCTGCTTCCCTTCTCTTCTCATCACCAGCACTCTGCTTTGTAAGCCTGCTCCTCCACATCCCACCTAACCCTTACTTCCCTTGCACCCTTACCTTTCCATCTCTCTCTCTGTACTGTATCACTTCGCCATCCTGCCTATGCACCCCTCACACTCGCTCTCACTGTTATGCATTGACAGCAACTAACAATGCACAGGAGCTAGCTTCCTCTTGGCACCTTGCTCCATCTTGGTCTCCCTCTAAGCTTCTATGTTAGGGATTCTTCACATTCACTCCATCACTATGGTTGAAACTTCACTTGTGTCCATCATTACAGGAAAAGATAGCCCACAATAAGAGGGAGAGAACACAGACAGGAGGAGGAACACCTACCCTTGCAACATTGACAAGTGCTGAGGAGGCTGCGCACAAAATCATCGGAGGTGGCAAGGATCTGGAAGAGGGCGATGGAGAGACGGGTGCACTAGACGACGCTGGTGACAGAATAGAGTTTCATCCCTCTCATTTACATTTAATGATTGACTGAAATGGCATATGATGTTCATAGAGATTCGTTTGTATCATCTGCACAAAAGGATGTGTCTGCGACATCAAAATCAGATGTCTAACTCATGCCTTTGCTCTCCCACAGGACCATCGAGAGCCCCCCCCCCCCACTGTCCAGGAGGAAGAGCCGGACAACTCCTCAGAGGAACCTGCAGCCTCTGAGGGAGCAGCATCACCAGGACTCAGCGCACCCAGCACCAGTGCAGAAATGCCCATCTCGGCGGGGCCCACACAACTTAGAGTAGTGTTGTCACTAGGTGTATCACAGCTCACAAGTGAGCATCGGCAGATGGTAGAGACAACGACAGCAGTGGAGAGTCCTCATCGGAGGTTGCAGGATTATCCTAGCTCTGCTCAGCTGCATGCAGATGCTGTGCCTCTGGGGCTATCCAGAAAAAAAGCGGTTCTGGAACTCCAGAAACAAGTGCAGGTGTCTCTGGAATGGTTTGCTTCCAGGGTAAGTGCGAGTGTGCAGAGAATGGAGGAATCTATCTTTAACATCAGCACTGCCTTTGTGGAGGCAATGGCGCATGAATGTACCTCCAAGGATAGGATGGCAACCTCCGTGAATAGGGTGGGAACCTCCATGGAGGACATAAGTTGCCAGAGTAACGAAAACATGGTGACTGTTCAAAATAGATTGTCATCTCTGGAGGAGAGATGGGCAGCTATTGAGCAGAGACACCAGTGATTCATGGACGTCCTTGTTATGAGGACTGCCAATGCAGATACGGGTCCTCATGGCCGCCCTGATGTGCAGCAAGGTGCTCTCCAGCCACTTGCTAGCACTGAAGTGCGGCTGACCCATGAGAGGGATGTTGGTGGCAGCCAAGAAGGAAGTATGGGCTGCTCTCCAAGTGCTCACATGACCATGTCACTGCGGAGCCCTCGCTCAGAGACACACTTTGCAGACCCAACTGAGATGGCCATTTCAGCCCCTGCACAGCCGCAGGGGGAGCAGACTGTTGCAGAGCCCTCCCAGGCTTCCAAACCCAGAGAACACCTGCCAAAGATGTCTAAGCAGGCGCAGCATCAAAGTGAGCAAGATGCCTCTACATCTGCTGAAGCCACAGGGGAAGCACCACATAGAAGCACATGTAAGAGGAAGATAAAGCACAAATAGTCACAAGGGGACTCACTTGGGTGTTTTGTCATGATTTATTTGCTTCTACTTAAGAGTTTGCATCGTGATCTTTTTGTCAATGTAGTAAACAAAAGTGATGGCAAACAGTTGAATGTGTGGCCTATGTGTTCTGGGAAATGGCAAATGTGCATTGAGGGCTCAGTGCGACTTGCATTTGTAATGATGATGGTGAAAGTGATAGGAAAGAACCGGTTATAGCACAGATGATGTATGATGTTGGAGGAAGGTCGCCTATAATTAGAGAGCCATATGGTAGCCACCTATAGCTGAAGAGTAAGCTTATGCGAATGTGGCATGGAAGAGTGCATCCCTTGCTTGATGGGCAGCAGTGAACTGGAGGGATGCTGCATTGGTCACAACAGGGCCCGCAAGGCACTCCTCCTCCTCCTCCTCCTCCTCCTCTTCCTCTTCTTCCCCATCTGCCTCCTCTTCTTCCTCATCCTCCTCCTCTTCTTCTGATGAAGCTCTGCGCTGAGCCACGCAGCTGCTGCTCTTCCAATTATGAATACTAGGATGAGAGGAAATAAATGGAGCCCATACCGCTAGTAGATATCTCAGTCAAGGAATGGAGGTTGTGGGCGCTCAGACAAAGTGGCCTGAGGGTGTTCCAAGGAGCTGACACAGTAGATGGATGTCAGACTCTAACCTCACAAGATTAGTTGAGCACCAAAATATCTCCCAAACCTCAAGCCACTAAGTTGTGGCATGTGAAAGAATGAAACATTGCAGGACTGCTTTAAAGCTGCTCGAGCAGCTGTCAACTATTGAGGTCCAAGGTGAACACGCCTCCATTCACCAGGCGTCTTTTGATGAAGGCAGGCAGCACCTTGAAAAACCATGAAAATCTGATCAGCCCTTTAAAATAGGATTAACCAGGCAGTTAACGACCTGGTAACTGCCTTAACAACCTGTCCCGTCGTTTCAGTTCCGAGGCAGCTGACCCGACCCTTCCGAAAGTTGCGTGGAGGTAGGATGGAGGCGGGTTCGCAGCCCGCCCCCAATATCTGCGATTTTCATGCCAGACCCGCCTCCAAATCCGTCCCCTCAGAGTAAATAAAATTGCAGTCGGGCGTTTGTCCTAGCAATTGGAGCCAACCTATATGAGGGAGTTGCAAACAACATTTGACCTATGCTGCAGTATACTTAGCCTGCAAGAGACTGCTTCATAGAGTATGAAGTGGAAACATCTTTCCTTATTAAGCACTTTCATTTCTCAGTGTCTTTGTCTCGGGTCCTAAATTTAAATAAAGGAAACTACGATGGTCTGAGGCGCGAGTTGGTTAGGATTGATTGGGGAATATCTCTCAAAGGGTTGACGGTGGATAGGCAATGGCAAACATTCAAAGACCGCATGGATGAACTACAGAATTTGTTCATCCCAGTTTGGCATAAAAATAAAACAAAAAAGGTGACTCAACCGTGGCTAACAAGGGAAATTAGGGATAGCATAAGATCCAAGGAGAGGACATATAAATTGGCCAGAAAAAGCAGTAAACCTGAGGATTGGGAGCAGTTTAGGATTCAACAAAGGGATTAATTAAGAAAGGGAAAATAGAATATGAGAGTAAGCTTGCAGGGAACATAAAAACTGACTGTAAAAGCTTTTATAGATATGTGAAGAGAAAAAGATTGGTGAAGTCAAGCGTAGGTCCCTTGCAGTCAGAATCAGGGGAATTTATAATGGGGAACAAAGAAATGACAGACCAATTAAATACATATTTTGGTCCTGTCTTCACAAAGGAGGACACAAATAACCTCCCAGAGATGTCAGGGAACATAGGGTCTGATGAAAGGGAGAAACTGAAAGAAATCAGTATTTGTAGGGAAATGGTGTTGGGGAAATTGATGGGATTGAAGGCCGATAAATCCCCAGGGCCTGATAATCTACATCCTAAGGTACTTAAGGAAGTGGCCCTAGAAATAGTTGATGATTTGCTGATCATCTTCCAGCATTCGATGGAAGCTGGAACAGTACCCATGGATTGGAGGGTAGCTAATGTTACCCCACTATTCAAAAAAGGTGGTAGAGAGAAAACGGGGAATTACAGACCGGTAAGCCTGACATTGGTAGTGGGGAAAATGCTAGAGTCCATTATAAAAGATGTAATAGCAGAGCACTTGGAAAACAGTGACAGGATCAGACAAAGTCAACATGGATTTACAAAAGGTAAATCGTGCTTGACTAATCTACTGGAATTTTGTGAGGATGTAACTGGTAAAATAGATAAGGGAGAACCAGTGGATGTGGTGCATTTGGACTTTCAGAAGGCTTTCGATAAGGTCCCGCATAAGAGATTAGCATGTAAAGTTAAGGCACATGGGATTGGGGGCAAGGTATTGACTTGGATAGCGAACTGGTTGGCAGACAGAAAGCAAAGAGTTAGAATAAACGGGTCTTTTTCCGAGTGGCAGGCAGTGACTAGTGGGGTACCGCAGGGATCGGTCCTTGGACCCCAGCTATTCACAATATATATTAATGATCTAGACAAGGGAACTAGATGTAATATCTCCAAATTTGCAGACGACACAAAGCTGGGTGGGCATGTGTGCTGTGAGGAGGATGCCGAGAAACTCCAGGATGATTTGGACAGGTTGGGTGATTGGGCAAATGCATGGCAGATGCAATATAATGTGGATAAATGTGAGGTTATCCACTTTGGTGGCAAAAACAGGAAGGCAGATTATTATCTGTATGGCAATAGATTGGGAGAAGGGGAAGTGCAATGAGACCTGGGTGTCCTTGTGCACCAGTCGCTGAAGGTAAGCATGCAGGTGCAGCAGGCGGTTAAGAAGGCAAATGGCATGTTGACCTTCGTAGCGAGAGGGTTTGAGTACAGGAACAAGGATGTCTTGCTGCAGTTATACAGGGCCTTGGTGAGACCACACCTTGAGTATTGTGTGCAGTTTTGGTCGCCTTATCTGAGGAAGGATGTTCTTGCCATGGAAGGAGTTCAGCAAAGATTCACCAGGCTGATACCTGGGATGGCAGGAATGACGTATGAGGAGAGATTGGGTCGATTGGGCTTGTACTCGCTGGAGTTTAGAAGAATGAGAGGGGATCTCATTGAAACTTATAAAATTCTGACAGGACTGGACAGACTAGATGCAGGAAGGATGTTCCCGATGGTCGGGGAGTCCTAAACCAGGGGTCACAGTCTAAGGATAAGGGGTAGGCCATTTAGGACAGAAATGAGGAGGAATTTCTTCACCCAGAGAGTGGTGAACCTGTGGAATTCTCTACCACAGAAGGCAGTGGAGGCCAATACATTAAATATATTCAAGAAGGAGTTGGATATATTTCTTACGGTTAAAGGGATCAAGGGATATGGGGAGAAAGCAGGGACAGGGTACTGAATTTGAATGATCAGCCATGATCGCATTGAATGGCGGAGCAGGCTCGAGGGGCCGAATGGCCTACTCCTGCTCCTATCTCCTATGTTTCTATGTTTCTATCTCATCTCTCTGATTCTTTTATCTTCCTTTATCTTTTCCAGTGATTCCTTTCTCTCTCTTTCTCCCTGTCTCTGCTGTCTTTCCCCCATCTCCATTCTCTGTCTTTCGCTATCTGCATTCTTTAAGTTTATCCCTGCCTCTACTCAATCTCCCAATCTTTCTCTGTTTCTCTGTGGTTGCATTCACTATGTTTATCCCTGACTCCACTCTCTCATTCTCCCACTTTCCACTGTCTCTATTCTAAGTTCCCTCTGTCATTTTCTGCTTCCTCTTTGTTTCCATCTCTGTGATCATGTCTGCCTCTGCTTTGTGTACATCAGTGTATTTCAAGTAAGCAACTTCTTCCTTGTGGATTTTTCAATGCCGACTGCTCTTTATAAAATTGGTTAAATTATGAAATTACTTTTCTAAGTGGTCAGTATCGTTGACTTGAAGGAGTGACATATAATTTGTTGTTGCAAAATAGCTTTACAAGTGGTTACCAACATTAGACGCTGTGGAATATTTTTATTTACTTAATGTTAGCTGCAGTTTGAATCTTCACTGAGCCCTTGGCATCCAGGGAACTGCAGGGTAGGAATTGCTTTGGTCACAGTGTAGCAACATTGGGGATTCATTCATGAAGATTTCCTTTGTTCTGTGTTTCTAGTGGAATCACAAATGTGTTTTCTTTAGAAAGTGTTCACCTTTTCAGTAGAACTGTGATCAGTGAGATCTCCACGTACACATTTACAATGGCGGTCCACAAAGAAACCAGACGACTTCTCACTCCCATGTTTGTAGAACATTTTTTGCAGAAATTACACTACACAGGTTTTATGTTAAATGCGATTTCATTTTCTCCTCCGTTTTAATAATGCGCTCCCTCGAAATCGCAAACTTACTCTGTGTGTTTTAGTGGGGGTTGACTGCATTACAAAAGCTGATTGCAGCTGACTGGAGGTCTAACATGATTGGGGCCCAGCTGAACTGTCGCATTTCCTACAGTACATCAGTGACTATACTTCAAAAGTATTTCATTGGCTGTAAAGCGCTTTGGGCGTCCTGAAGTCGTGTAAGGTGCTATAGAAATGCAAGTTCTTTCTAACATACAGAATAAATTAACCTCCATAATGAGAGTAGTAGTTCCCTTGACTCCAGATATATGCTGGGTTACCCATTGGAGTGCTGATTCCACAAAAGCAATCCTAAGAATAGTAGAATTATGGTCCAGATTGATAGGACAGGCCAACACTCACTGAGGCACTGTGTTCTTTCACTTCATTTCACTCTGGGTTTGGCTTTTATATTCTTTAATATAGAATTCTGCTATTTTACAAGTTGAAGCTTGAAATCCCGATCGTGGCTGAGTTGATTGATATAATCCAATAGGTTTCTGCTCCAATTTCTTTATCTAGATTTGTGCTGATCCCTTTGGGCAATTCGGATGCCAGTCTTGTGTACATCAACAGCAAGCGTATTTACCTCAGATCAGCGTCACAGACTATTGCCCTGCACTGTGTGCCAGTCAAGAGTTTACGATACCATCTAAGAAAGCATCACAATTAAAAGCACTACAGACCCTGTTTGAATAGTTTGGGCTAGAAATTGACCTCCTTAGCGCCTCCCATGGGGCTGATCGAGCCGGATGGCGGCTGCAGTCGGCGACTAGCTAACTGGTCCCAATGCAGAGCCTGCAGCGATGTCCCTTCCCTTTAAGGGAGGGAAGGAGCCTCGGAACACGGCAGCGCTGCACGGCCCATTGTACAGAACTGCACCACCACCGCCCCGCCTCCACTTCCTCCCTGGAGCGCTAAACCCAATTTTGTGAAAGCTGGGAATCATTAGTGCCTGGCGCTAGGATTCCCAGCTTTCAAAAGTTACTGCCCCCAAATGGGGTGATAATGAATTTCTCCCCCTTTATATTGAAACAAAAGTTTTATGTCCAGTGATTTTTTTAAGAAGAAAATCAATGTTATTGTTTTTTTTCTCCCTATTCTTGCCAGAATCACCATTTGTGAATCGAGGCTCCAAGCAGCTGGGTGATTCCCAGCATGCATCTGGCAGACCAGAGAGTTCAGACTTCTACCTTTTGCCAAACCTGAAGAAGGAGTGGTATAATGGATAGGACCATGACGTGAGTTCTGTGGTTTGCTTTACTACTGCTGAACTTTAATAACCTCAACAATTAATGATTCCCCCTCATGAGGCACAGAAGTAAATGGAACAAGTGGACTTTTATATTAAAAACCAGATTCCTGGTATCTTAGGAATTTCCAATCAATTACAGATGGGTACGGTAGTGGTTATATTACTGGACTACTAATCCAGATGCTTGGATTCATAATCCAGAAAGCATGAGTTCAAATCCCAGCATGGCAAGTTAAGAACTTGAATGCAGTTTAAATAATCGCTATCAGTAAAAGGGACAATAAAGCTGTTGTATTGTTGTAAAAACCCAACGGATTCAATGATGCCCTTTAGGGATAGAAACTTAGGGGGAAAAACTCAGTTGGTTGCGCCACCCGTTAGTGCCTTAAGAGGGTGTCAAGTGGGGCGCAAAGCAACTAGCGCCCGGGCGCGGCGATATCTGCGCCTCTCATGAAATTGACTGGATATATTGCGGCGGCGCTAAACAATACTGCCCGATCTCCTGCACACGCAGATCTTGACGTCATTCGAGAGTGCAACGCCCTTGTGACGCCCCGGAACGGAAATTGAGTGGCGGCCCCCTCCTTTCCGCCTGGCGCGCCTAACGACAGGTTGACTGGAACGCTTCCCAGTCGCTGTGGGGCTGGGGGGATGCTATTTAAAGGGGGCCTCTTCCTGGTTTCTGTGTGGTGGCCATTTTTGCACCACTCGTTCTGAGAGAGAGAGAGAGATTTTGAGAGAGACAAAGAGAGAAAGAGAGACTTCTGCATTGAGTCAACACTGTCTGAGGTAGTTTTGGCTTCTGACCATAACGTTGCAGGTACTTTGGTTTTTGACCTTCATAACTTTGATTGCCTAGATACTATGGGGGCTGCAATGGATGGGAATGTCGTCCTTCTCCATCACATTCGGAGGGCACAGAGATGCAGAGAGAGAGTGGCAATCATGGCCAGATGGAGGAGGGCCAACAGGCCTCTGTACAGGAGACCTTACCCTCCCAGGGTTTTTCGCCAACAGTTCTCCTACATTAATATGTCTGAGGAGCAGTGTTTGCAAAGGCTGCCCTTCCACAAGGAGGTGGTCACTGAGCTCTGCCACGTGTTTCAGCCAGATTTGCAGTCTCAACTGAGGAGCAGGACGTCTCTGTCGGTGGCAGTGAAGATAACAGTGGCTCTCAACTTTTATGCCACCGGCTCATTTCAATCAGCTACTGGGGACATCGCCAATATCTCCCAGTTCGCGGTGCATTACTGCATCTGTCAGGTCACAAATGCCCTCTTTAAAAGGAGACGAGAGTACATCTCTTTCCCCATGACCCCGGACAAGCAGCAAGAACGCGCAACGGGCTTTGCAATGATAGCGGGCTTCCCCATGGTGCAGGGCGCCATTGACTGCACGCATGTGGCTTTGCGTGTGCCGCAAGAGAATGCCGAGGATCTCCGCAACCAAAAGGGCTTCCATTCCTTAAACATTCAGTTGGTCTGTGACCACAGACAGCTGATACTCGCTGTCAATGCCCACTTTCCTGGCAGCAGCCACGATGCCTTTATCCTGCGCCAGACTTCTGTGGCAGACCTTTTCCAGGCACCGCATCACCCAGGAGATTGGCTTCTCGGGGACAAGGGATGTCCTCTGTACACCTGGCTGATGACACCACTCTGTACGTCCAACACCCCTGCTGAGCTGCGATACAACAAGAGCCATCAAGCTACCAGGAACATCGTTGAGCACACAATCGGCATGCTCAAGCAACGGTTCCGCTGTCTGGACCATTCTGGAGGAGCCCTGCAGTACTCGCCTGAGCAAGTCTCCCACTTCGTTGTTGTGTGTTGCGTGCTGCATAACCTTGCAATCCTCAGGACCCAGCCAATGCCACCAGGCATTGGAGCACCAGCAGAGGATGAGGAGGAAGAGGAGGAGAAAGATGCAGAGGATGATCATCAGCAGCACCAAGGCGGGAGGGAGGCACACAATGTACAAAGTGGAAGGGCTGTCCGTCAAAGGCTCATAGCAAGTTGCTTCTAGGCCCCCTCTGAGGAAATGGCTTCTGCCATTCAAACAACCTGAATGAAACCATCCGGCAACCCCTAAGCCGGTCAAGGCAACAATGACTGCAAAGACCAAACATGTACATTTTGAATACAGAAACTTCTTTATTTGACAAACTCTGTGTGTCTCATTTCCGCGTGACAAACTAATAGAAAGAAACACAAAAAAAACAGTCATTAACATAACTGGCTCTCACAACCTGGAGACAATGTCCAAAACAGTTACAAAAATTTGACCACGAACCTCAGACTTTAGTAAAACAATGAAAAACATTTTGTCACACCTCCTACTTTTTGCCTTTTGAGGGTGATCTCCTTCCCTTGCAAAATTCTCCCCTTCCCACCCTGCAGCTCCTCCGTAATGGGACCCCAGTGGCTGGAGCAAGGCTGGGGGAAGGCTGCTGCTTGTCACAAACTGAGACTGCAGATGCCCTTGAAGGACGGCCTGGACCAGCTCTGGGCCTGGAGGGTCCGGCTGCTGACTGCACCAACTCTGCATGGGCAGCAGCAGTCTGTCCTACAGGTGGTGGCAACTGCAGTGGAGAAGTGCCAGTGGTGGCAACAGGAATGCTGTCATCTTGAGAGAGGACAGCAACTCCCTGCTCGACCGACACACTGGCACTCCCACGGGGCAGCACTTCAGCATCCGGAGCAACCTGATGGAGCACAGATTGCTGGCCTGCTGCGGTGTGGTGAGAGCCCTGGGGAAATGTGCCCGATCCAGCAAGGGTGGCAGCAGTCAGTGCGCGCGTGACCTCAATCTGCATCTGCATGAGACCAGCCAGTGACTGCATTGCAGCATTAAGCATTTGTGTGGCAGCCGCCTGTGCTACACCGAAGTGCTCCACACTCCTTGCCAGTGATTCAATGGATTCGGGCACCCTTGCCACTGCAGCCATGAGCTCAGTGTGCCTGCGCTCCGCCTGGGTGCTCATTTCAGCGAGGACCCGCTCCTCCTCTGCGTCCAGTGCAGCAGGACTCGATGGCATACTCTCCCTCTGGGGAGAAGGCCCCCGAGCTTCCCTACCCCCATCGCGTTGCTGCAGCCCGCTGGGTCCTGGAGCTTCACCCTCATCAGACCATTCCCCCCTACTCCCCCCCAGGGAAGGCGTGTTCCCAGTGTGGGCATGGGCTTCCTCAGGAGAGGGTGGCGCTGATGCTCCGGCTTCTTCTTCCTCCTTGCCTTCAGCTTTACTCCCACTGGCAGCTTGAGGGCCAGTCTCCTCACCTGGTGAATCACCATCTGAAAGCAGGGAGGTACAAGAGTGGCTTTAGCGTGAGGACAGGGTGGCAGCAAGGGAGGCATGAGTGCAGCGATTTAGTGATTTGGATTGAAAGTGTCAAAGTCTGCTGTTGTGAGGAACAAGTGAGCGGAGAGAGGACAAAAAGGTGAAGACCTTATCATTGCTGTCCAGAACGGGGTCGGCGTCTCCAGTGGCGACAGGACCAATCACCCAGCTTGCCACAATCCTGTGGATGGGCACCTCAAGATCACTGAGGGGTTGCAGCTGAGGCCGCCCTCCGCCGGTCCGTTGCTGCTGTCTCCTATTATGAGACAGCTTAGCCTGCAAGAAAAAGGACGGCGTCTGAGTAAATATACAGCCATGGTCTTGCCTGAAATGCATGCCATAGTTGAATAGCGCTTACTGTATGCAGCCATGGTCTTGCCTGATGTGCCTCCCATAGTTGAATAGCCCTTACTGTATGCAGCCATGGTCTTGCCTGATGTGCCTCCCATAGTTGAATAGCGCTTACTGTATGCAGCCATGGTCTTGCCTGAAATGCCTGCCACAGCTGAATAGCCCTTACTGTATGTAAAGTGTGGAATGTGCGTGTGTGTTTGATGAAAGGGCCATGGGTGTTGGATGAGTGTTGGGCATTGGGGCTTTTAAGACCCTCTGGCCATAAAGTGAGGTTGAGATGGAGGGATGGAGAGGTTTTGAAAAAAAAGCACACACCCTGATGACCCGAGTGAGGTCGTTGAACTTTTTCCTACATTGGAGATGGGTCCTAGGCACCATGCTGCTTGAGGAGCCTCTCTGAGCCACCTCCCTCCACACTGTTCTGTACTTGCGTGGCAAAGGCCTCCTGCCATTCTCTGGGTACAGAATGGATCTTCTGTGCTCCACCGCGCCAACCAGAGCCTCCAAGGCCCGCTCGCAGAAGCGCTGTGCTCGCTCCCTGGCCCTCTCCATAGTACTTGTCTGCAAGATTTAGCCACAGGTCTGCCCAGGCTGAGATTCAAGGCTCCAATGAGCAGGGAGTGGCTGCAGAGCAAGATCGACCCTCCCCTTTAAGAACTGACCGGTGCAAGTGTGCCTGTGTTCAATCGCTAACTGACAGCACCTGCGCTGCGCCCGCCCTCTGAGGTAGCGCCTCGCTCCTCGGCCTTAGCGCCTCAAGAGAGGTGTGTAGCGCCTGATTTAACGCTCCAATCACCTCCAGGGGCAATAAAAGCCAAGTTTGCCGTCGGTGGAGATAATTAGCGCCAGGCGCTAAACTTTGCGCCCCGCCAATAATGGCGCCCCAAATGGGGCGATACCAAATTTCCCCCCTAAAGCCCTTACCTGGTCTGGCCTATATGTGACTCCAGTCCCAAACCAGTGTGGTTGATTCTTACCTCCCCTAGCAAGCTACTCAGTTGTATCAAACTGCTACAATTGTTTAAGAAGAAAAAGGTCAACCTGCTCTAAAAGTGAACGCCCCACCCAGAACCAGGCCAGAAGTAGCAACATATGAAATCCAAATTAATCGATGTGTGCCACATCGTGAGTTCTCAATTTAAGAATTTAAGAGGATAACAAAAAAAAAATTGCATTGCATTTCAAGATTTTTCACTTCGGAAAAATTTTAGGTAATTTACATGAAGATATTGCTATTAAATTAAATTAACCATTGATTAAATCCACAGACACGCATGTTCTGGAAATGTGAATCAGACTCAGTCAAAGCATCTGTCCAGGATCTTTCCCACATGCCAGATCAGATTGAGACAATGGGTTGGATTTTCATGGGGAAGGCAGGTTGGGGACGGCGGGGCTCTGAGGTGGTCGGGAAACCTTGGAAAATGGGTTTCTCACAGGCCCTGCCGACTTTAACGGCAGGGCCTGATTTGCATCTGAAGCCTCTGTTTCCTGCCCGCAGCCAGTCAGGTGGAGAGGCTGGCTGGCTGCAGGAGGGTAGGCCTGCGGCACTAGACCGCACAGGGGAGGGAGGGAGGGATCAGGTGGGGGCCGGTGTCGGCCTCCGGAGGATGTGGGGTGAGGAAAAGAGAAGGTCGGGGACGTCGTGGGGCCGGGGGAGGAAAATCGAGGCCAGCCACCGGAGGATCGTGGCCAGCCTCAAGATCATTGATGCGGTGGGGAGGAAGATCGGGACCAACCCCGGAGAATCGTGGCCGGCCTGAGGACCATCGGGAGTGGGGGGGGGTCCGGGAAGGCGGTCAGAGGTTTTGTGGGGTGGGGGGGTCTCTGACCGCGGGGGTGGGCTATGCAGGGACCCTGAATCCAGGAGCTAGGTATAAAGGCACTTACCTCTTGGATCCAGCAGTCCTCGCCTTGCTGTAACTGCCGGGTTTTACGAAGTGTGTAAAACCCGACCAGATGCAGATAAAAACTAAACGGAGGTTAAAGAAGAGGCTTCCAGCCTCATTGTAATATTTAAATTGATGTCCCGCCTCCTGGCAGCGGGTTGGCTGTCCATCCCCATCCTGTCCCCCCCCCCCGTCCTGTCCCTCCCCCCAGCCTGCCTCTGTTAAAACCAGAATTGGGCGGGTTGGAGGCGGGTTCAGGTCAGGATTACAATTTTTAGCACTTTAACTACCCCCGCATCCCCAACCCACCGTTCTTTTAGGTTAAAATTCCCCCCAATGAGATTCATTAAAGCATTCCCACTAGGAAATTGAGTATAATGTTTGAATGGCTTAATTCATATGAACCTAGTAGAGGTAGCTGGCAGGGAAGTCCACACCAAGAAGCTAGTTTTGGTTTCTAGCTTAATTGGGCCATTCCCTAGACACAGAGGAGGTCATTTTAAACCTATCCTGGCCATTGGCAAAATTGACGGGATCGAATGCAATGCTGGATTTACACCACACCCGATTTTATTCTCCATTGAAGTCAATGCAGAGTAGCATCAGGTGGGGTGTAAAACTAACGTTGCACCTAATCCAATCATTGTCCCGACCGGTGGTGTAGGTTAATACTACCCCCAGAGAGCTGGGGAAGGGTCAGAGGTCAAGTCTTTGGCTTCCCACTAGTTTGAAACCAGTCATCTGTAGTAATCTGGACTGGAAATCAGGTGCGGAGAGTGAAAAATTCTCATTCTAAGTTGAGCACTGACTAGTTTCAGAGATTCGCTCGTCAGTAAAGTAAGATTTAGCCTGCGAGCAGGGATAGTGTGACATAGTTTGTTATTTAAATGTTACAAAGAAAGTTATGAAAATAGATTAAAATTCACTGTAAATGTTATTCTGTTAGTATCCATATTGTATCTGTCTGTCTGTCTGTCTGTCTATCTGTCTGTCTATCTGTCTATCTGTCTGTCTGTCTGTCCTTCGGTGTGCGTCTGTCCGGCTATGCACTCGAAAGTTCTAGAGCGTACCCACGTCAAAAGAAATCTTACCATTCCAAAAACGGTCGTAAGCGTATTTACGTTTCGGCCGGACAAAAATTGCGCCCGCGGTATCCAAAAAACGTTCAAAATTCCGCTCATTAGCATCTCATTATTTGCTCATTAGCGATAGAGTGACGTCGAGGTTGACCAATCGTACGCCGGGTTCCTGGCGTGTGTGGGCGGGCCCTCCTAGAGTCGAGTGACGGGACGATTGAACCAATCCTACGCTTCGGTGACCTGACGGTCGACCAATCAGTGCGTGTGTGGGCGGGCCTTATCGTTCTGAACCGAGGTGAGTCGCGGCCATCTTGATTCCAAACTTTTCCTTTCCTTTTCCCGCTTTCTGCGTCTTTAAAAAAAAAGTTGCTTTTAAAACACATATTGTTTTTTAAAAAAAAGTTAATTACTTTCTAAATCTTTTATCTAATCTCATTAATTTTCCTACCTTTCCCCCGTTTTTTCCAGGTAGGCCTCGAAGCCTCGGCCTCTCCTCCGCACCCACGCCCGAGGGTAGGCACCCTCCCGGCCCCAGTCAACAAGCGGCCCCCGATCGCCGCCATCTTAGTGAAGGCTGGAGGGGCGGGCCTCAGCCGAGCGCCGCTACCGCCGCCATCTTAGTAAAGGCTGATGCGGCGGTGGCGGCACGGAGCTCCGCGGAGCAGGTGCGCGGCGGCGTCTAACTCTTCCCCCCCCCCCCGCCAGTCTGTGTCTCTCTCTCTTCCCCACGCCTCCTGAATGCGCGGGGGGAAGGAGGCCGGGGCACCGTGGCCACTTTCGGAGACTTCAACTCCGTGGACAGGTGAGGGTCTTTGTTCACGTTAGGCGGTGGGCGGGTTCCCCGGGTGCTGATGCCTGGCGGTGTGGGTGTGGGGCCGGAGCCCGGCTCTTAACTTGCCCCGGAGAGCGGGGCGGACGGCGGGGCCCTGGAGTAGCAAATCGGGCACCACGGCAGAAGAAAAACTGAGAGCGGCAGAGGGGAACAGACGTCAGAGAGACAGAGAAATAGGGAGGGAGGAGAGGGAGAGGATAGGGAGAGGGAGAGGGGCAGGGAGGGAGAGGGAAGAGAGAGAGAGAGAGGGTGGGGGGAGGGGAGAGAGAGAGGGTGGGGGGAGGGGAGAGAGAGGGGTGGGGGGAGGGGAGAGAGAGAGGGTGGGGGGGAGGGGAGAGAGGGTGGGGGGAGGGGAGAGAGGGTGGGGGGAGGGGAGAGAGAGAGAGGATGGGGGGAGGGGAGAGAGAGAGGGTGGGGGAGTGAGAGAGGGTGGGGGGAGAGAGAGAGAGTGGGGGGAGAGAGAAAGGGTGGGGGGAGAGAGAGAGGGTGGGCGGAGAGAGAGGGTGGGGGAGAGAGAGAGGGTGGGGGGAGAGAGAGAGGGTGGGGGGAGGGGGGAGAGAGAGAGGGTGGGGGGAGGGGAGAGAGCGAGGGTGGGGGGAGGGGAGAGAGACGGAGTGGGGGGAGGGGAGAGAGAGAGGGTGAGTGGGGGAGGGGGGAGGGAGAGAGAGAGAGAGTGGGGGAGGGGAGAGAGAGGAGGGAGAGGGAAGAGAGAGAGAGAGAGGGTGGGGGAAGAGAGAGAGAGAGAGGGTGGGGGGAGGGGAGAGAGAGGGTGGGGGAGGGGAGAGAGAGAGGGTGGGGGAGGGGAGAGAGAGAGGGTGGGGGAGGGGAGAGAGAGAGAGGGTGGGGGGAGAGAGAGAGGGTGGGGGGAGAGAGAGAGGGTGGGGGAGAGGAGAGAGGGTGGGGGGAGGGGAGAGAGAGAGGGTGGGGGGAGGGGAGAGAGAGAGTGGTGGGGGAGGGGAGAGAGAGAGGGTGGGGAGATGAGAGAGAGGGGTGGCGGGAGAGAGAGAGGGTGGGGGAGAGGAGAGAGGGTGGGGGGAGGAGAGAGAGAGAGAGTGGGGGGAGGGGAAGAGAGAGAGAGAGGGGGGAGGGAGAGAGAGAGTGAGTGGGGGAAGGGGGGGAGGGGGAGAGAGAGAGTGGGGGAGGGGGAGAGAGAGAGTGGGGGGAGGGGGGAGAGAGAGGGAGTGGGGGGGAGGGGAGAGAGAGAGAGAGTGGGGGGAGGGGGGAGAGAGAGTGGGTGGGGGGGAGAGAGAGAGGGTGGGGGGAGGGGAGAGAGAGAGGGTGGGCGAGGGGAGAGAGACGGAGTGGGGGGAGAGGAGAGAGAGAGGGTGAGTGGGGGGAGGGGGGAGAGAGAGAGAGAGTGGGGGGAGGGGAGAGAGAGGAGGGAGAGGGAAGAGAGAGAGAGAGAGGGTGGGGGGAGGGGAAAGCGAGAGGGTGGGGGGAGGGGAGAGAGGGTGGGGGAGGGGAGAGAGAGAGGGTGGGGGGAGGGGAGAGAGATAGGGTGGGGGGGAGAGAGAGAGGGTGGGGGGAGAGAGAGAGGGTGGGGGAGAGGAGAGAGGGTGGGGGGAGGGGAGAGAGAGAGGGTGGGGGGGAGAGAGAGAGGGTGGGGGGAGAGAGAGAGGGTGGGGGAGAGGAGAGAGGGTGGGGGGAGGGGAGAGAGAGGGGGGAGGGGAGAGAGAGAGGGTGGGGGAGAGAGAGAGGGTGGGGGAGAGGAGAGAGGGTGGGGGGAGGGTAGAGAGAGAGGGTGGGGGGAGGGGAGAGAGAGAGGGTGGGGGAGGGGAGAGAGAGAGGGTGGGGGGAGAGAGAGAGGGTGGGGGGAGAGAGAGAGGGTGGGGGAGCGGAGAGAGGGTGGGGGGAGGGGAGAGAGAGAGGGGGAGGGGAGAGAGAGAGGGTGGGGGGAGGGGGGAGAGAGAGAGGGTGGGGGGAGGGGGGAGAGAGAGAGAGTGGGGGGAGGGGAGAGAGAGAGAGAGGGGGAGGGGAGAGAGAGGGTGAGTGGGGGGAGGGGGGAGAGAGAGAGTGGGGGGAGGGGGAGAGAGAGAGTGGGGGAGGGGGGAGAGAGAGAGTGGGGGGAGGGGAGAGAGAGAGAGAGAGAGAGAGTGGGGGGGAGGGGAGAGAGAGAGAGAGTGGGGGGAGGGGGGAGAGAGAGTGGGTGGGGGGGAGAGAGAGAGGGTGGGGGGAGGGGAGAGAGAGACAACAAAAACCCAAAGCAAACTCAATTGCTACTTGGCCCTAAACAGACAATACAACATAGCTGATTACCTGACCATGGTAAAGGATAACAAACTGAGAAGAACCTTGACAAGGTACAGACTTAGCGAACATAGCCTAGCGATCGAAAAAGGCAGACACAGGCAGACCAGGCTGCCAAGAGAGGACAGGATATGCTCTCACTGCAGCCAGGGAGTGGTGGAGACAGAGATGCACTTCCTCACAGCATGTGGAAAATATCAGGGCATCAGGGAGAATTTCTACCAAAAATTCTCACAAATATGCCCTGATTTCAGAAATCTGAATGACAACCAAAAACTCCCATTCCTACTGGGAGAGGAGAGAAGCTGTATAACACTGGCGGCACACTATGTTACAGCTTGCCATGAACAGAGGGACAACCAGTAAACTAAGAAAAGAATATATATAAACAATGCGAATGTATATTTATACACTCAGGGATATACCTGTTTATACACTGTATGAATAGAACTGCGTTTATGTGCTAAACCATAAATGTATTTTGATGCTTTGGCAACATAAGATGTAACTTATCATGCCAATAAAGCGATTTGAATTGTGAATTGTGAATTGAGAGGGTGGGGGGAGGGGAGGGAGAGAGGGTGGGGGGAGGGGGAGAGAGAGAGGGGAGGGGGAGGGAGAGAGGGTGGGGGAGGGGGAGTGGGAGAGGGGAGGGGGAGGGGTGGGGGGAGGGGAGAGAGAGGGAGGGGGGAGAGAGAGAGGGAGGGGGAGCGAGAGAGGGAGGGGGAGAGAGAGGGTGGGGAGGGGGGAGAGAGAGAGGGAGGGGGGAGGGGGAAAGAGACAGGGTTGGGGGAGGGGCAAAGAGGGTGGGGGAGGGGAGAGAGTGTGTGGGGGGAGGGGAGAGAAAGGGTGGGGGGAGGGGAGAGAGAGGGTGAGGGGAGGGCAGAGAGGGTGGGGGAGGGGAGAGACGGTGGGGGGAGGGGAGAGAGTGTGGGGGGAGGGTGGGGGGAGGGGAGAGAGGGTGGGGGGAGGGGAGCGAGAGAGAGAGGGGGGAGGGGAGAGAGAGAGTGAGTGGGGGGAGAGAGAGAGAGTGGGGGGAGGGGGAGAGAGAGAGTGGGGGAGGGGGGAGAGAGAGTGGGTGGGGGGAGAGAGAGAGGGTGGGGGAGGGGAGAGAGAGAGGGTGGGGGGAGGGGAGGGAGAGAGGGTGGGGGGAGGGGGAGAGAGAGAGGGTGGGGGGAGGGGGAGAGAGAGAGGGTGGGGGGAGGGGGAGAGAGAGAGGGTGGGGGAGGGGGTGGGGGGAGGGGGAGTGGTGGGGGGAGGGGGAGAGAGAGGGAGAGGGGAGGGAGAGAGGGAGGGGGAGAGAGAGAGGGAGGGGGAGAGAGAGATGGAGGGGGGAGAGAGACGGTGGGGGGAGAGAGAGGGTGGGGGAGGGGGAGAGAAAGAGGGAGGGGGGAGGGGGGAAAGAGAGAGGATTGGGGGAGGGGTGAAAGAGGGTGGGGGAGGGGAGAGAGAGTGTGGGGGGAGGGGAGAGAGAGGGTGGGGGAGGGGAGAGAGAGGGTGAGGGGAGGGGAGAGAGGGTGGGGGGGGAGAGACGGTGGGGGAGGGGAGCGAGGGTGGGGGGAGGGTGGGGGGAGGGGAGAGAGGGTGGGGGGAGGGTGGGGGGAGGGGAGAGAGGGTGGGGGAGCGAGAGAGGGTGGGGGGAGGGGAGCGAGAGAGGGAGGGAGGGGGAGGGGGAGGAGTGGGGGAGGGAGGGAGGGGGAGGAGGGAGGGAGAGGGGGAGGGGGGAGGAGAGGGGGGGAGGAGGGAGGGGGGAGGGAGAGGGAGTAAAGCAGGGAGAGACAGGGGGAGGGAGAGAGAGAGGGTGAGGGAGGGAGAGCGTGAGGAGAGGGGGAGGGAGAGTAAAGCAGGGAGAGACGGGGGAGGAAGAGAGAGGGGGAGGGAGGGAAAGAGTGAGGGGGTGGGACAGGGAGGGAAAGAGTGAGGGGGTGGGACAGGGAGGGAAAGAGTGAGGGGGTGGGACAGGGAGGGAGAGCTTACCTTCTTCCTTC